>NC_083426.1:17875921-18500921 GCF_020745735.1 Hemiscyllium ocellatum | reverse complement strand
TCCACCCCCGCCATATCCTGCTGAAGATACAACTTGGTAAATTTAATTAGGGGGCACCTATGGCACCAAATAAATGATCCAAGCCATCCCACAAACCTCTGCAGCACCTGTTTGGGTTATAATAATGGGAACATTCTAATAGGATATAACAACTGAGGAAGCATATTCATTTTAATCAAGGCTATACAGTATGGCCATGATCTGGGTAATCCCTCCTATCACTGCAAGTCCTGCTTTATTCTCTCAAACTGCTGCACAAAGTTAGCTCCGTACAGTTGCCAGAAGAAAGGGGTAATAAAAATTCCCAGGTAGAGAAAACCTTTCTGTGACCATCTAAAAGGAAACTCCATTCCGTCCTCCAGCTTCGGTACTTCCACAAATCCCTCCATGGGGATGAATTCTGATTTTGTGAAACTTAACCTCCATTCTGAAAAACTTCTGAATAACTTAATTTTTTTGTATTAGCTGGGGTATGGACTTTTCAGGGTTAGCCAAAAACAGAAGGACATCATCTGCAGAGAGAGTGATTTTGTGTTCCCCAACTCCCACCTTTGGTGCCATTATTTCAGGGTGCTTTCAGATAGCCACCGCCAATGGTTCAAGTACCAAGGTAAGCAGTACCGGTGACGGGGGAAATCCCTGTCGGTTGTCCCTCTCCACATCAAAATCGCTCGATTTAACCCCATTCGTGATAACCGCTGCCTTTATATAACACTGCCACCCACCTGGTGAAGGCCCCTCCCAGACCAAAATGATCTAGAACAGCAGAGAGATATGACCATTCCACTCAATCAAAAGCCTTTTCTGCTTCCAGGGATAACACCAAACCCGGAATCATTCTCTGCTGACATATTTGCACTATATGCAACACCCGCCTGATATTATTGGAGAAGTTGCGGCCCTTGATCTGGTCCTCTTTTATAATAACGTGCAGCACCTTCTCCAACCTTTGATAGGATTTTAAAATCCATATTCAACAGCGAAATGGGTCTATATGATGTGCAATCCTTGGGGTCTTTCCTTTTCTTTAAAATAAAGGAGCTATTAGCCTCCTGAAGGGAGGGCAGAAGGCAGTCCTGGTTGTATGAATGACTATACATTTCCAGCAGTGGTTCAGCTAACATGTGTATGAACTCCTTGTAAAATTCACTCGGGAACCCGTCCAGACTGGGTGCCTTATCATTTTGGAGCTGCCTAACTGCCTCTTGCACTTCCTGTACTGTCAGAGGTGCATTTAAAAGGGAGACATGATCTGCGTTTATACCGGGAGGTCCAAGTTTTCAAAAAAGGATTCCAGTCAATTTCTCCATCCCCACAGCCCTCCGACTGGTATAACTCTGCATAGAACTCCCAGAATCTGTTCATGAGTGATATTGCCAGTTCTCTCCTTAATAGACACAATGGACTGTGGAGCACTTTTCTTTCTAGCCAGGTAATCCAGGTACCTACATGGATTATCCCCATATTCAAACAGCCTTAGCTTTGCAAAGGACACCCCTCTATTTGCCACTTGTTATGAACGTTGTGTCCTGAGGAGCCTGGAGAGCCGTGACCTGTTGTGATTTGACCATGGGTGGTCTGGTATAATATGCCGGTTCGGCTGCCTTCAGCCGGGCCTCAAGCATCCGCTGCTGCTCTCCTCTCTGTCTCCTTCTCATTGTCGAGTATGAAATACGCATACCCCTTAAAAATGTTTTGGTGGTTTCCCAGAGCACTGATGGATTACTGGCCGCACCCCGATTCATGTCCCAAAAAACCCTAAACTCCTTTGTGATACACTGTACCAATTTGTCATCCTTCAACATAAACGTATCCATGCACCAGTGCCACGTGTCTATCACCTACCTTTGGTCTTAATATCTAAATATACTTCCACATGGTCTGAAATAGTTATGTTTCCAATCTGGCAGGCCAACACTAAGTCCAAACAAACTGACGGAACAAAGAACATATCAATTCTTATGTGGCACTTGTCCAGGTTGGAGTAAAAGGTAAAGTTCCTCCTATTCGGGTGGAGGCACATCCACACATTCACTGTCCCCAGCTCCTCACACAAGTCCACTAACTGTCTAGACTGCCATGGTGTATCCAACAGCCCTCTTTGGCATCCTGTCTACCCCAGGGTCCATGAGACAATTAAAGTCTCCTCCTATAATCGTATGGCGCATCCCAAGAGCCATTAGTTTAGAGACTGCATCAACTAAAGATTGGAGAGGATATGCCAGGGGACAGTCAATGTTCAGGATGCCATACTCTTCTCCGTGTGTCAGTGTTTTGAGAATGATGAACCATCCATACTCATCCTTGCTTTGATCTGTCACCTGAAATGGGAGATTCCTTCGTACCTGTATGACCACTCCTTTGCTTTTGGAGTTAAAGGTGGAAAAGAACACCCTATCATATCCCTCCTGCTGTAACTTCAGATGTTTCCCATCAGTCAAATGTGTCGCTTGCAACAGTGCGATGCTAACCCTTCCTTTCCTAAGATTTGAGAGCACTTTTTTCCTTTTAATCGGGGAGTGGCACCCCTTTATATTCCAGGTACACCACCTGAAGAGATCACTAGCCATGACCGTACACTACAGCCCGCAGTCCCCTGATAGGAAGAAGCCCATTCAATGTGCGACGACTGAAAAAAAAACAAACTTTATTAAATCTAAGGACTATTCCTACAAGCTCTACCAAAACTACTAAAACTAAAAAAACTAACCTCTACTTCTAATTTGAACAAATAAACACAAAAACACAAATCTCCAGAGATCTCCCCCTCTTTGCCCAAAGGGGCATTCACTCCCAACCTCAGAACCATCCTGGCACCTTCTGGTTAAGGCTGCGTCCCAAACCCAGGCAGTAGGGAAAAAAATATTATTTGTATTCCTACAAGTTAATAATGAATGCCCACCCCTCCCCATCCACATCTCAACCTCACACATCTTTACATGAAAGGTGCAACCATCCCTCACCCAGTAAAACAAACAGTAGAATAACTAATAACCACCAAACAGATATAAAATATTCTGGAATTTACACCGACACCTATAAGGCCCGATACCCCAAAAGGGAAAAGACCAAAGAGAAGGAAGATAAAAAATTATATTATGCCACTGCTTGCACGCATCCTTCTCTCCTTCCCTCTTGGCCAAAGTTCAAAAATTCTTTGACCTTTTCCGCCAAGTCGAAGTTGAAGACATGTCCCCCATAATTGAAACGTAGAATTGCCAGGTACTTCAGAGAATATTGAATGGTTAAATCTCTTAATTTTTTCTTTACATCATCAAAGGTCTTTCTTTTCTTAATTATGGCACCAGAAAAGTCATGAGAAAACGTTATCTTCGAACCATTCTAAGCCAAAGCCAATGGATCTCTTCCCAGTCTTCTGGCTGTTTCTATTATTAATTGCCATTCATTGTAATGCTGGAGTTGCACTAGGACCGGGCAGGGGCACTAGGCGCATTCCACACTCACCCAGCCCAACTCAATCTCCAGCCCCAGCAACTCCAGAAGCCACCTCTCGAGAAAATCAGAGAGTTTTTCACCTTCTTCACACTCCAGTGAGACCAAGATCTGTAGGTTTGTTTCTCCGACCTCGATTTTTGAGGTCATCTATTTATTCCTGTAAGGCCAGAACCTTGCCTTCCAAGGATCAGACCCACCCGTTGGAGATCTCCATCGTGGCCTCTAAGGCTGCGGTCCTCTGTTCCACCACTTCTACACACTGATCCAAAGCCCAGGTTTCCTGTTCATGCTTTGTGAGCATTGCAGTAATTGGTTCCAGCACTCCCCTGATTTTTTAGTGGAGTTTTGTGAACTCTGTGAGTAAATGCTGTTGCTCCACTGAACCTAAGGGTGCCACCACAGGAGTCGAGGTAACGGCTGCGGTGTGCCCAACATAGTAGGGGAGTGCCTTGCCTGCTGTGCTCCCTTCCCTTGGATGTCTTCATTTCAGCTCCAGATCTGTTAAATCTTAATTTAAAAGGGCCCACCGAGTCAACACAGCAGACTGTTCAGACTGCAGCCATCTTGAATCTCTCAATGATATTTTGATAGTTGATGTGGTCCTGGGTTGGAAAGGGGTTCATAGCACAGCAGACTCTCTCCTTTTGATGTTATGTGTTGGACATTCAGCAGCGATCGCACCTGTACCACTTGCCAAGGCTGAAGCTGAATGAATAATGGAGACACAGGTATCAGGATACCACGTGTCTCATTGTACCGAGATGTGTGTACCATCTCATCCACAGGATACGCCATCACTTAACATTCTCAGAGTCTGTTTATCTCAATATAGTTCAATGATGGCAAGAGAGATATACCCAGTGGCTGGTGGAATGTTAGTCACTGTGGCTGCATTGTTTAGAAGGCAAAGGTGGATGCAGAATGACCATGGTCCCAACAGCAAGCTGTCTCAAAGGCTGAGGAACAATCCATGGTCTCTCAGGATGCATCAGTGCTACAGTAGAACCAGAAGTTTTGACTTTTGACTCAATTTCCTGTGGATGAATAAAGCACAATGTTCATATGTCTTAGGACACCATAATGGAACTGTGTCAATTGCTGGAATGTGACCTAATGGTTGGGGGAGTGAGAGGCCATCTATTTCCAGTTGTTGTGAAGGTGACATCTGCATTGAATTCAGGGGGAGCAACGTGTGATCTGTATGGGTCTCTCAATCATGCAGTCACAAATGCATCAACACAGTGACCGATGCCATCTGTTTGAAATCACATAGTTTGTGTTGTTTCCTTATGATAAGGTTAGTACTGCAGACTGGATGTAGAATTTGGCAATATAGTTGGCTTCTCACAGGTGCTGGGTGCCATGGTCTGTACTCACGTAGCATTGAGAGGATGGTATTGTAATGCTGCAGAACTCATCAACAGCAGGGTGTTCCATTCAGTTTATGTTCAGGTGATCTGTGATCTGCTACCCACCAGCACAATGATTCATGAAACTATTGGCCAATTTCCTGACCATTCTGGAACACAGATAAAATGATTCACATGCTTCGGTCAGTACTGTGTTGGAGCAGATGATTGGGCTGAGGATGTGTTTCATTGTTTGGACTGGTTGTATAGACCAGACAGAATGCGTCACATCATTTTAGCCTGCTGTTCACTCCCATATTAAAAACCAAATGCTAGCATGACCAACAACGACCTTAACTTCCATGATTTCCTACTACACTCAACTTTCAGCTACTTGAACTGAGTGTGAAGCATGTCCTGTCTGGTTTGTAGCATCCGATATAGCTGAGCTCTGTTTTGCACGAGTGAAATTCCTCCTCTTCTTCTGAAGATAGTTCCCATTCTGTCAGCTCCTCATGCATCAATCATATTGCCTTGTTGCCTGCTCTTAATTGTGCAGAGAACAGCAGGCTAAAATGATTTATTGATTTTGCTGTGTTATTTTGCTGACAGTCAATAAAATCCCATCTTTGAAATTGTCCAATTGACTATGATATTCACCTAATGGACAATGACAAGATGCAGGTCTCATCTGGGCAATGGGGGATAGTAGTGGTGACTTTAACAGGGTAATTAAATGGGATGTACCCAAGGCTAATTAAACAGTGACTAGAGAAAGTCAATGAGGTTGTATGTGCCAGCATGTGTCAGGCTGTGTGTGTAGCAGTGTGGCTTTGTTGCTGTTGTGCAATTATGCTCACGGTGAAGGACAACACATGATTGCCAACACTTGTTCAGATGCACAAATGCTAACGTTTTGGTACATGTCTGGTGATTGTCAACTTTTCCAGCAATGACAAGTGGTAGAATGAGGCTTGAATCAGGTGAGATGGACAGGATTAGTAATCTCTGAGGCAGGTTTTGTAAGTTGCAGTGAGATCTTACAAGGACTTGTGGAAACCCTCCATGAATCTCAACAAAACTGACACCCAAAAATAAGTACGATTCAACCCAATCTTCCTTGAATGTGGAGAATGTAGGTGGCTCTTTCTCAGCTATAGGGTTGACGGTACCAGATTGCTGCTACAAATTGAAATTGATTTCTCTGCTTTTTTGTGCAGAAGTCAATTTGTCTTCCACGACACCTACACTGGTACTTTCCCCAAATATCTCACTAATTTGAAGGACACTTACATAATCAGGACCTGACCTTTTCCAATTTTATCCCCATATTGTGTGATGCTTTCATGGACACTTTGCCTTACTGAAGTGATCATCCTAGGTGAGCACCTCAGAGAATAAGTGAATACAGGCTAGTTGGACATGGATGGTTGGTTCCAATCTCTGTCCATATCTTAACATCTACAATATTCCACTTATGCAATCAGAGAAAATAACTTAGATTTTCTTTTGCACTTCTAGCCCAAAGTTATTGTGGCACAACAATTCTCTCCTATGAGCCTTAACCTAATTCTGAGATAGGATCCCAGTTTAAGGCAAGAGGGGAAAGATTTAAAAGGGACCTGAGAGGCAACTTTTTCACATAGAGAGTAGTGCATATATGGAATGAACTGCCAGATAAAGAGGTAGATGGAGGTACAGTTGCAACATTTAAAAGACATTTTAAAAAGTACATGGATAGGAAAGATTGAGAGGGACATGGGCATAACAGGCAAAATGGGACTAGTTTAGTTTGGAACCTGGTAGGTGTGGACCAGTTGGACCGAAGAGTCAATTTCAGTGCTGTAATGACTCTATGACACTAACTGAGCACATTCTTACAAGGAAAAACATTTGCTGAATCTACTGTGCTACAATAAAAAACATTATGTCAGCAATCATTGATAGTGTAAAGGATATTTTGTTCAAAATATTTTTTCCTTCAGATTTATTGAAAGGAAGAAATCAAAATACAGTAGTTGTAAAACTTTCCAGTCTTCACAATTCTGTCAAATATGTTTTGTAATGAAAATATGGTTGATTCCATCCTCAACTATTAGCAGCTTGCTAATAGTGATATTTCTATGTGAACAGAAACAGCATTCTCTATATAGTGTAGCATTTAAATCATTGCTATTTAAATATTTACATTGCAATTTACATTGTTTCCTACGGTGGTTTATTATATTCTCAAAGCAGTGTTCCTGACTGGTCAATGTCAAAGTAAATCAAGAGCCTTCAGCTCCTTCATAAAAGCCAAATAATTTACTTCAGTTCTGTCTTAAGTTACTACATTGTATTGTTGGGTGCTTATCACAGCAGGGTCACGTACTTGGTTGTGGAGATTTTGTTTCATATAGAAAGAATAATGACCTTTTTGGTTTCTGTAATAGCTCAGGATCACAGGCATCAAATTGACAAATTGTCACTCTTCCACAGTTGTTCAGGGGCAAATTTTCAGCAACTTGGACAAAGGATTCATTCTTACTTGACTGGCTTTCTGTGAACTTAGAATCTGATCCAAACTTCTTGAAACAACACTTTTGAGATACTTAATTGCCAACAAAAGGTTTTTCAAAACAAATCCTATCCAATATCGTCAGACAGATTAAAACATCTGATTTTGTCAGAATGTAGAACATTCAATAGATAGGTTTTGTGTTAAAAAACAAATTAAATGTAAATTTGTACCATCTGACTTTTTAATGACACAGAATTAAATTATACAACAAATTGGAAGAGAGAAGACATGATTCTTAATTTAAAATGTTTAATCAGAATGTTACAGTATTTGTTGCAAAACGCTTTCAGAAAGTTCCCTTGAAATCTGGAATTTAGATCAAGACCCCAGTAATAATGCACCTGGAATTTAAAAATAATGGATGCCAATTTTTCTCTGCAATAAAAGTTCTATGAATAAAACTTTGTTTATAAAATGCAATTTCTATTAACTAATTGATCTTAAAGTAGAGAATATCAGACAGACACTCTTATGTTCATTGTTAAACCAGATTTTTCATCACCAATCATTCATATGGCATAGATGTAATATCCTGCAGCATTGTATAATAAAATATTTGTTCTGTTTTGGAAGTTAACTTTATCAAACAAAATAAATTAAAAAACATAATATAACATCTGTATTTTCTTTACCTCTTAAGGGTAATGGTTTGTTGCTGTATTTTTTTAATAAAAAAGACAATTCAGAAACTGTGCATGTGGAACGGTCAAAAAAAAAAGCAGATACTGTCTACAGTTAACTAGAATGCTTTGTTGAATATTGAACTTCACTGATCTTCTGGAGGTTCAACTGCAAAAGTATTCCAATAACTTAATTACTTCTCGTCAAAGGAGGTTTGTCCTTTTCATGAGAATGCAGGTAATGACTCAGCATGTATACAGTTGTCCATTAATAGCCATTTTGTAATATCTAATTATACCTTGAACATTGTCTCTTGAATCAAAAATTGGAATTTATATACACTTTAAAATATCCTGAGGACATAAAAAGTGCTTTACACTTCAAAAATAATAAATTGGTTATAATAACTAATGTTTTGTAGGTATTTCTGATTACTATTGGTGCATAGCAAGATACACATACAGACATAAGTTACATGATCAGTTTATCTATTTTGGTGATGTTAGTTGGGGATAAACATTGATCAGCATTGTTGGAGAACTTACTGCTCACCTTCAAACAGCACCTTGGGATCTGCGCATCATATAGCCCAAATTATTTTTGAATGTTAATTAATCTGTTGACTGGCCTACACACCCAATCCTCTTAATACTTCCATATGAAAAGAAATCTATCTTTAACCTACTGGGTTCAGATGTAAATAGGTCACTTAGAATGTTTGATCATTCTGGATGATATGGCATTTACAAATGGCTCAGCTAAATATTATCAAAAGATTGGGAGATGAGCAAATTTATATATAAAAAAAAAATCAGTGGGGAAAGAAGTTAGATACTTAAACTAAAAACTGCATAGTTGAAAAGCTATGAAGGAAGAGGTTTCAGAATTAGTGAGCTCACCAAAAAGATTTTTGAGTGGTTTTAAAAAGAACATTTTGGTGCATAATAATTAAAAAAAAAATCAACAGATACTAGATGAATCTAGTTTCATTCATACATAGCTTCTCAGACCAATATGGGACTTGTTGAGTAAAAACCATTGGGAAGAAAATTTTTAATATGGCTAGAGTACCAATCTTTTCCCAACTGAAATCAAATGTGGAAATCCTTTAGAAACTGCAAACTTACTCAAATTTCTAACACAAGTTAATGTATTTTCAAATGCACGAGAGATGAGTTACAGCTTCAGGAACAGCATTGTCTAAATGCTGCATTCTAAAGTATTATAGTTCCATTTTCTCTTACTAAACTGAAACATTAGGAAGAAAGAAAACAAAATGTTGCAAGACATTTTTTGCTAAATTTGCTTACCTAACTAATTCAGTTTGGCTTCAGGAAAAGGTGTGTTTCAGTGCAATGATTTGTATTCAGCAGTTGTCTTCTATTCATGGTATTATATCGGTCCTTTACTGTACACTTCGTCAAAGTAATCTGAACAATTACTTTTTGCTCTGTGAAATGCATATTTGGGAGATGATGTTTTTGGACAGCAGTGGAAATTGGACGATAGCACACAAACAGCTCATTTTACACTCCACCAACTTCCCATCAATTATAACAAAATAATCATATTGAATGTGAAATGGACTACTATTTCCTGTTTTGCACTGTTACCCAAGCTGAATTTCATCCTTGAAAGCACAAGTGTAAAATGAAGTGCCACAATGCACAACAATACAATTTGGTATGAATATTTTAGCAAATTCGAATATCATGTGAGGAAAGTAATACTTTAAACCATTTGGGAATGATGAAATTTAGTAAAAAGCACCCAAGTAAAAAGCTGAAAAACTATCAGTTTTTATTCTACAGCCCTGGATCCTGGATGAAATGTATGTGAGGTACTAAACAACATGCTTATTGTCTAACGTTGTCAATGAATTCTGAATCAATTTATCCAATTTTTATAATAGAGCATTTTCAAACTCATTAAAAATTCTTAAAGATAATGTGTTTATTGCCATGGTGTTACCTCACAAAGTAATCTTCTATTATAAACACCTGCCTTTTTTATATCTCCACTAGGGTTCGGCTTGTAGTTGCCTAGGTCCTACGTGCAGGAAACTGACTTCATAAAATCTCCTCTTTCTCATCCTTAAAAATCAAGTTTTGCACGACTGTCTCACAGTGCCAGGGACCAAGATTTGATCTCAACCTTGGGCAACTGTTTGGAGTTTGCACATTCCCCTCGTGTCTGTGTGTGTTTCCTCCAAGTCCTCTGGTTTCCTCACACAAGGTTAAGTGGATTTGCTATGCTAAGTTGGCCCATAGTCTCCAGAAATGTGCAGAATAGATGGATTAGCCATGGTAAATGTGGGGTTACAAGAATAGGATTTTTTTTGGGGGGGGTGGTAGTTGAGTTGTTCTTTGGAGAGTTGAATGGGCTGAACGACCTCTTTCTGTAGGGTTTCTATGATAAACCACCAGCCCAATTTTCCCTTTCTGGCTCAACTTCCATTTTGCCTTAAGTTGCTGATACACTAAGTGTTTTCATTGCAGTACTTTGTACCAAAATCCGCAAACTAGAATTAAGTTCCACTTTGCCTCCCAAAGTGCCCCAGTACATTTAACCTTAACATCATTTGCTTCTATTGTGTGATTTTGCATTTTCTATGTTGGTTATCCTTTTGGCCTCTGGGACAGCTTTCAGAAATAGTATCATACCCATTAGCAAATGCCCAAACTCACTTCACCCAAAACCTGTGAAGACAGAAGAATTCCAGTAAGAGTGTGGATTGAATTAAATTATAGCTCTAAAACTGTTAATATGATAAGCAGGATTTTGGAGGCACTGTGGGTCCTGTCTGCCAGCCAAATGCCAGCAGCCCTACTGATCAGCAGTGCACCAGATTTCCTGTACCACATCTACCTGAAGCCAAGGATCATTGAGGTATCCCAGGCCAAAGTTGAAAGGTGCTGTAAGAGGTTGACTGTTGCGGGACTACCATTTTCCAGATCTTTGAATAAGGGGCTCCCACTGGGATCCCAGAAACAGGCCCACAGAGATTTCCTTGCAATGTTCCCTCATGGCAAGCATTCTACTCACTCGTGGGTATACACAGGATGACTCCCTTAACTATTAATTGCTGACTTAAGGCTCTCAATTGACAGCACAGTCAGAAGGCCATCTAACCACCACTTTTCCATCTCATTAAATCAACCCACCATCAAATCTGCCACGAGGGAAAAGTACAAGGGACTGTCCTCACTGTGCTCACTCATTCCATTATCTAGAACTTAATCTCCATATAATTTTGAAATTAAAATTAACTTCAAGAGGTATAGAAATGACAGTAAAGGAAGCAGAAAAGCTACTGCCCCAAGAATAAACTATACAAGCCAATTGCCAGTCAAATAGAAAACAGCAAAATTAACAGGACAAAATATTGGATTTATTCAAAAACAATTTTCTGGATTTTATGGAAGCTTTGAAAATCTCACCTTTAAAGACCTGCATTACTGTTTTCAGGGACAGGATGTACAGAGGTCAGCAGCAAGTGCAGACTGCGGCTCTGTGGTCCCCACATTCTTGACAGTGAATCACTCAATCAGACTCAGAGGAGTTTTGACTAATGACACTCTCCCTATCATGAAAGATCATAAGAAAGCCTCGTAGTGTTAACCATTGTGCACAAAGGATGTCAAAAAGCCTGCCTACAACTGAGTTAATACCAGCAGTAGTGGGATGATCCTTCAGTGGTCTCTAATTGCCTATATAAGGCCCTCAATTTTCAGCAGGACAGGAAGTCTGACCATAAGCCTTCCTGCCCCGGAATTTGTGGTGGAATTGGAAAGGCAGAGTTCAGGTAGAGCACCACTGTACCAGTTTGAATGCCTATTGTGCCTCTAAACCATAAAATCCCTCTGGTGTGGACATTTAGGATTTCACCATTGATACCAAATAATGGAAACTTTCTCTAAATGCTCTTTTTAAAAGAGAGATTTCACATAGGTGCTTTATTATTAAATATCATCATTCAAGGTAATTATGTTTGATATAGCTCTCTTTAAAAGCATTCAATTAAGAAAGCTGCATATGTTCTGAGACAACTTCAATTACATAATGGCATTCTATGCAATTCCACTCAGCACCCCAAACATGCAACAGTTAGGTTTTGTTAAAAAAAAGGACAACATTTTAAAGATTTTTGTCTTACATGCAAAAAACAGCTTGCTGCTTTTAATAGACACTTCTCCTCAAGCTCCAACCAATGATTTGGTGCATTGCAGAATAACCAGAACCCCTTGAGCACTGAATACCTTCTGCAGCTTCCAAACTGCAGGCTCGCGTCTGCCACACTTATATTTTATGTAAATTTGCTGTATTGAATACTTAAGCAAATAAACAAAGAACCTATTTAGGATTTTCATTCACAGTACTCTTCAAATAGACTTTTAAAAGTTTGTCTAGAAATGCTGTATTTATAGTTCCTTCAGTACTCAAAGGGTTACAATAGGAAACTCATGAAAAGCAGCTGTATTTAGTCAGTCCAGAGTGGGACATAGATACAGTAATGTTTCTCAACATTGGCACCAACTCTGCACTTTTACAGTTTTAAAAAGCAACATTTGTTGTTGCTTTATTGTTGCACTTGTCCCTTGAGATAATCCTGCTCACATGTCCTGAGCAATATTTAAGGATAGTCTTATGCCTCTATTTTTGGCTTTTCTGCAATCCAATTATCCAGGTTTCCCAACCGTCTTCAAAGTCTGCTCCAGCTTTTGTCGAAATGTGGTGTATTTCTGCTGGACCTGTTGGATCCGTTCCCTTTCTTCTTTCTCTAGTATCATGAGGAAGTTTTGCAACTCCGGTACAGTAAATGCATCCCACTGTAGGAATGAAAAAATATCCAAGGAAGTTAGTATATTATTCTAAAATATTAGCTTAAATATGAAGTACAAACAAAGCTGTTATGAACAGGCAAGATGGGCTGAATCAGTTCTTCTCCTTTCAACCCTCCCTGGTTGAAGTTCTGTTTAGACAAGGCTATATATCTCTCAGAGTAAAATGTAGTTAACTAAGAATTACTGGGATATGGAGGTGCCAGTGTTGGACTGGGCTGGACAAAGTTAAAAATCACACAACACCAGGTTATAGTCCAACAGGTTTCTTTGGAAGTACTAGCTGTCAAAGTGCTGCTCCTTCATCAGCTACCAGATGAAGGAGCAGTACTCCGAAAGCTAGTACTTCCAAATAAACCTGCTGGTCTATAATATGGTGTAGTATGATTTTTAACAATGATTACTGTGGCAGCCAAAGTTTTTGAGAGTTTTGAAAACATAGTTTATTATTTGCTAACCCAGTTTCTGGCTCCTTTTTAAAGCCTTCCAGACTATGGCTCGGTGGTTAGCACTGCTGCCTCTCAGTGTCAGGGACCTGGGTTTGATTCCAGCCTTGGGTGACTGTCTGTGGGGAGTTTGTACATTCTCCCTGTGTCTGCGTGGGTTTCCTCCCACAATACAAAGTTCTGCAAGTTATGTGAATTGGCCAAGCTAAATTTCCTGTAATGTTCAGGGATGTGTAGGTTAGGTGCATTAGTCAAGGGTAAATGTAGAGTAATGGGGAAAGGGTCTGGGTGGGTTAGTATTCAGAGGGTTGGTGTGGACTTGTTGGGTCAAAGGACATGCTTCCATACTGTAGGGATTGTATGAGAGCCTCAGTCCTTTCCAGTCTAGGAAAGAGAATTCAAAAATATCAATAGTTCATATTTAGTATATTGTTTTATTTATATTATCATGACAATACTTTACAGCCATTAGCGATCATTTCAATTTGAACAATGTAAAGAGGTAATACTGAATTGGTAACTCGAAGACCCCACCAAATTTCCTGCCATTGGCATCAGTGCAAAGGAAAATGTGGCATTTTGTTTAATGATTGATTACTTTGATGCTCATTACTTTCATACTGACTATTTACACCAATGGCCAAAGTTAAAATGACGTTCATTGTCTGATATTGCAATGTATTGGTAGGAATCTATTCCTATGCGTGTGTTGGTGGAAGTGCAATAGTGATCATCATCCCAAATAGCTAAATACTTTCTTAAAGAAAAGGGAATTGTCTCCAAATGTTTCTTCCTTTATCTAATGCAGGAGCTAATTCTTCATTGGATATAGTTACCAAGGTACTACTATCCTACTGTTCTATTCTCTTCTGCAATTCCTACATATGAGTTTAGACAGTCAGTGCCAACAAGCCATAACAATTATGTTCCATCCAGTTCCCACGAAGGAATTCAAATTCCGGTTTCATATTTTTAGCATATGAGTTAATGCATCTGTCAACTTCCTACATGAGTAACTTTAACTAATTAATTGCGACAGTGAAAATTATTATTTATATAGCACACAATTTTTACAACACAGTCTAAATTTAATTTTCTGCCAATAATACACAAAGCAAAACTTTGCCTGCTATCGGAAAAACACATCAACTGCTGACATTTTTAGGTTTTTTTCAAAGTCTTCCAACTTGTTATTTAGAAATGCAGCTACAATCAAGTGTCAAATATGTAATATTCAGAAGTACAGGAGCTGAATGGTGGGTCAGTGGTTAGCATTGGTGCCTCACAGCACCTGGGACTGGAGTTCGATTCCAGCTTTGGGTAACTGTATGGTGGAATTTGCACCTTCTCCCGTTGTTAACATGTTTACACCTTCTCCGTTTTCCTCCCACAGTCCAATGATGTGCATGTTAGGTGGATTGGCCCTGCTAAATTGCTCCGTAGTGTACAGGCTATGGTAAATGCAGGGTTACAGGGATGGGGTTGAGGGTGTGTCTTGGTGGAATGCTCTTTGGAGGGCTGGTACAGACTTGATGGACCAAATGACCTCTTTCTGCACTGGAGGGATTTTGTGATTTTATTCAGCATTGTTGAAAGAAGGTATACTTTGTCAAAACATTTTGTCTTGCACTTATCAGGCCTATTTGCAAGAAATACTATGTAAAGGGAAAACAACATTTACAGGTGTACTACATAAGGAGAGAGTGCTGACTTAATCCCAGAATTGTTAGGGTGCAGAAGCAGATATGTGGCCCATCTTGTCTCCAAATGATTACCATTCTCCTACCTTTTTCTTATAATCCAGAATACTATTTCTAATGAATTAATCAAATCACTTCCACTTAAATGCCTCAATTAAATCTGCATCCATCACATTTGCAGATCCCCAACTACTGACTGTGTTTTTCCCATCATATTTATTTCTTTTGCAAATTGCCTTATGTCTATGCAATCTAATTTACTGCCCTTTTATGGAAGGATATACTTTCTCCATGAGATGCAGAAGGGATAATAATAATTGTGACAGTGGGCAACTCAACGTACAAGTATGGGACATGGTTAATGTGGGAGTCATCACTATGCCTTTGACAAGATGAGACAGTGCATCATCGATGGCTGTCACGGCCAAGCTATTGGGCAGAAGGACTCAGGGGGCAACAGTAGGAGACAAAAGATGAAAGAGGCGAGTAAGAAAGTGTGGAAACTCAGAAATTATGGGATTGACAAAGATTGCAAGAATGAAAACAGGGTGGAATTGTCCCTAGATTACCAGACTAACTTATTTTGCAAATTGTGACCCATATTGCCTTCCGTCTTCATCTGAATTGTAAATATGTAATGGCAATGGATAAACAGCTGCCATTGTGCCCAGAGTGGGTGGAGTAAGTGTTTTTTTCTGTCTGAGCACATAGTCTCCACTTGTCAGAAATGAGAAACCCTTCGAGAGGCACTAATCAGACACTTACACAGTACAGGTTAAAAGATATCTATAATCATAGAATGCTGTATGTGAAATGCATGCAGTGATCAACAATGTGGAATATAGTTCCTAGCCACTAATGATCCTGACAGCAGATCACAGATTGATCAGTCACTTGTGTGAAGCAGATTTGATCATAGACAACCTTAAAAGTGGTATCCGCAATCTTCATTTGCATATAGATTCAAAGATCTCAAGGGCATGGAATTGATTTTCTCTCACATTGAACTGTAAGTAGTCACCAATGTGCCCTTACATGCAATGCTGCTTTACATGGATGATCTATGATATGGGGTACAAGATATCAATGATCATTCAGCCCATATGAGCTCCTATTATATTTGCACAGTATGATTTGTGCTGTATTCATCAGAATATGGCCCCGATGTCAAAAGTCCATGCAGAAGTATTCCATGCCCTCCATGATAGAGTACTCCATGCCTCCACCATACAAAGGAATATGCTAAATCATTGTATGATACAAATGCTGACTGCTTACATTATCAATGACCCATTTTATTCAACATTTCACGCTCAGGTTCATTGTTTTCCTTTGTCATGTTACCAATCACAGCAGGTTTTACTCTCACAGTTGTTCTGGTGCAAAGGCACAGAGACATTTAGGAGGAACAGATGCACTGGCGAGCCCTGGACCAGCAGCAGCCGCAGAAAGCCTTCACATGAAGTTACAGTTGAAATACGTGCAGGAGATTCAGAGTCTGTTATCCCCAAAGCCAATTCCTCCAGATGGGTGAGAAACAGTGATACTGCAGACTGAGGATTACCTGGCCACAGAATTATGCCAACTTAGAATCATGGAATCCCTACAGCGTGGAAGAAGGCTGTTCGGCCCAACGAGGCCACACTGAGTCTCTGAAGACCCACTCCTATCCTATCCCCGTAACCCTGCATTCCCTGTGGCTAATTCACCTAATCTACATATCCCAGGACACAATTTAGCATGGCCAATTCACCTAACTCTTTCCTAGGCTGGACTTTGGAAGGAAACCGGAGCACCTGGAGGAAACCCATGCAGACACAGGGGAATGTGCAAATTCCATTCAGATAGTCACCCAAGGGTGGAATCGAACCCAGATCCTTGGCACTGTGAGGCGGCAGTGCTAACCGCTGAATCATTATGCTTGTCCCTTCTGGAATTCCTGGAGCAGGATCTGTGATCTGAAGGTGTGGGGGTCACATTTGTCAAGGTTGAGTGCAAAATGAAAAACTTCAACAAAAAAAAAGTGTGATTCGTCAGCAGTCCTCAAATGTCAAATAATTAAGAACTTACTTGTCCAGAAAGCTATACATTTCTGATCACAATTCATCACAGAATGTGGAATAATTTTCCAATAAAGAACTGTATCTAGAAAAAAACTCATGATTTGGAGATGCCGGTGTTGGACTGGGGTGTACAAGGTTAAAAATCACAACACCAGGTTATAGTCCAACAGGCTTAATTGGAAGCACACTAGCTTTCGGAGCGATGCTCCTTCATCAGATGATAGTCTGATGATCACCTGATGAAGGAGCGTCGCTCCGAAAGCTAGTGTGCTTCCAATTAAACCTGTTGGACTATAACCTGGTGTTGTGAGATTTTTAACCTAGAAAAAAATCAGATTTCAAATTGGAAGTATTTGACAGGGTAGGTGTGCAGAAGATGTTGCCATTAGTGGATCTGTTCAGAACTAAGCAATATATGGCTAACAAATCCACTTAGGAACTCTTTACATAGCCAATATGATTGATTGGAAATAATTTCATTGGAAGATATAATTTCTTTTTATAGGGTAAATTGGAAAATATGCTGTTCTCTTTCAATTTAAGTTCTGAGTATTGTAAGGGAAGACTGATGAATGGGATCATGGGATACTTGGCACAAACCCTAAACTGCTGCAATTCCAAAAGAAGTTTGACTATCAGAAAGTGTCCTGTCAAGGACAAAAGAGATGACAAAATCCAGTGAGCCAGAAGGAAGAAATAGATTTATATGATAATCTGATCAAGGAAAGAGGAGATCAGGAAAATAAAGTGGAAATAGCTAATTAAATATACAGCAGTTGGTCAAGTGAACTTTTTGTAACTATAAAATTAACAGCTCAGACAAGCACTGATATAACCCATATGATCATTGTGACAATAAAATCTGACATTCTCATGCCAAGTAAAGATTACTCATTTGAGCAAGATATCTGGCTTTGGATGTAGGTTTGCTTGCTGAGCTTGAAGGTTCATTTCCAGATATCTCATCACCCTAATAGGTAACATTTGTGGGCGGCACTGCTGCCTCACAGTGCCAGAGACCTCAGGCAACTGACTGTGTGGAGTTTGCACGTTCTCCCTGCGTCTGCGTGGGTTTCCTCCGGGTGCACCGGTTTCCTCCCACAGTCCAAAGATGTGCAGGTTAGGGAAATTGGCCATGCTAAATTGCCCGTGGTGTTAGGTAAGGGGTAAATGTAGGGGTATGGGTGGGTTGCGCTTCGGCGGATCGGTGTGGACTTGTTGGGCCGAAGGGCCTGTTTCCACACTGCAAATAATCTAATCTAATCTAATCTTCAGTGGGCCTCAGGCGAAGCACTGCTGACAATTCCTGCTTTCTATTTATATGTTTGAGTTTCTTTGGGTTGGTGATGTCATTTCCTCTGGTGAAGTCACTTCCTGTTCCTTTTCTCAGGGAATGTTAGATGGGGTCTAACTCAATCTGGCTTTCAAGGTGATTTTAGTACATGGCAAGCCCTCACCCTTACCACACCAAGCAGTTGTTGGTAAGTGGCCATGTAGTTCTTTCCAGGTGAATTCAACCCTCATTCAACTGTAACTTCCAACAATTACAGCTTGCTAGCATGATCTTACATAGGACAATCTTATGTATTCAGATTTCTTGCTTGCAATGCTGTCATTTGCAATGGCAATCAAATTAATTACCTCATGGTAATACAGAAGTTTAAAATAACATGCAACAATGAACACTTCGGTGGTGCTTAAATAAGAAACTATAACACAATCAGTTCTTTTATTTATTTCTGTAATCTTATTAACTTTGAAAACAGTACCTCAACTTCCCCAGTTTCATTCTCCTTCAATGCAAAACTTGAGGTATTTGTGTCCGGTCCAGCCAAAAGACGGATTAAAAGAGGATGCTCATTTTCTTTAAGTTTCTGCAGGTGCACTAACAAAGGGAATTTTAAAAAAAATTGGGTGTAATAATTATAATTATTAAGTTCTGTGTTACACCTAAATAATAGTTGTGAAGATCAACATAATTACAAACCCTTGTGCTTTCTGTTGTTTGCATTACAGTCTAAGAATCAGATATAAAGTAACAGGATGTAGAGATTCTCTTTTGGGTGCTATTAGCAAATAATGCCCAAAATATACTAGTTAGGATAACTAGGGTTTACATTTCTCATAAAAGCAATTTGCATGATCACAAATTCTTCAATAAACTACTGTAACTGAATGAAGCTATTGTTATCTTCTTTTTCCATTAAATTGTAATTCTTGATATACTTGGTGATAATTTGATGCATTTTTATTATTAGATCTGAAAATAAGCATATGTAATGAGGATGAACAGGCCTCCATCCATGAGTAAAAGTTACATAATATATTCGTAAGAAATAGTTACGGAGGGCGCTATGTGGCTCATGGAGCCTACTCCATTATTCATTAAAACCATGGAGTTCTTCATGCCATTTTCCTGCCTGCCGCCCACAACTTTCAACTTCCCTGTCAAACAACAATCAGCCCACCTCTTCTCAAACATTCTCAACAAATATTTTAAGAAAAACAATTAGATTTGATTACTTAGTGTGGAAACAGGCCCTTTGGCCCAACAAGTCCACACCGACCCGCCGAAGCACAACCCACCCAGACCCATTCCCCTAAATTTATCCCTTCACCTAACACTATGGGCAATTTAGCATGGCCAATTATTGGAGACTAGTTTTAAATCTCTCATTAAAAAAGTTATTTTGTTCTGAGAGTAACAGGTATAAAGGCAAGTCACTACAGTTACTTTTATGAATGTATTTCTTGGTATTAAGCAACTGCCCTTATTGGTTAAGTTGACAAACTGAACTATATCCTTCCTTCCACCTACTGATACACCCTTAAAAAGTGAACTACTTAAAATATGCAAAATTAGTCAAGAAAACATATCAGAAATGTATACATTACCATCATCGCCTTTTTTGGTCTGGTAGAAGAGAGCAAATTTTTGAGGATTATCAATCACCATGAACTTTTTTAGCAGGCTTGTGATCACTTCATTAACAGTGGTTACACTACTGATGTGAAGCTGTTTGATTGCATCCAATGGCAGGTAAAATGATGTTCGTTTATCGGTGATTTCTGCTGGATTTACTTCTTTCAACACGTCGTAGATCGACTGTGGTCTGATGCCTGCTGGGACAGTGACAGGCCGGCGTAGCTTGAGATGAACTTTGATGAAACCAGTGTATGTGCCATCCTGATTCTGAAAAATAGCATTAATGGTGGGAATTGAAAATGAAATGCTCATAACCAAAGCTACATGCACCCTCAGATAGCGTGAAGTAAATGTTAACAGACTCTCAAATCTTACTATGTTGTGTGTGTAAATCAACAGAAGGTTTGTTTATCGTTGATTTTGTTTAGCCCATCATGCAATACACCATGAAGAAGATTTCCTTTAATTGTATCTAGGAAAACAATCAAAACTCCTACTCCTACTCCAAGAAGGTTGAACAGGTCAGAATGAAAGGCTTGTTAGGTGGAGTTTTAAAGACTTGTAGAACAACTATTGACTGAGGTGGATAAGATATTCCACAATCTTCATGTCCTCAGAAAGAACATGTGAACAGTGGGAAATAAAACTGGATTTCAACATTGTAAGGATGCAGGATGGCAGTGCCCTGGATGAACAGACGGTGCCAGTTTGGATGTCAAGGACACTGAGTATGGACATCAAGGACAATAATATTAAAAAATAACAAGACATCTGGTTACACAGATGTTAATAAATAACATGCTCCTACTGGCATCATCATTACAACTAGTTGCCAAGATTCTACCGACTCAATGCCAGCAATTAAATATCTTGGATACAATCTCATTATTTTTATATTTTGTAGGAATGCTAATCATATGTTTAATATTAAATAACATGGTCTTATTTACACCTAAATTGGCAGATCTTTTTCATGCACAAAGTTTGTCCAACCGGAAATTATATTAAGATTAAATTAATTAGAAATTTTGCAGCTTGATCTATAAAATGAATATAAATTGGTGTTGCTGTAGCAACTGACAAATACTGCAATAAAGTTATGCAAGCACATCAATGACTATAACATCTATAAAGATGAACATTCACTGTGTCAGCTGCTACTGGGTCTTGAAAATACATAAATACATATTTCAAAATGGCCATGTTAACTGGAATTACCTACTTTGAAATTACCTATATCCTATATTTAACAAGTTTTGAAATCTAACACATACTTTCAATGGTTAATCTCAGTACACTAATTTCCCTGGATTTCTGCCAATAGAGCCAAACTCCTGGATAAATGAGCAAAATTTAGAGGCTCATAAACAAAGCAATAATACATTTTTCAGCAAGAAACCTCATTGGCAACATTCCAAACTTACTAGGCTTGTGACCATGGAAGATTTTAATATTCCAAATTAAATGTAACAAATGTTAAAAACTACATAGATCATGAGAAGTGTGACATTTCTAAAGCTCAAATACTACAGGCAGTAACAAAAGCCAATTTAAAATCACAGAACTTAAAAGCACTGTGCAATTCTTTTGGGCTATATGTATTCAGCTCTTTCCTAATTGTGAAGTGAGTTTAAATTATAATTCAGCTTTGCGTAGTGCAGCATGAACTGGAGAATTATTAAACAAATAAAAAACACAATGACCAAAAAAAAATGTACATTTAGAAAGTTTCCCAAGATGAAAGTGCCCTTTCAGTCAGACTACATAAGTTGTGCCATAAGTTATAAGTTCTTGCAACTCATTTTGGTGTGTTTATCTCAGTTAAACAGCAACACACAATGAGAGCAGTTCGAAGGTTTTCTCTGTGAATGATCAGCATAATCATGCAGAATGAATACAAAGTAGAAATGAATTACAACATAGCATGTCAGAAGACTATAGTTCAACACACAGTGATCTAATGAATGGTGTGCTACTTGGATCAATACTTTGGCTTTCACATTTTACATAAAGTACTGGGGTGAGGGAATGGAGGAATCAAAAGTATAATTGTTAAATTTGCAGATAATGCAAAAATAGGTAGGAAGCCAAAATGTGAAAAGGATAAGGAGATCACTAATTAGTTAAGTGTGTCGGCGAATGACTGGCATTTGAATTTGATGTGGAAAAATGTAAAATTGTCCATTTTGGCAGGACAAACAAAAAAGGATACTATTTAAACGGTGAAAGACTGTAGGTCTCCAGATGCAGAATAATCTGGTTGCCCAAGTATATGAACTGCAAATGATAAGCTTGCAGTTACAGCATGGAATTAGAAAAGAAAGTTATCATTTAAAGTGACAGACATTGAACACAAAAAGGAGGAAGTTATACTTCATCTATAGAGTCATAGAGATGTACAGCATGGAAATAGACTCTTTGGTCCAACTCGTCCATGCTAACCAGATATCCCAACTCAATCTAGTCCCACCTGCCAGCATCCGGTCCATATCCCTCCAAACCCTTCCTATTCATATCGCATCCAGATGCCTTTTAAATGTTGCAATTGTACTAGCCTCTACAACTTCCTCTAGCAGTTCATTCTGTACACATACCACCCTCTGTGTGACAAAGTTGCCTCTTAGGTCTCTTTTATATCTTTCCCCTCTCATCTTAAATCTATGCCCTCTAGCTCTGGACTCCCAACCCCAGGGAAAAGACCTATTTATCCTATCCATGCCCCTCATGATTTTATAAACCTTTATATAAGGTCACCCCTTAGCCTCCGACGCACCTGGGAAAACAGCCCTAGTCTATTCAACCTCGCCCGATAGCTCAAATCCTCCAACTCTGGCAATATCCTTATAAATTTTTTTATGAACCCTTTCAAGTTTCACAACATTTTTCCGATAGGAAGGAGACCAGAATTGCACCAACGTTACACAAGGCATTGGTGAAATTGCATCTGGAATACAGTATACAGTGCTGGTCACCTTATTGAAGAAAGATTGTAATTGTGTTGAAAGCAGTTGAGAGAAGCTTTACTAGACTAATACCAGGAATGGATGGATTGTCCTTTGAGGACAGGTTGGATATTTTATGCTTGTAGCTGCTGGAGTTTAGAAAAGCAACAGGTAAGAAGATTAAAACAAGATCTTGAGGGATTCTGAAGGAATGCATTTGGAAGGATGTGTCTCTTGTGGGAGAGACAAGGATAATTGGTGAGATGTAATTCATTCTCATATTTCAAAAGTGTGAAATTTAATAATTTGTTTGGCTAAACATTCCACAAATGATAGGGCTTTAGTTTCCAATAGAATGCCACAATCAAGGTGTTCATTTGAGAATCATGAATGCCAGGCGTATCTCTACAAATACAGAATGAACTGATGTAGCTGTAAGTTTGCTAAACTAGTAATTCAGAGGCCTAGGGTTCAAATCTCACTATAGCAGCTGATGTAATTTGAGTTTAATTAAGTGATAGATTTTCAATTCAGGATTTATTTTAAGTGCAGTAATGATGCCACAAACCATCAATCGTGAAAACTTATCTTATTCAATAATGTCCTTTACGAAGGGAAATCTGCCTAATCTGGTTTGACCTGCATGACTCCAGATCTAAAGCAACATGGTTGGCTCTTTATTTCTGAGACCTAATCGCAATGGAAAGGCTCAAAAATGCAGCTCAACAACTACAAAGGCAATTAGGGATGGGCAACAAATGTAACCTTGCCAATGACACATTCATCCCATGAAATAATAAATATCCAGTCAGCATACACGATTCAATGTACAGAGTGTGGTGCTGGAAAAGCTCAGCAGGTCAGGCAGCATTCACCTGCTGTGCTTTTCCAGCACCATGCTCTATTCTGATCTCCACCATCTGCGGTCCTCACTTTCTCCATACATGATTCAATCCTGTTGCAAATAGGTACTTTACTCAATAAAACAGGTTATGAGCTTAAATGGCAGTTTAAAGTCATTTGTTCAATTGAACTATAGACTGGTGAGCCTGGCAACAATGATGGGCAAGTTGTTGGTGGGATTCCTGAGGGACAGGATTTATATGTATTTGGAAAGGCAAGGACTAATTAGGGGTAGTCAACATGGCTTTGTGCATGGGAAATCATGTCTCACTATTTGATTGAGTTTTTTGAAGAAGTAACAAAAAGTATTGAGGAGGGCAGAGTGGTGGATGTGATGTATCTGGACTTCAGTATAGCGTTCAACAAGATTCCTCATGGTAGACTGATTAGCAAGGTTAGATATCATGGAATATAGGGACAACTAGCCATGTGGATACAGAACTGGCTCAAAGGTAGAAGACAGAAGGTGATGGTGGAGGGTTGCTTTTCAGACTGGAGGCCTGTGACCAATGGTATGCCACAGGGATTGGTGCTGGGTCCACTGCTTTTCATCATTTATATAGATGATTTGGATGTGAACATAAGAGATATAGTTAGTAAGTTTGCAAATGACAGCAAAAGTGGAGGTGCTGCGGACTGCGAAAAAGGTTACTTCAGAGTACAATGGGATCTAATCAGCTGAGCCAATGGGTTGAGGAGTGGTAGATGGAGTTTGATTTAGATAAATGTGAGGTGCTGCATTTTGGAAAAGCAAATCAGAGCAGGACTTATATACTAAATGGTAAGGTCCTGGGGAGTGTTGCTGAACAGAGACCTTGGAGTGCAGGTTTGTAGTTCCTTGAAAGTGGAGTTCCTGCTGGTTGATAGGATATTGAAGAAGGCGTTTGATATAATTTCCTTTATTGGTCAGAACATCGAGGATAGGATTTGGGAGGTCATGTTGTGGCTGTACAGGACATTGGTTAGGCCACCTTTGGAATATTGCACGCAATTCTGATCTCCTTCCTATTGGAAGGATGTCGTGAAACTTGAACTTGTTCAGAAAAGATTCATAAGGATGTTGCCAGGGTTAGAGAATTAGAGCTATAGGGAGAGGCTGAATAGGCTGAGGCTGTTACCCTGGAGCATCAGAGGCTGAGGGGTGACCTTATCGTGTTTTATTAAATTATGAGGGCCATGGATAGGATAAATAGACAAGGTGTTTACCTTGGGTTAGGGGAGTCCTGAACTAGAGGGCATAGGTTTCGGTGAGAGGGGAATGATTTAAATGGGACCTAAGGGGCAACATTCTCACGCAGAGGGTGGTGCATGAGCTGCCAGAGGAAGTGGTGGAGGCTGATAAAATTAAAACATTTGAAAGATATCCGGATGGGTATATGAATAGGAAGTGTTCAGAGGAATATGGGCCAAGTGCTGGCAAATGGGACTAGATTAGGTTAGGATATCTGGTCGGCATGGACGAGTTGGACTGAAGAGTCTGTTTCCATGCTGTACATCTCTATAACTCTATGAGTCTGTGATAGGGTAGTTTAAATGTTCATTTGAAGTTAAGTTATAGCTTGCTATTTTCCTCTTGCTGCCAGTGCAGGATTACTTCTATCACTTGCAGCACTCCTTCAGCTGAAGCTAGGGTAGCTGCAAGGAAAGCAACTGAATTAGAAATTCAATTTTGCTTCAAATCTGGATTTTCATAGGAAATTTATTAATAATGTGGTATTGAAAAATACTATAAAAAAGAATCATTTATTGCAACTTCTATTACATTTCATTTTAAAACTGATAAATTGGACACTTACCAAACGCATTCCCAAGCAGCTTTTAGCCTTTCCATTGTATTCTTCAATTTTTTGTTTAATCTCCTTAGCTGAGAGAACTTTGGGTTTTTCTTCTTCTTCTTTCGTTGCCACATTCTAAAATAGCAAGCAAACAATAATTAGAAAATAAATTCTGATGTTTCAGTAATCAGGATATATGCAACCCTCTTAAATCAAAAAGGAATATTTTGGAAAATACAAAGTGATGAAGCAAAATTTAAAACTTATGCTTACACCGACACATGTTTACATCAAGGCTGTTGGCATTATCCATAAAGTTGACATTTCCTGGAGCCAAAAATGTCATATATTGCTAAATGATAGTTTTAAAAAGTTACAATTCCTTCCACAAAGCTAAGGTAGTTTTGTCAATCTAGATAGACATTTGAAATAATTAAAAACTGGCCAATAAAGTGAATATACTCCAATTTATCCTGCTTTGAAGCACAGTCACAATTTTAGGAACAATCTATTTAAGAGTAGAACTTAAACTACAATAACTTCAGCAAAAGGAAAAAGGAAGAATTGAATATGCTATTCCTATTCCACCTTCAAATAAGAAGACTTTTTACAAACATAGCTACACTTTTTGGTTGCAGCCACCAGTAGTTACTTTAAGAACTGTCAGTTAGGCTTCTTGTGGACCTAGTGAGGTGGAATGCGGTCAGGCTGGCACTAGAGTTTTGGGCAGCCCAATTTTGGTATGGGGTCTGAAAACAGGCATTTGACCATACCTTAAAGTATCAATAGGCCCTTGCATATCTAAGTATCTGCTCGAAACATCTAAAATTGGACCTAATAAGCACACTTAATAGTGGAACAAATACTTGAACAGTTTGGGTACTTGCCATCTGACAAATAAATTGGAATGTTTTGTGTTAATTTTTTAAAACTGAAGTTGATGTGTCACATATTTACTTGGGAGTATATAATGACAATAATTATGATTCAATATTTTCAACATTGGTTTTCAGAATAGTGCATAAAATTTGGAATTGACTCATTTATGGATGTAGGTTTGCTCACTGAGCGGGAAGGTTCGTTTCAGATGTTTTGTCACCATACTAGATAACATCAACAGTGGGTATCCGGGTGAAGCATTGGTGGCATGACCAACTTTTTATTTATGTGTTTAGGTTTCCTTGGGTCGGTGACATCATTTCCGGTGATGTCATTTTCTGTTCGTTTTCCCAGTGGGTGTTAAATGGGATCCAAGTCAGTGTGTTTGTTGATAGAATTCCGATTCGAAGGTCATGCTTCTATGAATTCTCGTGCATGTCTCTGTTTGGCTTGTCCTAGGATGGATGTGTTGTCCCAGTCAAAGTGGTGTCCTTCCTCATCTGTATGCAAGGATACTAGAGAGAGTGGGTCATGTCTTTTTGTGGCTAGTTGACGTTCATGTATCCTGGTGGCTAATTTTAGGCCTGTTTGTCCAATGTAGTGTTTGTCACAGTTCTTGCAAGGCATTTTGTAAACAACATTAGTTTTGCTTATTGTCTGTATAGGGTCTTTCAAGTTCATTAGCTGCTGTTTTTGTGTATTGGTGGGTTTGTGGGCTACCATGATGCCAAGAGGTGTGAGCCACAAAAAGACATACCCTACTCTCACTAGTATCTTTACAAGATGTGGAAGGACACCACTTGAACAAAATAAATCCATCCTCGGACAAGCCAAACAGAGATATGCATGAGAATTCCTAGAATTCCAGCCGGAACTCTATCAACAAACACATTGGTTTGGATCCCATTTACCACCCCCGAGAAAAAGAACAGGAAATGACATCACTGCCGGAAACGATGTCACCACAGGAAATGACATCACTGGCCCAAGGAAACCTAAACACAAACAGAAAGCGGGCCATGCCACCAGTGCTTCAACTGGAGGCTCACTGATGATGTTATCTAGTATGGTGACAAAATGTTTGAAAATGAACCTTACAGCTCAGCAAACAAACCTACATCTAGAGCCTCAACCTGAGCTACAAATCTTCTCAAAACTTGCTGATTTGTTTATATATTACAACTGTTGGTGTTATTGAGCAAGGAAAATTCACATAATCCTTTTCTGTCGAAAGGTGAGCAGGATAATTTATGAGGAAATGTTTCGATTGTCACCTGAAGTTTTACTTCCAAAGTATATAATTCCAAAATATTAATCATAAAGTTTTAGTTAAATTTCATTCAGCAATAATTCAGTAAAAATATAAAACAACTATGTCCCCCTCAGCAAATTGCTGGAAAAACTCGGCAGGTCTGGCAGCATTGGCGGAGAGAAATCAGAGTTAACATTTTGAGTCTAGTGACCCTTCCTCAGTTCTGCTCCCTTCTAAGTTCTTACTTATATGACTCTGACATCATTATTCATATTTCAGATGTTGATCCTATTACTCTACATTATCCTGGCACAGTTGAACTAAACCATCACAGATCAAACACTGAACCTTGAAGTTTCTGGTTATTATATCTCAGCTATATGCTTACTCCATTAACGGAGCATAACTAATTTTATCTCAGGTGATTATAATAGAGCACTTGCAAATCTTCAGAGCTTTGGATGAATGCTCTCCAGATATTGGTTTCACACATTATTGAAATGACATACCTAAGAGAATGGTTTTCATCAATAATGCAAGATTTCAGGATTAAGTAATTACATACTGAATCAATCTCCCCATTATACTGAGGGATTCCTCGTTAGATTGATAATTAAGCTAATCCAGGTTGGGTTCATCCATCTTGCTGCTAAAATGAATACAGTATAGTAAGTGGCTCTGCATTTTCTGCCTTTCAATACATAATTACAGAAGATAATATCTTTGTATAATTGTAAACATAACTATTTTGCACCAAAAACTTACTTTAAAAATATTGCTGACACAATCTGGATTTTTTAATGTTGGTAAATTTGTACAGACACAGGAAGATCTCAAAAATTTTCTTATTCTATTCTGTCGATAGACAAAAGGCCCATTTAAAATAATGAAACGTAGGGGTCCCAGTTCAATCATTTTAATTTATACTGCACTTGAATTATTTATTCCAGAAAGAGGGATAAATCTCTATGTAAAAATACACATACAGCTGTAAGTGTTCTGAAAAGTGTGTCATGGACTAACAATGGGAAAATGCTAAAATATTTCTCTTTTTACTCCTTTAGTGAAAACATTCACTAGTTTAAAAACTTAAAAAAGTATTCAAATATACTGATCTGAAGCTTCTACTTTAAGTAAACCTGTTGGGTTTTTTTTGTGAAAAGACAATCTAATCAAAAATTGCACTCAAGCTTTGCTACTGTTAATTTCCTTGCAGCAGTTCCAATGGGTGCTGTTAACTTGAGATATTTCCTGTCATAAGTACAGTTGAGATCAAAAGTGAGATTAGTGTTAGTCACAGAGACTGATAACTAGTAAACATCAGCTTCAATTGATCTGCTCTGTCTGACCATCACTGTGTTTAATAATCTTAAAATGCTTCATTGAAGTTTTAGGTGCGATACTTAATTATACAGACAAGAGAGTCTCCAATTCAGACTCTTTTGCAGCAATTTAGCCAGGGCAACAATGGTGCTATTATTGCCTGTGCCTCACCTGTAAAAAAAACAAAAAGAAAATTCCACTTTACTTCCTGTCCAGTGGTGACATGCCTCTATAGATGTCCAGCTAGAAGAGGATATCGATTTTGAGGCTCTGTGGTCAAATAGTTCTCTGGCACTCACTAGTTAAATTACTTGTGAAGAATAACCATGCAAACATCATGAAAGGCCATGGTGCTTGATAACCCATGGAACCAACAGACGAGATAGGGAAAAAATAATTTGAGGCTCAAATGAATAATAGTAACAAATGATTTTGCTAACAGACTTTTATCTTGTATCTTGAATTTGAAGCAGCAAATAATAAATTCATTAAATACCTATATTTAACTTAAGATCGCAAGGGGTATTGCTTAGCAAGACTCACAAAAATTGTTAATCAGAAACTATGTTTTTGGACAAGAAACCTTACAAATATGTAGTAAGGGCATTAGTCAGTGAAGACCTTTAACCAAGTGAAATATTAACCTGACGAACTGCACAATTTCCCTTTGATTTTCCTCCATCCCATGCTTTTAAGAAAGGAGACAAATTATAAATCTACTCAAACTCAAGCTTCATTGCCCTCACATCAGTTTTTGGTTCTAATTAATGGGAAACAAAGCAGCATTTGCTAGTCAGAATTAGATCTTGGATTATTTTTCAGCTCTTTATTTAAAATTCTTAATCTAACAATTTACATACCTCATTCCTACATTACTGTAATAAACAAAGAAAGGCGCATTGGCTACTTTTGATGTTCTTGTTTAGAGCAATAAGAGTTTCTTTATTGAGTTCTGATGAAGCATTTTACTCAAACTTTTAAACTACCCTTTTAATTTCAGATGTTGGACATAAACAACAAAGGGAAACTGGTGAATAATTATGCTAAATGTGCTTACTTAAAATTATTTACAAAAAGAACTGGAAGGCCTGCAAAACCTGCTGAATTCTGCATCCAATTGTCTGATAATCAAGTAAAATTGTGTTGAGTGCACCAACATATTAAGATTACTCAATCATAAAATGTTGTTTGGTTGAGTGGACACTCAGTTGCTCCCTAATTTAATTAAACCCACAGTTGAATTAGCAGAGAGTTAAACAGATAGAGGAAACGTCGCCAATCTTTTGCCCATTTCTGAATAGTTTCCTACATGGTTTAGTTTATTACTTCAAACATTTTAAAATGTGAACATATAAGTTCTTCTATTTAAGAATGTCGAAAAATGTTGTGCAATATGTTGTGGTTCTTAGATTTAAAAGCAAGCCTCCTTCCTCTTCTGTATCCTCAACTCTTAATCTATACAGAATAACTCAGTTGGTTGACTGAAATGAGGTTATATATCAAAGCATTTCTCAGGCGTTTTTATCCTGTAGTCTGCTGACTGTGCAATAAAGGACAGCTGCACGTGGATAATGTGAGGATTTATTTTGATCGACATTAGACTTTAGTGCCACAGACCATATAAAGTAGGTTTCTGACATCTATTCTTTCTCAGAATTCCAATTTGTGCATTCACGACTTGAAAACACAAAAAAATTTGGAAAGATGGAACTTAATTATAACAAAAAAAACACTAAGTTGTTTCTTGCTTATGTTTACTGACAGCACTGTAGAAATATTTCTTTTATCTAACTAGACTAGAGAACTAAAATTACACTTCTTTAAAGAATATAATGAGAGGAAGATCTTTTCACCATCAATGTAAAATGGCCTACTTGAAGGTGCAGTTTAGCATAATATACATTTTTTTCAAAACATTGTAATAAATTGTAATCATTTTCTTATTTTGTAAATGAGAAACAGGATTCTGAAGAATACTTAATTCATACAATTAAAGCTGATACAATTTACAAATTATTTAATTGACTCACAGCTAAACTGATCCATTTAAACAGAGTTCAGAACAGTTCCACTACAAAATCATCAAAAATCTCCTTGATAACTGAAAGAAAACCATTCTTATGTCACTAGTACATAGGATTTGTTGTTATTTGCTACTTGTACAATATTACAATGATCAGTAGCCCAAGTCAGAACAGTAAGTAATTTATGCCAGTTACACTTGTGGACACTATGACACTCTGTCGTGTTTGGGCTCAAACTTCATACATCTGCTCATCTAAACTGATGCTGCCAGGTAGAGTGCCGCATAATCTCTTGGGCCTCATCTACCGAGTGCTCTGCGTGTACAAAAGCAGGAAACTCAGAACTGCAATATAATTATAATAGATTAAGATACATTCACTCATGGACTCAACTTTTATTTGTGGTCTTTTACTAATGGGCAGCAGAGTGGCTCAGTGGTTAGCACTGCTGCCTCACAGCATCAGGGATCTGAGTTTGCTTCCAGCCTTGGGTGACTGTCTGTGTGAGTTTCCTCCGGTGCTCCGATTTCCTCCCACAATCCAAAGATGCAGTATAGGTAGATTAGCCATGGTAAAATGTGGGGTTATGAGGATAAGGTGGGAGTCTGGGTCTGGATGGGGTGCTCTTCAAAGAGTCTGTGTAGACTCAAGGGGCTAAATGGGTTCTTTCCACACTGTAGGGACTCTATGATTAATAGTGTCCAGCAATTCCTAGCTGAAAATGTGTTGCTGGAAAAGCCCTTCTTCAGCTCATGCCCGAAACGTCGATTCTCCTGCTCCTTGGATGCTGCCTGACCTGCTGCGCTTTTCCAGCAACACATTTTCAGCTCTGATCTCCAGCATCTGCAGTCCTCACTTTCTCCTCTAGCACTTCCTATCCAACATTCCTCCATGCAGAGATAACATGTATTTTTACACCACCTTCAAAATAGTAAAAAAAGAGTCATAACGTATGTCAAAGGAGTACAACAAACTTTGTTTTAACCTACATCTTATCAAACAGTACTCTTGATAAACCAGAAAAATGATATAGCTCAAATATTGTGATCTACTGCAATGTCAAAGTATTTATGCTGTGAAGAAAGTATAACAGTGATGTGTATACCCTTGCATTACACTTCCACTACTTACTGTGTGTGTTTACATTGATTTTAGGCAGTGTATTGATGTTTCACATAGATATTTTGAGGGATGTTGATGTTTCGAAGCTTTGCTGCAGGGTTTACTGCAGTTACGCGTACCTCTTGATTATCTGGAATATTTGACCAACCAGAACACTCCTGGTCCCATTGGTGTTGGTTAAAGGAGTTTTGCTGTGCAGGTCGTTCTGCTATAATGTGCGTTTCATTAACACAAATTCGCTGTAAAGTAATTGATAAACTGGGGACAGTATTTCTAAAGTGCAAACTTTTAAAATGTGTACTGCCTATAACACAATTACATCAGCAACACTTTAAGTGCCACTTCTAAAGTGCAATTTTTCTATAATGCAGGTTGCATAAGACCACAACCATTGCGTTATAGAAGAACTATTTGTACTATGAAACAAAATTTGGCACCAAGCTACAAACCATATTTGGGCAGGTGTCCAAAAGCTTGATTGAAAAGGTAGGTTGTAATGGGTGTCTTGAAGGATGGGTAGCAGTAGACTGGAAGATATGTTTATGGAGCGAATTCAACGTTTATGACCAAAACAGCCCAAAGGTTATTTGTCCAATGTTTAAGTGAAGGAAATTAGGAATATATAGAGGCATAAAAGAGATCTCAGAAGAGTTCTAGAACCATCTTTTGTTTAATTTATTGTCACATTACTACACCCATTTGATTCATAGCATGATTGTCTTTAACGTTTAATCACTTCTGCCTTTCAGTCTCTGTTTTGGCTTTTCATCTCTCTCTTCTCTGCAATTGTTTAAACATTGCATATCTAAATATTTGCAGTTCTGATGACATGTTATTAATCCAAAATGTCAACTCTGCTTCTCTGTTTGCAAATGCTGCTTAATCTGCTGAGCATTTCCATCACTTGCTCCTTTTATTTCAGATTTCCAGTATCCATGGATGTTTACTTTCATGACCTTGAGGGTTGTAGGACTTGACAAGTTTAAAAACAGATGAGACCATTGAGAGAATCTGAAACAAGATGGGTATTTCAAACTTTGAGATATTGCTTGACTAGGAGCTAACCTAGGTTGGTGAACAATAATTGGTGAATTAGGAAACAGTGGCAGAGTTTTGGATCAGCTGAGATTTATGGATACAGCAAGGATCAAGGCAAGTCAAGACAGCCTTAGATTAGTTGAATCTAAAAAGTGTAAAACAGACACACAACTGAATCTTACCAGAATGCCTCATTAATTAAGTACCATGCCCTTTGGTGTCCAGCTCACCTAAAACTAGCTCGATTCTTCCACTATCTGTAGGTGGAAGTTCTCACAATGGCAGGAGATCCCAGGATTCCTAGCACCATATTTAAAAGGCAGTTGTCCATCTGCTCAAGTGCTGGAGGTCTAAAGTTATCTACACAATCTCTGATATTTATCCCAGACATGACAGATAGCAGAAAATTGGCACCCCACTTTACAATTAGGGAGCTGGAGATCCTGGTGAATGGGGTGGGGCAGAGGAGAACAGTCCTCTTTCCCCAAGAATGGCAGAAGAGACTACAACACCAGAGCATGTCAGCCTTCTCTGAATTTGCCAACTGCATCAATGTAGTCTCAACCAACTAGAGGAACACCTAGGAATACTGCAAGAACGTCAATGACCTTGCCCACTGTGTCAGCATAAATGCCACCATCTTCCACTCACTACATATCCACCTCCCACCAAGGCTCATAATTTACCACTCTCACTGTCCCATGCAAAACATTTTTACTTGTTGTCATCGATTCAATCCTCCAGAGTACTAACCATGCATGGCCTTGATGCTTCCTATTCATTCAGGAACCCTTATAACATACACAGTATACATTCCATCAGAAAACAACTAGAAAAACTCTTTGATTAAGAGGAATGAGGGCAGAAAAGCTTTTGGCAATTTTGAGATGCAATATAATATGCATCACTGTGGCTGCAAGAATAGAAAAGCAGATTATTATTTAAGTGAAGGGAGACTTCATGTGTAAAAAAGGGAGTTCCGACTATATCTGCACATCAACCATGAAAAGCATGCAGATATAAATCAGGAATTAGGATACAAATGGAATGTTAGCCTTTATTGCAAGGTAGATGGCGTTAAAAAAGAAGAAAGTGTTGCTGAGACCTCACCTGAAGTATTGTGTATATCTTTGGCTTCCTTACGTAAAGAAGCATATAGTTATATTGGTGGTTCAGAGAAAATGCCCTAAGCTAATTCCAAGGATGAAAATGTGAGGAAAAGGTTGAGCCAGTTGATCCTATACGGTGTGGAATTTTAGAAGAAAAAGGCAATCTTATCAAAATACACACAATATCAGCAGACTTGACAGGATAGGTGCTGGCAAAACGTTACTCACATAGGAATCTAGAACTGGGGGCATCATTTTAAAGTGAAGAGGTCTCCAATTTAAGATGAAGATCAGGAGAAATTCTCTCTTAGAAGGTTGTTAATGTGTTGAACTCTCCTGGAGTCATGGAAGCACACAGCACGGAAACAGACCCCTTAGCCAATCTGTCCATGCCAACAAGGTTTCCAAGACTGAATTAGTCCCATTTGCTTGCATGTGGCCCATATGCCTCCAAATTTTTCCTATCCATATACCTGTCCAAGTCCTTTAAACGTTGCAATTGTGCTCACCTCTACCACTTCATCTGGCAGCTCGCTCCATACATGTACCATTCTCTGAGAAAAATGTCCCTCAGGTCTCTTAAATCTGTCCTCTCTCATCTTACACTCTCTAATTTTAGACTTCCCTACCTTGGGGAAAAGATCTTGGCCTTATCTGAGCCACTCATATTTTATAAACTTCTATAACAGACAGCAGAGGAGGCTTGGTTTATTTGACATATTTACAGTTTAGTTAGACAGATTTCTGATCTACCAGACTTCGAGGGTTATGGGGGCTGAGAGGAGATTGGGGTGAAAATCCAAAGCACATCAACCATGAATAGTGGAACAGGTCCTATGGACTAATTGACCTGCGCCTATATAGAACATTAGAACATAGAACATTACAGCGCAGTACAGGCCCTTTGGCCCTCGATGTTGCGCCAAACTGTCATACCAATTTGAAGCCCATCTAACCTACACTATTCCATGTATGTCCATATGCTTGTCCAATGACGACTTAAATGTACTTAAAGTTGGCGAACCTACTACTGTTGCAGGCAAAGCATTCAATACTCTTACTACTCTGAGTAAAGAAACTACCTCTGACATCAGCCCTATATCTATCACCCCTCAATTTAAAGCTATGCCCCCTCGTGCTCGCTGTTACCATACTTTGAAAAAGGTTCTCCCTGTCCACCTCATCTAACCCTCTGATTATCTTATATGTCTCTATTAAGTCACCTCTCAACCTTCTTCCCTCTAACGAAAACAGCCTCAAGTCCCTCAGTCTTTCCTCGTAAGACCTTCCCTCCATACCAGGCAACATCCTAGTAAATCTCCTCTGCACCCTTTCCAAAGCTTCCACATCCTTCTTACAATGCGGTGACCAGAACTGTACACTATACTCCAAGTGCGGCCGCACCACAGTTTTGTACAGCTGTAGCATAACCTCATGGTTCCAGTACTCGATCCCTCTATTAATAAAAGCTAAAACACTGTATGGCTTTTTAACAACCATGTCAACCTGGGTGGCCACTTTCAAAGATCTGTGTACCTGGACACCGAGATCTCTCTGCTCATCTATACTACCAAGAATCTTAACATTAAGCCCAGTACTTTGCATTCCGGTTACTCCGACCAAAGTGAATCACTTCACACTTGTCCACATTAAACTCCATTTGCCACCTCTCAGCCCAGCTCTGTAGCTTATCTATATCTCTCTGTAACCTACAACATCCTTTGTCACTATCCACAAATCCACCAACCTTAGTGTCATCTGCAAATTTACTAACCCACCCTTCGATGCCCTCATCCAGGTTGTTTATAAAAATGACGAACAGCAGTGGACCCAACACCGACCCTTGCAGTACGACACTGGTAGCTGGACTCCAGGATGAACATTTTCCATCAACCACCACCCTGTCTTCTTTCAGCAAGCCATTTATTGACCCAAACTGCTATATCTCCCACAATCCCATTCCTCCGCATTTTGTACAATAGCCTACTGTGGGGAACCTTATTGAAAGTTTTGCTGAAATCCATATACACCACATCAACCAGTTTACTCTCATCTACCTCTCTGGTCACCTTCTCAAAGAACTCAATAAGGTTTGTGAGGCACGACCTACCCTTCACAAAACCGTGCTGACTATCCCTAATCCAATTATTCTTTTCTAGATGATTATAAATCCCATCTCTTATAACCTTTTCCAACACTTTACCAACAACTGAAGTAAGGCTCACTGGTCTATAATTACCAGGATTGTCTCTACTCCCCTTCTTGAAAGGGGAACCACATTTGCTATCCTCCAGTCTTCTGGCAGTATTCCTGTAGACAATGACAATTTAAAGATCAATGCCAAAGGCTTGGCAAATCTCCTCCCTGGCTTCCCAGAGTATCCTAGGGTAAATCCCATCCGGCCCAGGGGACTTATCTATTTTCAAACTCTGCAGGATTTCTCCTACCTCTTCCTTGTAAGCCTCAATCACACCTAGTCTAGTAGCCTGTATCTCAGTAATCTCCTCGACAACATTGTCGTTTTCTAATTCTGTTCCTATTTCTATGTTATTTAACCGGTCTCCTGGCAATGTTTTATGCCCAGGCACATTTGGTTGAAATCCATCATCAGCTTTGCAATGTTTTCATGGACCATGCAGCATCCAACAGTGGCCTGGAAATATGATCAGTGTGGATAGACAAGACAGCAACCTCCTCACAAGTAATCCATGTTAATGTCTGGCTGAAATCCAGCTGCACCATTAATATTTCTCCAATGAAAGCCAGTAACATATTTAATATTTACATATGCATTCATATGACAAAATCACTATATTAAATTGCATATGAGAAAGTCTGCTGAAAATTCATTGACCTAAAATGTTCACTTAGTTTCTCTCTTCATACTGAGACACTGTCTCACCTCCAATGTATTTCTTCCATTTTATATTTTTCATCTCAGATTTCCAGCATTTTCAGTACTGGAAAAGCTTCATAGTTGGTCAGCAGAAGCATCCGTTAGAAATCTTACCACTAACATAATTACTATAGCATAAATAATATTTATTTAAAAGTTAGAAGCTAATTTTATTTAACCCATTCTGTCAGTTGCTTTTAATCACAAAAAACGCATCTTCTGCCATGGAAGATCTGAGCAAAAATATAATTTTCCATATACTAAAGACTTATTCAAATTCTAAATGTCTCCATTCATTCGCTCACGCTGCAATCCAAATAAAATCTCTGAGCCTCCAGGGTGTTGCTATGAGTCTATTTTTGGAACAATCAGTGCCAGTCTTGTCTCAATTTGTTTTCTTTTGCTTTGTCCAAATACCCTATAGTCTAGCAGAAAAGTAATAAAAGCATTCAGAGGAAAGTTACACCTGACAGGATTTAATCTCATGAGGCAAATATGAGGAAATGCAATTTAAATTAATTGCATGATTCAACAGTCCAACTTTTCATCATTTTTTCCTTTTAGCTTCCCAAATCAAGTATCACCTCTGGTAATGAGCATTGTTCATTCATTTTAGACTGTATTTGGCAATGTTTTCATTTACACTAGAACAAGTTACTGGATCTGATGCTGGGTTCAATCTACGATTAGCTGTAATTGAATTACAAGGGGAATTTAACATATGTGCAGAATGTCCATGAGGCTGAATTGGATGGGGCAGATTTTTTTTTAAAGAGCAAGGAGACTGAAGTGGTGATCTTACAGAGATTTACAAAATCATGTCAGGCATAGATAGAGTGAATAGCCAATATCTTTTTCCCAGTCTAGGGGAGTCCCAAACAAGAGAGCATAGACTTAAGGTGAGGGAAAAGATTTAAGGACCTGAAGGATAACTTTTTTTATGCAGAAGGTGGTGCATGCATGGAATGAACTGCTAGAGGAAATGGTGGAAATTGGTACAATTATAACATTTAAAAGGGATCTGATGGGTATATGAATAAGAAGAGCTTAGAGGGATATGGGTCAAATGCTGGAAAATGGGATTAGGTTGGATTGGGATGTCTGGTTGGCACGCACAAGTTAAACCAGTACACTTACAACAGTAAATGCTCCATCTTTCACTGAATGGTTTGAAGTATGGCCTTTTACGCAGAGAACTACATTTTAAAGTAGTTTCCTGATGATCCTGGCAGCTTAGATGACATTTAGCTTTAAGAATGAGAAATTAGTAAATTTCTCAATATCACAATAGTACAATTTCAGTAACAGTTCTTCCTGTGTTGTATTACAATACAATTATTGACAGCCATGGACAATACTCATACAACAAGAGCTCATGATCTCACAATAAAGTACTAACCAGTCCTAAACAAAGTTATGTGCATCAAGTCATGTACATAAAATAGGATAGTTTAGATGTGCTATAAGATCATAGCTGGCTGAATTATATTAACTTCTTATATTGTTCGGAAAATAGAGAACTAGTTCAAAGTTTGGGAGAAGATTTGTAGCTCGGGTGCTCGTTGTTGTGGTTCTGTTCGCCGAGCTGGGAGTTTTGTTGCAAACGTTTCGTCCCCTTTCTAGGTGACATCCTCAGTGCTTGGGAGCCTCCTGTGAAGCGCTTCTGTGATGTTTCCTCCGGCATTTATAGTGGCTTGACTCGGCCGCTTCCGATTGTCGGTTGCTGTCCGCTGCAGTGGCTGGTATATTGGGTCCAGGTCGATGTGTTTGTTGATAGAATCTGTGGATGAGTGCATGCCTCTAGGAATTCCCTGGCTGTTCTCTGTTTGGCTTGCCCTATAATAGTAGTGTTGTCCCAGTCGAATTCATGTTGTTTGTCACCTGTGGGTGTGGCTACTAAGAATAGCTGGTCGTGTCGTTTCGTGGCTAGTTGGTGTTCATGGATGCGGGTTGTTAGCTGTCTTCCTGTTTGTCCTATGTAGTGTTTTGTGTGGTCCTTGCATGGGATTCTGTACACTACATTGGTTTTGCTCATGCTGGGTATCGGGTCCTTTGTCCTGGGAACAGAGAACAGCCAGGAAATTCCTAGAGGCATGGCACTCATCCACAGATTCTAATAAACACATCAACCTGGACCCAATATACCAGCCACTGCAGCGGACAGCAACTGACAACCGTAAGCGGCAGAGACAAGCCACTATAAATGCCAGAGGAAACATGACAGAAACGCTTCACAGGAGGGTCCCAAGCACTGAGGATGTCACCTAGAAAGGGGACGAAACATTTGCAACAAAAACTCCCAGCTTGGTGAACAGAACCACAACAGAGAACTAGTTAGCCAACACTCTAATTTTTAAAAGAGCTTTTTTGTTAAATGTTCCACAGTACTAGCCAAATATACTTGTGTAGAAATATTTAAACAACAAAATCTACCAAGGTTTCCTTACATTTCAACCCATTCAATGTTCGTGTGCCAATATTAAATTTGTAAAATATAAATAGATGTTAAGCCACAAATTATCCAAAGTACAGGATGATATCTACCACAACATTAACACTGAAACAAATACTGCTTTATAAGCTTAATATATGTGCAAGACCAAAATAAAATACTCAATAAGTCGGCCCGTATGAGTCGAGGGAACATTTTAGATTAGTTACATCTTCAAAAAAAAAACTAAAAACTTTATCTAATATGATTTCCTTTCCATAAAACCATATTGACTCATTTTCATCACACTATGATTTTCTTTGTGTTTTTAAGATTTGAGATTCCAACTTCTCCCTTTTCTTGAACAGCGGTTTATGTACCTATTTTCTAAGAACATTTAAAATAGAAAAATAACTTTCAAATGTTGAATGAATTGAGCTAACATGCTGTATATTGACCAACTAGCTCTCAAATTCCTATGCTGTCAAATAAATGTTTTTGTCTATTATGATTGTTTTTCCAATATAAATATAATTCAATTTGGAAAGATTTGACATATTTCTGGACGTCTGCAAGGGCATTTTTTTCATCTTTGAATAGGAAATTCTGCAAGCTTTTTCCAGACATGGTCCCAAGAGATATTAAGATAGTAACAATACATTTTGCAGTTCAAATCCCATTGGCAGGTTACAATTACTAAAGACATGTAAATACTGCAGCTCACAAACTCTGGAAAAATGCAATAGCATGTAGGCAAATGCTGACAAGGCATGCCTAAGGGGTTGGGGAAGACTTTGTTGGGAAAGGAACCAGGAGTTGAGGTGATGCACATTCTTGTGCAGCTCAGGTAAAGTTTTCCTGCTCAAGTAAAATAATTTTAAACTTCTACAGCTGTAGCAAGGAGAAAATTGGCACTAATTTGTGTTCTGAAAGGTGCTCAGTTTGTTAAAGGTCTTAGGTATGAATTTTAAATAAAGGACACCATCAGAAACAAACAGATGACCAGCAGGGTGGTTGAATGGAGTTGGAAATTGGTAGCAATTTGCTGAAATGCTTTTCCAAATGCGATTGTCCTCATTTCAGCCTGTATGTTCAATCTACTTTTGCTTCTGTAGGGTTTATATTTGGAGAAAGGGATCTTTTAAATTAACAATTAACTGGTTGAAATTCTAGACCATTAAACGGAGAAAAAAATGCAACACAATCAACAATCATCATGGATGTGCTGCAAGCCAAAATCTGCGAAATATTTATACTTCTTTTGGTTAGCACATTCTGGTGACTTCTTGTTTTCAACAAGTATTACATGAATCTTTATTTGAATGTTACTCATTTTTCCTGAAATGTTGCACACATTTTTCTACACCATTTCCGGCTTAAAATCCAAATGATCCCACTTGATGAACACTACATGTCTTTTGTAGTCTTGTAGCTTAGTTCTGCTGTTGGTTAACTCATATGATTTAATTTCCACATACCTACTCAGTGCCACCATGACATTCATTGGCTGCATATCTGATAGAGGAAGGGAATTTGGAAAGCAGGAACTGGAAGATTAAAACCCATGCATAAAAATACTGCAAATCCAGTTGCTGATATTTAGTTCCACTTCTCACAATGTCCTCAGTTACAGACTAATACAGTCTTTTTTTACCCAGATATGGATACAAGGGCTAAGTGGCAGAGAGTTGCTCTTGACACCACAGCAGCATTTGACTGCACAGGAATTGGGATGTCATGATGCAGCTGTTTGGGACACTGGTTAGGCCACTTTTGGAATACTGCATTCAGTTCTGGTCACCTTGCTATAGGAATGTTGTTAAACTTGAAAGGGTTCAGAAAAGATTCACAAGGATGTTGCCGGGGTTGGAGGGTTCGACCTATAGGGAGAGGCCTAATAGGACTGGGGCTATTTTCCATGGAGCAGAGGCTAAGGGATGAACTTAAGAGGTTTAAAAAATCATGAGGGGCATGGATAGGGTGAATAGCCAAAGTCTTTTTTCCCCAGGGTAGACGAGTCTAAAACTAGAGGACATAGGGATCTAAGGGGCATTGTTTTCATGTAAAGAGTGTTGCATGTATGGAATGAGCTGCCAGGCGAAGTGGAGGCTAGTACAATTACAACATTTAAAAGGCACCTGGATGGGTACATCAATAGGAAGTATTTCGAGGGATATAGGCCAAATGCTGACAAATGGGACTAGATTAATTTAGGATATCTGGTAATCTTGGATGAGTTCAATTGATGAGTCTGTTTCCATGCTGTACAACCCTATGACTCTATGACGGAATGCATCATTTTATCTCGCAAAGCAGAAGCTGGTGGTGAAGGGGAAGGGAGTGGGAATGTTGTCAAAACGAAATCTCTCAAATAACTTCAGGCATGCATAACGCAGCTGCAACCATATTTGTTTATGAGAGGTCAATGATTATAGCCACAAGTAAACAAGGTGTTCTTAGACCAACCATTATCAGCTGCTTCAATTTATTTCCATTTTAAAAAACACAGAGATGGTGCTGGAAATTCTGCAGCATCCAGCTCAGTTTGCAACTCCTCAGATATGAAGCAGACATTGCCAGCCCAAATAAAATGTATAAATCAGACAAACAAATGACATGTAACACCCAAAATACACAAGTGCCCAGATACTAAGAAAGCCTGCTGTCCTCCCTTGTCTTTCCACATAGATGTTCGTGGATTACCAATGACCAAAGATTGAATTGGACTAGCCATATCAATGTTAAGCAGACAAAATCAAGCCATTAACAGGTTACTTTGAATAATTTACCATGAGATCTCCTCAAAGCCTCAGCAGCATTGACAAAACTCTAGTCAGAAGTGGGATGGATTGTTATTGCACTCAAGATGCTCAGCATCATCTTTATCAGAAGAGTGACTGGTTATTCTCAAAACAATCAGGGAAGTAAAAGATTTCACACTGTACTTGTTGCTTTCTAAAACTCTATCATTCAATTGGTCCCTAAATTATTCAGTATTTTGCACATTCCTTATTGAGGAAGCTTATTATTCATGTTGATCAAATGTACAGCCAATTTTGTGGGAACCATTGAAACATATTTATGGCTTAATGGTGATTGCAGATCTGTTCTGCTTGTTTTATTGAGTTGCAGCTATTATTCTGAGGCATTTATCCCTCAATCACCATCATAAGCAGACAATCAATCAATCATCACAATGCTAAATATAGCAACTGGCTGTTTTCAAATTGGTTGCTACATTAACCTACATAATGATGACTACTTTAGAAATAATTCACTTGTTCAAATGAAAGATGCAGCACAGTTTCAAGTACAATTTTTTAGTGACGTGGTCAGATCTAGTGTTAGATAATGTGAGCAGCATTTCCATATTTGCCTTTGCTCTGTAATGAATAGGAAGGTTCATACAAACCATGCAAGAGCCTCAATATCTTTGGCTGAGTTTCACTTGTAAATGCCTCATACCTTACTTTAGTGGAGCTTGAATTACTGAGCTAAGACAGATGTTAACTCTTCCAAAGACAGACTTTCAATCAGCTGTTGAGAGGCTTAACAATAGAAGCAAGGAGTCCAACATCATAGTGGCTACATGCTTAAAAGTCAAACCGCCATGGGTAGAACTGTTGCCTACATTCTCTTTTAGACTAGTATAACTACCATTCATAATATAAGGAAAGTGGGTGGAAACTGTTTTCCCCATTTGAAGACTTTACACTAATTCAATTTAAATGGAAAATCATGCAGTGAAGCTGGGTTTTTACCCATTAATTCATTTTCTGTTTGCAATATATAGTTGCACAAGTAAAATCAAAATCCCTTGCTGCATCATGTTGCGATGATGAGATAGCATTGTGACAACTGATAAATGTTCCATTCTCCCTTGCAAGTGAGGAAATGGTTGTCTCTCTAAAAAGATGCCAAACGGAGGTCATTTGTATCAAACTCAAACTCAAAGACCAGGACAATCATTAATTATCAGTTTAGAAATTTGCTGGTAAAATTTGGAAACACTATTTGATGGAGCAAAAAATATTTTTACACTTTTGTATTTTTTTGAAAATAGACAGCAAAAGTAGTTTAAAATAATAAATATGCAACTATGATGTTTAATCAAGTGCTTTTTAAAAAAAAGACTACCAGTTTAGCATCTGGATCAGTGGTGCTGGAAGAGCACAGCAGTTCAGGCAGCATCCAACGAGCAGCGAAATCGACGTTTCGGGCAAAAGCATGCTTCCAGCTCACTGCCTTTATTCCTGATGAAGGGCTTTTGCCCGAAACGTCGATTTTGCTGCTCGTTGGATGCTGCCTGAACTGCTGTGCTCTTCCAGCACCACGGATCCAGAATCTGGTTTTCAGTATCTGCAGTCATTGTTTTTACCCTGTTTTTACCTACCAGTTAAGCATACGTACTTAATCTATATAGCAAGTAATCACAGAGAAACCCACCCTCACAAGTGACATTATAGATGCTTACTAAACAATGAAATTAAATGAAAGGAAAAGTTCTAATTTTAACCTCAAAAAAATTTTCAAGTATGTGCATACAGTTGCCTTTGGAATAATTCAAAATCACCAAAGACCATTCAAAATCGTGGCTGGTGATACAAGACATCACAAAAAGTTGAGTACTTTTGAACTACTCATTACAAATCAGAATTCAGAAGAGTAAAAGATTAATTGTGTCTCAGTCATTTGGTAATATCAAACTGGAGGTTTGCTGGAAAATAAGACACATTTTGTCCAAGTTTTTGTCTTGCACTCATCAAGACTACTTGCAAGAATAACAATTCAAGGGGAAAGCCAGAATTTATATCTCATGAGAGAAGAGTGCTGATGTGTCGACAGTGAGACACTGGTAGGAGATGTTGCCATGGAAAATGCACCCATTAATGCTGAATGACTTCAATTGCTAGGAATTGCTTAAATTTTAAACAAGGCAAGTTGACTCTGATTAATCAGGGCATTATCCGAAGAAATGAACCATCAAATGCTGTCACTAATTTTGTTGTGTGTCTCACTGAAGTGCTTAAAATGTTGGAGCTACCATATCAATCATCTCATCTTATATTAGAGTAAATTATTGGTGTGATGCTGAAAAAATATACTGGTGGCTATGACACCGGGACATGCCAGCTAGGCCTGAGGTTGCAACCCAAGTTGGAGCAGTCTTAACTGTCTGGAACAATGCCAACAAGACACAAACGATACGTTGCCCAGGGGTGGATTAATCAAAATGGAGGTCATCAGAGCAAATCTCCTTCTCTTCCATCATGCTAACAACATTCCCCCCACAATGTTTTGTTTTTAGACTCTATTGAACTTGATTGCAGTTGAGAGAGGCAGGGGTTCTAGGTGTCCTTGTACATGAATTGCAAAAGGTTATTATGCAGTAGAACAAGTAATTCATAAAGTTAATACAATGTTATCATTTATCCTGAGAAGAAATGAATGCCAAGGTAGGGATATGCTTCAGTTAGAGGGCATAGATAGGATTGCATCTGGAATGCTGTGCACACTGGTCACCTAAAAAGGTTGTAACTACATTGCAGGCAGTTCAAACAAGGTTTACCAAACTAATACCTGGAATTGGCAGGTTGTCTTATAAGGAAAGATTGTAAAGACGAGGCTTGTATCTGCTGAAGTTTAGTAAGAGGCAAGTGGAATAAGAGACAACACTATTGTAACAAATGAAATCCTGAAGGGTCTTGACAGGGTAGATGTGAAGAGGATGCTTTCTCTGGCAAGAGAATCTAAAGCTCAAGGTGACTGTTAGAAATCAGGAGCCTGACCATTATGGAACATGGCAAAGTCATTCAGGGGTTGGGTGTGCGGTTCACACATTACAAAAGTGCACAGATCAAGTTTTCCTGAGCCAAGACATAATGCCAAGAGTAGAAGAGAATGAAAAAATATCCAGAGCGTGCCAACAGCATTGTCTTTTCAAACCCCATATGGAGATGGAGACATTAAAAGAAAGAATTCAAACAAAGCACATAAGCTTATCTTAGATCACTGTACAGATAATAACATTTCAGCATTGCAAAAATCAAATAGGACTTGCCACCTTGTGGTCTGTACTTTTGATCTTTGGAATTTTTGATTATCCTGTATACATTAATTTCTACCCATAATATATGTGTTAAACCAACTGTCTTTTGTCTTAAATCATGATTGAACACGAGTGTGGATTTGGGAATTTTGAGCAGATATAGTTTAAGTTGTTTTGGCTATGTTCACCTAGCTGGGAAGTTGATTTGCAGACATTTTGTCTCCTTTCTAGGTGACATCTTCAGTATTTTGGAGCCTCCTGTGAAGTGCTGCTGTAGTCTCTCTTCTGGAATTTATTTGGCTTTGTTCCTGCTGCTTCCAGTTGCTCGTTACAGTATTCAGTGTATTGGGTCTAGGTCTATGTGTTTACTGATGGAGTCTGTGAATGAGTGTCATGTTTCTAGAAGTTCTCTGGCTGTTCTGTTTGGCTTGCTCTATTATTGATGTGGTGTGCCAGTTGAATTTGTGGTCCTTGTCATCTGTGTGTATAGCTACTGGAGACAGTTGATTGGTGTTTAGTGGCTACTTGATGTTCATGGTTGCTAGGTGTCTGCCTGTTTGTCCTATATAGTGTTTTGTGCAGTCCTTGTATGGAATCTTGTACACTGCGTTGTGTCCTGCACTTAACAGAAGGCTCTACAGCACCGAGGATGTCACCTAGAAAGGGGCAAAACCTCTGCAAACCAACTGCCCAGCTCATACTCACAACAACTGCTACCGGCACCCAAGCTACAAATCTTTACACAAACCTTGAAAACATAGTTTAACTTGTATAAAGTAGAAATCCTTTCTTTTTACTGTTCTTGTTAAAGTCAAGAGTGTAACAATAAATAGAATGATTTATTTCTACTGAAGACAACCTGGTGTTATTCATGAAGGCAAAAAGATCAAGTGTAGGATGTTCCAGAGTCTATTGCTGCTCTGATGTTCAAAAGAATAAATAGTTTTCATCCTGAATGCAACAAGAGGTGTCAGAACAGAAGCCAGTTCTTAGCAAGTCACCCTCCAACTCAGCATGTTCTTACCAGATGAACGAAACAAGAACATTCTTCAAGCTGGCTACTATTCAAAAACAGTCCTAGCAGAAGTCAATAGCAATATAGTAGTTCACCAATCGTGAGAGTTCCAAAAGGCCTTTTCTTAAAAAAAAATGTTTGCAGAGAACTTTTAATGATCACTTTTAAAGAAACCACTCCAGGTTTTATCGACAGAACTTGGAATAAATCCATTTTCCATAATCTTTCAAAATGTACATCCTCCAAGCAATTTGAAAATAAAACATTTATGCAACAATACTTTAATTATTTTTGAGACTTGTACATCAGTGTATGAATATCAAATAGCAGTCTACAGATTACTAAATTGCAACATTGCTTGACTGTATTTTTAGCAGTTACTCACCAGTTTAGAAATTGGCAGCTACTCACCAAAAATTATGAAACCTTAACATATACCGTAAATTTCACACTCCTTTCATTAGATCGTTAGCCATTAAAGTGGAAAACTTCAATATTGCAAATGGAACATAAATACTCAGACAAATGCTGCCTATGCTACCAGCTGTTACTAAAAAGTAAAAAAAAACTTGAATCAACAACACAACAGCACTTATTTAAACACTTGTGGTAAATTATTGCTTGAAATCTAGCCAAAATGTGACTGTAGAACCACAGCGATGTGGTCGACTCTCTTAACTGCCCTCTGGGCAATTACGGATGGGAATAAATGCTGGCCTAGCCAGTGATGCCTACATACTGTGAATGAATAAAAACAAAAGAAAAGTGTTAATTAATTATTATAGAATGCACACTAGCCCTACTATTAGATAAGATGATTCACAATAGACGTCACATTTTGAAATAGGATCCTACACCACCATTTTATAAGTAAAGATTTAACTCTTTAGGGCAAAAGACTTAAATCATGAATTTTCACTCAAACAGGGAACAGAGTCAGCAAGGTTACTAAGTCCTGGTAAACACTGAGCACTCCTAACTGTCTGATCTCATTTCACCTCCAAGCTGAATTTAGCAGCAGCTACTTGTTCACTGGCGGATTTCCAGGCAATTGGAGGCTGAGCTGGAGATCTGAGGGAATAGTAATTGCAGGTCAGAAGAGTGGAGTCCAGAGGAGACTGTGGAGTCCATAGGCCCTGTGATTGAGGAACTGGAAGAAGGTTGATACAGGAAAAGCCCAATGTTTCCTTAGTGATCTTGAAGGAATACTTATGTGCGAAAAACATAAAAAGAAAACCTCCAGCAAGTCCTGAATTTCTTTGAAACTCTTGCTCTTCTTTTGGTGCTTTCAGTAATGTGGTCAACTTCTGTGACTGGAGATAAAAACCCAGGAGAATCCACCCTGTATCACAACTTCTACATCTTAAAATGGTTTTGGTCTACCTATGATAATCACATTTTCTGAACACAAACTTGCGCAGTAAAAATGGAAGGAGGCCAGGAGCATTTTGTCAACCAGCAGCAAGCGCATGACCACCACATAATTTTCTAGTCCATTATCACCCAGTGTATAGGTTAAAATTAGACATCCCGTTTCATGTTGCAATTTAATCTCAAGAATCTACTGGCAACTATGTTACTTAAGTTACCTTCCTTGGGTAACATCCTCAGAGTTCCTCAGCTGTAGCCTTCACAATATGCAACATTCTACATTTCTTTCATAATCAGATATTGACATTTATGGTTGAGCATCAGGAGGTAATGCCAGTGGTAATGTCTCTGGACTAGTAATCTAGAACACTAGACTCAAACCTTTTAGGGCCATGGGTTCAAAGTCCACCATGACATCTGGTGAAATATGAATTCAACAAAACTGTGCCTAATAGCAGCCACATAACCATTCTTATTTGTCATAGAAACCCATCTGGCTCACTAAAACCCTTTCAGAAAGTAAATCTGCCGTCCTCAGTAGGGCTTGTAACATATGCAGAAAGAAAAACATTGTTAACACTGCCAATCTGGTGACCCTTCTTATATTAAGTCAGTTTTCTTTCTACAGATGCTGCTAGAATTGCTGAGTTTCTGCAGTATTTTCTGCTTTTGTTTCGTTCTTTAATCTTCTATCCATCCTGGGCCCATGGGTGACTCCAGACCCATGGCAATGTGATTGCTTCTTAACTGCCCCTGAACTCAGTTCCAGAGTAAATAGAAATGGTCAATAAATGCTGGCCTAGCTACCCAACACCATAATCACACAAATGAATAATAGAATCACTAAATGTCACTAGATAATTTTTAAGAATATTCAAAATTTGGGGGATGAAGCTTGACTTGGATAATAGCAAAAAGCAAGTGTTGACAACGGAAAAGAAAATCACGTGTGAAAAATAGGAATGTGAGAGCTTATTACCTATTTTCTGCTCCTACGCCAAGGTGACGGTCACAATGTAGTTTCCAAAAGGCTTCCAGAACTTGCTAAATAAACATTAAAGACAAAGCCACAGAGTAGTTGGGCCTAACTAGGTATTTTTGTTTCATAGACATATTTTCTTAAAAGGTAACAATAGCTGTTGTCATGGTGGGTTTGTTCGCCTAGCTGGGAAGTTGATTTGCAGATATTTTGTCCCCTTCCTAGGAAACACATTCAGTGCCTTGGAGCCTCCTGTCAAGTGCTGCTGTACTGTCTTCTGGAATTTATTTGGTTCCATTCCTGCTGCTTCCGGTTGCTGTTTCCGGTTGTTCATTGTGGTGGCCAATCTATTGGGTCTAGGTCTATGTGTTTGTTGATCCAGTCTGTGGATGAGTGCCATGTTTCTAGAAGTTCTCTGGCTGTCCTCTGTTTAGTTTGTCCTATGATCGTTGTGTTGTCCTAATCAAATTTGTGGTCCTTGTCATTTGTGTGTATGGCTAGTAGAGACAGCTGGTTGTGGCATTTAGTGGCTAGTTGGTATTCGTGGATGCAGATTGCTAGTTATCTGCCTGTTTGTCCTATATATAGTTTTTCATGTAGTCTTTGCATGGAATGTTGTAAACTACATTATTCTTGCACATGATGAGTATAGGATCTTGTGTTCTGGTGAGTTGTTGTCTGAGCGTGGCTGACGGTTTATGGGCTGTCATGAATCTGAATGTTTGGAGAAGTCTGGCTATAACCAGAAAAATGCAGCAACCACCTGAACGCAGACAAGAGAAGCTGCAATAGCACCCTGTTTAAAAGGGCTACAACACACTGCAGCACTCCCAATCTATAAAGAGAAGAACACTTCTACAGAGCCTTCACTAAAATAACTTCACCTGCAGATGCCTAGCAGACAAACAATGCAACCAGGACATGCCACGATCCAACACATTAGTCATGTTACCTTACATAAAAAAGGTCTCGGAACCAGATTTCTCTAACAACTTGGATTCATGACAGCCCATAAACTGACAGCCATGCTCAGCCAACAACTCACTGGAACATAAGACCCTACACTCATCATGTGCAAGACGAACATTATTTACAAGATTCCATGCAAAAACTGCATGAAACACTATATGGGACAAACAGGCGGACAACTAGCAATCCGCAACTAAGAACACCAACCAGCCACTAAACACCATGGCTAGCTGTCTCCAGTAGCCATACACACAGATAAGGACCATAAACTCGATGGGATAACACAACGATCATAGGACAAGCTAAACAGAGGACAGCCAGAGAATTTCTAGAAGCATGGCACTCATCCACAGACTCCATCAACATACACATTGACCTGGACCCAATATACTGGCTATTACAACAAACAACCGGAAGCAGCAGGAACGAAACCAAATAAATTCCAGAAGACACAGTACAGCAGCACTTCACAGGAGGCTCCAGAGCACTGAAATGCCATCTAGACAGAGTATGAACCATCTGCAAGTGTACCCACACTCTGGTAACTGACACCTGAGCTACAAATCTTTACGCTAACCTTGAATAACAGTATCTGATTCTTGAGAGTAGGCTTATCAGTCTCAGGTTTGCAAGTCACTAGTGAACGCAACTTCCCAATTTTTCCACCTTGTAAAGTTTGATGTAAAATTGTCACTATAAATGACGCATAGGATTTGCTAAGGTAACCTGCTCGCATGCTTCTGTTTAGGCTACTATAAAACCAGTTTGCAGGGGTATGAATTTTTCTTTCAGGCCTCCCTGCCAACCTCATTCCTGATGAAGGGCCCTGGCCCGAAACGTCGAATTTCCTGTTCCTTGGATGCTGCCTGACCTGCTGTGCTTTAACCAGCAACACATTTTCATCCCTGCCAACCTTTTCTGCCATTTATATCAGAGAGAACCAGTAAATCATGAGTGAACCCAGGCAAATATCTACATTCTGTTGCAGTCCACTATAGAACACACATATTGTAGTGCGAACTCCATTTTTACCTTAATGACTTAATCCTATATCTTTAATAGTAAATGCACTTCCTTTAGTTCAATTACTGCATATTGAATTATTTAGGGTTCACATGAACCTTTAAATTACCAAATATCATTGTTATGTGACTGTAAAAATGCACATAAATGAGATCTTAAAGAACACAATTTTTGAAACTTAAAATATTTACTGTAAAAAAGTACAGTATATATTGAAATATTATTTATTAAAATCTAATATTCTTTATTCCAGCTTTTGTCATAAATATTGTATGTTAATATGCACATAGACTTAGTTTTATTCATTTAAACACACTTTTTTTCTTCATTACTGGAACTACATTTAAATATTTACAGTTGTGGATCAGGTATTAAATAATTTCACTCTTTGCTAAAGCACAAATTTTAAAAATATGGTTCTGTCAATTACGCATCAAATAAGACTGTATGGCTATGGTGCTAAAATGTGGCAGATCTGGAATTTGGAAAATGTGCAGTAGTCATCACTGGCAACAGTTGTTCATCAGATCAAATAACATGCTTCACATCTTGTGCTGTTAATCTGAACAAAAGAGCGTGGGAAATTGTATTCCACATGGGTTCTTAAATCCTCTCTGTCATTTGTTATACTAATCATATCAAATAAAACCAATTTTGGAAAAAAAACTTTCATTTCCAAGATTAACTTGTTTTAAAAAAAAAATCTTACCTCGGTGTGAAGCAAATAGGAATAGGAGTTCCTCACAGGAACTTCAGTTGTCTTAATTCTTAATGTTGAAGCCAACCTGATTTTGGTACCTCTCCTTAAAAAAAATCTCATCTCCTGCTACCACCCTCAAGGCAGGAAATTTTTCTCTGTCATACAACTGATATCAGCAGCCTGTGTTATTATGGCATTGATTCAAGACTATTCAGGCCTGTACACAACATGTTCCAGTATAAAAAGGTACCTGTCTCACCTTTGATCATTCTCTGTCTCACTGATTCAGTGTATATGCAGTTATTTACGCAATTCACAGTAACATCAAAAAGCACAGAACTCAGACAGTATTAAAATCTATGATTTTGTAGTTGTGTAATTGGTTAGTGTTGTTAACAAATTCAAAGGCTTGTATCTCAATGAGAACCTGAGATTTTGTGGTAATATGTAATTGGAGCCAACTTAAAATAACTACAAAACACAACATAGTGGCAGTAAGTATGCACTAAAAGGCATTTTGATGGCCAGTCAGTCAGTCAGTAGTAGTAGTAGTAGTAGTACATGGACACTAATGGCTGAAAAGATGATAGCAGCTTGGCAGTTGTGAAAGTGTTTTTCTTAATGGCCACCAATCAGTCCATGTCTTACATGTAGCTAAATACTATGACCAAATCTAAAGACTATAAACTTGCACTGAAGAACTGAATACTCTGTCTCACACACTTTCAAAAACAAAAAAAAATGTCCCAGGATAGTTCAGGTTTAAAAACAGCTATTAAAGAAAAAAACAGGTGCTGAAAGGACAGCTCCAATTTAAGAAAGCAATCCCTGAACAAAAGTTCAGGAAACAAACAGGAAAATAAATGATTTCTTTGCTAAACAGGCCTTATCAGTGTCTAAATGTCAGTTGATTGTGTCATCTTCTTTTCCCAAAATGACTGGTTAAGAAAGCACATGTGACATCAAGAGTTTTTTTTGGTGTGAACACACCTACAGGCTCAGGCTTGGAGCTTTCCTTCAACTTAATGCTCTAATAGCAGAGGAGAGAAGCCAAAGAAAAACTGAGAAAGCACTCGGCTGTAATAGAGACTTTTGCTTGCAATTTTTAAAGAGGATAAAGCTATGCAAAAGAAAGATGGAAAGCAAATATGAATTGAATTGAAATTACTGTCACGTGTACGGAGGCACAGTGAAAAGCTTTGTCTTGCGAGCAATACAGGCAGACCAGAGTTAAGTAGCATAGATAAGTAAATAATAGGTAAACAGCGGCAAAAACAAAAACATAGGTCCAAGCAAATGTTAAGGATTTGTGAGTCCATTCAATATTCTAACAACATTAGGGTAGAAACTGTTGTGAAAGTGGCTGATCCGTATGTTCAGGCTTCTGCACCTTCTCCCCAGTGGTAGAGGTTGTAGAAAAACATTGCCAGGGTGGGATGGATCTTTAAGCAGGTTGTCGGCCTTTCCTTGACAGCAGGCCTGGTAGATGGATTCTGTAGAAGAGAGGTTGGCCTTTGTGATCGTCAGGGCCGCATTCACCACTCTCTGTAACCGTCTCCAATCTTGAATGGTACAGCTGCCATACCATGTAGTGATACATCCAGACAGAATACTCTCGATGGCGCACCTATATAAGTTGGTAAGGGTATTCGCCATCATGCCAAATTTCCTCAGCTGCCTGAGGAAGAAGAGACGTTGTTGGGTCTTTGTAACCAATGCATCCACATAAGAGTCCAAGAAAGCTTGTTGTGGATGACCACTCTCAGGAGCTTGACACTCTCCACTCATTCCACCTCTGTGCTGTTAATGTGTAGGGGGGGCATGAGTAATATCCCGCTGAAAGTCAATAAGGAGTTCCTTGGTCTTGTTGGCATTGAGAGCTAAGTTGTTCTCAGTGCACCATTTTCCAGGTCTTCCACCTCCCATCTGTAGTCTATTTCGTCGCCATTCGAGATTCGACCGACTATGGTGGTGTCATCAGCAAACTTGTAAATGGCATTGGTCTGGTATGTGGCGACGCAGTCATGGGTGTACAGTGAGTACAGTAGGGAGCGGAGTACGCACCACTGGGGAGCTCAAGTGCTGTCTATTAGTGACGATAAAACATTGTGCCTATGGAAACGGAGGATCCAGTTGCAGAGAGTGGGGCTTAGTCCGAGATCACTAAGTTGAGTAATCAGTCTTGAGGGGATAATAGTGTTAAAGGCTGAACTGCCATCAATGAGTAGGATTCTTACATAGCTGCTCTTGGTGTCAAGATGGTTTAGGGAGTAGCGAAGGGGAAGTGATATGGCATTTGACGTGGATTTGTTGGTCTGACAGGCAAATTGGAGTCCGTCAAGAGTTGTGGGCAGGCTGGGATTGATTAATATCACGACCAGCCTTTCAAAGCACTTCATGACTACCAAAGTTAGGGCCACTGGGTGGTAGTCATTGAGACATGCTACATGAGCCTTCTTAGGCACAGGGATGATGTTGGTCCTCTTGAAACAAGCAGGGACAGTGGCTTACTGCAGGGAGAGGTTGAAGATGTCAGAGAAGACCTCTGCCAGTTGATCTGCATGTGCTCTGAGTGCATGGCCCAGCAATCCACTGACTTTCTGTTGGGGCTTCAATCAATTGAATTAATTTTTACTTTATGGATTGGCAGATAACTGACAAAGGATTACAGACAGTCAAGACTTTTCTCACTTTGGACACTGAACATTTAAGAATAATATCCTACTTCTTTAGGATGATTACTGCAAGATCCTGACACAAGTTTTGAATTTTAAACAATCAACTTACATTCTGAGTCAATTTCAGGATGTTCTCAGGCAGATATCAATACAAAAGAAGGAATATAATTTCACCAAAGCCAACTTAGCTGAGAGTCAGTGCCTCTAGACCCAGCAAATGCTTCAGAAAAGTACTTCCGGACAAACACAAAGAATAAACCACAGATGCTTAATTAGAAGAACACAATTGGGAAGTAGTTGTAAAGGACCAGTAATATCTGTAAGTGCTTCACTCTGGGAAAAACTAACACAGCCATCAATACATTCAGTAAGGGATGTTGCCTGTCTCACACAAGACAGTGTCCAATATTTTGTGACACACATAAGCTCTGTCCCACAAGTTGCCATTGAGTTAAAATGTGCAGCAGGTTCAAACTGTGACATAATGCTCCACAGCAGTGAAGAGCTAACCAAGGAACAACACTAATGCAAATTCCAAAAAGTTCATTCCTGGCATGCGAGCAAGTCAGTGATGGACAAGTAATGATACAGCAATAATAGTTTGCAGACCCCAGTCAGACATTACACACAGTTAACGTGAAACACAACAAAGATATGGTTGGAAAAGCTAATGTCTTTATATCCATTTAAGTGATATAGCCCAATCTTAAATTTCAATACAGCTCTGGCCACTTGGAAATTTTTTACATCACTGACACAGAGGGTGCACCATACCCAGCCAGCACTCAGGAATTTACACATCCTTATTGTCCACAAGGTAACAAAACCAGTTAGTCAGTCAGTCAGTCAGTCAGTCAGTCAGTCAGTCTCAACACTAAAGATCCCAGACGGCAGAGAGGCTAACCATGACTTCATTAACCTTTACCCAGACAGGTTTGATATAATTGGCAACCTAAAAGGCAGTGTCGTAATACATCCAAAAGACAATGCCCAACCCAATATCAACCCTCTATGTAAGTGTAGCATTCATAAACTTGTAGCATTCACACTCTAACTTGAATTAGAGTTGATGTATAAAATAAAACAAATCTAGAAAGCTGTGCATCATAGTGATTGGTGCAGCTCTATTACATGTATTTTGAAGAAACATGGCACTATAGGTTTATTTTTTAAAGCATGTGGTCGTTATTAGTTAGGCCAGCATTTATTGCCCATTCCTAACTGCCCAGAGGGACACATGAAGGGCAAATTAGATAAAGACGGTAGATTTCCTTCCCTAATGGTTTGTGGTTGTTATGGATAATTAATGCTTGCTGAATAGGTCTGAATAAAACTGTTAATCCAGAAATTGGTACAAGAGTTTCCTCATCAATGTTGGAGTAGTTAGAACAAGCCATCCTGAGGACCTTAGAAGTAAAAGCATTGGCTGGTCATTCTGCAGTGGGCATGTTCCTAGCCCTTTTGATATTACATCTACTTCCATTGTGGCAAGTTTGGAGGGATCAGAACATTCAAGAATTTGGGTGGCACAGTGGTTAACACTGCTACCTGCTACCTCATAGCATCAGGAATGTGCATTAGCTATGGTAAATACAGGATTACGTGGAAATGGGGAGGAGCTGAGCCAGGATGGGATGCTCTTCAGAAGGTTGGTGGATGCTTGATGGGTCAAATAGCCTCTCGTTGCACTGTCGGGATTTTAAGTGTCCACTTGCTGGAAGGTAGAACATTTTTGAGACACTGAAGAATATGCTGATGATCTTTCTGCCATATATGTTTTTGTTTGCAGAGAGAATATGGAGAGGAGAGAGACCTTGGCTGCAAAATTTGGAACTTGTGGGGACAAAACCTTTTTTTAAAAAAAAGAGCTAAGGATGGAGTCTTTTTAGGGATATGGCAAGATTTATGGTAAAATCAGACAAGGCAGCCAAAGATACCTGCTTCAATATTGGGAACATCTTGCTTCATCTTTTATATTTTTGCTGAGTGCCATGCTGTGTTTCTCCTGATGAGTTGCCAATTAACAACTAAAGAACATAAGAACCAGGAGGCGGAGTAGGCCGTTCAGCCCTTCAAGTCTGATCAGCCACTCAAAAAGATCACGGCCAATCTTTTCATGGACTCAGCTCCACTTACCCACTTTTTCACCATATCCCTTAATTCCTTTATTTTTCAAAAATGTATCTACTTTAGTTTTAAAAGCGATTATTGAAGTAGTGTCAACTACTTCCCTGGGCAAAGAATTCTATAGATTACCAACCCTCTGAGTGAAGATGTTCCTTCTCAGTTCTGTTCTAAACCTGCTTCCACTAATCTTGAGGCCATGCGCTCTTGTCCTAGTCTCACCCACCAGTGGAAACATCCTATCTCTATTTTATCGATTCCCTTCATGATTTTATACGTTTCTATAAGATTCTCCCCTCATTCTTCCCAATTCCGATGAACACAATCCCAATATACCCAGCCTCTCCTAGTAAGCCAACCCCCTTAACCCTGGATTAAAGCTTGTTAAATGCCTTATTAACATCACAGCTCACCTTATTAATATTCATCTTCTCACTTTACCAAACAAAGAAACAAACAACCAATCTAGTCATCAAGAAATTTTAACAAGGAAATCAAAGCCAGTACCTGGTGACTTCAGAGCATTGATTGTTCCAAAGGACCTTTATGTTAGAGGCCAGGGACAGATATCTCAGAAACCTCTCCATTTGCACATCTGAGATGTGTTGACCTTCACGAATTCTCATTACAGATCCCCTATCCACTTACCGAACATAATTAACTCCTTATTACTCCAGTAAAATTAGTTTAACAACTTTTTAAATCAGAGATGGCTATAGCTGTGCTGAGAAGAATTTAAACCTAGGTCGTATGTAACTGGTGAGTTTGAAAAGAGGAAAGATCATCTAATTGTAGTAACGTAATAAGGAAGGTTGGAAAGTCCCATCTACAGAAGCAAAATAGGAGGAAACTGTGAGCAAGATATTTAACTCACTGAATACTCATTTATTTACAGAGTTAGAATTGACGTATGTCTGTGAACCGCATGAGTGGAAGGTGGGGTAAAGTGGCCATGGAAACAATTTTTGGAGAAGTGATAATCTGGTTAGTCTTTTGAAAAGCCATAAGTCATGTGTTATTCTTTTTTGTCCTGCTGTAAAACTTTGTCAAACCTTTTGTCTTGAACACATATGAGTATTTCTCTTGAAAGATCCAAAGATGGTAATTCTTGGTCCTGAAATGTGCCCAGTCTACCTCCAATTATTCCCAATTATAACAGCAAGGTCTCTCAAAAGTTTGAGTAACTAGCTGTTTAGTGCTGGTACTATGCCGTGGCAACATGACTGATGCTTGACACTCAGTGTTGCCATTAAGTCAAAAAGCTGTTCTGCCTATCACAAATGAGTATTCTGTTTTATGAATTTCAGTGAAAGTGTGATGGCAGGGATAGACCAAACAAGTTACCAACCTTTGAGAAGTACCAAATAGCATATTTCTTTGGCTGTTCACAACAAACAAGGCACTGATTGCACCCACCAGCTTGCATTTGTGAAACTTGCAAAGGTGTTCAATATTACATGTGAGTCAAACAATTGAACAACATTTGCTAGACAATCCTGAGTGTGTGAATAATTACATCGACAAGCAAGTTAGGATTGCTAGTCAAGCTTGCAGTGTGATGCATGGAAGTGACATACTATATATCAAAACATAGGGCTCTGTTCTTTGCAGTCAGTAAAATGTACATGTACAGCACTGCTTAAACTCAACAAAAAACAGATGACAATCATTCACTGGTTAATTTTGCAATACTACTTCCAGACCAGAAAAATCACAGAACTGAGACATTCTCTTGCACCTTTCACAGGTGCTGCCTGACATGCCAAGGTTTCTGATACTTTGTGCCTTCAAATTCATATTTCTAGGATCCACTGAAATTTATTTTTGCACGAATCACTTGAACATACATATGAGATGTCATAATTGGCACAGCTATGGACCAAAGTGTGGTAGGCAAGCTTAGGCCTGAAAGCTCTTCCCAGCTGGGATAGATCTGGGCCAAAGCGCTTTCGTTGGTCGCATGAAAAATTTCTTTGTTTATGTTTCACACATTTGGGTGGTGTAAATTTGCTATTAAAACATTCTAACAGCTTAATGGGTATTATGAGGTTAATAACGGTAAACTGCAACAATAAAACATAGTTGGGATGTTCAAGTTCAGAAGTTTAAAAGCTCAGGCAGAAACATGAAATACAAAACAGAAAAAAAAGAGGCAAAAGAAAACTGCAAAGCAACATATTTGTTGAAACAAAGCTCCGTTTTTGAAGAAAACACTGCTAGTCTCATTTGTTTTTGTGCTACTAGAAATAATCTCAAGTCAGATACGATGTTCAACATAATTCTTTGCTTCCCCAGTTTTGCACTCTTCTACAAACTACATTTGTGCGCTTTTTAAATGATGCCACTATTTTAATGTCCAGTCCTGGATAGCTTTGTGCAGCAATTATCCTAGTTAGAACTTAATTAGCACTTAGTACATGTACAATGTAGTGAGATTTCCTTCAACCTCAATCTTAACTGCAAGTTAACTGAAAACTCTAAGCCACTTTGGGCACATTAGGCAGCAATTAGTGACCATAAGCACCAGGCGTCTGTATTTTGTCATTGTCTTACAGCACACGTTTAATATGAAAACTGTTTAATCTTGTGGTCTAACAATGTTGTACAATTTGTACTAACAAATGAGAAACCTTTAATTATCCCAAGCCACTGAAGCATATATGTAAATGCACATTTCAATTTATATTTTTCAGTCTGACCTATAAAAGATTAGCATAAATCATTCAGTCTAAATTATCTGATCAAATGCAAAAGTCAATTTCTTGTGGCTAAATCTCTCAGAGAACGGAAATGTATGGTGTTCTTCCTCTTTCCGTTCTTTTGAAACATATTAAAAATAACAAAAATAAAATGTTTGTTTTATAATTTCAGGTGTTTTAAATGTTGATTTCAAGATATAAAGTCAGAAACAATTGTCAAGATTGGAAATAAAGCACAACAACAGCTTTTAACAGTCATAAAAATAGCTTTCAAAAGCTGTACACCTGAAGGATGACAACCATTTTGTTACAGAATTACAGAATTGATGGGAGTGTTGCCAAACAAAGGGCCCTTGGGATGCAATGCATAGCTCCTTGAAAGTGGAGTCGCAGGTAGACAGGGTGGTAAAGAAGGTACTTGGCATTCTTGCCTTCACTGGTCAGAACACAGAGTACAGGAGTTGGGATGTCATGTTGTGGTTGTACAGAAAATTGGTGAGGCCACTTTTAGAATATTGTGTGCAATTCTGATTTGTTGTTCTGTCGGTAAGGTATTCAATTTGAGAGGGTGCAGAAAAGATTTACAAGGATGGTGGTGAAACCAGAGGATTTGAGTTATAGGAAAAGGCTAAACAGGCCGTGACTCTTTTCTCCAGAGCATCGGAGGCTGAGGGATAACTTTAAAGGTTTACAAAATCGTGAGAGGCACAGATAGGTTGAATAGCCAAAGTCTTTTTCCTAGGGTGGGAGATTCCAAGTCTAGAGGGCATAGGTTTAAGATGAGAGGTGAAATATTTAAAAGGGACCTCAGAGGCAATGTTTTCACACAGAGGTGAATGTATGGAGTGAACTGCCTAAGGAAGTGGAGAAGGCTGGTACAATTACAACATTTAAAAGGCACCTGGATGGGTATATGAAACAGAAGGGATTGGAGGGATATGGGCCAAATTCTGGCAAACAGTACTAGGGCCGAAAAATGTGGTGCTGAAAAGCACATCATGTCAGGAAGTATGGAGGAGCAGGAGAGTCAATGTTTCAGGCATAAATGACATTCCTGATGAAGGGCTTGTGCCCAAAACATCGATCCTCCTGCTGGAAAAGCACAACAAGATAGACAGCATCAGAAGAGCAGAAGAGAATGTCATTCCTGAAATGTTGACTCTCCTGCTCCTCGATACTGCCTGACTTGCTGTGCTTTTCCAGCGCCACAATTTTTGACTAACTGTCCAGCATCTGCTGGAGAATCTAGGTCGGATTGGGATGCGTGGTTGGCACAAACGCGTTGGACTGAAAGAGAACATTGAATTAAATCTGTAAATATTCTAAATCATATGAACTGAATAGTTAAGCAGCTATTCAATATCTTGGAGATATATGAAATAAAATGCTGCAGATGCTGGAAATCTGAAATAAATCAGATGAGAATAGTCAGGTGCTGCTAAATTCAAATTCAAATTTAAAATCACACAACACCAGATTATAGTCCAACAGATTTATTTGGAAGTTCAAGCTTTCAGAGCGCTGCTCCTCTGTCAGGTAGCTAGTGGGGCAGGATCATAGGACACAGAAGTTATTGTAAAAGATCAAAGTGTCACACAACTGATGTGATATATTGAACAAACCATTCTTTAATCATTTAGAATGGGGTTGTAGGTTTTGATTAGTTAGTATGTAAAATACTGAGTAAAACTGGTGTTATGTAATTTTTAACTTTCTCCACCTCAGTCCAACACTGGCATCTCCACTTCACAAATTCAAATCCAAATCCATTGGGTAGAAGATAGATCTGTATCCTTTCTAAGGAATTTCAACTCATTCAGATTGGGATTCTTATTCCAGACAGTATTGAGTAAGTTCACCCAGCATACATAACATATTTCACATATTATCTTAAATTTAAAATTCTTACATTGATGCTTAAATTCCTCAAATGACCTAGTCTCTTGCTATCTCTTTCTTCTGCATAGTGCCTATGGTTATTTTTTTGACACTAGAAAAATTACTATGAATACTTGTCGATGAATCCATTAAATCCAAGTAACAAATACATGAACAAAAATACATTTTAATATCTTTTCATAACAATTTCAATATAGCTTCAAAGATACAAACTCTATTGTGCTGTGTAAAGGTCCATAACAAGTGATATGTTGTCAAAGCAAATAAACTAAACTTTCAAGAATAAAGTATTTTATTCATGATAATCAATTTAGCATATACTGTTAACAGCTGTGGAATTGGTGAATAAAACTCACCAATTTACTACATAGATCAATCAACATAATGCAATATTATTAGAATCTGACAAAGTTTATGTTGTGTGCCTTATTCTAATCCTGTCTCACTGAAGTTCAAAAGAAATGGTAGTAAACTTGACATTGCATTATGTTCCATGAGGTGTGAAGCCCAATCGGACTTTCTTTGGAGTTTGATAGAGACACAGCTCTAAAGTTATACCGCAGTTTTTACAAAGATGCAAAGTTGGTGATATAATCATATTAGAACAATCACTTTTGCAACTTTTGCAGCTACAGTTGGATCAAGCCACACAAGTTGGATCATTAATCGACAGTTGAATACAGGACTATGGGGAACCAAAAAAGTGGGATTAATTGGGTACCTCTTTCAAAGAAGCAGCACAAGTTCAATAGGGTATATTCCCCCCTTCAGTGCTGTAAAATTCTAATATCTGCAATAACATACCTCAAAACGTCACAGGAACAGTTTAGAAAGAGGAAGCCAAATTAGCAAAGATGTTCTGTGCAAGTGCTAGCTGTACTCATTTCAGTCATTTCCTATTCACTATGAGTTGACGAAATGAAAAGGAGGAATCTACTCAATTTTACAGAAACACTTTGAAAATAAAACTTTTCTTCCTTCATTGTAATCAATAACTTTCTTCTTCAAAATAGTTTGAAAGATTAGAAGAACAGACAAATAACTCATTTTCTAAACTGAATCACTGTATAGTACTCCTGTTGGTGCAAGAACTAAATTTGGCATTTTATTATTTTTGGAAACTGTACAGCTGTTTAGGGCAGCCAGCAACTGTTCTCCAAGTTTACAAATTCTAACGTTCCAGAAAACAGCTCTCCCATGCTCAGTCTTTGAAACCTCATTGAAATTGTGAAAACACTTTTCAATACTTCTAAAGAAGCTTGGTGTGTATTCAGAGTTCGGAACATGAGGGATTGATCTAATTTGAAGGGTTTAAAAGCAATGATTGAACTCAATAAACTAGATGCAAAACAAGCCATTTCCTATTGTGGAAACTCCAGAGCAAAGAGAAGCAATCTTAAATTTAGAGCAAAGTTCTTCATCTTAAAAAAAAAGTGCTGAGAATATGAAACTTGTTACCATAAAGAATGGGTGAAGTGAATAGCATAGATGTATTAGATGTAAGGGAAACCAGGCACATTTTTGAAGGACAAAGAAAGGGATAGTTCCCAGATTTAGATGAGGGAAAAAAAAAACGAGGAGAAACCCAGAAGCAGCTCAAAAAACATACAATGGATTGATTAGGCTGAAAGGATACATGGCATAGAAATCAGCCAAAGTAAATTTATGCAAATTTTGTGGCATGTTACAAAAAAATACTGAATTGACAAAATGGAAGAAAACACTGCAACCTGAGATAAAGTGACTCCATATACAGTGTCAGCCTGTATAACTAATGTCATAACTAATTTTCCGATTTGTTCTCAATCAAACTCATTTTACAATTACCAACAAGTCAAAGTATCAACTCTGGTTCAAAGAGGAGGGCAGAAGGGCATGCCAGGAGCATAAAAATGAAGTACCAACCTGGCGAAGCTAGAAAACAAGACTATTCGTGTGTCAAAAAGCACAAGCAACAACTGATAGCCAAAACCAAGTGATTCAACAAATGATGAATCAGCTCTAAGCTCTTCAGTCCTGCCACATCTAGTTGTGAATTGTAGTGGGTAATTAAAACAATTCACTGGAGGAGGAGGAGGAGGAGGAGGAGGAGGAGGATCTGCAAATATTCATATCCTTAATGATGGGGGAACCCAATTGTGCAAAAGACAAAATTGAAGCGTTTGAATCCATTTTCAGCCAGAAATGCCATGCAGAAGATCCAGCTTGGCCACTTTCAGAATTCCACACTATCACAGATGTCAATCTTCAGCCATTCAAATCACTTGAAGTAACATCAAGAAACAGCTGAAGACTTTAGATAATGCAAGGTTATGGGTCCTGACAATATTCTGCCCATAGTACCAAAGATTTGTGTTCCAAAACTTGCTGTGTCCCTAGACAAACTGTTCAAGTATGGCTATAACACTGGTATGTACAAGGTAAAGTGGAAAATTGCTCATATATGTCCTGGACATAAAAAGCAGCACAAATGCATCTTCCAAACCCACTACCATTACCATCTAGAAGGAAAAGGAAACCACATACATGGGAACACAGTCACCTAAATGTGCTCCTCCAAGCCACTCAACATTTTAACTTGGAAATAGACTCTCACTCAGTCAAAATCCTGCAACTCCCTATTTCAAGCACTGTGGGTGATTTAAGAAGGCAGCTGACAAACTCCTTCAAGGGTAATTAGAGCTGTGTAATAACCACTGGCCATTGAAACCAACATTTTCCAAATGAATAAAACAAAATATACCACTTTATGCAGTACAAATTAATAGCAAATATAGGACAGAAGGTTTTGCTGCAAGCCATCAAGAATGTGTGAATAAAATTAGCTGCGAGAGCTTTAAGTCATATTTTCTCAAAAGCAAATAGAAATGGGCAGCATTTCCTTTTTAAATTCTAAACCTATTATAAATAAAATAGATAATTGGTCACATTAATAACTGGATAAAGCATTTAAATTAATGACATTGTGACCAGTGGGATAAGAGAGTGGCATACAGTCTATTCTCAATCATTAAAATTATTGACCAAGACTTCAAAATGTTTTACCCCAAAAAATGTCCACTCAAGAGGGGAATGTCAAATAAATTAATGAGCTATTTTTCAATTACTTGCAACATTCATTGTATGACGTTTCTCAGGGAAACAATGCCAGATTCAGTTGCAAGCTGTGGATCCCCATCCACTAGAAACTAGTCTGGGACAATACTAACTCATTCCAAACAGGATCCCAACAGTGAACAGAAGACATTTTCATCTTATTTGAACTCAGTTTCTAGAAGTGAAAGGTTATTATCTAATCTATTGTATAGAAATGTGGATAGAAGAGTGACATTTCCCCCTCTGGGCAATCTAGAACAAGAGATCATGCTTTCAAAGTAAGGGGTAGCAGTTTTCAAAGAGATTGAAAAAAATAATCTCTCTCAAGAGTCATGAATCTCCGGAATTCATTACCCCAGAGTAGAGTTGATGCCAGGACATTCAATAAATTTATGAAGGAGATAGGATGTTTTTTTAGGGGCGAGTTGAATAGTTATTGAGAGCAGCCAGAAAATGGAGTCGAGGCCGAACTGAGATCAACCATGAATGACAGAGCAGGCTCGAGGGGCTGATTGTCTACTCCTATTCTTAGTTTTATGTTGTTAAGTATTCAATTAAATCACCATAAAATTGGAATACCTTGTCTACAACAACATTGTTTGGGCATAAGCCAATCTGCAGTTAAACAAGTGAAGAAGCATCGTTCCACATCAATTAAGTTTTTGTTTATCTTGCTTCCTAATGATTAAGTATAATCTCAGAGCACAACAGATGAAGATTGATAATTTAAAATATATGTTGAATGTTGACAGAAATCTGGTAATATGCTGATTGCAATGGGCAGCAAAATGAAAACTGTTGAAAGCTTGAAATGCAAGCTACAATGGTGGCTCCCCAGGCCCCAAAATTTAAACAAATTTGCTGGGTATCAGTTTGTACACTCTCCAGCATCATCCTGTATAAATTTCAGACTGTACGGCATTTTGTCTAAAAAGAATTTAAAAGAAAGCAATGTAAGCTACATTTGAAATACTTACCTCATTCAACAGTCTACAAATAAAACAATGGGTGGAATTTTCCTAAGTCTTGGACAATAGGGACAACTGCAAACAGTCCGGGGATTCACAGTAAATCAGGCAGACAGTTGCACAGCGATTAGTCAGGGGTCTAGTAACTCAGTTGGGGCTATTATTCCAAGTTGGGAGTTGGGGAATTCACTCTCTGAAGGTCAAGGTTGGGAAGATAATCAGTTGGGAAGATATGGCAAGATTGGAAAAAAACTTACTGTCTCAACATCAAAGAAAATAAATTCAGATTTTCAAGAAAAGTTTGAATGGTCAGATAAGAATCTTGACACTTGCTCCTCCTGGCCTCCATTTTGATCAGCAGTCTCCAACCCATTAGAGAATGCTTGATAGGCAGCGATGATCTGCACCATCTACGTACAGAGGTTGGCACTGGCAAAGCAACAATCTCACACATAGTGATGACACATTTTTAACTCCGAATGTAAGAGAAAGTGAGGATTACAGATGCTGGAGATCAGAGTCAAAAGGTGTGGCACTGAAAAAGCACAGCAGATTAGGCAGCATCCGAGGAACAAGAAAGTTGACGTTTCAGGCCATAAGACCATAAGACATAGGAGTGGAAGTAAGGCCATTCGGCCCATTGAGTCCACTCCGCCATTCAATCATGGCTGATGGGCATTTCAACTCCACTTACCAGCGTTCTCCCCGTAGCCCTTAATTCCGCGAGACAACAAGAATCTATCAATCTCGGCCTTGAAGACATTTAGCGTCCCGGCCTCCACTGCACTCTGTGGCAATGAATTCCACAGGGCCCACCACTCTGGCTGAAGAAATGTCTCCGCATTTCTGTTCTGAATTGACCCCCTCCAATTCTAAGGCTGTGTCCACGGGTCCTAGTCTCCTCGCCTAACGGAAACAATTTCCTAGAGTCCACCCTTTCCAAGCCATGTATTATCTTGTACGTCTCTATTAAGTCTCCCCTCAATCTTCTAAACTCCAACGAATACAATCCCAGGATCCTCAGCCGTTCCTCATATGTTAGACCTGCCATTCCAGGGATCATCCGTGTGAATCTCCGCTGGAGATGTTCCAGTGCCTTCCTGAGGTGTGGGGACCAAAACTGGACACAGTACTCCAAATGGGGCCTAACCAGAGCTTTATAAAGTCTCAGTAGCACATCTCTGCTTTTATATTCCAACCCTCTTGAGATAAGAGACAACATGGCATTCGCTTTCTTAATCACGGACTCAACCTGCATGTTTACCTTTAGAGAATCCTCGACTAGCACTCCCAGATCCCTTTGTACTTTGTACTAGGCATAAGGAATGAGCGCTTCATCGCTTCCAGATGAAGGGCTTGTGCTCGAAACATCGATTCTCCTCGGATGCTGCCTGACCTGCTGTACCGCCACACTTTTTGACTCACTTAGAATATAGTTAATCACAAGAATTCTGCACTATGGACCACACTGACACCTTTTATTGTAATGCTGCTGGTAGGCTGCTAAGGATGCAGGGACAGGTACCCACTGTGTGCAGCAGAGCAGAATGCATGCTGGGGCTTTTCACTTGCTTTCTTAGTACTTACTCATTCTGTGCATACTGGGATGCGCACAGCATTTCTGTCTGGTAGTTTTGCATTTTTCTGCCTCATGCTGAACTGAAAGGCTCACAGCATGTCTGCCTTGCCTTTTAGCACAGACACAAAGCCAGACAGCTCGTCACCACTGTCAGCAATGATCAGTCAAGAGGGTGGATATGTTGCTGCAGCACTGTCCCACGTACAATAAACTCCAGCAACCTTTCACAGCTGTTTGTGCCGCAGCAAAATGACAATGTCTCAAAGTCTAAGAATGTGTAGTCCTTGGTTAAACAAGGACAACTATCATCAGCCAAGAGATATCAAAACAGTCAGTCAAGGGTATCATCCAGTCTCAATCCAGGGGCTTTGATACAGACAGACAGTCAGTTGTTGGGGTGATTGTAATCTGGGTCAGGGGTTTCATATCGTGTCCAGGGAGTGTGCCGCATGAGTCTTTCAGTCCAGCGCAAATAGTCTGGGGACTCACAGTAAGTCAGGCAGACAGTAGCACAGAAATTAGTCAGGGGCCTGGTAACTCAGTTGGGGCTATCATTCCAAGTTGGGAGTTAGGGAATTCACTCTGAAGGTCAAGGGGCTTATTAGGGGCCACCACTGTAAAAAGGAGGTTTGGGAAGTAAATTGTGGGGTTTGAAGACATTATGCTGAAATGCAGAAGGGCCAGTGATTGTGATGGGGAACATTGTCAATGAGCCATCACCCACCTTTCGGGAATCAGCCACAGCCACCCTGCTTCAATAGGGCATAGTGCATAACGATGGTAGCATGGCTACATGACAAATCCAGAGCTCAGGGCGTAATGTTAGGAGATGAAGACTTAAATGGAACAGTTGAGTGGAAACATGTGGAAGTTCAGTATTGATGATGTGCAAGGAAGAAGGAAACCTGAAATTTTGGAATGTCCTCTGGGATTACCAAACTGAGCTTGTGACATATGGTAAGGAGTGACTTGTGTACATTTCATTCTTATCTGAATCGCAAATATACAATGGAAATGGAAAAAGACTGCTACCATTCCAGGAGTGGGTGATGCAAGTGCTTTTTTTCTGTCAGCACAGAGGCTCCCTTGTGAGCGATGTGAGGCTCTTCAAAAGCGCTCTTGCATTTATCAGTCACTTGCACAGTGTAGGTTCAAACGTCCTTGATCACAGAGTCAGAAATCACACAACACCGGGTAATAGTCCAACACGTTTATTTGAAACCGCAGGCTTTTGGAGCCTCTGCTCCTTCCTTAGGCAGCTAGGGAGAGAGATTACATCAGGCACAGAATTTATAAGTAAAAGATCAAAGGGTCATACAACTTATGCAAATTCACTGAACAAACCTAGATGGCTTTTTAGTCTTTAATCAGTTAGAATGGAGGTGCAGGCTTTGATTGATTAATATGTAAATCCCAAAATTTCTTTCAAGTCACTGCCCCAAGATAACTTCAGGTTTTATCAGAATAAAGGGCTACCTCAGGTCAGGCAATGGACTTTAGGTGTGGGCTTGAAAGAAATTCTGGGATTTAAGTATTAAATCAGTCAAAATATGCACCTCCATTCTAAATGATTAAAGACTTAACAACCATGTAGAATTGTTCAATACATTTCCATAAGTTATATGATCCTTTGATCTTTTTCGGATAAAGTCTGTATCCGATGTATCCTCTCTCACAATTGCCTTAGGAAGGAGCGGGAGCTCCAAAAGCTTAGATTTTCAATTAAACCTGCTGGACTATAACTTGGTGTTGTGTGATTTTTGACTTTGTCAACCCCAGTCCAACACCAGCTTCTCCACATCTTGATCACAGAGTCATACATGTGAACTGTGTACTATGATCAACTATGTGGGATACAAATCCTGGTCACAAGCAATCTTGACCATGTCACTAATCAGAACAGATTGATTTGACATCTCTATGAAACAGAAGTAATCACCTTAGAAGTGTCACTTTTGTGGGTCACAATTCACAGTATCATTAGTTGCATAACTGCATGGAGCAAATCTTTTCTCACCGTGAACTGCAAATATTCAGTAACATTGTTTTGTACAATACTACCTTTTTTGGATGATGTGGATATGTGATGGGTGGCAAGATTTCAACAATTCTCTTATACTGTATGGGTGCAGCATGTGTACATGTATTGTATACATCAGAAGCAGGCCCACTATGTCAGAAGTGACAGAGTCATGGAGATGTATAGCAAGGAAATAGACCCTTCAGTTGAACTTGTTCATGCTGACCAGATTCCTAAATAAATTTAGTCCCATTTGGCAGCATTTAGTTCATATCCTTTGAAACCCTTCCTATTCATATGCCCATCCAAATGCCTTTCAAATGTTGTAAAATGGCAGCTCATTCCATACACACACGGCCTTCTGCATGAGAAAGTTGCCTTGGGTCACTTTTAAATCTTTCCCCTCACACTTTAAATCTGTGCTCCAATTTTGGACTCCCCCACACCAGGGAAAAGAACTTATCTATTTATACTATCCATGCCCCTCATGATTTTGTAAACCTCTAAGGTCACCCCTCAAGCTTTAGGGAAATCAGTCCCAGCCTATACAGCTTCTCCCTCCAACCTGGCAACATCCCTGTAAATCTTTTTTGAACCCAAGTTTCACAACATCCTTCTTATAGCAGGGAGACCAGAATTGCATGCAGAATTCCAAAAGTGGCCTCACCAATATCCTGGAAAGGGATTCCATTGCACTCCTTCGAGATACTCCATGTCCCACTGCCTTGAGGATTGTAAGCAGAGAGTTGTGTATGGTGAATGCGGATGCCTCAATTATGGGGGAACCTGTTCTGTTTACAATATTGTCCACAGTTTCATTGGAACCTTGACCAAATCACCTCTAAGGCACTTACTATCCTGGCTTAGAAATGTATTACCATGGCTGGGTCAAAGGCCTGGCATTCCCTCCCTCATAGCATTGTGGGTCAACCTACAGAACATGGACTGCAGTGGTTCAGGAAAGCAGCTCACCAACACCTTCTCAAGGGCAATAAACGTTGCTGTAACCGGCGACACCCATGTCAATGGATTCGGCTATAGCAGGGATTCTTGTCACCATGACTGTTGCACAACAAAGACGCAGAAAAATTGAATGGGAGCAAATGTGTCAGCAAGCCCAGGATCAGCAGCAACTTCCTGTGGCTGCCCAAACAACCTCCACCTGAAATTTCTACAGCTAACGGCACTCTCTAGGAGGAGGAAGCCCAGAGTCCATTGTTCATTATACCATTTTCTCAGAATGGGAAAGGTGCAATGCTGCCACAGACCGAGGATGTCCCAGGACATCATCACAAAACTATGTTAATGGCTGAAGCAGGAGCTGTACCTTAAGGGGTGGGTGGTCATCCTATCCCTGTGGCTGTCAAAGGGACAGATGGCTAATTTATAGAACAACTGAATGCTTCCAAGGATGTACTGGGGACCTGATTGGGATCTCTCAATCCTCAATAATAGCAAGGTTGTTACAGATCGTTTGCGCTACATCACACCACTTCATCTCATTTCCTAGTGACAAGGTCAGTGCTCAATCCTGAGGAGTGGGTTTTGCCACCCTCAGTGCAGGGCATTTTAAACTGTACATACTTCATGTTGAGTGCACCAAATCATAATTTGGCTGAATTAATCAGCAGAAAAAGGGTTCCATTCCATGAATGTACATCTCTTCTTTGATTATTGGTACCACATGTTAGAAGTCTGCACCAGGTATGTCTGTATTCTTGAGAACTCTTCCTCCTTCATTTCAAGGGCAGAAAATGTGTTGCTGGAAAAGCGCAGCAGGTCAGGCAGCATCCAAGGAGCAGGAGAGTCGACATTTCGGGCATGAGCCCTTCTTCAGGAATGAGGAAAATGTGTCCAGCAGGCTAAGATAAAAGGTAGGGAGGAGGGACTTGGGGGAGAGGCGTTGGAAATGCGATAGGTGGAAGGAGGTCAAGGTGAGGATGGTAGGCCAGAGTGGGGGTGGGTGCAGAGAGGTCAGGAAGAAGATTGCAGGTTAGGAAGGCGGTGCTGAGTTCGAGAGATTTGACTGAGACAAGGTGGGGAGGGGGGGGGGAAAAATGAGGAAACTGGAGAAATCTAGGTTCATCCCTTGTGTTTGGAGGGTTCCTAGGCGGAAGATGAGGCACTCTTCCTCCAGCCGTCGTGTTGCTATGGTCTGGCGATGGAAAAGTCCAAGGACCTGCATGTCCTTGGTGAAGTGGGAGGGGGAGTTGAAGTGTTGAGCCACGGGGTGGTTGGGTTGGGTTGGTCCGTGGTGTCCCAGAGGTGTTCCCTGAAACGTTCCGCAAGTAGGCGGCCTGTCTACCCAATATAGAGGAGGCCACATCGGGTGCAGCAGATGCAGTAAATGATGTGCGTGGAGGTGCAGGTGAATTTGTGGCAGATTTGGAAGGATCCCTTGGGGCCTTGGAGGGAAGTAAGGGGGGAGATGTAAGCGCAAGTTTTGCATTTCTTGCGGTTGCAGGGGAAGGTGCTGGGAGTGGAGGTTGGGTTGGTGGGGGGTGTGGACCTGACGAGGGAGTCACGGAGGGAGTGGTCTTTTTGAAACGCTGATAGGGGAGGGGAGGGAAATAGATCTCTGGTGGTGGGGTCCGTTTTAAGGGCAGGATGCCTTTCAAGGAAGGTTATTGGGAGACCAGAGCTATCCGCTACAACACTGGCTGAAGACACCATCATGCACACCCAAGATTGAGGCCAAGCGTAAATATAATGCAGGAAAAGAACACAGTTTGTCAGGCAGCATCCAAGGAGCAGGAAAATCAATTGCAGCACTACTCTAGATTCTAATTTCCAGCATCTGCAGTACCCACTTCCGCCTAAATATTATGCAACCCAATCCTCCACCTGGACTATGACAATAGGCTTCCTGCAGATGAGGTTCTGATGCTTGGATTGGCCTGGGAAACCATGCAGTATGGTCCTGGCAGAGTGTGTCACATAATCCTAGCACAAATGAATCGGGCAAAAACGCAATGCAATAGGTGCTGAAAGGCTATCATCTAGAGACAAAGAGGACATGGATAGAAGAAATATCATCTTCAGCATTGCAGAGCAGCACAACAAGGCAAGACAGGGTTTAATTGAGAACAGTTTCGAACAGATGTGAATTAGGTGCAGTGATCATTCATTCACTGCTAACCTGAGGTTCCTTGAAAGGCAAACAGCCCCCGTTTGTTCCCAGAAGCAAATACAGCATTTTTGTTTGTTTTTCACCTTATTCAATGAAAGTTCATGTTTTCAACATACAAAGTTCCACATCAATAACTACATGATGCTTTGCTAAGAGGGTAATACAGAGTGCTACAGCAGGGGTTCTCATCACCATAGTTACTACACAACAAAGGCACAGAAAAATTGAGGGGGAGCAAAAATGTAAGCAAGCCTAGCATGGTTAAGGACAAGAAGTCTGTGCAGTTTGATTTTTGCAATTGCAGTTACTATGACACAGTCAGACTGTAGTTGATGTAACATAGCAATACATCTACAAATGAGCTTCTATCTTTTGCAAGGTTTGTGAAGGTTTGTAGTTCAGGTTAAGGTTTAGGGTGTAGGTTTGCTCGCTGAGCTGTAGGTTTGATATCTAGATGTTTCATTACCCGACTAGATAACATCATCAGTGGCAACCTCCAAGTGAAGTGAAGCTGTTGTCTCCTGCTTTCTATTTATATGTTACATATAAATAGAAAGCAGGAAACAACAGCTTTGCTTCACTTGGAGGTTGCCACTGTTGTTACTTGGCCAGGTAATGAAACATCTGAATATCAAACCTACAGATCAGCGAGCAAACCTACACCCTAGAGCTTCTATCTTGCCACCCAAGCATCCTTAAAAGTTTTCCTTTACTGTTTTCATACAACTATATGAAGAGCTATTTGTGATTTCAGCAAATGACTGGGTGAACAGCTGGACTTTAAGTGTGCACCTGTAGCCAAATTCCAGGATGGTCCCAGCAGTGGAGAATACTTCCGCTGCTGGTGATCTCACGATAGTGCCAGCGCAGTGCCATGGAGGAATGGTGCATACATGATAAGGTCAGCAGTAGAGAATTGAGACAGTTAGCTAGTTATAGTTCACAGAGAGAAACACTCGATACAATTCCCCAAAATTGACAATGCCAATGTTTGGTAAAATTCAGCCAATGTTTCCAACTTTTTTGTCATCATCATAATTGCTTTAAGTACAGTTAAGCTAATTAGAAATGAAGAATTTCTTTTGCTGATACTCAACCTGTTAATTAGTATATTCTATTAAAATAGTGACAGAAAGGCAAAGAAATTTATATATAAGAAGGGGACAATAACTACAAAGTTAGAGACTGGACAAGATTGATTATCTCAAAACAGTTTATGTCAAACAGCTAAAAGATACTGCTGAAATAATCCAACTTCCGGTCGTACTCAACTGAACGTTGTGGTAGAATTGTTGTTTCAGTAACTGTTATATGAACGTCAGTCACTGAAATAGTTGCTGTGGTACCATACATCAACTAGCATCAGTATATCATTGGAATAATCTGAAAACCAAGAATAATACAACCACAAAATATTGTATTAAATATTGTTGCACCACCATGAAGTACGTGCCTTACAGCTCATTCGAAACTTATGTGCAGTCCACCACATGAACTAACGAATTAAGCTTATGCAGGAAAATAACTGCCATTCCAGATCATGAAGATGAAACCATTTTGTATTCTATTAAAAATGAACTGATGTACTTTAGGAGATCAAGTGGTAGTGCTTTTGATTTTACATTTGCAGGTTTGGCACGTTCGTCTTGGCACTATTCACTACATTTCCTAAAAAAAGAATGTGAAACTTGCGATTGAAATATTTATTTTGGTTATATTAAACAATGTCACAATCCATTACTGATATGTAGCAACATCATGAAGGACAATGAAATCAGTATATTCCAAATTAATTTTCTATAATCTGACTGTTTACAGTATTTCACAAATTCAAAAGATTACTGCTCACCCAATGGCACTCTGTTTTATAAAATACAGAAAAGGAGGCAACACCAGATGAAATTAAATCTATCAATCAATAAAGCCATGAAGTAATCTGTGCATATTAAATTATTCCTGACTACTGCATGCAAACCTGAACTATTACTTCAGTGATTGAAGAACAGCTTTATTATAGATGAATATAACTTTTATGAACAAAAAGGTATTCATCAATATTTTACCCTCATTGACTTCTTGAAGGCATATTAATAAACCTACATGAAATTTTCAGCATACATTTTTCAAAATATTAATTTTGTTTGAACTACAATAATTTAAAAAATCATGGATTCTCACTTTGAACTTGCATTCTTTTTGCAGATTATGGATATTTTGTGCTGTGTAAAGAGAATTCCACAAGCAATAAAAATGTTAATTAGCCTTGCTAATGCTTCTGTTACTAAATGAATCCTTGTAATATGACCTTTACGGCTGCCTTTCATTTTGCATTCAAACAGATAAGAGTAACATTTTCTAACATTCAAAGAATATTTGCAATGTTGAAATGAAATGGTGGTCTAACAGCAGAATATTATGGCCCTCTTGAAGAATATGCACGGAGATGCAAAAGCCTCCCTGCACTAAATTAACCAAGTTATAATACTCATATCAATTTTTAAATAAATCAGATATTTTAAACACACTTATGATCAGTAAAAGATGATCGAAGCAGTATTTGCAGATAAAATTACAGAAGACGCAACTTCTATATTATTGGTCTATTGTGCATGCTTTATACCAACTTATTTATTTTAAATCAGTTTCATTCTACTTTGGCTGCTGTAAAAGATATAGCCTTGCATGTGTGGATGTAAGGCCAACTCAATGTTCAAAATTTCTGTTTAAAGAGGAAACCTTCAAACAAAGATAAATTCATTTTGCATACAGATGATGCATAATATAGAGAGGAAGGCATGGTCTGACAGCTTCCAAGCAGGAGCAGTTAGAATCAACAAAAAACCTCACCACAGATATAGCAGGATGGATGCCTACGTTGTTTCAATCGTATCTGTTTCAACAAAAAATGCAATTTTCTCATTGCTTGACTTGTAAAAATGGCCTGCCACAGTCACCTCAGAGCATAAACCTGGAAACACAGCTTCCAAAACACTTTAATGAAACAAAACTGCTGGCATAAGTGCGTGTACAATTTCACTTGATTAAGAAACCTTTGATTAGTAATGATTACAGAAAAAGCTCTAGAGATGGACGCGAAAATAATTTCTACATCTGATTTAAGCATTGTTCTGATAATTTAATGGCTGTTTTTCACGAGACAAAATGACAGGATGTTGTGACAGGCATCTTCCAATGAACAATGATAAAAATGGATATCACAAACTGAAAGTTCACTTGATATTCAGAGGACTGGCCAAAGTATTATCTGAATCAGTTGAAAGTTCAAAGGCAGAATGAATAGCATGCAAAAATCTAATGCTGAAGAAATACTAAAATGTTCATGCCCACCCAACTTTTAAAATTTAAATGAAAAAGATTTCTCAGTCCAGTAAACCTATTCCTTGTCTTGCAATCCCAAACAAAACTAGCAAATTATGCTCTCAGTTATAAGAATATTGGGCAAACTGGATTATTGTTATAATCTAGTTTGAGAGTTGCAATCTATTAAATATAATGGTTGAGGTGTAACCTTTTGGATATTTATAAGATCAGGAGAAACATGGATAGGGTGAATAGCATGCATCATTTCCCAAGGGTCAAGGAGTTCAAAACTAGGAGTGTATTTTTGAGGTGAAAGGAAAAAGATTTAAAAATGACCTAACAGGCAACCTTTTTACACAGACAGTATGTGGAATGAACTGCCAGAGAAAGTGGCAAATGCAGATACAGTTGCAACATTTAAAAGACATTTGAATAAGTTCATGAATTGGAGGGAAATGGGCCAAATGTAGGCAAGTAGGACTAGTTTAGTTGGGAACATGGTTGGCATGAACTGGTTGGACTAAAGAGTTTGTTTCCATGCTGAATGACTAAGGTGTGGAAGAATCAAGCACAAAAGTAAGTAAGTGCCAGGATTCCATGGCAAATTTAAACAAAATTGAACAAAACAAACATAAGCAATAATGATTATATAGGTATACCATATAAGGCGGCGTTTGGTATGCTTTCCTTTATTGGTCAGAGTATTGAGTACAGGGGTTGGGAGGTCATGTTGCAACTGTACAGGACATTGGTTAGGCCACTGTTGGAATATGAGTAAAAAGTGAGGTCTGCAGATGCTGGAGATCAGAGCTGAAAATGTGTTGCTGGTTAAAGCGCAGCAGGTCAGGCAGCATCCAAGGAACAGGAAATTCGACGTTTTGGGCATGGCTTATATATCGCGTGCAATTCTGGTCTCTTCCTATTGGAAAGATGCTGTGAAACTTGAAAGGGTTCAGAAAATATTTACAAGGATGTTGCTAGGGTTGGAGGATTTGAGCTAACGGGAGAGGTTTAATAGGCTAGGGCTGTTTTCCTTGCAGCGTCGGTGGCTGAGGGGTGACTTTATAGAGGTTTATAAAATCATGATGGACATGGATAGAATAAATAGACAAAGTTTTTTTCTTGGGGTGGGGGAGTACAGAACTAGAGGGCATAGGTTTAGGGCAAGAGGGGAAAGACATAAAAGAGACCGAAGGGGCAACCTTTTCACAGAGGGGGGTAGGCATATGGAATGAGCTGCCAGAGGAAGTGGTGGAGGCTAGTATAATTGCAACACTTAACAGGCATCTGGATGGATATGAATAGGAAGGGTTTGGAGGGATATGGGCCAGATGCTGGTAGGTGAGACTAGATTGGGTTAGGATATCTGGTTGGCATGGACGAATTGGACCGAAGGGCCTATTACCGTGCTATATATCTCTATGACTCTAAGTGTATTTCCAATTCATCATTTTCAAAGATTAATCTTAGAAAGCCCTCAAAGCCTCACTTGGACTGCTTCAATGACTGCTCATGGCTTTGTAATTCAATCTTTCAAAAGAGAAGTTCACCAGGACTCCAAGAGTGCTCCCAAAGCATCTAACTAACAGCACAATTTTAAAAACTTTTATCTAAAAGCTTATTTCACTGCAGCTAAATTTCTTCAGGTTACAATCCTTTCCAATAACAATAAGCAAATAATGCTCATGGACTTCCTTAGACTCCCTGAGCTGCAAAAAACCATTAATGGCTCCCCGAGATTCTATACATCCCTAACCTTTTGCCATGGAAGACAATCAATACTCCTTGGGACTTCTATGCACGGTTTGGAAACTGCTAACAGAAAAACCTGTGCTGCCTGAAACCATTTATTTGCTTCAGCACTCTCTCAACTTCAAGCTGCGATACATTCCTCTCCCAAGAAACACAGCTAAACTGAAACCAGAGAACCTTAAACTCCACCCATCTTCATGATGACTAGCCTATTAGATGCTATTCTTAACCTGGCCCTTAGGGTTTGTTGAATACTTTAAGTTAGCTTTAACTGCCTCTGGCCTGGCATTACTGTAATCTTTTCAGACATAATGCTTACAGATGAGTAATGCCTTCTTTCTTAATAACATCCTACCTTTCTAACGGTTAACCTCTTAAAGTAGCATGACTGCGATAGGTTAAGTGTAATAGGTTTCAAGATGCATCAATTGCATTGTTCCTATTTTCTACAGTAAATTCTTAAATCCTCAAACTAAAAATAATGCAGTATGACACCTGAACCATGAATTAGATTTCTGCAACATTTGCACAGATAATAGATGTATACCTTAGGGTCTCCATGAATTCAATCGATTTGAAAATTAATTAACATTATGAAGGCTTCTCTGGTAGGCTAGTGTTTATTGCCTACTCCTAATTGCCCAGAGGATTTGGAGTCACATGTCATCCTGACTGGATCAGGATGGCAGATTTCCTTCCCTACAGGACATTAGTCAATAGGGCTATGGAAAGCACAAAAGATTCACTGACTGCACAAAGGACAACTTTATGACTTCAACATGAGTAGGTGACCAATACTTAAATGTTCATTGAAAAGGAGACCACAGAACTTTGAATAATGTTAATAATGCTTCAACCATACTTTTTAATGACTATCTGTTTGGATTCTAGTTGGTAATCTCACTACTGAAGCACAAAAGGATAATGAGCTATTTAGGTCTGACGATGTAGGAGTTGAAATGTCATACAGAGCATTTTTAAAAAATTCTTATATTAGAAGTCTCGAATGTTCCAATCTTAGTTTGACTTTTCAGCATCATTTACGTGTTAACCTTCTGCTTTGAATATTCATACTAATAGCCAGTTTCAAATAAAGTTCTTTGACATGATATAAAGCACATTAGAAATGCAGCCCCAAGATTATTGCTGGGAAGGAAACACAGAAAAGCAAAGCAAAAAAAAAAAGTCATTTTTCAAATGGGAAAAATTATATCACCCACATTGCAAGTGTTTATCTAGATGCTCACATTAGTATCTGTTTTTGTACAAAATCATCAGAGTTTACAAAAAATAGGACACAAGAAATTGCAAGCCGTAATCTGCCGTTCATCTTGACACCATTACTCAGTAGATCTCTAATTAAGTAGTTGTGGAATCATTATTACTTTTACAAACACTTTATGTTGAAGATATTCAACACATTTTACTTTGCTAGAGAAAGAACCATGGAAAATTAAACCAGTCTCAATACAGTTATAGGTAATTTTCCGGTGTTTAACATAATCCAGTGGGTTTTTTTTCAAAAAAAAAACTTGAAGGCGCCTTCATCAATAGTTTACTGAAGCTAATAAGCTGCACTTAATTTCAAGAATTTTACATTTCTTTCCCAGAAAAATGGCAACATTAGATTTGATGGTGGATATTGAACATTTTTACAATCAAAATATGCAAAGAGTGACCTGTTAAAAGGCCAAAGTATTTATCCAAAAAAACACTATGAAGTTTATTATGCTAGTATGAGCAGTATTGAATGCAATCAGTATTTGAAATCAAATCGCTAAATCTTTAAAAAGTTTCTTAAAGTTTTAATTAATCTCCAAATAGGTTTTCAAACAAAAAATCAAACATGGCTCAGTGACCACAATCTCGCCTCAAAGTCAGAATATCCCACTCAAGAAACTCAAGCAAAGAAGTATAGGCTGATAACTCCAGTGCAGCAAGAAGCCATATTGCACTATCAGAGACGGTAGTCTTAAAATACAGCAGAGGCCCAATCTGCTGTTCCAGGAGGACAAAGAAAATTTGATTTTGAAGAACGGGGGAATCTTGCAAAGTCCTGGCCAATATATTTATTACTTAAATCACACAAAAATAGAATTAGTTGGTCATTATTACATTTCTTGGATCTTGTTCTGTTTAAAATTAGCTGCTGCATTTCCTACTCGACAATATTCTCTACATTACAAAAACTACACCTTAAATTACAGACTTAAAGTGAATTTGGGACACCTGTAGATCACGAACGCCACTATCTAACACAAGGTTTTCCTTCATTTTTAATAAATAAGTTGAAAAGCTAATTATTTCTTAGTATATTCATTTGCTCACATCTTGCTTCAGGTTTATTAAAAAAAATTGAATTGTACCTGCTGCCCAGTGTTATGATAAAAATACTTCAAATGATTTGAAAGCATGTGGAATAAATTCTTATAAGTAGACTGATTGATGCTGTTGCATCCAGTCGGCAATCTGAATTCCAAAAATCTGCAAATTTTCACCGTCCAATTTTGTAAAATGTTGATTAAAGCAGAACAATTTCTGATCCAGGTGAAGTTAGTTACTGTCAAACAGTTGTGGTTGTTAGCTTTCTTTCAACACTAATAACAATTTTGTGTATTATATAATTAAATTGGTTGCTATAACTGCAAAAATCTTTTGAGGCAAAGGATGGAATTATCAACTTCAAAGTCAATACAGCACTTAATTTCATTGTAAATTAAAAATGTTACCTTTTCTAAATGCTTGTTCTGAGGTTTCCTAAAGAATGAAGTCTTAGCGGTAAAGAAATAGTCTAAATCTTCATCTAGGCTGCAATATCCACTGCTCATACTGGTATTCCACGTCACCCAATGACTTAATTTGGTGTTCAAAAATCATTAGAATATCCTGGAGGACTTAGTGTGCTATTTAACAGATCCGACAGCTTTAAACACAGGACCACTGTACTGCGATTTCCCAATGCAGACAGGAGTTGCCTTGCGTGAGGCAGGAAAAGGGCATCATACAACACACATGCAGAGTCTTCGCTATTCCTGGATCAGCTGCAGCTGTTTGTTTTTACTTCAGTTGTTGTTAATGTTTAACAACGTAATCCTCTATGCACTTTACCTCTTCGCTTCTGTCACCAAATTTCTTATTTACATATGGGCTGTGTATCTATCTTCCACTGCCATATAAAAAGTCATTGCTGGCAGCCGGTTTAACATGGTGTAGTTGACAGTCTAGCTCTGGAGCTGTTGGCTGCTGTGCTGCACACCATCTGTGGCTAATCAGCTATCTGCATGCATACACAAGCTGAGTGAGGTCAGCTCCTTCCTGCCTTCTACTTCTATGTGTTTCAACAAAGCAAAGCCACTTCCTCCTGAAAGATTTAAAATACAAAATTCAAATATACGTGTTGATTTATTACAGCCATTTTAAGTGTCATGAAATTCAAGAAAATGCAAATGGTATCGTATTTGTCAGCAGCCATCACCTTTTTAATGGCTAAACATTTAAATACTCAGTTTTAATTCTATTCCATGTTATAACAATCAATAATTTATTTCATTATTTCAATTCAATGTATATTTTTAATTCCTTGTACACTTAAATACCTAAATCCATTATGTCACATCATTTAACATATAATGTAATTGATTTTTCATTGCAGAATGTGAATACAAGCTTGTAATGCTTTTAACAGGTTTGGTTAATAGGATTAAAAGTCTTGCAAAATCTCCACACATGACACAATAATGTATGTTGCATCACTGACAGGGACACTGGATGTTTTAAGTTAATAAAAGTACACTGCATCTTTACAATGTAAATACAATCTGCATTCAACTGAGTAGCAGTCAAAATGTAATAACATGATACCACAAAATTTTTCTTTTTCCAAAATTCCTTAACGTAGTAGCCTTTTCAGAATATTTCCTTTGTATCTCCCAATGTAAAGTTCAATCAAAGCAATCAAAATGAAAAACTGTCAAAGGAAGGTACTTTTGGGGTTACTGAAAATGGTTTTGTCAGCAAATCCAGTTATAGTTACTCCCTCTGAAATACCTCAAGTACTCAAACTGAGAATGAATTCAATCAAAGTTAAAATCTAGATTAGTCTTGAGCTGAGCAGGTTGGGGATGCTACCTCACCTATTCGTGTTCTTATGTTACATTCTTAACTTTTAGGATCATAGCTCCATTAAATTCCATTTTAATGCATTTTTTAAAGCTGAACCAGAACAAATGCAATGAAATTTATAGGGCATCTTTCATGTTGTCAGGAATTGCCAAGCACTTTACATCTAATTAAATACATTTGAAGAGCAGTCACTTTTGTCCTGGCCTTAGTTTCTCTGAGGGATAAATGTTCGTCAGGAGACCACAGAACTCCTTATTTCACCGGTCACACTTAGATAATCATCTCGCCCTCAAGGATGCAGCAATTCCTCAATACTGCACTGAAATATCAACAGAGATATGACCAAATCTCTTTTGTTTATATGACCAAATCTTTGGTCCCGGACATGAACCCACAGCATCTTCCTTAGAAATCAAAGTAAAGTAGAGTGTGACTCGGAGCCAAAGGCTAGCAGTACATAATCAGTGATCTGAATATTATATTAATCTTTGGTTCAAGGAGTTCAGATCTCACATCCGAACTATCATAACTATTTTTGAATCCGAGTTTGTATGGAGTTATCTGCCAGATGCTATAATTAGGCTGAAACTTTTTGGGCAATGGAGAGGGAAGTGACCTCTGCTGGCAGGACACTTGTGGATTTTAGTTTATGATAGAGAATGCAGCTTGGTTGCTATGAATTTATGGATGATTACATAACATCTATCGAGTGTTATTTAAATAAGTGATCAAATGGAACCCAACACCTATAGTACTATAGTGTCAATGTCTTGAAAAGCAGAGAGTTGGAAATGAAAGTTGGAAATGAAAGAGAGTTGGGGAAAAAAATGAAAACAACTTGGAAGCTATAGATCAATTTTTGTAGGTGTATTAGGGAGATGCACATTTGGTATTAATGGTTGGGGAGGGGACTTAAATACAATTATAGTATTTCCAAAAAAATGTGAAACAAAATCTTGAGTTTTTTGAAATCTTCAATATCTCAAGGCAATTCAATATACCAATGGTAAGATAGCACCACTCTGATTTCATAAATGATTCAGTATGATGTATGACTAACCTGTAAGGTATTTATGGGCAGCTTGCCTCAGGAGTTCAACCAAGGTTGCAATATAATAAAAAGTTTCTATAGACTGGGATTAATCGATTAATTTAATTAATTAAAAATACACTGGGTGCAGTTAAAAACAGTTTACAGAGCTGAAACTTTGGTTTGCAAAAACTGGGCTTATGGTCTCTGATAGAACAATAGCTGCTGTTGAGCTCTAACCAAGGCTAGCAGTTGAAAGGTCCCTGTAAAGTTCGTAATTTCTTTTAACAGAGGGCCTGGGCAAATTGTTTAATCTTATAATCCTGTCCTAAAAAGGACCAACAGGAAGTTAGGTGCTTTTCACCTGAAAACACTTTGATTAAACAGTTCTTCCCTGCTCTAACAAGCAATCTCCAATTCCACTCCAGCCCAGGGCCTTAGCAACATTCTAGTCCCAAAATAGAAAAGCACTGGTTTAGGTTTAAAAGTTGCAATTATTTGATTAGAAACATTCACGAATTAGGTGCCAACTTAGTGGAACCAGTTGGACTGCAGCAAAGCAAAACTGATCTGGGACAAGGATGGATGAAGTCTTCATTCTCCACAGGTGCTGAATACTAAGTTTCTTTGTGTCATTAGTTATTCTGTTTCTTGAGGAATTGATTGCATAATTTCTTATTAGCTTAACAAAACAAATTGTCTTTTCACTGGTACATCAATGCAGTACGGTGTTTCATCATAAATTAAATAATTAAAAATGTATTGTCAAATAGTTACAAAAATAAATTACTCAGGCTGAACAACTTGCTGTTTTCTCTGCACTGTTGTACCAAGGATCCAAACATTCCAGGCAAACATTATTTGAAAGTAACCAAAAGAAAACTGATTAACTTGAGAACTGATAAAACCAACATTCTACATTGAGATAATTGCATCTATAGGAATTTTAATCAACTGAAAAGCTACACTAAATATCACTCAAATCAATGATATAAATATGTGGTTGCAACAGATTTAATTAATAAGCACAGTAACTATGATTAACCAAACTCTCATTTCTGCTGGGGAGAGATTGTGAAAGTCCTTATTCCAACTTAAATCCCAAAAGAACAGGAAAAAAAAAGACTGCAGAAATTTTGAAGCATTGAATGCATGCTTTGAATCCCAAATGAAGAAACTTGTGAATGGTATCTGTTCGATATTAAAGCTCAGGCGAGTTCATTGGTATGAACATGACTGTATTAACATAGCTGAAGAATCCTGTGAATTTGCCCAATAAAACAGATGAACCTAAAAACAGCAGAACCATTACAACACAACTGCTAAGAGAAGAGAAGAGAATCTGACTCTCCAGGCAGTTATAAGCATGTGTAGAAGTTCCGAGCTTCAGTACATCAGCTATGGCACATACAATGGAGAACAAACAGGTTTAAGTCTTTTCATAATAGGGAGAAGCAGTCTAGTCCTATCAATTATTTTGATATGCAGCTCAGTCCTGTCCACGATGTTGAAAAACAACTTAGACATCAAATTCAATAATTTGAAGAAAAACAACAAGTATTCATAGAAGAGCCAGCTGCAAGATCAAGTTATAAATATTGCATGGATAATTATGTAAGATGCAGAAAACATGTTAACCATTGGGAAAATTTTAACTGCAAGAAACTAAATCATTTTTAGTGCAAGTGATTAGTTAGAATGAAGATTAAAAATGCCTATAAAACCAAAAAGAGACAATTGCCACAGAAGTGTCAGATGATTAGATTAGATTAGATTACTTACAGTGTGGAAACAGGCCCTTCAGCCCAACAAGTCCACACTGACCCGCCGAAGCGCAACCCACCCATACCCTCATATTTACCCCTTACCTAATACTACGGGCAATTTAGCATGGCCAATTCACCAATTCACCTGACCTGCACATCTTTGGAATGTGGGAGGAAACTGGAGCACCCGGAGGAAACCCACGCAGACACGGGGAGAACGTGCAAACTTCACACAGTCAGTCGCCTGAGGCGGGAATTGAACCCGGGTCTCTGGCGCTGTGAGGCAGCAGTGCTAACCACTGTGCCATCATGCCACCCATGGTGATGATGCTGACAAATCAAAAGATGGACCTGAAAGATGCTAAAGATTCAGAAAATTCAATTTACGCCTTAGATTTAAAATTGCCAACTTGCTCTAAGAGAAAGTTGTATCTACTCTTAAGTAGACAGCAGAACGAGTGCAAACAAAAATGTAGTGCTAGATAAACACTGGTGCTTCCTACAAGATTATCAGCTTTGTGAAATTCCAAAAATAAAACTCTTGAAGATGAAGTTCAGGCTCTGAAGAATGATGTTCACCTAAAGAGGACAAATTAGATCAGACAGCCCAATACCAATGCTAGCATGAACATCTCTGCAATTCCAGATATAAAACATGAGGCTAAATGAGAAACAAGGTGAAAGCTCAGAATGCACATCATTCCAATCAGAATCTATTAGCGGAAAAGGTCAACAACCCAAATATGTGCCATGCATGCAGAGACTAACAAAACAAAAAGTGGGACAATCTAGAATAACAAACAGTTCTGCTAATGTACAGGAACAATAATGTGCAAGGATGGTAGGTTAGACAACTCACAGTTAAAAATTCAAGTTTTTTTTATTATGAAAAAACGGACTAAAATTCTATCATGTACAAATCACCTTCTTGGCTTGGTGCATCATGTAACCTCTACCATAGGACAGAATGTACTCATCCTACTCATAATTTACAAGATATGTTAATGAATTGGTTGACAGAAATGAATGTACAATTGCCAAGTTCACAGATGACCAAAAAAAGCAATGGTGGGAAGGCATATAGTGAGTCTACAGAAGGATATAGACAGGTTCGGTGAAGGGACAAAAACTTAACAGATGGAAGTAATTCAAAGAGGGTCCACTCATTTGATTCTGGATATGGAGAGATTTTCTTATGAGGAGAGGTTGAATAGATTGGGTGTGTGCTCATTGGAGTTTAGAAGAATGAGAAGAGACTTTCTTTAAATGTACAAGATTCTTATGGGGCTTGACAGGGTTGATGTGTAAAGGTTGCTTCTTGTGGGACAGCCTAGAAACTGATAGCATAATCTCAGAGTAAGGGATCAAAGTTTAGAAACAAAGATGAAGAAAAAGTTTTTCCTTAGTGGATAATAAATCTATTAAGTTCTTTATCGCAGAAGGCTGCCAAGGCTGGGTTGTTGAGTATATGCAAAGCTGAGATAGGCAGATTCTTAATAAACAATTGAACCAAAGCTTATATGGATAAAATAGGAAAGCAAATTTGGGGATTCAGATCAACTATGACCTCAATGAATGGCAGAGCAGACTCAATGGGCCAAATTATCTACTTCTGCTCAACAGTCTCGTGGTCTTACCTGAATTAAAATCAAAATATTAAAACATTGTTTCTGAAAGATAAACACTTTACATCTTTACAATAATTATGGACCTACAATTAGTCACACGAACAACAGAACTTCTCAATTGAACAGTTGATCCATTCATGCCAAAAAATTCCAAAAGGCAATCTTCATCTATCATTCAGTTGTCATTATTAATGCTATTTCACTTCACAGCCTTAGTGTAATGGAATCTCCAATCTACAGCAAAAGGCAGCAAGGGCACTGTGCTGGAGAGTGCAAGCAGTTGTGCAAGGACATCCACCACCAGGTGGCGAGAGTGAGGGATAGCCAGCTGGAACAGGTGAACAGACCATCTCTGGAAAAAAGGGTGTCTTTTGGGGAAAGAAGGCTGATGGGGTGAAGGAACAGACAGAAAAACAGAATCTTTAGGCCAATGTAAACCAAACGGCTTAATTCCACGTAAATACTTTGTTTAACCTTAATTTCCCTTTATGATTGTAATAAGATGATGCCAGAGGAATAAAGAGTTCCTGCCTCATGATCTTCAGACTGTGTGGACAAATCTCAAGATACATTTCATTAGTGAGAAAGCAATAAGAATTAGTAATTTTCACTGCTATTTGCCATTCAGCTATCTGTGCTGAAAATATATACTTAAACGATGAGTCACAATAGTATCAGGCTCATGCTATCACCTAGCCTTATAAAGATACCATTAAAGATATAAAGTGGTTAATTGTTACGTAGGAAAATTTCTGAAGGCCCTTTGGCAAGTATGGAACCAAGTCAACTGCTTCAGGAAAAGGGATGAGCAGTTGGTTTATCTAAAAGTAATTATTATTTATAAGAATAAAAGAATATTGCAACATTATAAACTTCCACTTACATAAAATATACTGGTGCTCAATGCGTTTTGCATAAGTAATACAAAAGGCTGAATTTTGGCTTTGATGATTAGCAAATGAACATAGCCAATTATTGGACTGGAGCTTGCCCATAAACTTAGAAGCATTTTTCCACTGGATCTTTCTGTATATAGAGCCAAGATGACATGGGGCCCTCTGCCTGGGATCCAGGAGCTGTGTGAACAGGGCAAGTGACTGTTTAACCAAATTGAATGTTAATGAGTCTCAACAGGGGATTGACAATGAGAATATTTAACTCAATGTTAAATCAGGCACTGAATGCAAAATAAACAGAAAGAGGAAGAATGATGAAAATAAAGAGAAACAAAGTTTAAAAAAAGCCAAATTTTTTTTTTCAAAATATTTAACTAAAATCTGTGTGGAGTTTGCACGTTCTCCCCGTGTCTGCGTGGGTTTCCTCCGGGTGCTCCGGTTTCCTCCCACAGTCCAAAGATGTGCGGGTCAGGTGAATTGGCCAAGCTAAATTGTCCGTAGTGTTAGGTAAGGGGTAAATGTAGGGGTATGGGTGGGTTGCGCTTCGGTGGGTCGGTGTGGACTTGTTGGGCCGAAGGGCCTGTTTCCACACTGTAAGTCTAATCTAATCTGAAATAATGAACTTCTCACGTCACTGTAAAAATCAATTTTCTGTGCCAGTACAGTTGTTTAACAAAAACTATCTTGGTTGCAAGTATGTTGCTCTAAATAACTTCAGTATACACAAAAAAAAAACAATGCAAGGAGAACAATTTTTCTAAAGTTTCTGCTGCTATATCTAAATTGTTTGATTATATTGACAGAAAGTGTTGGAAGAACTCAGCAAGTCTGGAAGTATCTGTGTAGTGAAACAGTTGACATTTTGAGTCTGCCATGACTCTTCTCCATGAGTCTTCTTCAGTGAAGACAAAACAAACTCTGGTTCTCCCTCTATAGATGCTGTCAGATCTGTTGAGCTTCTCCAGCATGCTATCATTTTATTACAGATTTCTAGCATAGAGTATTTCGCTTTGCTGTAGGCATGTTGACTGCAGAACTTCTGCCCTATTTAGTACAGTGAATCACAAAATGAAATTATTCTAGACATATTAACATGTATTTTAATCTGCATAAATTAATTGCAGTGTTAGATATTGGAGCTTGGACTTATTTCCTCATTTTTCCCTTTTCCTTCTTCCCCTCTCCTGAACATTCCACATTCATGTTGTGAGCACTTCTTCGGTACTTCCCCATATACACAAGCATCATCTGCATACTGACAGTCATTGGGGTGACTTTGGTTTTGGTTTGAAGGTGGCTGAGGTTGAATAACTTCCTACAGGCTCTGTAAGTTAGCTCCACTCATATTTATATCCAGTGGAGATGCAAACTGATCTGCAAGGATTTTAATAAAACTAAATTGCTGCATTTTTGCAGAAATTCTCTCATATTTAATAAGCATATCTTTTTAAATAGCAGGATTCTCCCCTCCCTAGGAAGTGGCAGAAAGGACAAATAATGAGATGTATTTGCACCCAGGTTAAGCATGCTTTTCCCACCACCTCAATAATCAAGTTCTGTATGGAAGGGTCCATGTGTAGGCAATCTTTATGCCCTGTTCCATTTAAAGATCTCTGGGGGAAATTTGGAACATGGATTAGGGAGAAAAACTTTTGACCTCCCTCACTCTCACCATTGCCACCCTCCCTCAAATTGCAAATCTTGCCCTGAACAGTCAGTCAGTCTCACCAGTCACTGTCTTTGTGGCAACTTAGTGTAGGACTCCAACTCTCTCCAGCTCCCAGTGGCTGTCCAAATTGGCCAGTAGCTTCAGACATGGTGGACCTCTCTTGCATAGTACTGGATAGAACGAGAAACTCACCAGTCAGGTTTTCAGCATCTGCTGGCTTGTTCTAGTGGGCTTTCGTTGGTAGGAGAGGGGAATTACTCACTGTTAAAAGACCCCACCTCCATCCAGAATGAAAAGAATTTAACCAAGGCCTATATCTCTGTTGATATGATAGGGAACTTATTGCTTAGCTTACCAATACCTGTATTCATGGAGGTCACATGTTTAAGACAGTCAAAACAATGGCTTCGAAAAAAAATGAAAGGGAAAAGAAAGGCAGTGCTTGTGGCACAAGATCATTCATGCTTACTGGTAATTAATGTTTGGATTGTGAGCCTGAATTGAAGTTAATCTGCTGCACCACATTAACTATCATTAACTTAATGCTGGGCTTCCATCAGCACAATACATTAAACATCTCTAGCTGATCTTTCATGGTGCTGTTCATAGTTTGGAATCTGAATGTTTCATCAAAATGTTAATTGATGGTTTATGGCAACAAAAATCTGCCTATAATCCAAGCTAAAATTTCAATAGATCAAAGAAATCCATTGAATTATGAAACAGTTGTTCCATTCCCGAACAAAATATAACAAAATTGAATATTCAAATGCTACACATTACTTTCCTTATAAATTCTCAAAAATTACTATGCAGAACATGGACTTTAAGAGAAAAAGAATTTGCAGTTTCTTTCTATACTTCTGTCCTTCACTATCTCCATTTCCTGGTATATTTTCACATCAACGATGCTTTTGTAGAGACAGCCCAGAGTTTGAAATATCCAATTTAAAATGTGTCTCAACATTAAGATTGTTTTACTTGTATGTGAATGAAAACAAGGGACACCCCCCCTCACCATCACAACATACTTTCCGTTAAAGGCCTCTACCCACTTCCTGTTGTAGAATGTGTTGAAAGTTTAGTTCAGCCACATTTGAACATCAATTTACAACATTTCAAAGTAACAATTACTGTTGCCTTTTTATTGAGAGAAAAGCAGATTTATAGTTATTTTAAAAATGAATGTAGATAGGAAGGAATAATAAGAACCTAAGTTCTCATCAAAAAAAGATGAGAGAGAGGGATCCAACTTTAGCACAATGAGCCCCAGTTAACTGTAACACAAATTTATGCAATTTGTTCTATTGTGCAAAATACACGGTTTGTTAAGCTTAGCGTTTTATAAATACATTGTAATTTTCTCATGTAGTGGTCAACAGGAATACATGCAGAGTCAAGAGTGTGGTGCTGGAAAAGCACAGCCGGTCAGGCAGCATCCAAGGAGCAGGAGAATTGACGTTTCCAGCATAAGCTCTTCATCAGGAATGAGGCTGGTGGGCCAGGAGGCTGAGAGATAAATGTGAGTGGGATGGGCTGGGGGTAAGGTAACTGAGAATGCGATAGGTAGATGAAGGGGATAGGTCAGAGATGAGGATGAAGCGGATAGGAGGGAAGGAAGATGGACAGGTAGGACAGGTCAAGATGGCGGTGCCAAGTTGAAAGGTTGGATCTGGGATAAGGTGGGGGAAGGGGAAAATGAGGAAACTGATTAAATCCACATTGATCCGACATGGTTGGAGAGTGCCAAGGTGGAAGACGAGGCGCTCGTCCTCCTGGCGTCAGGTGGCAAGGGCTTGGTGATGAAGAAGGGCCAGGGGTGGCATGTCCTTGGGGTGTGGGAGGGTGTGTTAGTGTCTGGTCACGAGGCAGTGGGGTTGTTTCGTGCGTGACCCGGAGATGTTCTCTGAAGCATTTGCAAGTAGGTGTCCTGCCTCCCCAATATATAGAAGAGACCACATCGGGAGCAACAGATACAGCAAATGATGTGTGTGGAATTGCAAGTAAATCTCTGACGGATGTGGAAGGCTCCTTTGGGGCCTTGGATGGAGGTAAGGTGGAGGGGGGGGGGGGGGGGGCGGGGGTGGTGATGATGGCAAGGGAAGGTGTCGGGAAGGGAGGATGGGTTGGTGGAGAGCGTGAACCTGACAAGTCAGTCATGGAGGGAATGGTCTTTACAGAATGTGGATTGGGGTGGGGAGGAAAATACATCTCTGGTGGTGGGGTCTGTATGTAGGAGGCAGAAATGATAGAGAATGATGCAATATATCTGGAGGTTGATGGAGTAGAAGCGGTTTCTGTTCTTGTTGTGGTTGGGGGTGAAATTCAAGGGTAGAGATGCGGGAAGTGGATGAGATGTGCTGGAGGGCATCATCAACCACATGGGAGGGGAAATTGCGGTCTTTGAAGGAGGAGGCCATCTGGTATTTTCTGTAGTGGAAATGATCTTCCTGGGAGCAGATGCGGTGGAGGCGGAGGAATTTGGAATAAGGGATAGCGGTTTTACAGGAGGCAGGGTGGGAATCGGTGGATTTGTAGTAGATGTCCATATTGAGTCAGTGACTGTTAATGGAGATGGAGAGGTTCATGAAGGGGAGGGAGGTATCAGAGATTGGCTAGGTGAACTTAAGATTGGGGTGGAACGTGTCAGTGAAGTTAACTGTTCAACCTCCTTCTGGGAGGTGGCGCTAATACAGTCATCAATGTAGCAGAGGAAAAGGTGGGGAATAGTGCCGGTATAGCTGCAGAAGATGGACTGTTCCACATATCTGACAAAGAGACAGGCATAGCTGGGGTCCATGCGGGTGCCCATGGCTCCCCTTTTGGTCTGGAGGAAGTCGGAGGATTCAAAGAAAAAACTATTGAGGGTGAGGACCAGTTCAGCCAAACGAATGGAGTATGTCAGTAGAAGGGTACTGATGGGGACACCAACTGGGATAGGACAGTGGCATGGTATAGGGAGATGAGTTTGGTGGGGCAGGAGCAGGCCGAGAGGATAGGTCAGCTGGAGAGATACATGCAGACATGCCATTGAGATCTTGCATAAACATTTTATTTATTTAATAAATTTGTTTCATGTGATGTGAACATAGTTGGCTGGGTCAGTGTTTAATGGCCAAGTGGTAGTTTTTACTATATATGCAGTCCTTGTCCTTCGAGATGGAAGTGGAAGTGGGGTTGGAAGGTGTTGTCCAAGGGGAACTTTTGCACTGCATTTTGTAGATGGTACACAAAACCGGTACTGAGAGTCACTGGTGAAGGGAGTGGATGTGGTAATCAATCACGTGGCTGCCTTGTCCTGGATGGTGTCAAGCTTCTTAAGTGTTGTCAGACTGCACTCAGGCAAGTGGGGAGTATTCTTGCAGATAGTGGACATGTTTTCAGAGTCAGGAGGTAAATTATTCATGGCAGAATTCCAAGCATCTGACCTGCTCTTGTAGTCATTATATTGATATGGTTAGCCTAGTTCAAATTTCTGGTCGATGATAATTTCCAATACATTTATAGCAGGGGAATTCCTAAGGGAAGGTAATGGCCTTGTGGTATTATTGATAAACTACAAATCCAGAGACCCAGGTAATGTTCTGGGTTCCTGGTTTTAAATTCTGCCATGGCACATGGTAGAATTCAAATTCAATTAAAAAATTGGGAAATAAGGGTTTAAATGATGACCATGAAATTGTTGACAAAATGTTTCTGGTTCACTAATGTCCTATACAGGAAGGAAACTGCCATCCTTGCCCAGTCTGGCATGTGATTCTAGATCCACAGTGTGATTGACTCTTAACTGTCTTCTAGGCAATTAAGGATGGGCAGTAAATGGCCTGGCCAGTGACACCCACATCTTGTGAACAATTTTTCTTTTAAAAATTCAGCAATGATATACCATCAACTGTCAAGGGGTGATATTTAGATTCTCTTATTGGAAATGATAATTGCCTGACACCTGTGGTCATGAATGCTTCTTGCTATTTATATGGATCTTGTCCAGGTGTTGTTGTACGTGGACATCGAGCGCTTCAGTATCTGAGGAGTTGAGAATGGTGCTAAACATTTGTGACCTCATTAAGTGGGGGTTGGGGGGGGGGGGGGGGTGTCATTGATGAAGCACCTGAACTTAGTTAGGCCTAGGTCACTATCCGGAGTGAAACATGCAGCGATATTATGGAGCTGAGGTGACTGACCTATAACAAACACAACCATCTTACTTTGTGCTTAAGTATGATTCCAACCAGCGGAGAGCTTTCCACATTGAGGCCACACTTGGTTAAATGCAGCCTTGATATCAAGGACAACATTCATCTCTAGAATTCAGTTCTTTTGTTCACATTTGAACTAATGCTGCAATGGTGGTCAGGAGCCACGTATCCTCAACAGAACTGAAACCAAGCATCAGTGAGCAAGCTTTTACTAATCAAGTGCTGCTGGATAGCACTATTGATGACATCTTCCATCCTTTTATTGATGAATGTTGACTGATGGGGCAGTAATTGGCTGGGATGGATTTTCCCTGTTTCCTATGTGCAGGATAACACCTATCACAATTTTCTACACGTTCAGATAAATGCCAATGTTGTAACTGTACTGGAACAACTTGACTAGGGACCGGCAACTTCTAGAACACATCTTCAGGACGACTTCTGTAAATGTTATCAAAGTTCATAGCCTTTGCAGTATCCAGTGCCTCTAAACATTTGTTGAGATCATGTGAAGTAAATTGAACTGTCTGAAGACTGGTACCAGAGATGCTGGGGACCTTTGGAGAGGCGAAGATGGATTATCAATTCACAACCTCTGGCTGGAGATAGTTGCAAATGCTGTGTGAGGCATGCCATCCTATACTCTTCATTGAAACAGGGTTGATCCACTGGCTTGAAGGTAATGGTAGAGTATGGGATATGCTGGGCCATGAGGTTGCAGATTATGCTGGATTACAACTCTGTTGCTGATGGCCCACAGCATCTCACACATGCCCAATCCTCAGCTGCTAGATCTGTTTAATGACTATCCCATTAGCTCAACAGTAAAGCTATGCAACATGACAGACAGGAGTTTTCTGTTCACAGGACTGTTAGGTAGCTAGCAGGACATTTCCTTGCGTACATTCAACTTGATGCCATGGACACTTCATTGCATTCAGGGTCAATGTTGAGAATTCCTAGGACAATCCCCTATCACTGTATATCACTGTACAACCACCTCTGCTGGATCAGTCCTGCTGGTGATCCAGGACATGCCCAGCAATGGTGATAAGTGTTGTCAGGAACACTGTGGCAGGTATAATTCTGAGAGCAAAGCTAGGTCAGCTTGTGGCTTGACTTGTCTGTGAGTAGGCTTTCTCAATGTTGGCATTAGCTCCGAATAAGGGATAAGGTGAACTTTGTAGGGTCAACAGGACTACGCTTGCCATTGTCATTTCTTGTATGTCTTGTCTGATGCTAGATGATCCATCCAATTTTAGTCCTTTTTTTGAGACTATGGAATGGCTTGCTAGGATCACTTCTGGGAGCAGAAAAAGGATCAACCACATTTCTGTGGCTTTAGAGTCATTTGTTCAGACCAGATAAAGAGGGCAGTTCTTATTGTTCCTTGCCTAAATGAACATTAATGAACAAGATGGGATTTCAAGGCACTTGACAATGGTATCATAGGTATCACCAGAATTTTAATTCTAGATTTTCTTTATTGAATTTAAATCCCACCAGCAGCTGGGTAGAATTCAAATGGTGGTGTCCAGAATACTACTGAATTTCTGTACTATGAACCCAGCAACAATACCACTAGACCTTATCTTAAGGGTCATTTGTAATGTAACTGGCCACTTTAACTGCACGTGTTGCAGATAGCAGTCCAAACAAGAGCCTTGATTTATTTAATCTGTGAAGGGCATCTACCCAAATGATCGGCTCCATTTCGCTTAAAACATTTCAGAGGTAATTAAACCATTAGATATGCATAACCATATAAAATTAAAATGTTTATTGGAATGCACTTCTCCCGTTATGTACAGCATGCACACTTGCCCAATTTCTACCTCTGGCTAAACTATGCTTATTGCAATTGTTCAAGCTTATGTAGGCCATCAAATGAGATTACTTCCAATATACAATATTTTTTGGATGTCAGTTCAAAGAATGTCCAAACATTTTTTTGGAAGTGTATTTGCATTTGTAAGGTGTATTTGTCAATATCAAATGTTTCCTTAGAATAACATTTGCTTGATTTCCAGTCCTGCTGTATGGGATGAGTTGGCAGAGGAAGTGATGGAGGTTGGTATAATTACAACATTGAAAAGGCATCTGGATGGGTATATGAATAGGAAGAGTTTAGAGGGATATGGGCCAAGTGTTGGCAAATGGGACTAGGTTAATTTAGGACAAATGATCGGCATGGGCAAGTTGGACCAAAGGGTTTGTTTCCATGTTGTACATCCCTATGACTACGTGCAATTTTAAAAACAAAAAGGTTTATAGTTACGTAGTACCTTTCACAAATGATGGACACTTCAAAGTTCATTACAACAAATAAAGTATTTTTGAACTGTAATCTTTGTTAAAACAGAAAATGCAGCAACCTGTGCTGTTTGAGAGAGTTTGCCGTGCATTGTGAGAACCAATAGAGCACTAGGTTTTTGATATTGATGGGAGAGATAAATATTGGCCAGGATAACTCTCTTCCTCTTCTTTCTTGCAGTGTCATACAATCTTTCACACCTACCATATATATTGCAATCTTTTTGAACTGTTGTATTGTGAAACTTTCTCATTTCAGCATCCCTGGTCTCCTCCCTGTCACAGACCTTCTCCTTCGTTCTTCCTGCCTCCTCCACTTAAAACCTCTTACTTTTCTATTTCTCTTCAGTTCTGATAAACAATCATGAACTTGAAACACAAACCTCTTGTTTCTCTCCACACAGTATGAGCCAGAGTTTTCCAGCATCTGCATATTATAAATGCAAAATCAAAAGTGAGGCTAGTCCGAGGGTTACAGGCTTTTCATTGCAAGTGAATCTCTGACTATTATAAGTAGTTTACATAAGGGTGGGATTTTTGTGGTGAATGATTAAATTTAGGCAAACCCTGAACAAAGCAAATGGTCCTAAATATCTCTGGGTGCCCTCTCAGCTTTGTGCTTTCCTCAGGTTTACCCAAGTCAGATTTGGAATGATTCCCTTTCTGTCCTTACTGTATGTGCATTCAACTTGATGCAACAAGATTGAACAAACATCCTTGTTGAAGGCATTTAAGTGGGCTATACTCCAGAGAACTGTCAGAAACATCCAGGCACTAAAACTCTTATTTGAATAGTTTGTATAGGATAATGATTTAATGTAGTGATGGCTTAGATTGCATCTTCTCTTGGAAGAAACTAAAGTTACATAAACGCATCATAATTCATATTCAATTTTTAGCTCTTGTCCCCAACAGCCATGCCATAACTTCAAAGTAATTTTCTGGCTGCAAAGCACTTTTATACATCTAGGGCAGCATTGCGTCTCAGTGGTTAGCACTGAAGCCTAACAGCACCAGGGACTGGGTTCTATCCTCAGGCCACTGTCTGTGTGGAGTTTGCACACTCTCCCTGTTTCCATGTGGGTTTTCTCTGGGTGCTCCAGATTCCTCCCACAGTCCAAAGACATGTAGGTTAGGGGAATTGCCTATGCTGGTTTGTCCATAATGACCAGGGACGTGCAGTATAGGTGTACTTGCCATGGGAAATGCAGGGTAACAGGAATAGGGTGGTTCTGGGTGTGATGCTGTTTGGAGTGTTGGTGTGGACTCAATGGGCTGAATGGCCTGTTTCCACACTATAGGGATTCTATGATTTGGTGATCATGAAACAGTCAAATACAGAAGAGATAATATTGCAAAACAAAATCATTATGCCAGCTATTAGTACTGCGCTCAGAACTATATAACATCATGGCTGTGACAAGCCCCAAAAGGATCCTTCCACATCAGACATAAAATGTATCTCCATCAATGTCAATGTCATCGACTGTACCCGTTGCACCTGATGCGGTCTCATCTACAACGGGGAGACAGGATGCCTACTTGCAGATTGTTTCAAAGAATATCTCTGGGACACCCACATCAACCAGCCCTGTGGCTGAACACTTCAACTCCTCCCTCCCACTCCACCAAGGACATTCAGGTCCTGGGCCTCCTCCATCGCCAAACCCTTACAATCTGGCACCTGATGAAGAATGCCTCATATTCTGCATTAGAACCCTGCAACCACACAGGACCAATGTGGATTTCACCAGTTTCCTCATTTTCCCTCCCCCCACACTATCACAGTCCCAAGCCTCCAACTCCATCCATCACCTTTCCCAGCATTCCGCTCCACCCTCCTGACCTATAACCTTCTCCTTCACGTCCATCTACCTACCACATTCTCAGCTACCTCCACCCCCACCCCCCAACTCCACTGCCCTCCCATTTATCTCCCAGCCTCCCCAGCCCAGAAGCCTCATTCCTGATTAAGGGCTTATGTCCAAAACATCGATTCGCCTGCTCCTCAGATGCTACCTGACCTGCTGTGCTTTTCCAGCACCACATTCTCGACTGTGATCACCGATCAGCAAATTAAGTGGTAACCCTTCCTTGTTGAAGTGTGTTGTTGACTGACAGATTGCGTGTCATTTGGACACTAATGAAATCTGCATTTAATAGAAGCAAGACATTGTATTCTGCAGGTCTGGCAGCATCTACAACTGCAGTTTATGAAGTCGGATACTGCAGCAAAGTCCACAGCAATATTATATCTAATAAGTAACTCCGTAGAAGACAAGTATGAGTAAGTCCTCTTGCAGGCAGCCCTTACATGTGGCCAGTTGCCCTTATACAGCTGCCCACCTTGGTGCTGTGATTTTAGTTGATCTTCCACTTTTCATTCAAAATGAATTAAAGAACCAAGATGATATTCAGACATTTTTGTTGAAGGTGTAGAAGAAAAAAAACTTCCAAAGTAAAATCTTCCATGGAAATGTAAACAGATACCAATGATCAGAGCATTTCCAAGAGCGTTCCCTTCAAACATCACTTCTGACTTAAAACGGAAACCCATCCAAATATTACTGAATGGGGTTTAGTTAGAATTAAAATAGATTTAGGATCCGCATGTTATTATCGTATAGAACACTTCCACCTAAATGCATTACCAACCTCTTTGCTTCAGACATCAACCTTGGTTGCCAATGAAAATTTAGAGAAAATATGGCAGGTAGGCAGCAAAATGTAAAGAAGGAATGTTGTGGTTTTGTTCGCCGAGCTGGGAGTTTTTGTTGCAAACGTTTCATCCCCTTTCTAGGCGACATCCTCAGTGCTTGGGAGCCTCCTGTGAAGCGCTTCTGTCATGTTTCCTTCGGCACTTATAGGGGCTTGTCTCTGCCGCTTACGGTTGTCAGTTGCTATCCGCTGCAGTGGCCGGTATATTGGGTCCAGGTCGATGGGTTTGTTGATAGAATCTGTGGATGAGTGCCATGCCTCTAGGAATTCCCTGGCTGTTCTGTCTGGCTTGCGCTATAATAGTAGTGTCGTCCCAGTCGAATTAAATATACCAGCCACTGCAGTGGACAGCAACTGACAACCGTAAGCGGCAGAGACAAGCCACTATAAATGCCGAAAGAAACATGACAGAAGCGCTTCACAGGAGGCTCCCAAGCACTGAGGATGTCACCTAGAAAGGGGACGAAACGTTTGCAACAAAAACTCCCAGCTCGGTGAATAGAACCGCAACAATGAGCACCCGAGATACAAATCTTCTCCCAAACTTTGTAAAGAAGGAATTTTAAACTTAAAATGCACTTTTTGTTGGGCAGGAGTTAAAATCATTCCACATGTTGTAAATATAATTGCACAAGTGCAAATTCTCTTGCATCCTTCCAGCATTACATAATTAAAGGTCATATAAAATTCAATGCTGAATTTAATAGATCACCAGTTGTAAAACATTAATCAATCCGTACAAATAACCCCATGTGCAAACAAGTAATGAGATACTTTTAAGCCTTGAAGCACGATTGGTTTTGTTCCTTTACGTAGGCTTCTCTAGAAGAAATGTAGACCTGTAAATAAAATCTGGTATATTTACAGTCATCCTAGTCTTGGTAAATAACTTAAGTAATTGAGCCACAGCTAGAATTCTAATTCCACTTTAAAATAGATTTTAGGTTGTTGCAACCACTTTTGCTTTTCAGGAGTCATATGGACTTGAAACGTTAATTCCATTTCATTCTCCAAAGATACTGTCAGGCCTACTGAGTTTCTCCAGCATGCACTGTTTTTGCTTATTTCAGAAGTACAGTATCTATAATATTTTATTTTAGGAATTAAAGCAACTTCAGCAAGATGGCAAAAGAAAACTTGTCATTAACTTCATGGGTTCATTAATTAAAACAAAATCGGAGAATCTCCTACAGTCCCTTTTCTTCTCCCTGGAAAGATCCACCCAGACCGGAGGTGGAGCAGCAACAAATATATTGGCATCACAAACAATGATGCTATGTCAAATAAAAATCTTACTGGTGCTAATACAAAAATTAAACTGAACAGAGTGCACCTAATTATTCTTCTTCAAAACATCTATGCATGAATTTACAAAAGAAATTCCATGAACCACAATGCAGCTGACTAAGAGGTTCGATGTTGCCCAGTAAATCAAAAGTTAAAAAATAAACTAAGTGTGAGTGGAAGATTTTGAAAGGAGCTGCTGACATTGAACCGAAGGGAAGCAAATGCAATAAAAACAAAATCTTTGATTCAAAGAGCAGCAAACAGCTTAATGTCAACCATTTAACTTGGGACTTAGTCATTTTCTCTTGCCAGTTCTGCTTTACAGAAAAAAGTATGACTTTATTTATTGGATCTCTAGCTTGGTACTTTTGAATGGCCATTTCTATAAATTAATCATTTTAATTTATCAATTTATTGTTTGTAAATCCCTCAACCCCACTCCCAATTAGGTCTCTGTCATAGCAAACCTCATTTTTCTGAAATATGACATCTCATATCCAGAGCAATATAGCAACACCAAATCCTACCTTTCCCCCACACCCACCTTGCCCTGAGTGAGACAAAAATTTAAATGTGGCCCCTCATGGGAAAAAAAAATGAGCAGCTCTGTTGTAAAGCAATTCATTTAGATTTATGCATAATTTCAGATATCATAATAGTTATCAATATGCCAAATGCAACTGTTTAACAAAGTGATATGTTCTCTTTTTGGAATCATGGGGATGGTATTGCTTATTTTGTTTGTTCTTAGGATGTGGATGACACTGACAAAAGCATGATTTGGAGATACCAGTGTTGACCTGGGTGTACAAAGTTAAAAATCACAACACCAGGTTATAGTCTAACAGGTTTAATTGGAAGCACACTAGTTTTCGGAGCATCGCTCCTTCATCAGGTGATAGGCAGTTTGCATTACATGAATAATCTTAGGTCATGTACTTTGTATATGACCAAAATCCATATAACCCAGAGTGTAACTGGTTGGCTTACCTTTCCTTAAAGGCAAATGAACTAGTGAATTTTTGGAACAATCAGGTAACTTTTCTGGTGCCTACAAATTAATACATGCATTTCACTTAATTTCATAATTCTCAATAGGACTGTCACAGCTCCAGATATGAATACTAGAGTACTCTGCCAGGTTGCCAAGCTCAGGCTTCTTGGGCACTAATTCCAGGCATGTCTTAAGAAGAAAAAAAGTGAATATTTCTGAAGTACAGTGTAATGTGTTTCCTTAATTAAGGTGGCAAGATTTCGCTTCTAAAATCTGAGAAAGGTTTCAAAGTTCATCTTGTGGGATGGTGTTCAAATAACGACCCGAATTGGTGAAGGGCAAAAATAACCTCTTTCATTCAGCAGTCACAGCACAAGTTCAACGCAGCAATAGAATCCTGAAATACAGATCTTGCAAGAGCTCCTTTATACAAATTCCATTACTATCGTGTTAATTCTTTTATGTATAGTACACAAAGGTTTGAAGGGCTACTGTCCTGGGAGACTGGAAAATGAGTTAAAATGTGCTAATTGCTGGCTACTACTTCTGAAGTGATTAAGAGTGTTTGTCCGAACTGCTTGCATAATTAAGAGGTGTCAGTCTTTTCAGTTAGTAAAGAAGCTAGTAAAAAGGCTTACATGCTCAAAATACGTTAAGCATTGTATCTATACTTAATAAAAGAATAAAGAATATTAAACTGATTATCGCAGCTGGGTTGAGTGTTTCATTCATTCATTTCCGCAATTTCATGGAAGCACTGTTTTGTCAGTTAGTTTCTTAAAGGGATAATGGCCCAGTTAAAAAAGGTATTTAACAGGTATGTACTAATTGAAGAATCTATTCAGGTTCAGGAGATGGTTGGTAAGGGCTAATTAATATAATAAATGTTTTGTGGAGACGTGATGGCAGGGATAGTCTTGTTCTGTACACTGCACTTACTCAGGGGTAAACACTGCTTGTAACAGAGACTGATAAGGTGTGAAAATGCAATGGTTTAGAAAGGGTTGTTTTAAGTTTGGTCTATTTTATGATAGAGGAAGTGAGGACTGCAGATGCTGGAGATCAGAGCTGAAAATGTGTTGCTGGAAAAGCGCAGCAGGTCATGCAGCATCCAAGGAGCAGGAGAATCGACGTTTCGGGCATGAGCCCTTCTTCAGCCATTCCTGAAGAAGGGCTCATGCCCGAAACGTCGATTCTCCTGTTACTTGGATGCTTCATGACCTGCTGCGCTTTTCCAGCAACACATTTTCAGCTCTATTTTATGATAGTAAAGTGTAGAAGGGAACAGCAGATTTATGAATGAATGAACAAATCTGTGTTATAGTAAATAACAGGTTAGTAAAGGGTTATGAATGAATGAACGAACATGAACCTGGTATTAATGAATATAGTAAGCTGGCAAGTGAGTGAATAATGATAACCAATAACACAATATTTCAATCTCTATGAAAGCTATTTTGTTAAATAAGTTGTAGGATGTGGATGAAGTGAGGTCTCCGCCCTCCTAACCTGCGATCTTCTTCCTAACCTCTCCGCCCCCATCCCACTCCGGCCTATCACCCTCACCTTGACCTCCTTCCACCTATCACATCTCCATCGCCCCTCCCCCAAGTCCCTCCTCCCTACCTGGCACCCTCTCCTCATTCCTGATGAAGGGCTTATGCCCGAAACGTCGAATTTCCTATTCCTTGGATGCTGCCTAACCTGCTGTGCTTTAACCAGCAACACATTTTCAACTGTGGATGAAGTGCCATGCAAACACAGGTAAGTAATTTACATTAAGAAAAAAGGGATAGTGTTCTGCAAAAAAAAAGTTCATCACTGCAGAAGTGGTCCCTTATGTAAAGTTATGCAATGAATGTTTTAAAAAGTCAGCTAACTGTTGACATTTTCAAAGTTTCTCATCAGTAAGTTTCTTGACTGGAAATACTTGATGACAATGCACAACAGAAATGCAAAGGAATTGTTATTGTTATTCATAAAAACTACTGTGAAAATCAGAACATTAAAAAGGAATACCTCACTTCCAGACTGGACCATTGTGTTTGCAGGGCTGATTTTCTCTGCTGAAAGCGGTTTCCCTTGCTGGCAGTCAAGTTTAATGAAGCTCCTACACTCTTGATGAACGGTGTAATTGCAATCTGTGCAGGTAAGAAAATAACAATCAAAATTCAATTGAATTCTGCTTAACTATATGCAAAACCTTCATTTTGTTAAGTCCACAGCAAGACATATCGCAAATTGAGTGAATAAAGTCATACTTGCCAATAGGTAAAGAACATAGGAATTGCTAAGCAAAACAATCACAGGGCAAATGGTCTTCACTGGGCAACATGTTGTCACACATTCAATGTGATGGGATAACTTAAGTTTGCTGGGCCAATCAAATGGATACAGTTTTGATTATTCTAAATCAGACATCAAATTTTCTATTTTTGGATAAATCTTACAGACTAAAAGGCACAGTTTTATATAAGTCACTCTCTGCATAGAACCACAATTAGCATGGAGACTTCAGAATTTTGGTGTCAGACTTCATTAATAAATCAATTGGAGAAATAAACTAAAGAATGAAAGAAATGTTAAATGGAATGCAAGAGTAATTCCTATGCAATTCTGGATTCAGCAATTGAAGGGTTGACTTTGAAATGACTAAATAGAGCAGGATATATGTTTGAAGTTAAGGTTACACAAGAATTCAGGAGTATATGATCATTTGGTCACTTGAGACTGTTCTTCCATTCATGATGATAATGGCTGATCGGATTGTGAGGTCAGTTCTAGTTTCCTGCCTACCTTCCATAAACCTAGATTCCTTTGACCCATTTAAAAAATCTAACTCCATCTTGAATACCTATACTGGACCAGCTTCTCGTGCTCTCTAACAAAAAGCAAGCTTGAAAATAAATTCTCATCATCATATTAATCTCAGGTAGGATTTTGAACTAATTTTTTTATTAACTGTATTCCCAACGAGATCAAGAATCCTCCAAAAGAAAATATTCCTTCAAGACCTATATTTGACTATCCCTCAGGATGTTTGCATTTCAATAAGATTGCCTCATTCTTTTGAACGCCACTCAGCATAGGATTGAAATGCTCATTCTTTCCTTGTAAATAGTCCTTCATTCCATGAGTCATTCAAATGAACCTTCTCTGAACTTCTCAAAATGTAACTATATCCTTTCTGAAGTAAGAAACTGAAAACTGTGCCCAACACTAAATTCAACCCAAGGCACTGTACAACAATTGCATGATATGCTCATTTTTATACTTTGTTTACCCTTGTAATAAATGACAATGTTCCATCCACTTTCATTAAATGACTTGCCTGCAGACATGTATCCGAACACTCTGATCCCTGTACCATGGAATTCTGCAGTCGCTCTTCATTCAATCAAATGTTTTTCTACTCTTTCTACCAAACTGGACAGGCTCACATATTCCCCACATTATATTCCTTCTGCCAAATTTCTGCCCACTCACTTAACCTATCCAAATCCTTTTGTAGACTCTAAACGGTTTGGGCTAAAGAAAAATGTATTTTCCTCTGTAAAAAACTGAAGAGCTTCTATTATCTGACAAACTGTACCTTAGCAAGGAATCAATGCCTTTGGAAATAAAGCGGAGGACCCAGTTTGGACTGGGGTGGACAAAGTTTAAAAACACACAACATCAAGTTATAGTCTAATAGGTTTATTTGAAAGCACTAGCTTTTGGAGAGCTGTTCCTTCATCAGGCAGCTATGGAGCAGGACCATAAGGCACAGATTTATAGCAAAAAGGTTACAGTGTCATGCAACTGAAAGGATATATTGAACAAACCAAGAATGCCATTTGTTCAGTAAATCACTTCAGTTGCATGACATTTTATTCTAATGCTATAAATTCTGTGTCTATGACCCTGCTCCACAGCTATCTGATGAAGGAACAGTGCTCTGAAAGCTAGTGCTTCCAAATAAACCTGTTGGACTATAACCTAGTGATGTGTGATTTTTAACTTTGGAAATATAGGGCAGTGCGAGAGGTAAATACGATGTGAATAATTGCGAGAACAAAAGAATAATCATTTTGCATTCCCCCCCCCCCCTTGTCATTTTTCCCTTTCTCCAGTCACATCAAAACTTTTATCCAATTGCATCAAATTTGTGTTCCTCAAACAAAAAAAAGGGAAAGTCCAGGCAGTAGACTGTCGACTGTTTTTCTACGGTCAGTCCACTAGAGGGTGCAGCTGAATGGCTAAGAAATGGCAGAAGAAATAATTCCTTTAAATGCAATTTTTGCTGCTCTGCTCAGATAAGGAACAAAAACAGACCAGCTCCTTGCATGGGAAGGTCAACAAAGTGGAATTGGACTTCAATTCCTAGCTGAGAGTTGAGCACATTAATATTCACATTTGTAATGCAGGGCAACACAAGCCTGTTAACATTCTCTTCCAGCACCACTAATCCAGAATAGGAAAAGGGCAGTCTGCAACCATTATGCTAACAGATTAAAAAATTTGATGTGGGATGTTTTAATTTGACCTATCTCAAATAAGTCATTCTGTGCAGCATATTCGAAAGTTGTTTACATGTTATGGGGCAACATGAAGTCTATCTGCAAAAGTTATGTATGCAAACAGATTAGAACAAAAAAAAATCACCATTCTCCACCAGATATTGAAAAGTCACTGATTTATTTAGTGCTCCATTCCTTCCACTGCAGCTTAGAGTTCCCTAAATTTCATTATCTACACATTCAGATACAAAGCCAGAGGAACTCTTTTTGCTGAAGTCCATACCACAGCAGCTTGAGGGAAAGTAATTAGTTGAACATCTAGAAACAAAATCTTCCTTAAAACTAATTTTTAAAAACCTTTTGTAAATAAACGAACAACTCTCAGGTTCTCATGAAATGTCAAACAACTTACAGTTAAATCCTTTCAATGTCAGCAGTATCATGCAGGTGCACAAGTTTTAACATTGAAAAATAATAAGTATTCAACAGCAGTTTCCAGTTTTAACATTATAAAACAGCCAACAATCTGATTCCAATTATGACAATTTCAGAAAGAGCTCCATGAGACAAGAAATGCTACTTCCTAATTGTTACTTCCCCATTAAATTTTAACTTTTCCATGTTTTTTGGTCTCCAGTTAAACATCACCAATGCCGCCAGAACCATATAAAACTTTGATACAAAAAAAAGTAATTGCCTGGATCCTCACATAGTGCTTTAAGTGAACAATTTGAGATGGGGGAAGGGTTGGACTAGTGGTGTGAAAGTGAAATTTCATTCTGGAAATATTCCCATCTCCTTTGTGTCTGGATTCCTGTTGATAAGGGCTCCTTTTTCTCAGAAATTTGAAATGTAGAACACTTCAAAGGAAGATAGCCAATTCTGTCAGATGAGAAGCCAAACAATCTCAAGCTCAACTGAAGCAGCTGCTACAGTACTTCAGCATGGAGACTGAATTTTTTTTTCCCCCAGGAATTGAAACAAGTCAGTCAAATTTGAGCCTTCAGCTTTAATATTGCGACATCTTCACCCAGTTCAAAAATTAGCATCTCTATTCAAATATGTTTTAGTTAAAAAAGGTAACTGGTCAGATTAAGTCAATTCAAAACAACTATAAAAGATTAATGTGGTGTCAGTTGAGCAATATTGCCAAATTATCAAAATCAGACAACAAATAGCATTCTCTTTTAGTTTCATAAAAATTGTTTTGCTCCCCAGATGATGATGAATTAAGGTTCTTTTTGTGTGATGTCACATGACCCTTGGGGTTACCCTTAGTTAAATTTAACTGTGGTGTAGAACAGAACTTTGCAAACCACCTCTGGTTTTGTCAGGACTTTTTTTTTAAATGCCTAAAATTTTCTTGAGAAGAAGTTATATTAGACTAAAAATATTGACTCTTTCTCTCTCCATAGACATTGCCAGTTTCTCCAGTAATTTGCATTTATTTCAGATTTCAAGCATCTACCATTTTTTGCTTCCATTTTACTCCTTTATGTTCTCCTTTGCTTCAAGGAGAATAATATCAGTTACCTCCCACTCAGCTCCCATGTATGGTTAAGTGGAACTGGGAAGGGAAAGTCCAGCATAAGGTTTTTAAATTGAGAAATAGGAATGGTTGTGAATTCCTGTTTCTGAACCAAAGTGGCTCATTGTTTTATCGCTCCAAACAGAAATCTTAATGTGTCATCAGTTCTTTGATAGGACAAAATTTCCCAGCCTTAACCTCTTTAATCTAGGAGGCATAAAAATAAACTCTTTCTTGAGCTCATTGATACAAAAACTGAGATCGTATCCGGTCAAGCATACTGAAGAATAAATGATTTGCAGGAATCCTGGAAGTGCCCTGAAGGTGAAGAAATTTTTGCTCAACTTCACCAGTCTGAAAAATAAGTTGAAACTGATTTCAAAGTAGAACTCCATCTAATTAGCATGTGCAGGAAATAGCCAGAAAATTCAAGCAGAAACAATTTAATATCTAATTATAATTCTGTTATGACTGTGATTCATTAGGAATAGTTAACCTGTGAACTAGGGTTTGACTGGCTGAAATTGCATGAGACCTGTCAACCTTGATTATCAATTAATTTTGCCAGAATAGGATGTTTGACAGGCTATGGCACTTCTAGCACCAGGGTGTAATCAGCAACATTGAAATATGATTTTGCACGAAAATTGACGACAGATTAAATATAAAATATAGAGGGTGTATGAAATTTAAAAACAGTTTTGTCTACGAATAAACAGCTACAGAAAAAAAATTAGGTCAACCACACTGAGCTACACAGAGAATATCATTTCAGAATGGGGAAAAAAGAACAAAACAATGCATCTAAGATGACCAATACAACAACAAGTTAGAGACCTCAATTTAGCTGGTTTCCCAACTATACCAATATAGGTAGTTACTTTGTCAGACCTAATTTCCATTTTCTTGAGCAGTAATAATTTCAGAGATGCTGACTGACGTGTATTGCTGTATAGTGAAAAAATACCAAGTTTTGTTGCACAAGAATTTTTTAAAATCAAACCCATCAGTGAATTCCAACTGACTATGGCAGATGTGGGCGGCACGGTGGCACAGTGGTTAGCACTGCTGCCTCACAGCGCCTGTAGACCCGGGTTCAATTCCCGACTCAGGCGACTGACTGTGTGGAGTTTGCACGTTCTCCCCGTGTCTGCGTGGGTTTCCTCCGGGTGCTCCGGTTTCCTCCCACAGTCACAAAGATGTGCGGGTCAGGTGAATTGGCCATGCTAAATTGCCCGTAATGTTAGGTAAGGGGTAAGAGGGGTGTATGGGTGGGTTTCGCTTCGGCGGGTCGGTGTGGACTTGTTGGGCCGAAGGGCCTGTTTCCACACTAAGTCTAATCTATGTTTGGATTTGTCCCCAGTGAAATGTGAGTGCACCTTCAACATTTTTGCAACATAAAAAGGGAATGACTGGAGGAAGTAAATACTAAAACAGAGTTCATGATGTATTGGTTAAAAACAGTGTCCATTTAACATTAATTCTTTTTGACAAACATGAACTCTTGGCATTTACTGGCAGAACAGTGTGACAAGTGTTTGGATTTTTTCTTCAAATGTTAAAAACGTCCCTAACACAGTCATAACATCAGTGCTTTAACAAGGTGTTGCATAGGAAGCTGCTAGGTAAGAACCCATAGTGATACATGCAAGATACTGGCATAGATAGAGGACTGGCTGACTGGCAAAAGGCAATGATCGGGGATAGAGGGGTCTTTTTGTTGGCATCTGGTGGTTAGTGGAGTAGCTCAGGGGTGTTGGGACCACAACTATTCACATTAATGTATACAGTAATGATCTGGACAAAGGAACTGAGGGCATTGTTGCTAAGTTTGCAGATGACACCAAAATAGGTGGAGGGACAGGTGGCGTAGAGGTAACAGAGAGGCTGCAGAAGGACTTGGACAGGCTAGGAGAGTGGGATAAGAAGTGGCAGATAGAATATAAATGTTGGAAAGTGTGAGGTTATGTACTTTGGTAGGAAGAATAGAGGCATAGACTATTTTCTAAATGGGCAACGGCTTTGAAATTCTGAACTACAAAGGCTCTTGAGAATCCTAGGTCAGGATTCTCTTAAGGTTAGCATATAGGTTAAGTTGACAGTTAGGAAGGCAAATGGAATGTTAGCATTCATTTCAAGCAAGCTAATATACAAAAGCAGGGATGTACTGCTGAGGCTGTATAAGGTTTTGGTCAGGCCACATTTCAAATATTGAGAGCAGTTTGGGCCCCATGTCTGTGCGAGAATGTGCTGGTATTGTGTGGTTCAAATGAGATTTACAAGGAAGATCCCAGGGCTGTAAAGCTTGTCATATGAGAAGAGGTTGAGAACTCTGGGTCTGTATTCAATGGAGTTTAAGGAGGAAATGGAGGCCAAGTTATTGAGTGTAATTAAGACAGAGATAATAGGTTACGACACGGGGTAAACCCTTCTGCTAAATGAACCAAACACAGAAAAGCTCACCTTGCCTCATAATCTGTTAAAGTATGAATGACAGAGAACTACTCATATTCCACTAAAGAAAAAATAGCGATTTTATTCTTTAACTCCAAAAAAGAGAACATTAAACAACAACTATCTACAACTGTAAGCCTCCTTTGTCTTAATTTATTTACCTCCCACTCTATAACAATATAGATAGATCTTTGATTGGCAAGGGATCAAAGGTTACAGGGAGAAGGCAAGAGAATGGGATTGAGAAACATATCCGCCATGATTGAATGGTAGAGCAGATTCGATGGGTCGAATGGCCTAATTCTGTTTTTATACTGTAAGGTGCGATGCATAGTGTGCAGCCAATTCAGAGACAGCAACAAAATCAGCTTCTTTCCCTTAGAAAGAACAGACATGAAGAAATTTAAAGCCACGATGATTTTGACAGCTACAGGCAAGCAGTGCCACAAGTTGAGGTCTTTTGCCATGTGGGAAAAAATCTGTGTGGCCAGCTGCCCAGAGTCAGTCTCTTGTAGCACTGGTTCTCCCACTTGAATTGGAGGCTCAGTTTTTGGCACAGAACATCCTGGAGGGTGCAGTCTCTGTTGCCCACCTGACACTTCCTTCCTCTCCTCTCACCAAGGGTCTGCATTTCCTAATCAGGATGTTTCTGACTACAACCACTAGTCTCAAAACGCAAGTGTCATACTCTCATTGTTAGCTCCTTCCCTACTTGTGCTCAGGTTGTCTCAAAATTGTTTACTGAAGCCTAGTTCATTCCTCATTACCAACCCTTCTCCCTTCCACCACTGCTGTGATGCTAGGAGGGTAACAAACTACTACATAGTCCAACATTTAGTGATCATTCTACCCACAATCTGCAGTGCCCTGACAGACACTTAGCAGATTGACTACTTTGGGAATGTAGGAACAATTACCACATGTCTTGCCACCATACAACCATATTAGATGTATGTTCATAAGCTTGGTGTGGCACCTCATGGTGTGCAGTTTCTCATAAGGCTAGGTAATTAAGAGTATATTTTTAAAAATAATTATAACAGAATGGAGTAGAATCTTATCCCTGCCTTATTTTAATGAGCAATGTACACAAAGATGGAAAGAAAATAAAATTATGTGCAATCTTTGAAGGATTTCAATTTGTTTAAAATGGAAACAAGGTTTTTAAAATGGAATAACATTTCCAAAAATCTTGCTTAACCACTTCCAATTTGATTATAATTTGTAACACTTTCAACATTCACAATTAATCCTGGTCAGTAGACACTTCATGTGGTAATGGACTGGATCTTGTTGGACCGAGGCATCTGACAATGTTAGGCTTTTTCCCTGGAGCCTGCAGCTCAAACTGGTTTACTTAAAGGCATTTGAAACTTCAATCAGAAGCAGAACCAGCACTCTATCCTTCAACAAATTATATTTGGAGATGGAGGGTTAGATAGAGTCAAATAGAGTACGGAGGAAAAAGAATTGTGAAAGACACTGGATAAAAGGAACAGAAAAATTCAGAATGCAAAATAATTTAACATTAAAATTGCCAATAATTGTGCACTAAAAGGAAACAATTCAAACTGTTCAGGGCTGATTGTATTGTATTAACAATTATTACAATATTTTTAAGACATACTTACTCTCCAGTTCTAGCCTCGACTCGTTAATGTGGAAAAATCAGTTCTTAAGAACAATGAAAAAGGTGGACTGTTTGTGCAAACAAAGACAGTGGAGTTATGTACATCAACCAGTACATTCGGGAGATTCCAACTTAGTGTAACGCTTGAATTTTCTGGCTAATTTGTGCATCAATAATAGCACACATTTTTCCAGCAAAATCCAGCTCAATATTATCACCAAGTGTCAATGTTATCACACTTAGTGATGCATATTCCCAAGACCACACCCAGACTGCAGGTGATGTAATTTCGATACAGTAGCCATGGGAAACAGACCAATGTTACCAACTTTGAATATCTGCCCAAAACAGGATGATGGGCCCTCAAGTAAAAGTAGCACACCAAATAATGTTTCTTTTTTCACAAAATATTTGGAATTTGTTGCTACGAAACCACTATTTTTACTCAGCTCAAATTTACAAGGAAAGAGCAAGTTTCTGCTTTATGCTGCTTTATTTCAGTTGAACTCAGTAGTTGTACCACTAGTTTTGATTCAAGCCAAATGTTTACTTGAAGTGAGTTTTCTTGCCTAATTAACCTACTGTACAAAAGCTTATCAAAAAGACAATGCTTCCTTTAAACATAACTTCCAAACTGTTTCATTCGAAAAAAATCACAAACTCAAAAGTATGCCATCCTCCAAACTCTTCCTACTTTTGACAAAACAGTGTAGAGGAGTCTTGACTTAAGCAATGAGTCTATACATAGAACATAGAACATAGAAAAATACAGCGCAGTACAGGCCCTTCGGCCCTCGATGTTGCGCCAACCGAAGCCTACCTAACCTACACTAGCCCAATAACCTCCATATGCTTATCCAATGCCCGCTTGAATGACCATAAAGAGGGAGAGTCCACCACTGCTACTGGCAGAGCATTCCATGAACTCAACCCGCTGAGTAAAGAATCTACCCCTAACATCTGTCCTATACCTACCACCCCTTAATTTAAAGCTGTGTCCCCTAATAACAGCTGACTCCATACGCGGAAAAAGGTTCTCACTGTCAACCCTATCTAAACCCCTAATTATCTTGTACACCTCTATCAAATCTCCCCTAAACCTTCTTTTCTCCAATGAGAACAGCCCCAAGTGCCTCAGCCTTTCCTCATATGATCTTCCTACCATACCAGGCAACATCCTGGTAAATCTCCTCTGCACCCATTCCAGTGCCTCCACATCCTTCCTATAGTATGACGACCAAAACTGCACACAATACTCCAGATGAGGCCGCACCAGTGTCTTATACAACTGCAACATGACCTCAGGACTCCGGAACTCGATTCCTCTACCAATAAAGCAGAGTACGCCATATGCCTTCGTCACAGCACTATTTACCTAGGTGGCAACTTTCAGAGATCTGTGTACTTGGACACCAAGATCCCTCTGCTCATCCACACTACCAAGTAGCCTACCATTAGCCCAGTAATCCATCTTCTTGTTACTCCTATCAAAGTGAATGACTTCACACTTAGCTACATTGAACTCCATTTGCCACCTTTCTGCCCAGCTCTGCAACTTATCTATATCCCACTGTAACCTGCCACATCCTTCTTCGCTGTCCACCACTCCACCGACTTTCGTATCATCCGCAAACTTGCTCACCCAACCTTCAAGCCTCTCCTCCAGGTCATTTATAAAAATGACAAACAGCAATGGTCCCAAAACAGATCCTTGTGGAACACCGCTAGTAACTGTGTATTCAAAGAGAACAGGTATCCAATGAACACAGTCTGCAGATTTCTCAGCAACAAACCCAAGCAAGCAGACAAAACGCATCCAGAAACCCTAGCCACTCTCCCCTAAATCAAATTCGGAAATGAGTGCCAGCCTACTCAGACCTCTTGGCATCATGGTAGCCCACAAAACACACTAAAACAGCAGCTAACGAACTTGAAAGACCCTATACAGACAACAAGCAAAACTAATGTTATTTACAAAATACCATGCAAGAACTGTAACAAACACTATATTGAACAAGCAGGCAGAAAACTCACTACCAGGATACATGAACATCAACTAGCCACAAAACGACATGACCCTCTCTCACTAGTATCCTTACATACAGATAAGGAAGGACACCACTTCGACTGGGACAACACATCCACCTTAGGACAAGCCAAATAGAGACAAGCTCAAGAATTCCTAGAAGTATTGCATTCCAACCAGAAATCTAATCAAACACATTGACTTGTAACCTATTTACCACCCTGAGAAAAAGAACAGGAAATGACATCACCAACCCAAAACATATAAATAGAAAGCAGGAATCATCAGCAGTGCTTTATCTTGAGGCTCACTGAAGATGTTACCTAGTATGGTGACAAAATGTCTGAAAAGAACCCGTCAGCTCAGTGAGCAAACCTGCATCCAGAACCTCAAATTGAGCTACAAATATTCTCAAAACTCATTAACTCATCTACAGCATCCAAGCAGAGGAGTTTGGAACAGTGCTGGAGAGGATTTGAAGATCTATTTATAGGTGTAAAAAAAAAGACTTAAGTTAGTACTGCACTTTTTATGTTAACACCTCAAAAGCTCTTCATAGCCAATGAAGTACTTAGACATCACTGTTGTCTTGTAGGAAATGTGGCATCCAATTTGCACACAGTGAGCTCACACAAAAAAAACAATTTAATAATGACTACTATATAGATCGGTTTTAATGCTTTGGTGAGGGATAAGTATTAGTGTGGAAAAAAAAGTGTAATAATTTCTTCATTGTTCTTTAAAAAGTGCCAACTGGATCTTTTATGCCAATCTGAGGGGACAGGTGTGACCTTGGTTTAAAGTCTTATACAAATAAATGCACCTCTGACACTGCAGCACTGCCTCAGTATTCCACTGGAGTGTCAGCCTTGATTCTGTATTCAAGTCCTGGAGTGTTGCTTGAACCCTTGTGACTCAGGTGAGTCGTTACAACTGAAATATAGCTGACACACAAAAATGAGGAGGAAAAGGAATGGGAAAAATAGTGTTACCCCCAAAATAATATTGTTCTGTATGGTAAAATTCTGACTACAGTATTGCATATTTTTCAGAATTTTGACCCACCCTCTACAACTGACTGGCTTTTGCTTTTGAAGTATCCTGTGTATTTAGCCACTTGTATACATATGTGTAATAGAAGCAGTTGGCAATTCAACGGATACAGAAGTGAACCAAACAAGAATCCGTACCAGAAACAGCTAACTAGGAGATAATGTACATAAATTGTATTAGTGGAAAAGCCTAGCCAAAAAATAACTATATCAGCAATAATTTGGGTTTTTAGTGAAATCCCTAATGACTGAAAAATTCCAATAGCTATTTCTTGGCTTCCTTGTGTCAGAAAAAAACCCATCAAAATGAGGTTTACCTCTAATGTTCAGTCCTCTAAACAGAAAATGCTATGTAAATTCCATTTTAATTTACGTTTTCTTTTATAAATCACTGCCCTTCTCTGAAGACAACTTCCCCTGCCCAAATGTGACATTAAGTCAAAAACATCAATCCGGTGGCATAATCTTATAAAATATCCCTCTTCCAGAATAAACATTAAATATCAAATGGCAAGTCTCTTGTTCTCAATGATAGGAAGCCGTATCTTAAAGTCAGCCTTGGAAATGTTAAGCTTGATTTACAACTGCAATATTAAAAGTCTAGCAATAAAATAGGTAATCAATAATCCAGCACTTCTGTTCAAAATTAATGACCCCTAAAATTGTAAAAAGTTGAATGCAGTTATATTTTCTGTTCAAGCACACAAATAAATGGTAATGTACATAGGATAGGAACAGGTGTAGTGCATATAGACACTTCAATATGTTCTGCCATTCAATGAGCTCATGGACGATCTGTGGCCTAACTCCAAATGACTGCCTTTCTTGCAGGTCACATAATACCTGCAGGAAACTAAAATCTATCAATCAATCTCTAGTTTAAATTTACTCTGACCTAGCATCCACTGCCATTTTCAGAATAGTGTCTTTCCAGAGTCTATCATCTAGAAATATTTCCAAGTTCAATCCTAGAAGAACTAGCTCAGCTATTACATCTACTCCTGGATTCCATTTGCATTGGAAATAGTTTCTTCCCATACACCCTTTTTATTCCAATTATTATCTTAAACTTGAACTAAATTGTCCCTAACCTAAATTAAATTAGAGGTAACACACCATAGCTTGTTTAATCTCTCCTCAATGAAACCCTTGGAATCCATACATATATCTATTTTAATCTGGAAAAACATCCCTCAAAACATGAGTAAAGCAAAAATAGATGCTTAGTCAACACAGAAATATATTAGAAGCACCAACTGTAAGTAGCTTTTAAACAAGGCTTTGAGGAGGAAAATGATGTGGCAACTTAATTTATTGGTGGTCTCTCACTGAAGATAGCATGTTGAAGAGAGGACCAGAGTCAGAGAAATGGGGACTTCAAGGACCAGGGGTTTTAATCCTGGACAAGATTCCAGAAATAGGAACATCAAGTTGACAGAAGGATGCTGCAAGGAATGAGAGTTTAATATGAGACATAAGGACTAGATGCCAATATAGGTCAGTTAGGATAGGAATGATGGTTAAGTAAAATTGACCAGAGTTGTATATAGGGTAAAATGTCGACTGGAACAGGAGACTAGTAAAACAGTGAAATAACTGAAGATGACATACATATAGTTGAAGTTTTCAGTAGCCAAAGACAAATGTTATGAATGAGGAGGAAGATGGAGTTAGTGGCAAAGATATAAGACAGAAGGATTTTTCTGGGCCATGTTTTACATGGTAAAAACAGGAAAATGAGATTCAAGAAAAAAATTGAATTTGCAAATAAAGGGTTGACAGATAGACGAGAATCTTTCTAGAGAGATAGAGAGAGAAGGGGCTACTTTGCATGCTTTTAAAAAAAAATTATTCTTGAGATGTGGATTTCACTGGACCAGCATTTATTGACCATCCCTAGTTGCTTAAGAAAGCAGTGGGTGAGCTACCTTCTTGAAATGCTGTAGTTTATTTGCTGTAGGTCAATCTTTAAACATTATGAAGGGAGTTCCAAGAGTTTTATCCAGTAACACAAAGAACAGTAACATATTTAAAAGTCAGGATAGTGTACAGTTTGAAGGACTTACGGGTCGTGGTGTTCTCATGGATCTGCTGTCCTTATCCTTCTAGGTGGTAGGGGTTTTGGAAGGTGCTTCTTAAAGAGCCTTGGCGAATTTCTGGAGTGGATCTTTTAGTTGGTACACACTACTTACTGCTGAGCATTGGTGATGGAGGAACTGAATGTTTGTGGATGTGATGTTAGTCAAACAGTCTTTGTCCTCAACAGTGTTGAGTATCTTTAGTGTTGGATGTTGTCTGACCTGCTGTGCTTTTCCAGCAGCACATGTTTTGACTGACTCTCCAGCCTCACATTCACCTTGTATCTTGTAGTGGACAGGCTCTGGGGAATCAGGTGGAGTGTTACTTGCTGCAAGATTCCTTGCCTCTGACCGGCTTTTGTAGCACAATATTTATATGGCTACGTCAAGTTCAGTTTCTGATCTATGGAAACTCTCAGGATGTTCATACTCAGGGATTCAGTCATGGCAATATCATTGAATGTTAAGTACCCAATGCCCTCTTAAATGCCTCAAAATGAACCTGCCTCCACCACGATCTAAACAGTGCACACTGGATCTAAACTGTACACTGTAAAAACAAGGTTCTCCTTCCATCAGATTTGTTACTTTTGCAAGTCACTCCAAAATGGTGCCCTTTCATTCTTGATCTTTCTTAAGAGCAGGAACAATTTCTCCCGATCCACTTTATGTGGACGACCTATGATTTTGAAAACATCTCAGGTCTTCTCTTAATCTACTTCATTCCAAGGAGAGCAGTCCCAACCTTCAACTTATCCTCATTAGCCTAAAGCTTTCCATTCCTGCAAGCATTTTGTAAATCTCTTCTGTACTTCCTCCAATGCAATCACATCCTTCCTATAGTGTGGCACTCAGAACTGTATACGTTACTCAAGTTAAGGTAATTTAGCGCAACCTCCGAGCACTTATACTCAGTATTAAGTTCAGGAGTTTGTAGATATTTTTATTGAACCTGGTCAGAAATGTTTTAAACACACCTGGAGCAGATGGGTCTTGAACACTATCAGTCCACCACAAGACACTCCCAGGATATTTTATGCTTTATGCCCCCCTGAAACTAATCAAGCTTGAAAAAAAAGGTCTGAAATGGGACCAATGCCATTGTATATTGTGTACAATTCAAAAAAGCTTCCATATGCCTGCTTTCAATCTAGTATCTGTGTCAAAGATATAGCAAGCCAACAGTTATGTGATCTGTATACTTATATACAGTCTGCATATTAAATGTTCCAGTGTTCCTAACAACTTTCAAAATGATTATTCATTCCTCCTGGCAGTCTGCACAACCTTTGTTTCCATTATTTTAACTTTTTGTCAAATGTCATCCAAATGAGAAATATTTTATCCATTTTTTCCAAAGGTTGTAATGGAGAATGGAGGAGGAGCTCACCCATTTTGCCAGTAAAACAAATTATAAACTATTAATGCCTGAATTTGATCTTTATTTCAGTTTGACTGAACCTAGCTGAATAAAGTCGTGAGGTTTCAAAATCTTCTGTTTAGAATGTGATAATAAGGTTAAATACACATAAATGTATAAAAAAGTTCCATGAGTTAAAATTAATTCTAAATCTACTGAGTGACAGCAAGAGTAATGAAATACAAACCCGAGGTTAGTCAATCTCTCTCACCAACATCTTTCCTGCCTCCCCAGGAATGTATTATGTATCTAAATGATTATTAATTGCACTTCATCTTTAAATACTCTATTCAAAGCTATTTTTGGAAGAGATACAAATCCAACAGGAATTTGCAGGAAACTAAATTGTATTAACATTTAATGTCAAATAATGTGCCAGAAACTGTGAAACCTCTTGGATTTTGTATGATTTATTTAGTCATTACATTTTATTGTGATCTTTATTTAGCAATAGTTAGGGCAAAACATACACTTCAATATTTGAGCATCAGTTCTCATCTATTGCATTCCTCCTTAATAAAAAAAAAGTGTCCTTGAGATATATTTACGGACAATTTGCTGCATACCACATGGGCTACTGTTCCATTTACAATGCTTCATTGACTCCATTAAATGCCCAAGTCCCCTGCAGAGATAAATCTAGAGAAAGCAGTTGCACAGAATTCTAGTTGGCCTCTTCATTTGCCACTGACTATTGCAAATTTCATTAGCTCAGCAACTTATTCCTACTGAAGGTCAAGAAGCTTTCCTTAAACTTAGCCTAAACAAATGTGATGGAGTATAATGGGTACTCTTTAACAGGTAAAATAATTGGCACACATGGTTTTCAAAAACTGAAGGATAGATTTTTCATCCTTTGAAGCACCATGCTTCAGGTATCAACATGTATTAGCCTAGATTTTGATGTGCTAATGATAGAGAAGCCATCACTGTTCATCATCATTGCACTGCTAAACAAGCTGGTAACCTCATGCGTACTTTGATGCTAAATTTCCAAAGCTAAGGTGCACTATTTTTGCTGTTTCCCAACTTAGGATCCCTTTGGAAAAATTAAAGCCACATTACATATCGGAGGGTGGGAAATCCTGTTATGCAATCTTATCTTCGCATAAAGTAAATGATGAGTAAATAACTGACTTGGGTGCACTATTCTGTTACCCTGGAGTACTATCTCGAACTCACCAAGAGCAACAGAGATGCAGTAATACTGGTGAGAATTTAGGCTGATTGCCCACAAATAAAATTTTCTGGTCGGAATATTTTAGAGTTTGTGAATAATGTAGAAATCTGGACCAATGAAGATATCAATATTTGAATTCATTTCAACTCAAAATTAGTTGTTTAGGAGATTTCGATTACAATTAAATGTATTCCTTAAAGGTGGTTTAAAAAGGTTTAACTCTTCCATTTGAAGAATTAACTCTAGAATTAAAACAAATCTCAAGTTAGATAGACCAAAATGTTAAACACATTTTAACAGGTTTTAAGATGTCTTGTATCTGCTGCATTTCAAGTACAACAGGTTACACAACAGGTATAGTTCAGAGATATGTGTGAACAAAACAGTGCTGAAAATGTGTTGCTGGTTAAAGCACAGCAGGTTAGGCAGCATCCAAGGAATAGGAAGTTCGACGTTTCTGGCATAAGCCCTTCATCATTCCTGATGAAGGGCTTATGCCCAAAACGTCAAACTTCCTATTCCTTGGATGCTGCCTAACCTGCTGTGCTTTAGCCAGCAACACATTTTCAGCTGTGATCTCCAGCATCTGCAGACCTCTTTTTTACCCGAACAAAACAGTGCAACTAGCAATACTGGCCTTTTAAAAAATAAGAAATGTAATTCGCAAAAAAAAGACTTGCTTCAACAAAAAAAAATTAGTCAGTAATTTACTCATTATTTACTTTCTTTATGCGAAGATAAGATTGCATAACAGGATTTCCCACTCTCAGATATGCAATGTGGCTTTAATTTTTCCAAAGGGATCCTAAGGGGGAAACAGCAGAAATATCTGCAGATTCTTCTAACAATTTTACAAATTTCTGTTCTCTTAGTAGTAGTTCTTGCTGATAGGAACCAGCAATCTAATAAGAAAAATTAGAAAAGGCTTCCAGGAATTACTACCATAGTGTAGTATGCAGTGTTTACCATCAATAGTTATATGCCACTTTATCATACCAACTCTCAAATTAACCAAAGTTCACTCGGAGAATGTTGTATTAACTTACTAGAGGTTCTCTATTTCCTGTGTATGGTTGTTGGAGGGACTAGGGAGTTAGGGCAGAGGTGGTACATGCCAGACTCTGATAAAAATTGGTATATGTCACATGCATGAAATCAACTTTTAAAGACAATAGCATGCTGAACAATAAGATTATTTGATGCAAGAAATAAAATTCAGTTATCACATGATTCAGGCAGCTCAATGTTGGTTTAGCAAGAGTTAGTACTAATTGTATGATCATCATATTTCCAACTCTCAGTTTAAGGCTAACCTGAAAATGATTTGGAACTGAAAACACAATCTCAGCTGCAGTGAAAGTAATGCTGAAGACAAATATTTCCAGGCAATACTACCATTATTGCTGATAACCAAGAAAGCATTTTAACCAACTATTTCTAAAGCTGCAAAGCATTAAAAAGATAGACAAGCAACAAGTAGATATCCTCCTTATCTTATGACCATTACATTCATCGGTATTCCACAAAGTAAAAACAGAAAATGCTGTAAATATTTAGAAAAAAAAAGTGTCTGGAAACCTGTATGGAGAAAGAGAAAGTTAACATTTCAGCTCAAGGATCTTTCTTTAGAACTATCTTTCTGTAGTTCTGCGGGAAAGTGCTTGTTGTACAAAGTCAACTTGGTTTCTCACCACAGATGCGGTCATACCTGCTGAGCATGTCCAGTATTTTGTATCTTTTTTACATATGTAGTTAGTTCACTCCAATATGTATGTGTAACAATAGGTAGTTCCAAGTTATAATAGTCTCAAACACTAGAATCGAGGAAACATTTTTTAGCCTTCACATGTTAATTAGAAACAAAACAAAATTGGAGCAGGTGTAGGCCATTCAGGCCTTTGAGCCTAATCTGCAATTCAATATAATCATAGCTGATCATCCAATTCTACCCTGTTGTCACTTTCTCCCAGTACCTTTTGTTCCTTTTAGCCTCAACTGATTTTAGTGGCAAAGACTTCCACAGATTCACCACTCTCTGCTAAAGAAATTTATTTTCATAGAATCAGAGCACAGAAGAGGCTCTTCAGCCCATTGAGTCAGCACCATCAAAAATATACGGCTGCCTACTGTAGTCCCAAGTCCCCACATCAGGTCTATAGGCTTCAATATTCTGATAAAGTACTTATGAGTACTTAAATTAAAAAGATTGTGAGGTTTCAACCTCAACAACCCTCTCAGGCAGTGCATTCCAGACCACTACCACCTTCTGGATGAAAATGATTTTCCTCAAATCCCCTTAAACTCCTGCCTTTCACTTTAAAATTATGCCTTCTTATTGACCCTTTCACTAAGGGGATCAGTTGCTTTTTATTCATCTGTCCATTCCCCTCAATCTTATACACTTCTGTCTGGTTCCCTTTCAACCTTTTCTGCTTCAAAAACAAACAGGACTTATCCAGCTTCTCTCCATAGCTGAAATGTTTCATCCCAGTTAACATCCTGGTAACCCTTCCAGTGCAATCCTTCCTATATAGTGTGGTGACCAAAACCGAAAACAATACTCCAGCTGTGACCTGATCAAAGTTCTGTTCAGCTCCAACATCTCATCCCTGCTTTGATAATCTATGCCATAAATCATAAAGGCAATATCCCAAAGTCTTCATCTACCCTACTAACCTGTCCACAGATCCTGAAGGTAAAAGAACAAGATCATCCCATTCCTAAATGGCCATCCTGTATCATTAGACTATGACCCCTGGTTCTGACTCCCTGATCATTGGGAATATCCTTCCTGCATTTTTGTATCGTTCTGTTAAAATTTTATAGCTTTCTATGAGACAATGCCTCCCCCCTGCCTCACTCTAAACTCCAATGAATATAATCCTAATTGATTCAGCCTCTCTTCATACAATCAGTCTTGCCATGCCAGGAATCAGTCTGGTAAACCTTTGCAGCACTCCCTACATCAACAGGGGATCCTTGCTCAGATAAAGGAGGCCAAAATTGCACACAACATTCCAGATGTGGTCTCAGCAAGGCCCTGTACAATTACAACAAGACAGCTTTCCTCCTGTATTTGAGTCCTCTTGCTTTGAAGGTTAACATACCACTTGCCTTCTTCACTGCCTGCTGCACCTAAATGCTTACTTTCAGCAACTGATGTAGGAGGGCCCCCACATCTTGATACTCCTTCCCCTTTCTCCAATTATTGCCATTTAGATAATAGTCCTGTTTTCCTTAAGTGGTTAATTCTACATTTTCTTCCATGAATTTGCTCACACATTAAAGTTGTTCAAATCCACTGAGGTATCTTTGCATCCTCCTTTCAGTTTACCCTCCCATCCAGTTTAATGTTGTCTGCAAACTTGGAATATTGCAATCTTACCTCTTTCCCCAACACTGAAAAGTTTGTAGTAGACGCCCAGGCCCCCATTTTGGTGCAAATAAGTGGATTAGTCCAGTCAGAACAAAAAGAATCAAAGACCTTCCAAATTTCATGGATGAAAGGGTCAGTGGGTGTTGCTACGTAACAATGCAATCCATGTAGAAGGTGAACATGGAGAATCCCATAGGTATAAAAATTCCATCATTACTATTAAATAAAATTAGTGAAGTAAAACAGCTCCTCACTACTTAATGATAAGCAATTAAGCCCTGCTTCTCCTCTTTTTACAAATTCATCTAAAATGAACAGACATCAGATTGCTGTTCATGAATTAATTCTAAATGAAACTCCATTCAGTCTCAAGCTGTGACCTCTGGTTCAACCATTCAAGTTAAGATGATCTTGTCATGATCTGAATGATCTAAATCTTTGAATGTCAAAAAAAGAAAGAAAGCAAAACATCCTTTCCATGAAGAGCCTGCCTGTTTACATAACTGTTTCTCATACTACAATCCCAAGAATCATTCAAATGTTGTCTTTTGTTTTCATTTCAATTGTTATACTAGTTTCCCTATATCACACTTTCTAATCACAGGACATCCACCACCATTTCTCCTCTCCTGACAGGTTGACTGAGGCTTTAGACACTCTGCCGTGCTCACTTTTCTAAATGCCACTTTATTCATAGAATGCCTCTATTTTTCCTTCGATAACATTTTCCTGCTTTTGTCCCTCTTGCTTCCCCTGACACTTCTGAAAAAACTGATTTTGATGATTTTCTTACCACAAAGGATCAACTTATAGTTTTATAAATAATTCATAGAACCCATTACTCTATGTTTGTCTAAGTGGCTCTAGCTCAGTGCCTAACCTTACACTGTCACTCCATTTATCTAATACCAATAAAAGTTGCACTGCAAAATCATGTTCCTAAACTGGATTTGATATACTAAAGGTATATTTAAAAAACTAATCATAGAGATGTACAACATGGAAACAGACCCTTCAGTCTCTAAAACATTAGATCCACAACATAGGGGTGTTATCATGGTGTAATACATTCAAACATCAAAATAAGTTATGTCTGAATGCTGGGCTCATGGACAATGTTTTGGAGGGCTTTTGGTCCTTGATTAAATGTTCAAGTCAGATCCACAAATTTACTTTTGTCTGTTTATTCCAATATTGCTGAAAAATAATTTTTAATTTTGTATCTTGAATTATGTAATCAGGTTAGTCAAACAAATGAGACATGTTTGGCTGTAAAAGAACGTGATATCACAGAGACTCCAAGCACTTTTAGAACATATTCATTACAGAAGTAACCATTTACAGACAGTAATTTACAAAAGGCCATAGATACACTATTCAAATAGTCAGTCAATACTCCATTGTCCCAGGTCAAAGAAGAGCAGAGAGTGGATCTTAATAGAGAGTCAAAAAACAGAAATCACTGGAAAAGCTCAGCAGGTCTGGCAGCATCCGTGTAGAGAAATCAGAGTTAACATTTCAGGCCACTCAACTGGAAACATTCACTGATTTCTTTCCACAGGTGCTGCCAAACCTGCTAAGGTCTTTGAGCAATTTCTGTTTTTGTCTTGGATTTACAGCATCCACAGATCTTTTGGTTGTGACTAATATGGTGCCTGAGAGCAATTTTAATAATTAATATTTGTCTATGTTGGTGAATGTTACACGAATCAAAGCATGTAAGTATTGAATCTGGAACAATGTTTGACACTGAAGATAAAATAAATTATGAAATTACTGAAGAATTTTAGAAATCTAAAATGAGGTTTGAATAATATAGTGTAATATATTTGAACAAACTTACAAATAAACACATTGAGTTCTCAACTTCAAAAATGAAAGTTGGAAAACATTCTTGGAGGCCAATGTTATTTTTACTTTGGCAATTGTCAATGGCAAGAATTGAATACATCAGGATACCTAACCTCTCCCAGTAGACCAACACTTTCTCAAAATTACAATGGAGAATTAGTTTGGCTCTTGCTACTGTGATTTATCTCCATACAATGACTGGGTGTGAAATGCTGCGCAAACATACAAAGGAATAATCTTTGTGGGTGCAGTGTTCTCACTTCTTTAAATCGTCAGTTTTATTTCAAAGCAATTATAACTGAGATAAATAAGAATATTTGTGCCATTGTGGGTGAAACATTAAATTCCAACATTGTAATTCTAGTTGCCTTCCAAAGCATTTTCCAAAGACTTTCTTATTCTAGTATTTCCATTCATTTCTTTTGCACTCTGATCAGCAAGTTTCAGCTTTTGTTTAAATGCAGTACTTTAGAATAAATTTCCTCTACTAAATATAAATGGTTATTCCTGATTTGATATAGCTGCCCCATCTCATGCTCCAAGTCATTCACTTTAATCCAATTTGATTTTCCAAAAGTTGCTGTCTCAAACTTCTTCACTGTTAATATTTCAAGGGCAGCACCTGTTTAGGCATTGCATAGAAACTCTCCTTCAGCATCACACACACCATACAATTTGATATATCATTTTTGAATGTTTTGCTGAGTGTATCTAATATGTTTAGAAAGTATGATAACAATGCCAAACTCTCATTGAAGCCATGGACAATCACCACCATCACAATCTAGGTGACCAGCTTTATTTAAGGAATACAAGCTTGTACAATGAAGAAATCATTGACAAAAAAAAACTACAATAAATATAGTAGTCAGAAAAACATTACCCCCTTAACAGAGCATAAATATTAATCTGTCGATTGGTTCTGATGCAGATAATCTGTAGCATTTGCACATTGCGTTGAAAATGGTCTATCCTCCAACTTCGAAACCAATCACAGCACTTTGTCCATGTTTCTAGAACTTAATCTTTTGTCCCCTGTTTTAGTTTTCCATGAGCCAGAATTATTACCAGTATGAAAAATACCTTTCTGTTCGTTTATTTGGGGTTTGTTTTCCTCAACATTACAAAACAAAAACAAATCATTCCATTACTTAAAGTTTAAAATTTATCCTCAGCAAACTGAAAAAGTCAATGTCACACCTAACTAACTTTTTCAATACTCAAATCAACACTTCCTTACATACTCTTTCTGATCAGACTTCACTTATTGAATGAGATTGATCAGAGACGTCATCTGTCCAAAGGACCACTATAATGCAATCCTAATCAGTCAAGAAATGCCATTGCTAAATAGTCCCTCGAGTGGTCAAAGAGGTTGACTATAGTTCAGAGATTATAATTGTGTCAAACTTTGCAATAATGTCCTTTAGAGTTATACTGAATTTCATAATGTATAAACAAGTCAAACTGGTTGATCACATACATCAAAGTAGAAAGAAGAATGTGAAGGTGCCAGTGTTGAATTGGGGTGGACAAGGTCAGAAGGAACACGACAGCAGGTTTTGGTCCAACGGATTTATTTGAAATCACAAGCTCCAAAAGTTTATGATTTCAAATAAACCTGTTGGATTATAACCTGGTATCATGCGACTTCTGACCTTATAAAGAAGTAGTGATTATGGCAATAGGAAGTGAAAAATGACAGTACATTCTTTGTGCTACATTGATGAATAAGTGGCTATAGTTTTCAAAAAGCAAAACAGTGGACTGAGATTTAATCTGTTCCAATTCAGTCATTTTCAGGTTGTCATGTGGTGAGTTGCCATATTTTGAAAATGAAACCAAAAAGGAAAACCAAAATTTACTTCAATGTGTAGAAACAATTAAATTGATTACGTGTAACATTTAAATAACAAGCTTCATTCTATGGACTTTGAAATTTGACAAAAGACAGATTTTAACGATAGTTGTTGAGTGGAATAACCAAATTTATGATGTTTTTCTTGGTTTATGAACTGTTAAGAGTTCAGGAAATAGCATCCCACCACCTTATATCTATTCATTTTAAAGAGGAAAGCTGCAAGCATTTAACGTTTATTACAACAGTTCCCAAGGCAAAACGAAGGTCAAACAGAAGAATGTGGACAGATGATGTCCTTCCAATTGAATATTTAAAAGGCAGTCTGCTAAATGCCCAAGAAAATTAATCTTTTCTCCTCCCCCTGCAACAAGTCACTTTTCAATCAGTATATTTTGTGCATGGAAACTGAAATATGTAATAACCTTGCCAAATTTCACATCATCTCATAGGACAGTTCAACTCTTATACCAGATGTGAAGGACTCGGAAACTCTACAAATCATATTTGTCGAAAAGAGGCTCTTCTTATAGTGCTCAAAATCTGATGTTGTATATCTTTAAGCAGATTCTAGATTTACATTTCCCTTATTTAAAAGAAAATTGAATACTTTGCAACTAGTTGTTGAAACACCAACATTACACAGCTACCAAAATATCTGAACTTCCTGGATACATGTTAAACATTCAATTGAAGAAAGCTAAATCACCCATTACATTTACTTTGATAGTGAGCATCTGGTCATTCACTTCTTTTAAAGAAAGAACAAAAATGTATTGAGCTCAGTTATATTCATTTTTTTAAACTATCTGCAATATTTCATTGGTGGGGACTCCATGAACACAGCTCTTGCACCAGGCTAGATCATTCTCACCACTGAATGCAATTATGTTATTGGGTGGAATCTTCCCAACAACTGAACAATATGGGCAAAAATATCAGACAAGAAAAACACTGATTTTTCACCAAAGTTTTAACGGAGAGACAATAAGTGTGTGAGTGCAAGAAACCTATTTACAGGCATTAGCATCTCATTCTTACCTAACCTCGACTCATTTATATACAGTTTGTTATTTACCCAGGCAGTGGATAGAAACTAAATGGTAAAACCACCGATGGTCCCTTGCAGACAAGGATGACTTTTTTCCACTTTCATGGTGAATATGTAGGTGGTTGTACAGACCGATGGAGCTACCGCAGGCTTGGTTACACTTGGGGCAAGTGATGGCCATAGGAAAGGGTGGGTTGCATATTGGTGTGGCAGCACACTCCCTTTGCTGTTTTCACCTGGCTTCCATTTTTTTCCTAATGGCAAGTCTCAAGCTGCTCGACGCCTTCCCGGATGCTCCTCCTCTTCTTTGAATAGTCTTAGGCCTGTGGGTGTCTGTGGGAATTCCCAATATGACAGTCTGAACAGTAGCTCCAGTTTGCTGTTGCTACTCTACGCATCCAACTTGCGCAGCATTCCCCAACATCAAGGTAATTTCGATTGGCAACAACTACCTGCATTCTTTGTCACATGCTTTACCACATTATCATGGCACATTTCAGGGCCACACAAAACACGGTTCAGCATTTTAATACTGCATGCTTGGAGTTCACCCGCTGCTTTCATTGTAATGTGACTGCTAGGTCACATTGTGTGTAGAGACAGGCACCCATCAGAGCAGGGTGCATCTCAGAGCTCTTAGCACTCACTCTTTTTGCACTTACTTTGAAGCTCACAGCATCCTTGCCTTACTTTGCCTTTTGTACATCATTGCCTTATTCAGAACTTACTATTATCCCTTGCCTTTTAACACAGAAAAGGCAAGGCAGCCTGTGAGTGGATGTATAGCTGTAATGCACATTGCTAAGTCAACATCACACCAACAGAATATGCCAACAGCTTATGGAGCAAACTGCTTGAGCCACAATCAAAAGGCAATGTGTCAAGTCTCAGAACAGCAGTCCTCAATTAAGCCAAGGGAGACAGTCTTCAGTCAGAAGGTTCCACCGCAATCAAAGCCACTATCCAATCTCAGAATAGGGGCTTGAGCATGGTCAACCTGCTACTAGAGTATTCAGAGTCAGGAGTTCAATTTAATTACAGGACCAAGGTCAGTCCTGCAGGTTCAATGAAACCAGTCAGGGAGAGCTGCAGATAGATCAGTTATCAGTCAGGACTGTAATTCTGAAGGGTTGTTGAGTGGGCCACATTCAATCCTGTTGACTGACAGTCAAGGCAAGGTACTGACAGTCACCACAATAGGAAAGCGTGCGTGTGGCAGGTCATCTTAGAAGAGTCACACATGGGCTAAAATGCATATAAAGACAATCAAAGGCTTCATAGATCTACTCATTCCTTTTCCCTTCAACTTCAAGTATTTGCCATCAGGCACTTCTAGGCTGCTGCCTTTACTTTTGGTGTTGGGGGATGGCAATGGTCAGTAATCCTGCTGCACTCAACCTCCATGTATTTGTGCTGCATTCATAGAATAAAGGCCTACTATGTCAAAATTTCCACATTCACAGTGATTCCATGAGCTACGTTGTCAGAGTCCTGCATATCCCACTGCATTGAGAGATGCAAATGCGACTGTTCAAATTATGAAGGACCAGTTCTGTTTCTGATATTCCCCAGAGTCATACAGAAGTACAGCATGGAAACAGACTCTTTGGTCCAACTCGTCCATGCCGCCCAGATATCCCAACCAAACTAGTCCCATCTGCCAGCACCCAGCCCAAATCCCTCCAAATCCTTCCTGTTCATACATCCATCGAGATGCCTTTTAAATGTTGCAATTGTACTAGCCTCCACTACTTCCTCTGGCAGCCCATTCCACACACGCACCACCCTCTGCATGAAAAGGTGGCCGCTTAGGTCTCTTGTATATCTTTTCCCTCTCACCCTAAACCTATGCCCTCAAGTTCTGGACTCCAACACCCCAGGGAAAAAGACCTTGTCTATTTACCCTATCCATGCCCCTCATGATTTTATAAACCTCTATAAAGGTCCCCCCTCAGCCTCCACGCTCCAGGGAAAACAGCCCTCACCTATTGAACATCTCCCTATAGCTCAAATCCTCCAACCCTGGCAACAACCTTTTAAATCTTTTCTGAACCCTTTCAAGTTTCACAACATCCTTCCAATAGGAAGGAGACCAGAACTGCACAGAGTATTCCAAATGTGGCCTAACCAGTGTCCTATTCAGCTGCAACATGACCTCCCAACTCCTGCACTCAATACTTTGACCAATAAAGGAAATAAAACCAAATTGCCTTTTTCATTATCCTATCTATCTGCAACTCCACTTTCAAAGAGCTATGAATCTGCACTCCAAGGTCGTTGTTCAGCAACACTCCCTAGGACCTTACCAATAAGTGTACAAGTCCTGCTAAGTTTTGCTTTGCCAAAATGCAACTCCTCACGTTTATCTAAATTAAACTCCATCTGCCACTCTTCAGCCCATTGGCCCATCTGATCAAGATCCTGTTATAATCAGAGATAACCTTCTTCGCTGTCCAATTTTGATGTCATCTGCAAACTTACTATCTATACCTCTTATGCTCACATCCAAATCATTTATATAAAATGACAAAAAAATAGTGTATCTAGCACCAATCCTTGTGGCACTCCACTGGTCACAGGCCTCCAGTCTGAAAAACAACCCTCCACCACCACCACCACCACCACCACCCTCTGTCTTCTACCTTTGAACCAATTTTGTAGACGTAGTCCAATGACACATCATCACTGTGGCTGATGTACACCCATGGTGCAGAAAAATGAGGAGAAATAAATGTATTAGCAAGACCAGACAGAACCAGCAGCAACCTTTGGAAGATACAAAACAGTTTCCATATTAAAAAGGGGTTGCAGTAGAAAGTCCAGTCAGTATCAGACTTGCAAAGTCCATTATTCTCAATGCTATTTCCTCCTCATGAGCAAGGTGAATTGATGTCACAGACTAAGATGTCCCAGAACATCATCACAGAATTGTGCCATCTATTTGAGTGGGATTTTTGTACTGAAGGGATGGGTAGCCAGCTTACTCCAGCATGCATGAAGGTTGAAGCTGTGCTAAATCTTTACATAACTGGTTGTTTCCAAGAATCTGCTCAGGAGCTGTGTGGGATCTCTATTCCAAATTCTCTAATTTTCAAAATAAATGATTAAATCTGAAAATCAATCAATTCGGATTTTTTTAGTAAGTGACTTGTTTTAGAATTTCTCCTTGTCTGGTTTTGCATCTTTTAATTAATGAGTGATAGGAGTTTACTTTACTCCCTAGTTGCGAATAACCAGATGAGCCACTTAGACTTTTAGACCCATTCTAAAAATATCACTCAGAATCCCAAACTTACCCGAAATCTGTCTGCAAACCAGACTATGGCCATTTATTACCATACTTTATTAATAATTTTCTAGAGATTGACATTCTAAGCAGGTGAATTCTTTAATATGAAACTAGCTTTCTTAGTTGTTATCTTGTTTCTCAGGATTAAACTGGACAGTAATTAATGGTATTAAAAGGAGTCAAAATCAATCAAGTTTAAATGGAACAGAATCATATGTCATTGCATGTACTGCTGCATTCAGAAACACTTAATACATTATCCATAAACAACAGAAAAATAACACTTCTGAAAACAGAAATGCTCACTGTTTTGAACATACTATAAAGTTGTTCTGGCCATACAGACCTATCTGTAGACCAAAAACAGTGTTGCCATGTTTCCCTGACTTATGTTAATCAACAAGACAAAATTTCTACAGTTAGAGTGAGAAATTTGTCCTTTAGCCAACAAACAAAGTCAATTAGCATGAAGAAAATCCAGTAGTATTTTACTACATTAAATTCTTTTGATTAAACTATTGTTTCTTAAATTTCCAATGCCCTCTGCATTTCCTATGGTCAATTGGTGAGACAGATAAACACTCATTGGATTTTACATGGACAGGAGAGTTCAGAAGCTTGCTCCACACAGCAGGCCAGTCATCAAGATCTGTGACTACCCCCTTAGCAATACAACAACGAATGGAGGATGTTCACATAATTTGTAATGGTAAATGTCAACAGAAATGCACAACCAAAACACCTAACAATAGTAATATTTGTGGACAAGAAGTGGAACACTCCAAGGCTTTCCAAGTGGAGGTCGGGATCCCAAGTGGGATTGCAAGTTCAGAGGCAGCTCTTCTCCCCTCCCCTCTCACTCTTGCAGTTTTCCTGCCTTTCCTCCCTGGCTGTCATACATCTTTCCAAATCCAACCTGCACTCATGGGGTCACCGTGGGAAGAAGCTGACCATAACCTGTTTGGAACTCAAAGTCCACTGAAAACCCATACTATTGTGCTTGTGGCGGGACTGGATTTCCACAGTTTGATTTACCTTTTCGAAATCAGATGTGTGCTCTTTGAGCTGAACAAAGAGCTCGCAAGTGTATTGTTACGACGGGCATTTTTCACTTAAACACAGTTCTCCCCCCCCCTCCCCCTCCAGATTTCTACGTGATACGGTGGGTCGAAGCAGAAGTGGGGGTTCTGCATTGGTGACTTGTGATGAAGAAAATGAAATCAAAATCGGGGTAACTCAGAGGACAGAAACCAGCAAATAGTTTCACACCCAAACAAGCAGCGGCGTGGGTACGGTGTCAGCATGTTTACGGTTGGATTTCATTGATCTACAATAACAAACCCCAAAACCGTCACCTGTCAGAGTAGTTAGTGGAGTCTACGTTTAGCAAAAATGCAATGTCGATTTTAGTCCAATCGATACATTAGCCGTGGAATTACAATTACAAGGAACTCACTTTTACACCTGGCAGCTTCATTGCACAGGGGGATCTGCTGGCCACAATAATCGCACCAAGTGTACACGGAACATCGAACGAAGCAATGCCCCTCTCCCTTCTCCTCCGGGACTCTGGGATCCTCCGTTTGGTGGAAGATGGTCCGGACATCTCGGGGTCGATGGGCTCCCTGTTTCACCCTGACCCGGCGGCCCTGCGCCATCCCTCCTCCTCCCGCTCCCGCGCCACCGCCAGCTCCTCCACCTGCTTTGGCCATCTTGACCAGACCGGGACTGGCCGAGTGCGCCGGCATCTCACTGCAGTTGCCCCCGAGCAGGACGCAGCGCAGGATGAGCTCCCCGGACCGCATGTCACCGGACAGACGTCTAGGTAGCCCCGGCCTCTGGCGGCGGGGGGTTAAATCCTCCGGCCGCTGCTGGGCGAAGGAATACTCGGCGAAGTACGTGCTACCCAGCGGCGGTGCTGCCGCCGACTGCGCGGCTGACGCTATGGGCATGATGATAATGAACCGGCGCAGACAAACGCTCTCGCGCAGGGCTCCTGCGGATGACAGTTGGAGGCGTTCAGCGCGAGCCGCCACCTTTTAAACAGCCGCGCGTGCTTCCCCCCCCCCCCCCCCCCCCATATGAGCCCCGCCTCCTCTCCACTCCGCAGTGGACAAGCCGCGGCTTCAACGAGGAAGCTTGGTCCATTCAGGCAGAGCACGTCGTCACCCGGGCTTTTGTTTGGAAACCCCCCGCCCACCGCTTCTACCCACCTCGCCTGAAAGGACAGTGCTTTTATTTTCTCTTTGTTGTACTTGTACTAACTCCAGAATTCAGGGAAATCTGCCTGTCAACCCTGACTCAGAATCACACAACTGTCATGTGGCAGATGTCATGAGGCTAGTTGGGTCCATTGGCTGGAAGACCATAGGACGAAGATGCAGAAGGAGGCCTTTCAGCCCACTTCTCTGCTCTGCCATTCATGAGATCATAACTGATGTGCTAACCCTCAACCCCACTTTCCTGCCCTTTCCCCACAACCCTTTTATTCTCTTACTGATTAGAAATCTGTCCATTCTCTGCCGTCAAGAGCTCCACAGATTCACTACTCTTGGAGACAACGTTTCTCATCTGTCTTAGATGGACCAAGTTCTGAGATTATGCCTGTTCCTAAACTCTCTTAGAAGGAGAAACAATGTTTCTGTATATGCCCTGTCAGGTCCGCCAAAAACCTTATATTTTTCAATATGTCGGCTCTCATTCTCTACAGGTCAATAAGTATAGGCTCACCCTACAACTACTGGTCAAATAGGTAACAAGAACTGAGCCCCATCCTCTGCCTCACAATCCTGCCTTTTCTCTTAACTTATAACCACGTCAAATACTAAAAAAAAAGCAAGATTCAGTTGGGACAGCACACTGGTTTCAGGAGGTCAAGTATCACTAAAGGACCTGAGCACAGAAATCTAAACCAGGTACTCCAATGTCTTACTGAGGAGTGCCGCATTGTCTTTTGGATGTGACATTGAGCCTCATATGACCCCTTAGATGGACATCAAAGATCCCATGATATTGTTTTGAAGAACAGTATAGTTATCCCTCAATAACCTGGCCAATATTTATCACTCTATGTCATAGCAATAGATTATTTAGCTGTTATCACATTGTTGTTTATGGCTGCAATGTTTTCTACAATACAACAATTATCAATGCTTTAAAAGGACTTCATTACCTGTAAAGTGCTTTAAGATGTCCGACCGATGATCATGAAAAACACTGTATAAAAGAATGTCTTTCTTTCTGGTGTGGTGTTTCACTTCTCTCTAGTTTCCTACTTTAAAACTTAATGAACTGAGTGAGGTTTATTTGTAGACACTAGAAGCTATTTGGTATTATTTGTTCCAAAATTTCTCCTTTTTTCACCATTTCATTTCCACTCCTTTTTCTTCTTTCTGCCATTAACAATCTAATCTATTGTGCTGATGTTACAACGTGTTGTGCCACAAAATAGCCAGACATAGCTGTGTTGCAATTACACACATTTTAGAACTGAAAATGTTGCAGTGGTGAGTTTCACAGCATGGAACATTATTAAGTGGACTTCCATCCTCACAATTACCATTTCAATATTTTGCACCTCACATTTCAAGAACATTGATTTGATGAGGGTGCCATATGTTAATGTCATTTCTAAACATCATCTCCTTAATGAAAGAGAAGAATGGAGGAATGTTCATTGAGAAGATGAGAAGCAAATTGTGCGAATTAAGAGACAAACAAAATATAGAGATAGAAAGAAGAATAAAAAGAGTGAAAGGTAGCAGATTTAGAAAGATTCAAATGAAAAACATTGAGAAAATTAGGAGAATTTGACCTTGATTATTTAATTGAGTGATAGAGGCTACTACAGTTGCAACAGGTAAAAGGCATTTGGATGGATATAAGAATAGGAAGGGTTTGGAGGGAGATGTGCTGGGCGCTGACAGGTGGGACTAGATTTGGTTGGGATATCTGGTCGGCATGGATGGGTTGGACCGAAGGGTCTGTTTCCATGCTGTACATCTCTATGACTGTATGACTCTATAAGTGGAAGTGTGTTACAAATGTTAACATCCTGGTTCAAAAAAGGGGAGAAGGGTAAATCACAGGGGCAATTACTAATCAGTCATTTTAATGTCACCGGTGGGGAAGCTTTTAGAATCAATAATCCAAGAGAAAATGCATATCCACTTGGACAAACATGGATGAATAAAGGAGAGATGGCAGGATTTATTAATGGCAAAATATGTCCAATGAACTAGCTTATATTTTTTGATGAGGAAACAATGTGTAAATGAAAGCTGTGGAGTTGTTTTTGAATATATGAATTTTCAACAGTTGCTTGAAGGGGTAGCACATGAAAAGCTTCTTAGCAAAATCGAGGCCTATGGGATATCATGGCAGTAAAAGTATGAATGACAGGCTTTTCTGACTGATGAAGGTACATAGTGAAAGTCTGAAGGCTTGGTACTAGAACAACTACACTTTTTGATCCATATTAATTTATGGGAATTCTGGGCATAGGATTGTAATTAACGGATGACATAGATTTTGCAAATATAGACGATATTAATACACACAAGAGGTCACAGAGGTGTACAGCTCGGAAACAGACCCTTCAGTCCAACTCATCCATGTGACCAGATATCCCAACCCAATCTAGTCCCACCTGCCAGCACCCAGCCCATATCCTTCAAACTCTTCCATCCAGATGCCTTTTAAATGTTGCAATTGTACCAGCCTCCACCACTTCCTCTGGTATCCCATTCCACACATGCACCACCCTTTGCATGAAAAGGTTGCCCCTTAGCTCTCTTTTATATCTTTCTCCTCTTACCCTAAACCTATGCCCTCTAATTCTGGACTCCAACACCCCAGGGAAAAGACCTTGTCTATTTACCTTATCCATGCCCCTCATGATTTTCTAAACCTCTATAAGGTCACCCCTCAGCCACCGATTCTCCAGGGAAAACAGTCCTTGCCTATTCAACCCCTCCCTCTAGCTCAAATCCGCCAACCCTGGCAACATCCTTGTAAATCTTTTCAGAACCCTTTCAAGTTTCACAGCATCCTTCCGATAGGAAGGAGACCAGAATTGCATGCAATATGCCAAAAGTGGCCTAACCAATGTCCTGTACAGCCGCAACATGACCTCCCAAGTCCTGGACTCAATACTCTGACTAATAAAGGAAAGTATACCAAATGCCTTCTTCACTATCCTATCTACCTGCAACTCCACTTTCAAAGAGCCATGAACCAAGGTCTCTTTGTTCAGCAAACTCCCTAGGACCTTACCATTGAGTGTATAAGTACTGCTATGATTTGCTTTCCCAAAATGCCGCACCTCACATTTATCTAAATTAAACTCCATCTGCCACTCCTCAGCCCATTGGCCCATCTGATCAAGATTCCATTGTAATCTGAGGTAACCTTCTTCGCTGTCCACTGCACTTCCAATTTTGGTGTCATCTGCAAACGTACCAACTGTACCTCTTATTCTCACATCCAAATCATTTATATAAATAACAAAAGGTAGTGGACCCAGCACCAATCCTTGTGGCACTCCACTGGTCACAGGCCTCCAGTCTGAAAAACAACCCTCCACCACCACCTTCTGGCTTCTACCTTTGAGCCAGTTCTGTATCCAAATGGTCAGTTCTCCCTGTAATCCTTGCTAATCAGTGTCCCCTGGGGAACCTTGTCGAATTCCTTACTGAGGTTCATATAGATCACGTCTACTGCTCTGCCTTCATCAATCCACTTTGTTACTTCCCCTAAGAATTCAATCAAGTTTGAGAGACATGATTTCCCACACACAAAGCCATTTGACTATCCCTAATCAGTACTTGCCTTTCCAAATACATGTACATCCTGTCCCTCAGGATTCCCTCCAACAACCTGCCCACCACCAACGTCAGGCTCACCAGTCTATAGTCCCCTAGCTTGTCTTTACCACTTTTCTTAAATAGTGGTACCATGTTCGCCAACCTCCAGTCTTCCAGCACCTCACCTGTGACTATCGATGATACAAATATCTCAGCAAGAGATCCAACAAACTTCCTTAGCTTCCGACAGAGTTCTAGGGTACACCTGATCAGGTCCTGTGGATTTTCCACTTTTATGCGTTTCAAGACATTCAGCACTTCCTCCTCAGAAATAAGGACATTTTTCAAGATGTCACCATCTATTCCCTACATTCCATATCTTCCATGTCCTTTTCCTTAGTAAACACTGATGCAAAATACTTGTTTAGTATCTTCTTGATAGGCTGGTAGAAAGCTCAATTACACAGCAAATGAAACTTAATGCAAATGAGAGACAATGCATTTTGGTAAGGAAAATAACAATTATAATTCATGTTAACTGATAAAATATAAGAGGGAATGCAAGAAGAGTCCTGTGAGTGCTAGTGCATAAATCATTAAAGGTGACAATACAGATGAACAAAGCAGTTCTTTAAGCTTAAGGGATCTGTGCTTTATAAATAGAGGCGTAGGTCCCAACTTTGCCCCCACATCATAAGTACAGAGCTGGGAGAAATCCTGACTCTTTGAACGTGCTCTTTTAAAATGGTGACCCACACTTCCAGTTTTTGGTCTGGGATAAAGCCAGGGTATGGCCTGGATTCGGAGTCAGCAACTCAGGACGTTGCTCTAGCCTTCACCCCTTCCACTTCCCTCACTCCACCTCACCTACACACTCTTGTGCTTGACCCGTGCCTCTTGACATCCCCTACCCATCTACAGTGGTTCCTTGTACCTTCTATGCCATGCTATGCTGCTCCACCATCATTGTTCCTAACACCCTGTATGCTAGCCTATACCCCTCTAACCATCCCCAGTGGACTCTCATACAACTTATGGCAGTTTAACACCTGCTTCCAACCATCATCCTTTTCCCCCTTTAGCTGCCATATCAACTGATTGAGTATCCATAACTACCAGTACACACAGAAGAAAAGAAAGTCCCACTACTTGAAGTTTTGTTTGCTAATTATAGTCTATTTAGAAAAGCACTTTAACTCATAAAAATACATTTTGATAGGTATTGTCAGCTCGAGACAGGTGATCACTTCTTTGCTTTTGACAATTGAATAGTTGTTCACACTTAGAACATAAAACATAGAACAATAAAGCGCTCTTCGACCATCAATGTTGCGCCAACCTGTGAACTATTCTCAGCTCATCCCCCTACACTATCCCATCATCATCCATGTGCTTATCCAAGGATTGTTTAAATCTCTGTAATGTGACTGAGCTAACTACATTGGCAGGTAGGGCATTCCACGCCCTTACCACTCTCTGAGTAAAGAATCTGCCTATGACATCTGTCTTAAATCTATCACCCTCAATTTGTAGTTACGCCCCCTCATATAAGGTCTCATCATCATCCTAGGAAAATGACTTTCACTGTCTACCCGATTTAATCCTCTGATCATCTTGTACGTCTCTATCAAATCCCCTTTTAGCTGTCTTCTTTCCAGACCCAAATCTCTCAGCCGTTCTTTGTAAGACCTTCCCTCCAGACCAGGCAAATTCCTGTTAAATCTCCTCTGCACCTTTTCCAATGCTTCCACATCCTTCCTGAAATATGACGACCAAAACTGTACACAATATTCCAAGTACGGCTGCAGTGGCATTTTGTATAGTTGCAGCATGATATTGCGGCTCGAGAACTCAATCTCTCTACCAATGAAACCTAATATACTGTATGCTTTCTTAACAGCAGTATTAAGCTGGGTGGCAACTTTCAGGGATCTATGTATATGGACTCCAATATCCCTCTGCACATCCACACTACTAAGAATCTTTCCATTGACCCAGTAATCTGCCTTCCTGTTATTCTTCCCAAAGTGCATCATTTCACATTTAGCTGCATTGGACTCCACTTGCCACCTCTCAGCCCAATTCTGCAGTTTATCCAAGTCTCGCTGCAACTGGTAACATTCTTCTACACCAACTTTAGTGTCATCTGCAAATTTGCTAATCCATCCACCTATGCCTGCGTCTAAGTCATTTATAAAAATGACAAACAGCACTGGTCCCAAAACAGATCCTTGTGGCACACCACTAGTAACTGCCTCCAGGCCGAATATTTTCCATCAACCACCACTCGCTGCCTTCTTTCAGAAAGCTAGTTTCTAATCCAAACTGCTAAATCATCCTCAATCCCATGCCTCTGCATTTTCTCCAACAGCCTACCATGTGGAAACTTATCAAAGGCTTTACTGGACTCCATGTATACCACGTCAACTGCCCTACTCTCATCAACATGATTGATCACCTTCTCAAAAAATTCAATGAAGTTTGTTAGACACACTCTGCCCTTGACGAAACCATGTTGACTTTCTGAAATCAAATTGTTACTTGCCAGACATTTCTTGACAATCTTGACAGGTCAACTTCTTGACAGAACTTGCTAGGTTGTACTTCTTGACAGGTCTTGACAATTCTAAAGGGTTTTTTTTTACATCTTTTATACGTCATCTTCTTCACACTTAATAACCTGTGGAGGCAGTTGATTATAAAAATTAACAGCTACCTCCATAAAGCAGGTATGTAAACTACAAATAGTCCTCAAACCCATCCCTGCAAAAATAGGAGATGCTGGATTTAGGGGTGGGACTCAGGACTGTTGATATTTTCTGCCATTTTCACCAGGGCCAAGAGCTTCTCCAGCATAGTAAAAACTCTAGCCGAGGAAGTACAATGTACAGAAAGTTATACTGCATATATATAAAACACTAGTTTGTTCCCAGATGGAATGTTGTGACCAATTCTGGAAGAAGAAAGCTTTGGATAAAATACAGAAGAAATTTACAAGAATATTCAACAGTTGAGAATTACATTTCATAGGTGGCGCAGAGAAATTAGACTGTTTGCTTCAGGATAGAAGGTTCAGAGGAAATTTGTATTAAATACGTAACTTCATGAAGGGGTTAAATCAAATAAATAAACAAAATAATTTTACAACAGATGAAGTGTTGAAAACCAGAGGCCATACAGATTTAAAGTAATTGGTAAAGGAACTGGAGATAACGTGAGGCAAAACTTGCCATGAATAATGCACCACCAGGTAGGGTAGTGAATATACATTTACTAGTGACCTTCAAACAGCAATATTGTATATACCTGAAGCAATATCAACAAAATATTAGAGTGATAAAACTAACAAGGTTATTCTGATAGGGACACAAATGGCAGTGGTAATATTGTCTCTTATTGGTGATGGTCATTACCTGGCATTTGTGTGGCACAAATGTTACTTAACACTTGTAAGCCCAAGCCCGGATATTGTGCAGATCTTGTTGCATTTGGATATGGATCACTCCAAGTATTTCCAAAACTATTGAAACTAGGTCCTCTATGAAATATTAAATGTAGAAGTATCTTTGTAGCACTATATGTGTGTGTGTGTGTGTGTTAATTTGAATGTATGATGATGTTGTTAAGTTTACATATTTATGGCAGTTAACATTGCCATTATAAGCAGTTTGCTGGCGCACGATGTGATGAAAGATTCCAAAGAAAATGTGCAACATTGAAATTAAACATTTTCCAAATGAAGGAAGGAAAAATTATTTGTTCATTCTTGCCTCATCTCCTCAGATGTAATTTCATCAAGGTTTTATAGAGTCATAGACTGAAGAGTGCAGTGCTGGAAAAGCACAGCTACTCAGGCAACATCTGAGGAGCAGGAGAATCGACATTTCGGGCATAAGTTCTTCATCAGGAATGCCCGCAACGTCGATTTTCCTGCTCCTTGGATGCTGCCTGACCAACCGTGCTTTTCCAGCACCACACTCTTCAACTCTGCTTCTAGCATCTGCAGTCTTCACTTTCTCCTCATAGAGTCATAAAGTCATAGAAACAGATCCTTCGGTCCAACATGTCCATGCTGAGCAGATATCCTAAATAAATCTTGTCCTGTTTGCCAGCATTTGGCCCATATCCCTCTAAACTCTTCCTATTCATATACCTATCCAGATGCCTTTAAATGTTGTAATTGTATCAGCCTCCACCACTTCCTCTGGCAGCTCATTCCATACATGCACCACACTCTGTATGATAAAGTTGCTCCTTAGATCCCTTTTAAATCTTTTCCCCTCTCACCCTGAACCTATGCCCTCTAATTTTTGACTCCCCCATCCCAGGGCAAAGACCTTGTCTATTCGCCCAAAACATGCCTCCTCATGCCCTTATAAACCTCTGTCAGGTCATCCTTCAGCCTCCGATGCTTCAGGGAAAACAGCCCCAGCCTATTCAGCTTCTCCCTATAGCTCAAACCCTCCAACCCTGACAACATCCTTGTCAATCTTTTCTGAACCCTTTTAAGTTTCACAACATCCTTCCAATAGCAGGGAGACCAGAATTGCACATAATATTCCAAAAGTGGCCTAACCAATGTCCTGTATAGCCATATATCTCCTCAGAGAAAACTGGTTTTGTAGGATTTAATGATGTTGGGTATGGGGTAGTTGAAATCCATTTATGATTAGAATGAAATTTAGCAGTTTGGATCAGAAATTGGCTAGCTGAAAAAAGACAGGGGGTGGTGGTTGATGGGAAATATTCATCCTGGAGTTCAGTTACTCGTGGCATACTGCAAAGATCTGTTTTGGATTCACTGTGGTTTGTCATTTTTATAAATTACCTGGATAAGGGCAAAGAAGGATGAGTTAGTAAATTTGCGGATGACACTAAGGTCGGCAGAATTGTGGATAGTGACAAAGGATGTTGTAGGTTACAGAAAGGCGTAGCTAAGCTGTGAGCTGGGCTGAGAGGTGCCAAATGGAGTTTAATGCAGAAAAGTGTGAGGTGATTCACTTTGGAAGGAGTAACAGGAATGCAGAGTACTGGACTAGTGGTAAGATTTGTAGTAGTGCAGATGACCAGAGAGATCTCAGTGTCTAGATACATAGATCCCTAAAAGTTGCTACCCAGGTTGATAGGGTTGTTAAGCAGGCATACAGTATGTTAGCAATTATTGGTAGAGGGATTGCGTTTTGGAACCATGAGATGCATGAGAACCATGCAGCTGTACAAAACTCTGGTACGGCCATATTTGGAGTATTGCATACAGTTCTGGTCACCTCATTAAAGGAAAAATGTGGAAGCTTTGGAAAGGGTTCAGAAGGGTTTTACTAGGATGTTGTCTGGTATGGAAGGTGCTAGCCATGAAGAGAGGTTGAGTAGGTTAGGTTTATTTTCACTAGAAAAAAGGAGATTGAGGGGGGGACCTGATTGAGGTTTACAAACTCATGAAGGGTATAGACAGGATGGATAGAGACAAGCTTTTTCCCAGCGTGAAGGATTCAATAACAAGAGGTCATGCTTTCAAGGTGAGAGGTGGAAAGTTTAAGGGGGATACACACGGTAAGTACTTTACACAGAGGGTGGTGGACATTTGGAATGTGTTACCAGCAGAGGTGGGAGAGGCAGGCATGGTAGATTCATTTAAGATGCGTTTGGATAGATGCATGAGTAGGTGGGGAGCAGAGTGATACAGATGCTTAGGAATTGACCGACAGGTTTAGACAGTAAATTTGGGTCGGCTCAGGCTTGGAGGGCCAAAGGGCCTATCCCTGGGTTATAAATTTTCTTTGTTCTTTGTTCTCAATTTAGATTAAGTTAGATTCCCTACAGTATGGAAACAGGCCCTTTGACCAAACAAGTCCACACCGACGCTCCGAAGAGTAACCCACCGAGTCCCATTTCCCTCTGACTAATGCACCTAACACTATGGGCAATTAAGCATGGCCAATTCACCTGACCTGCACATCTTTAGACTGTGGGAGGAAACTGGAGCACCTGGAGGAAACCCACACAGATACAGGGAGAATGTGCAAACTCCACACAGACAGTCACCCAAGGCTGGAATTGAACCTGGGACCCTGGTGCTATGAGGCAGCAGTGAACCACCGTGCCACCCCATTTATGCTCATCAGGCCCCACAAATAAATGAAGGACTGAATAATCTATTTTTAGTGATGTTGGTCCAGAGGGAACTATGGATATAATTTAATGTTTTCAATAGGATAATGTTATATGAACAGGTTGCTTAGATGAAGTTTGTCTTCCTTTTAAAATTGAAGTTTCGGGTGTGACTGAACTGAGGGTGTAACCTTAAAATTGTCAAGTATTTCAAACTACTGAAAGGACAGAATCGGGTCCTTAGGTTTAGCAGATCCATTTCTTAGAGCTACACAATCAGGAATTTTTATCAGGAAATATTCTTTCAAACAAAAGTTTGAGATTTCCCTTTTGAATATACTGTATATACTGGGACAATTGCAAATTTCAAAACTGAGATTGATAGACTTTGTTTAAAGAGTATTAAAGTTTTTGTAACCAAGGCATGAAGACAGAGTTAAAATCTAGATATTGAATGGTGCAATAAAGTGAAGAGACTGAATGGTCTTGTTCTATGAAGAAGTTCTGATGTTTCTTCCTATTAGAAAGTACCCTGTCAATCTGACTTGTGGAATCTATTCATGAATTTCCTTGTTGGCTATTAAGGTTTATGATAGAACTACAAAATACTGATGTAAGTATCTTATTTAATTTTTGTTGAAATAATTTTAATGTTTTTTATTGAAGTTCAGAATACTATAAAATACAACAATAATTTTTGATATGTCGGCTGAGTTTTATTTGCTGAAGCACACTCGAAATAACAAATACTGTTCCTTTAACAAAATGGTGACTATTACTGTACATTTAATCAATATTTGAAACAGATTTATGACAAGTTGTGTTTATATACAGCCACATCAGAGTAAAATATCACAAACATTTCATGGACATAGCCTTGCTTTCATCAGTTGAAAACTATTTTTGCCTAATTCACTGATACGTAAAGGCCTATTTGGAACAGAAACCTTTTCATTTGTTTGTTTCTAACTTACAGTTAAATAACATAAATTGTGTTAAAATCTGGAGTGTGAGACTTGTGCATGATTCATTCTGGCTCAAATACAGAATGTCATCATTGGAAAATTCCACAATTTGAGACTTTCAGTAATGAGCCACATACCCAAGATACCCACTTGCACAGAAAAATATGGAATCTAATTAAAAAAGGCAAACTGTATTTCTCACATGGGCTACGCTCGGTTGCCAAAATATTTTAAGATAAATTTTTGGTTGTGGCATTAATCAACTTCAGCCTCCCCACTACTCATGACCCACTTCAATTTGCCTATCAGACCAACAGATACACATCAGATACCATATCGCTTGCCCTTCACTCCTCCCGAGAACATCTTGGCACCAAGAGCAGCTACGTAAAATTCTGATTCATTGACTCCAGTTCAGCCTTCAACACTAATATCCCCTTGAGACTGATTACTAAACTTAGTGATCTTGGACTAAGTCCTACTCTCTGCAACTGGATCCTCAGTTTCCTGACCCACAGGCCACAATCAATGAAGATTGGGGACAATATTTCATCCTCACTAACACTCAACACTGGAACCTCCCATGGGTGCGTACTCAGCCCCCTACTGTACTCACTGTGTACTCATGACTGCATCGTCAAATACCAGACTAATGCCATTTACAAGTTCATAGTCAGTCGAATCTCAGATGGTAATGAAACAGACTACAGAGGGGAGGTGGAAGACTTGCAAAAATGGTGCACTGAGAACAACCTAGCTTTCAATGCCGGCAAAACCAAGGAACTCATTATTGACTTTCAACGGGATGTTACTCATGCCCCCCTATACATTAACAGAACAGAGGTGTAACGAGTGGAGAATGTCAAGCTCCTGGGGGTGGTCTTCTACAACAAGCTTTCTTGGACTCTTCATGTGGACCCACTGGTTACAAAGGCCCAACAATGTCTCTCCTTCCTCAGACAGCTGAGGAAACTTTGATTGATGGCGAATACCCTTTCCAGCTTTTATAGGTACACCATCGAGAGCATTCTGTCTGGATATATCACTACCTTGTATGATAACTGTACCATTCAAGATTGGAGACAGTTACAGAGAGTGGTGAACTCCACCCAGACAATCACAAAGACCATCCTCCCATCTATAGAATCCATCTGCCAGGCCTGCTGTCAAGGAAAGGCCGCCAGCATTCTCAAAGATCCATCCCATCCTGACAATGTTTTTCCACAACCTCCACCATTGGGGAGAAGGTACAGAAACCTGAACACACGCACCAGCCAGTTTCGCAACGTTTCTACTCTACTGTTGTTAAAATACTGAGTGGTCTCCCAAACTCTTAACATTCGCTTGTACCTGTGTTTTTGTTTTTGCCGTTGTTTACCTATTATTTACTTATCTATGCTACTTAACTCTGTGATCTGCTTCTATTGCTTGCAACACAAAACTTTTCACTGTGCCTCAGTACACGTGACAATAGATTCAATTCAATTCAGTTCCCCTTTTCCTTATCCCTCTGTCCTTCTGTCTCATTTAGATTTTTATTCCTAAGAAGTATATTAACTTCAGATATTTCCTACCAATGTGTACTATCTCACAAAAACTTTGTCAATTCCCCATCCAGCTTGCAAGTTTATTAATATCTGCCTCCATTTTGTCGGAGTCTTCCCCTATATTAACTGCAATCCTAATATGACATTATACTCAAATTTCAAAATTGTATTTTTAATTTCCAAATCCAAATCGTTTATGAAAATTGTAAACAATATTATAAATGGCCTCAATCAGTCTGTAACACCACATCTTAACATTTTCCAGTTGGAGTAGAAAGGATAGTAGCAACATGGATACAAAAATTAGCAGAAGGATAGGAAACTTGGAGGAATGTTTGGTAAATTGGCATTTTTGGGCAGCAATGATGTCTGTAATGGAGTTTCCCAAGGGTCAATTTTGGGACCCTTGCATTTCCTTATCTATGCAGAACACCTACATCCTGGTATTCAAAGTTTTGAGACAACACAAAACCTGGAAGAGTTGTAAATTGTGAGGAGGACAGTGTGGAATTTCAAAAGGTTATTGACATATTAGTGGAATGAGCAGATAGGTGGCAGATAAAGTTCAAAGTGGATAAATGTGAGGTGAGGACAGAGAGAGAGAGAGAGAGCTGTGAACAAAACATTCAGTATTCTAGGCTTCATAAATGGGGCACACAGAATACAAGAGCAGAGAAGTTATGATGAATTTATATAGGATGCTGGTTATGCCTCAGCTGGAGTATTTTGTACAGTTCTGGGTGCCACTCTACAGGAAAGATGTAAGTGCATTTGAGAGAGTGCGGAGGAAGCCTGCAAGAATGATTCCTGGGATGACATATTTCAGTAATGAGGAAATATTGGAGAAGTCAAAATGATTTTCCTTGGAGGTGGTAAGATTAAAGTGAGATTTAAAGAAGATTTCAAAATCATTTTGGGTCTGGACAGAGGAGATAGGGAAAAGTTATAGATGGATCTAGAAGCAAAAGGCACAGTTGTAAAGTGTTTTGCAAAATAAGCAAATATGATTGGAGAGAAAGCTTTTTTACACAAGTTGTTAGGGCATGAATGCGCTTCCCAGAAGTGTAGTGGAGGAATGTCCAATTGAGACATTCAAAAAGGCATTGGGTGATTATTTAAATAATCAAAGTTTAGGGATACGGGGAAAAAGCAAGAGATTGGCACGAAGTTAAACTACTTAGAGAGCCAATACAAACAGTAAGGGCCAAATGGCCTCTTTCTGCACCATGATAATTCTGTGGAATAACTACATTTAACACCTACTTTTTATTTTCCATATGTAGCCAGCTTGTCATCCATTCTGCTCCATCTCCCATGAGTCTAAATAGTCTAACCTTAATTATGAATAAAGGTTTTTTGAAATCCAAATATCTGACATCTATCCTATTACATTTACCTACATTTTCTAGCAGTTCTTCAAAAATTTTACTCGGTTAATCAAGTGTAGCCTTCTCATTTGGAATTGATGCAGACTACTTCATATGATATTTTTAATTTTTAGGTATTTCTCTCATACAATTTTGAGCATGGAAACCATTAATTTTCCTGCCGCTGTGAAGCTATTTGGCACTAAATTCTGGGCTTCCACTTCATCTTTGCATGGCTTATATTGGTGTCATATTTAAAAATATTTTCTCTTGCTTTTAGTGCTGAAGAGAAGAGAATATAGTCAGAATTTATAATGGGGAATAAAGAAATGGCTTATAAATTAAATTCATTCTTCACTTCTGTCTTCACAGAGGAAGACTTGAATAATGCCCTAGAAATGATGCGGAACACAGGGTTTAGTGAGAGGGAGGAACTGAAGCAAATCTGCATTAGAAGAGGAATTATCTTGGAGAAGTTAAGGGATTGAAGATGTTTAAATCCCCTGGGCCTGATAATCTATATCCTAGAATATTTAAGAAATGTCCCTCAAAATAGTGGATTCATTGAATCTTCCATTATTCTCTACACGCTGGAACAGTTCCTATAGTTTGGAGAGTAGTGATTATGACCCCACTATTTAAAAAGGGAGTTACAGAGAAACCAGAATTTAGACCAGTGAGTGTGGTGTTGGTAGTGAGAAGATGCTCCAGTTCATTATCTAGGATTGTATAGCAGAGTGCTATAGTGGTACATTCAGACACAGTCAGCATGGATTTACAAAAAGGAACTCATGTTTGATAAATTTACTTGAAAACTTCATGAAAGCAACTTATAGATTTGATAAATATATCTTTTCTGAAATTCAGACAGTGACTCATGGGGTACTGAAGGGATCAGTACTAGGACTCAACTATTCACATTATACATTCATGACTTAGATGAGGAAACAGAATGTAATATCTCAAAATGTGTAAATGAAACAAAGGTAGGTGGAAGGGTGAGCTGTGAGGAGCATGCAGAGATGTTGCAGTGTGATTCAGACAGGCTGAGTGGGCAAATGCATGGCACATGGAAATAATGTGGATAAATGTGAGACTACCAACTTTGGTAGCAAATAAAAAGCAAGGCAGATTATTATTAAAATGGCTTTCAATTAAGAGAGGGAAATGTTCAATGAGAGCTAGGTGTCCTTGTGTACCAGTCAATGAAATTTAGTGCACAAGTGTCACAGTCAGTCAAGAAGGAAAATGGTATGGTGGATCCTTTCACTAGGTACAGGTATAAGGAGGTCTTGCTGCAACTATACAGGGTATTGGTGAGACCACTCCTAGACTATCATGTCCAGTTTTGTCTCCTTTTCTGAGAAAGGATATCCTTGTTATAGAGGGAATGGAACAAAGTTTACCAAACCGATTCCAGGATGGCAGGACTGAAGTATACGGAGAAATTGAGTTGATTAGCATTGTATTCACTGGAGTTCAGAAGAATGGGTTGTGGAAGGGATCACATAGAAACCTGTAAAATTCTAACAGTTTATATGCAGGAAGGATGTTCCCTATGATGGGAGAGTCTAGAATCAGGGGTCATAGTTTAATCTTAAGGAGCAAAACATTTAAAATTTAAAACAGGCCTAAGGGGCAAGTTTTCATGCAAAGTGTGGTGCGTGTATGGAATGAACTGCCAAAGGGAGTGGGGAGGATTACAACATTTAAAAGGCATCTGGAAAAGTATATGAATAAGAAGGGTTTCGAGGGATACGGGCTAAGTACTGACAAATGGGACTAGATTATTTAGGATGTCTGGTCAGCATAGACAAATGGACTGAAGGGTCTGTTTCCATGCTATACATCTCGATGACTCTATAACACCTAAATAAAACTATATCTGAGGAGTTGAGGCAAGAATGACCAAATAATTCTTCCTTACTTCATGTGGAAAATGTTTAATTTCTATTTCACATCTTTTCTTCGGAGCCCTTCTTCACAAAATGTGCCAGCAGGCTGCTCATAATGGCAATGTTAACTGCCATAAATATGTAAGCTTAACAACATTATTATATGTTAAATTAGCTCACATGTATATAGTACTACAAAGTTGCTTCAATATTTAATATTATATGCAGGACCTCAGATTATCACTAGAATTCTGGTCTTGGGATATGAACCAAATGTTGACAAAAGGGTCAAGATTAATTTAAGATATCTGGTTGGCATGGATGAGTTGAACCAAAGAGTCAGTTTCCATATTGTACATCTCTATCATTCTATGACTGAGATGAGGTCTTCATCCAGAGAGTGGTGAACCTGTGAAATCCATTACTATAGAAAGTAGTTGAGACCAAAACATTGTTTTCAAGAAAGAGGTAGACATAGCTCTTGTGGCTAAATGGATTAAGGGCTGTGGGGGGAGGGCAGGACTAAGCTATTGAATTCAATGATCAACCACGATCAAAACGAATGGCGGAGCAGGTTCAAGGTGTTGAATGATCTACTCCTGCTCATATCTTCTATCTATGATTATTTCAGTGTCTGTAATAATATGGAAAGCCTTTCATTAGAATATATGTAATATTGTGCTTGCATAGTTCAAGTAGACAATAGGTGCAGGAGTAGGCCATTCTGCCCTTTGAGCCTGCACCACCATTCAATATGATCATGGCTGATCATCCTTAAGTTCGTTTGATCGTTAATAATACTTATATTTTCATGAGATACTATATTTAAGTTGTATCAAATCAAATAAAACAAAATATTATACCAGTCATCCTTAAGACTCTAAGATATGGAATTCCTAATACTTGTGCAGCAGAATTGGTGAATAGAGTTGCAGTATCATTTTTCAATGTCAGTTTTCACTGTTAGATCGGGGAACCCACAAGCACTTTTAAGAAAAGAATGATGAAGAATTTTTGAATCATTGCAGGAATGGTTCAAGTCATGTTATTTATTAGTATTGCCATACATCAAACATTACTTTGTTCATTTAGAATAGATAATTGTATCAACATTTACAGGAAAAGCATGCATTTTGTTTTTACAATCAAATGTATTGCCATAACATACAGAGACATGTTTAAAAATATATTAAAAATGACTTGAAACATTTTACTGCATGTCACTGTGAGACACTAAAAACAGGTAGTGCATTTCACAAAATGTTTATGGTCCTGAGTGAAGCTCAGTATAAATTAAGGCTACAGACAATTCATTCTATAAGTTAGATCTTTAAAGGAGGAAGGGAGCTTTGACAGATTTGTCGTGTTAGAAATAAACCTCCAACTGTCATACTTGTGCTACACTGTTTAATGTTTAGATCATTCATACTTAAATATTTAATTTAAATGTTTTTAGCAAAATATCAAAATCTGCTATTTTACTCAACACCAAACAGTAAAACATTTTTGTCTCTCAAATGTTTACAGTAGAAGTGGTTGTATTGAAATTCTGCAGATTCTGGAATCCCTATTGTTCTCACTTTAAGCCTGCTTTCTCTTATGATTGATGTGCAGCATGTAGAGGGGATAAATATATTCTTCAAAGACAATCTTTGCATAACTAAGAGAAGGCAGTGCCTTATCTGACAGAACACATATGCTTTCATCCTTCTCAAATCTAGGTAAGAGCATCAATCAATTCTGTCACATATTGCAGAATTTCCATTATTATTTTTGCTGGTTAATTTAAAATCGTTACTTGCAGTGCAATATAAGGTTTACAAACAGTACAAGTTAATTTTTAAGTGAATATTTTAACAAACATATCTGGCTGGGCATTTTCCTTATTGTTGAACATCCTCTTTACAATTTGGGTTCTTCCTGAACAATACAAAATATTACTGCAGATATTAAAATACTATAGGATTCAGAGAGGTAATTTAAACATCAAGAACAACATGAATATCATTGACAAGATGTTGCTGAAGAGGGCTCCTAATAGTTTTTGGATTGCTGTTAACTGAAACCAAGCTCTCACTAAAGTCTGGTTTTGGACTTTGTTCAAATACATTTATCTTTAGTTTGTAACATTTGCATCTAAATTACATATCGACATATCATCTCGGTTTTATTTGATGGACCAATATCCATGTATTAAGTTAGGCAGCAAAAGATTGTCAGACATTTACAATCTATAGTTTGGCACTGACATCAGTTTCTACTTTCCTCTACTGGATCCTTTCCTTGGCCAGAAACCAACTCCCAATGATGAAGAATCCAGCTCTTGATATTTTTTAATCATACTATTCAAAGATGTTACAAAACATCTCTAGAGCATGGAGGACTTGGAACTCTTTTCAATTTCTGTATTCATTGAATCTGTCTTGTTTGATTTGTGGGCCTTCATAGCAACATAAAATTAGATAAGCAAACTCAACAGTTCTTTTGCCAAATTTATCTCTTTAGAGACAAGAGTCAATAAAAGTAAGCAATAGAATATAAAAAGTATAAATTAACACACAGATATAAGGTGTTGCTGGCTATAAAATCAAGACATGTTAAGTATTATGTGAAAATGCTACTTTCATGACAAATAAAAATTAGCAAGTGTGAGTAACACCTGCAATATCTGAATTGATAGCTCTAACTAATTATAATTTACAACTTCTAGAGAGTTTATGGATGCCATATATTATTATTTCTTCAAATCATAATCAACTTATTTGATTTCACATCAATGTTTTCATAGTCATATCTGTAAAAATCTGTATATTCAGTTTAAAAGCAGCATTGAATTCGCAGTTTAACATTAACCATACTCTTACCTAAATGATGTATAAATAACGTGCCCTCCAATTTAATCATTGACCTGGATAAATAATTAATTGCTCCCACATCCCAATTCTTACAAATCTCACCTTTGTTCTATCTTACATTTTTTCATAATTTGTACTTTCTTCATTTTTTAGGTTGTTTCACCACATTTTCTTCCCTGATACTTTTTTTTTGTTTCATGGTTGCATGCTTGCAATGTAGCTGGCGGTCTGAGTACTATTTTTGCTTCTTTGGAGCAGTCATTCTGCATTGTACTGTATACTGTTGTGGTAAGTCAGCAGTCCATTAGCTTCTTCAACTATCTGAGTAAGGTACATAATTTTTTTTTGATTAGATTACTTACAGTGTGGAAACAGGCCCTTCGGCCCAACAAGTCCACACCGACCCGTCGAAGCGCAATCCACCCATACCCCTACATTTACCCCTTACCTAACACTACGGACAATTTAACATGGCCAATTCACCTGACCCGTACATCTTTGGACTGTGGGAGGAAACCGGAGCACCCGGAGGAAACCCACGCAGACATGGGGAGAACGTGCAAACTCCACACAGTCAGTCGCCTGAGTCGGGAACTGAACCCGGGTCTCTGGCGCTGTGAGGCAGCAGTGCTAACCACTGTGCCACCGTGCCACCCACAATTTGTTAATTTTATTATAAAAATGAACTATGACAATGTTCCAATCACACAAGTTAAATATAGGTTGTTTTCATTTCTCTAATAACAAAATAACACAAGAGTCTGACCACAACAAAATTGATGCGCTTGTGTTTGTAACTTAAACAATTTTAGGACCACAGCAGTTACAAGTGCTACAATCAATATCTGTGGTGGAGAAAGTGAAGATTGCAGATGCTGGAGATCAGCATCGAGAGTGTGGTGCTGGAAAAGCACAGCAGGCAGGTAGCATCCAAGGAGCAGGAGAATCAACGTTTCGGGCATAAGCCCTTCATACATAGATGAAGGGCTTATGCCGCAATCAATATTTGTGTACAGGCAGTTTACTTTTATAAGCTATCAAATGCAATGTGTCAGTTTTAATTAGGGTTGCAATTTCACATCCATTGGCAGATATTGTTTCTGCTCTTCTAACATGCAAAAAACTTGGAATATATAGAAATTGTGCACTTAAAATTATAGAGTCATAGAGATGTACAGCATGGAAACAGAACCTTTGGTCCAATCTGTCCATGCCGACCAGATATCCCAACCCAATCTAGTCCCACCTGTCAGCACCCGGCCCATATCCCTCCAAACCCTTCCTATTCATATACCCATCCAAATGCCTCTTAAATGTTGTAATATTTCCAGCCTCCACCACTTCCTCTGGCAGCTCTTTCCATACTCGTACCACCCTCTGTGTGAAAACGTTGTCCCTTAGGTTTCTTTTATATCTTTCCCCTCCCACCCTAAACCTATGCCCTCTAGTTCTGGATTCCCCGACCCCAGGGAAAAGACTTTGTTTATTTACCCTATTCATGCCCTTAATTATTTTGTAGACCTCTATAAGGTCACCCCTCAGCCTCCGACGCTCCAGAGAAAACAGCCCCAGCCTGTTCAGCCTCTCCGTAAGCTCAAATCCTCCAATCCTGGCAACACCCTTGTAAATCTTTTCTGAACCCTTTCAAGTTTCACAACATCTTTCCAATAGGAAGGAGACCAGAATTGCACGCAATATTCCAACAGTGGCCGAACCAATGTTCTGTATAGCCACAACATGATCTCCCATTGTTTAACTTCCAAGCAAAAATAGTTGACGACTTTTAGCAATTAACTCATCATTAAGAGTGAATTTATACCAGTAATTATTAGACTTAAATTTCTTGCTAGGATAGAACTTACGTATCTATTGAAGACTTTCCTCTTGCACTCATTAGGACACATGCAAGGAAGAAACCTTTTGAAGTTTGGTGGTGTTCCATCTGGTCTGATGAGTTCAAGATGAAAAACTTTAGCAATGTTGTGGTCTTTTCAGCAATTCTTACTATGAGATCAGTGTACTGGACAATTCATGTACAAATGCAACATCCTCGTGAGGCTTCTGGAAGAGCTGCGCAAATCAAACAAGATCTTGTGGCAATTTGCAATTCATGGGATCTTTTGCTTTCTACAACTTTAATAACAATATGCATCATTCAGACCTCTCTATTTTCAGTAAAATGTGGTAAGGTGTTTCCAATAGTAGAGCAAGAAAAGTAATACATAAAAATATAAATATTTCCAAGTTCACATTTTTATTGAGAGTGTTACTTCAATTGATCATACTCCATAAAAATCACCCCACTGATTACTAGCTCCCCGTATTTATACAATCAATTCTGACCCAATTAACTCTTAATTAATATTTCCATTATCTGTTCCTTTTCCCACTAGGTCTCAGGCATTCCTTCAGACCTTATTAGATGGTAACAGTAGTCAGCTGCTTTCCTGAACTACCACAGTACACATGGTGTGGATACACCTACAATGCTGTTAGTGATGGAAGTCCAGGATTTTAACCCAGCGACAGTGAAGGAAATATTAGAATGCTGTGTGGCTTGGAAGGGAACTTGCATGTGGTGGTGTTCCTATGTATCTGCTGCCCTTGTCTTTCTTGCTGGCAGAAATTGGTGATTTGGAGTGTGTTGTTTAAGGAGTCTTGGTGAACTTACATGCATTTATAAATCATACACACTATGATGCTACTATGTATGAGTATTGGAGTGAGAGAATGTTGAAGATGTTAGATTTTATGCTTATCAAGTAGTCTGCTTTGTCCTCAATGATATCGAGCTTCCTGAATTTTGTTGGAGCTACAGTCAGGCAGGCAAGTGGAGAACATTCTATCACACTCAGGACTTGTGCCTTGTGGATGGTGGATGGATCATGGGGATCCAGGAGGTGAATTACTCTTTGCAGTGTTCCCAACCACTGACCTGCTCTTGTAGCCACAGTATTTTTATAGCCAGCCAGTTTAGTGTCTGGTAATGATGATCTTAAAAATGCTGATAGTGACAGAATTCAGTGACAGTAATGCCATTGTTAGTCAAGAGCAATTGTCGGATTCTTTCTTGTTAGAGTCATTGTTTCACACAGTGTGGCATGAATATTACTTGCCACTTGTCAGCTTAAGCCCGAATGTTGTCCAGGTCTTGCTGTATTTGGACATGGACAGCTTCTGTATCTGAGGAGTCAGAAATAGTGCAAAGAACATTGCGCAAAGATCAGCAAACATCCCCACTTCTGACCTTATGATGGAGAAGAGGTGCTTGAAGCACCTGAAGATGGGGTTAGGACAGTGCCCAGAAGATGCCCTGTGGCGAAGATGATAACATCTAATAACCACAACTATCTTCTGTTGTATGACTTCAGTCATACAATGATTTTCATTGACTCTAGTTTTGTGAGGGGTCATCAATGTCACAACTGGTCAAATGTGGCCTTGATATCAAGGGAAATCATTCTTACCTCATATTTGGAACTCAGCCGTTTTGTCCATGTTTGGGCGAAAGCTGTAATGTGATTACAAGCTCAGAAGTCAGTTTGCTGGAACCCAAATTGAGCAGTATATGAATTATAATTATCCCACATCAGATCACTTTAGGTTCTGAATGTGTCTGAATTTGTATGAGGTATAATGTGCTTTAGGCAGATCATATCTGTATAAAGTTGTGTTCTTTTGGGTAGGGATTCCAACAAGTATTTAGATAGAAAACCAGGAAATTTAATACAGCAAACAAGTCAGATTTGCATGGTCATCCTGCTGATGGTGCTTCCTCATGTTTTTACAAGAATGAAGAGCCTATGTACATCAAAAAACGTGTTCCTTGAACCCGGTTCAATGAAGAATGCAGGAGGGTATGCCAGCAGCAATGCCACGCTTATTGTAAAATGAGGTATTAACCTGGTGAAGCTACAAAACAGCACTATTTGCATGCCAAATAGCATGAACAGAGCTCAGTGATTCCACATTCCTGATGAAGGGCTTATGCCTGAAACATCAATTCTCCTGCTCCTCGGATGCTGCCTGACCTGCTGTGCCTTTCCAGCATCCTACTCTCTATTCTGATGTCCAGCAACTGCAGTCCTCACTTTCTACTCAGTGATCTCACAGCAAAGGGATCAGATCTAGGCTCTGCAGTCTGCCGTATCGTCAATGGCAGTAGCCAATTAAACAACTCACTGGAACAGAAGGCTGTAGAAATACCTAATTCTCAATGATAAAAGAGCCTAGTACATTGGTTTAAAAGGCTGAAGAACTCACAACAATCCCCAGCCAGAAGTGCCGAGCAGATGATCCATCTCAGCCTCCTCCAGTGGTACCCAACATTACAAATGCTAACCTTCAGCCAATGCAATTCACTCTGTGTGATATCAAGAAGATATTAGGCATTAGACACAGCAAAAGCTTTGAACATTGACAACATTCAGACAATTGTGTTCCAGAATTTTCTGCACCCTTAGCCAAGCTGTTCTAGTACAGCCTCGTCACTACCTGACAATGAGGAAAATTGCCTGGTTTGTCCTGTACACAAAAAAGAAGGAGGTGGCTAGTTACCACCCATCAATCTACTGTCAATCATGTGAGCTTGTGATCACATTACAGTAAAGTGATGGAAGGTGTCATCAACAGTGCTATTAAGCAGCACCTGCTCAGCAATAACCTGCTCAGTGATGTCCAGTTTGGGTTCCACTGGGGCCACTCAATTCCTGACCTCATTGCAGTCTTGGTTCAAACATGGACAAAAGAGCTGAATTCAGGTGAAATGAGCGTGACAGTCCTTGACATCAGGGCCACATTTAAATGAATGTGGCATCAAGGAAACCTAGCAAAACTGGAGTCAATGGGAATCAGGGGAAAACTCTTCATTGGCTAGAGTCACACCTGGTTATGGTTTTTAGAAGTCAGTCATCTTAGTGCCAGGACAGCCACACAGGAGTTCCTCAGGGTAGTGTCCTGGGAGTAACCACCTTCACTGCTTCATCAATAACCTTCCCGCCATCATAAGGTCAGAGGGAGGATGTTTGCTGATGACTGTATAATGTTCAGTGACATTCTCAACTCCTGAAACATTCCACGTCCAAATGCAACAAGACTTGGACAATATTCAGCGTTGGATTGAAAGGTTGAAAGTAATATTCACACCACACAAGTGCCAGGCAATGATCATCTTCAACAAAAAGGCAGTCGACCCGCTGTTGCTTCAAATGCAATGGTATTAATATTTTGAACTGTCCTGGGTGTTACCATTGACCAGAAACTGAACTGGACCAGCCATGTATTTACAGTGCATACAAAAACAGGTAAGACTCTATGAAAACTGCAACTCAGCTCCAGATTCCCCAAAGCCTGTCCACCATCTATAAGACACAAGTCAGAAATGTGATTGAATCCTCCTCACTTGCTTGGATGAGTGCAACTCTAGCAACACTCAAGAAGCTTTACACCATGCAAGACAAAGCAGCCTGCTTGATTGACACCACATCCACTGCCTCTACCACTGAGGGTCAATAGCAACACTGTGTACCATATATAAGATGCACTGTCGAAATTCACCAAACTCCTCAGACAGCAATTCCCAAACATCTGATCCCTTCCAGCTAGAAGAGCAAGGACAACAGTTACATGGGAACATAACTACCTGCAAGTTCACCTCCAAGTCACGCACAATCTGAACTTGGAAATCTTTCACCATTCCTTCAGTGTTGCTGGGTCAAAACCATGGATCTCCCTCCATACCAACGTAGTAGGTCTATCTATAGCACATGGTTTGCAGTGGTACAAGAAGGTAGCTCACCACACATTGTCGAGATGTGCAGTAAATGTTGGCTTAGCCAGTGATGCCCACATTACTTAAGTGAATAAACTTTCTTTTATAAAAGCACAATCCTCTCTAATGAATAATTTTGCAACTATAGCAGTACACTGATTGAAAATTATTATATGTATAGACCAGAAATAAATGGTTACCAAATTAATAACAGTTTTGGAATATGAAGATTTGTTCACTATTTAGTGTTCAAATTTAAAATAGTTCAGCACACAGAAAAATCCAGCTCTTTGTAGCATTGATTTAAGTCACATCAGAGAATGTTTGTAATGTATCTTAAAGTAGTCCAGCAATCGGTATTTGCCACAAAATTTTCCACATAGATATCACCAATCCTGCCTTTCTGTGATGATGATCAGAATGCAAATAACTAGAGGCAGATTTGTTTATCAAAGCATAGTTATTCTACATGCCTTTTCTTTGATCTATTTTAGCTTTCAAGATTCGTATGCATACATTAATGTATGGTGCCATCAGTTCCTGCTGTCTGGAATAGGGTAGACAGACTATTTATAAGCATTTTGAACAAAAGTGAAATGCAGAACAAGAGGAGTTTATGTTAAATTCACTTATACACTTAAGTGCAGACAGTACCATGAGACATCGTACCATGTGAATGTTTAAGACTGTAATTTCAACGCTGTACTTCACTATGTGTTGTTCTGTTCATTTTAAAAAATACCGATTTATTTTTAATTACAAGATATACACCTTTTGCTTGCCAGCTCATCATAATTAATCCCCTTGCCTTTCTTTGAAATAGTGTCCCAGGATATTTAACATCCACCTGAGAACACCTTGTTGAAAAGATAGTACCAGGAACAGTGTAGCACACCCTCAGCAACTGACTGAACTGTGTTACAATGATAGTGAAAATGTACTACCAATACTCAAATTTCATCACTTGATTTTAAAACTTGAAACTTTCAAGGACTAAACTCAGCTTTAAAGAAGGACAAATGCTGATCTAAAACTGCTGTTGTGATAACCTGACAGGTTGAGCAAGGCTCTTGACACCATCTGTCAACAAGGATCAGTCTGATCAAAAATTCACATTGTTATAAAAATGTACTGAAATTTAAATCTGTATATTCTGCTTGATTTGTGCCTTTCTGAAAGTTGCACATTGAGATCAAAGGTTGTCTACAGGGTATTCAGCTTGGAGAAACAACGAACAGATTCAGGAATATACCAATGGACCTTTATCCAACAGCTGCTTCTGAGTAGCAGGGCAAAGACAAGAAAAAATAGATTTGTGAACAAGGACTGGAAGACCATCTCTTGGCAAATCTCTCTCTCTCTCTCTCTCTCTCTCAACTTCAAACTCATTGATGAATAGCAACTTGGAACACCAAGCATGATTCATTAAGAACTCCTGGACATCTGCAACTTCACCATGTCTAAGGAAACAAGAAAGCAGCCAAACAGGTGGACTCAAACAGGGTACCAAAAAAGGTAACTCTTGCAACTCAAATAAAACAGTGAATTGTAACAGTTTTTAACTTTCTATCTGTACCAAACACTTCCCCTTTCTTAATAAGGTCATTACCTGTGTTTTTTGAGTGTGTTTGTTGTCTCGCTTTATTATTTCTTCAGGTAATAAACCTCCACTCTCTTCCATTCAAGAAAACCTTGTAGTTGGCTATCTTTCATTTTTGATTCAGCTAACTACGTTTAACTAAAAGTATGACAATCATGTCCTAAAGAAATATTTGTTGCAACTGATCGAGAGGGGATGTCAATGACATCTCCCCACTTGGTCATAACAACTGTCAGTCCAAATTTTGTACAGAACTCTCGAGAGTGGGACTTGAATCCATTACCTTTTGATGTAAAGAAAGGAGTGCAGCTGGCATCATACTTTGATACATTTCACATCCATATCCTTTCCAGAAACAGCAATGGCATGTAGTGAGACAATAGATCAAGTTCCAGGAGTCGCTGGATAGTGACTGAATTTTTTTTCCCTCTCTGTCATGAGTATTATAGTACTGCATTGCTACAACAGCTGAAATCAATGAACTAATCATTAGTAAATGGAATTCACTACCACATAATACCCAGAGTGGATGCTGGGACTTTGAACAAATTTAAGGAGGAGATAGACAGATCTTTAATTAGTAATGAGTTGAAGGATTATACAGATAGGAAAGTGGAGTTGAGGCTGATGTGAGTTCAGCCACAGTCATATTAAAGGGCAAATCAGGCTTGAGGAGCTGAATTACACACTCCTACTCTTCGTTCTTATGCTCTTAAAACTTGGGCCTGCCCATCTATTTGTTTGTTGAAGCTATTTTAATCAATGAGACCAACATCTGTTTGCCTGTTCCCTGTGATTATATTCAGCAAATCTGTAGTTATATTTATATAAGCATATAAACATGTGATATATGAGCAGAAATAGAAAATTTGACCCCTTGAATTTTGTCCATGTAATAGGACATGGCTGATCTGTTGGTGCATCAAATTCCATATTCCCATCTACTCCTGCCTAATAAGAATCTGTGAATCTCTGTCTTAAGATTATTCGTGATCCTGCCTCCACTGCATTCTGAGGCAGAGTTCAAATGTTACACAAACCTCTGAACTCTCCTCATCTTGAAAGACTATTCCTGATTTTAAAACAATGCCCCCTAGTCCTAGACTTCCCCACAAGAGAAAACATCCTTTCCACATCCACATTGTCAAGACACTGTCAGGATCTTGTATGCTTCAGTCAAGTCTCCCCCAACTTCTCTAAACTCCAGCAGAAGCAAGTCCACCAGTCCAAACTATTCTCATAGGATAACCCATATATTCCAAGTATCAACAGTAAACCTTTTCTGAACTGCTTCCAATGCATTCACAACGTCCTTAAAAAAGGAGATCAAAACTGTTCACAATATTTGAGATGCAATCTCACCAATGCCCAATACAACCAAAGCAAAACACTCTTACTTTTACCATAGAATCCCTACTGTGGAATCAGCCATTCAGCCCATTGTGTCCACATTGATCCCCTGTAGAGCATCCCACTCAGATGAAACCCTCTACCCTACACCTGTAACCCTGCAGTTCCCATGGCTAATCTACCTAGCCTGTACACCCCTGGACATTATAAGCAATTTAGTATTGCCAATTCACCTAACTTGCACATCTTTGGACTGTGGGAGGAAACAGGAGAACCCAGAGGAAATCTGCATAGACATAGAGAAAATGTCCAACTCCATACAGACAGTGAAGGCAAGAATCAAAACCAGATGCTTGACACTAACCACCATGCCACCCTTATGTTTTAGGGTCATCGAGGTGTACAGCACGGAAACAGACCTATTGGTCCAATTTATCCATGCTGACCAAATATCCTAAATTAATCTAATCCCATTTGCCAGCACTTAGACTATATCCCTCCAAACCCTTCCTATTCATGTACCCATCCAGATGCCTTTTAACTGTTGTAACTGTGCCAGCTTCCACCACTTCCTCTGGCAGCTCCTTCCATTCATGCACCACCCTCGGCATGAAAAGGTTGCCCTTTTGGACCCTATTAAATCTTTTCCCTCTCACCTTAAACCTATTCCCTTGGGTTTTGGACTCTCCCATTCTGGGGAAAACACCTTGACTATTTACCCTGTCCATGCCCCTCATGATTTTATAAACCCCCATAAGGTCACCCCTCAGCCTCCAATGCTCCAGGGAAAATAGCCCCAGCATATTCAGCCTATCACTACAGCTCAAGCCCTCCAATCCTGGCAATGTTCTTGCAAATCTTTTCTGAACCCTTTCAAGTTTAACAACATCTTTCCTATAGTGGAGAGACCTGGATGAATTATTCCAAAAGTGGCCTAACCTGTGTCCTGAACAGCCACAACATGACTTCCCAATTCATGTACTCAGTGCACTGACCAATAAAGACAAGCATACCAACTGCCTTCTTCACTATCCTATCTACCTGCAACTCCACTTTCAAGGAACTTTGAACCTGCACTCTGAGGTCTCTCTGTTCAGCACCACTCCCCAGAACCTGTATAAGTCCTGCCCTGAATTGCCTTTCCAAAAAGAAGCAGCTCATACTTATCTAAATTAAACTTTATCTGCCACTCCTCAGCTCTCTTTTATATTCAATTATTTTATATTTTATGTTTAATTCATCTTGTAATAAAGAATAGTATCCCAATAGCATTCTTGATTATGTGCTATACTTGCACATAAATATTTTATGGCACATGCGTCAGATCACTTTAATCTCTTTGTGCACTTGAAATCTTTAGTTGTACACCATTTAAATAACACTCTGCATTTTTATTCTTCCTGCCAAAGTGAGCAATATCATATTTTTTCCATGGTAAATTCTATAATTTTATTCATACTCTGGTGGCAGTCTTTCAAACAGCAATATAGTTGCGTCAATGAATGTGTGCCGGGACACAGATAAATATAATCTCCGAGGATCTAAATGATAACAATACATTTTTACCCAAGATACCAATTAAAGGTGTGTCAATGATTGGGCTCAAGCCCTCATTATTTTTTTTATAATTTCCAAGCAATGTCTGCTCAAGAATTTCCAAAAATAAAAATTGTAGTCTGCAATGTATAAATCATTGTTTTGTTATTGATGAATTTACTGCAAAGATTCAAGAACCTAACTGCTCGTGATTGCCAAAGTATCTGCAGCAGGATAAGTGCAGAATGCCATTTCAAGCACAACCCAGTCCGAGGAATAAGGATATTTGTTTCACTCATTGCAGGATGTATGACTGATAATCCAAAGAATTCCTTTTGTTTTACAAAATTGTGTTGGACAGAGAAGCAAGTATGTCAATTCCTAGAGTAGCAACTTGACACTAAGCAAGCATTTTGAATTCAATGTATTCACCTGATAACTATGCAGTAGGAAATATTATTTTCAATTGGTTCTGCCAATGAATTATGACTTACATATTGAAATCCACTGCTAGGAAAGAGAAAGTGTTTTTACAGATGCAAAGGTTTAACAAAGTTTTCCACCTCAATTATAGAATCAAGGAAAAAATAGAAAACAGAGACATAAAAATCGTCTGAACTTGCTAATATGCTGGATCAGAAACTGATTTAGTTTTAAGTTGGTATAAAATCCCTAAGATGTTTGTATCTAAACTCTCTTTCCTCCTATAATATGCTGCTTAAGATCCATCTCTGATCAAGTGTTTGATTACCTGCCTGACCGTCTCCCTTGGTTCCATTTAATTTTGTTTGCTCAGATTATGTTCCAGTGAAGCAGGAGATATTTGTTCAGAAGGATATCAAGAGGACAGAAAAATGTCGAGAGGACTTTGCATTCCTGTTGCCCACTGGTAATCTGTAAGAATCAAGCTTCAACATTATGATTCTCAGTTTCCTGCTGAAATAAATTTTTGGCTGTATTATTGCTGGAATTTTGTATAGGGTTGGCTAGCTGGTTTAAAAGGTTTCCAAAACAACAGGTTCAATGCCCACACTGGTACAAATCATCATGAAGCTCAGCTTCCTCAACCTTGCTCCTCACCTGTGGTGACTTTCAGGTTATGCTTATCGACAGTTATACCTAGGGAGCAGCCTATGGTCTTTTGGTGACTCTGGCGGTGTTCACTTCAATGGCACTTTTATACAAAATAAATAGCAGCAAAGCTCATCGACTTATCTTATACATCCAACAGAACATCCAACTATCTCCTACAACTTTACAGAAATCCATTTCATGTGCAAACATTTTAAAGTCAAACATCCCACCATTAATCTGTCATAATTTGTTTCCATTCCCATTTTTCTTGTTTTCACAATTCACCATGAAGAAATGGATTGGCATTATTGTAGTGCTAAATACTTTTCAGGCCTCTATTAGGTCCACCCTCAGACCTTTACAGTAGATTTCATACATTGGCCAGCTGACTGGCACAGAAAACTGGCTTGCTGCATGGTCCTGAAGTTGGGATGTGGGTGGGGAGTCAAGCCAGTTTTGAAGGTGGAGCCTCATGAACCAGTCATTGGCTTGCCTTGCAGAAAGGCCCGTGAAGATATCGCCCAGAGCAGCAGCACACCAGATTATTCTTGAAGATCCACAGGTATTCTTCAACCTGGCCTTTCCTGGCCTCATCTGTCATCCATAGGACAAGCCAATTAAAAGTGTTGTGGTAGATTGAGTATGCCATTAGACCCAATGGCATTGATAAATGAAACTCCATCTCACTCGCACTGGAGCTTTTGCCACCCAGCGATGACCCTGGGAAAAGTGGCAGCAGTGCATGAACAGTGTATAAATCCAGCAGCTTTGGTTCATCTCTGTTTCTTCATTGTTTGTAGCAAAGAAAGGAACATGCAATGAATGAAAATTAGATAGTTACTTTAATGGACAAGTGATCAGTAACACTGGAGTTAAAAATCACACATCACCAGGTTATAGTCCAACAGATTTGATTGGAAGCACACTAGCTTTCGGAGCGACGCTCCTTCATCAGGTGATTGTGGAGGGCTCGATCGTAACACAGAATTTATAGCAAAAATTTGCAGTGTGATGTAACTGAAATTATACATTGAAAAATTGATTGTCTGTTAAGACTTTCATCTGTTAGAATACAGTGATAGTTTCATGTGTAAATCACAAAACCTTTTTTTTAAAGGTGCATTCTCGGGTTAGCTGTTAACAATGGTGATAGCTAGACAATATGTTGAAGATGTTAGCCCCCTGTGTTCTCTGTCTATGATCTGATGTTTAAATTGATTCTAATCTAAAAAGTGAGATAACAGTGTTTTACATACATTCATGCAGTTTTTGAGCTCAGAGTTCTACATGAATGTATGCATTTTTTGAGCAAAGTGCAAATTCACCCCACAAAATATATGTGCGCATGTGGGTCTTTGTCTGTCTGTCTGTCTGGGGTGGGGTGTGTGTGTGTGTGTGTGTGTGTGTGTGTGTGTGTGTGTGTGTGTGTGTGTGTGTGTGTGTGTGTGTGTGTGTGTGTGTGTGTGTAGTGAGTGCAGAGTGTCTTTAAGTCTGTGAGGGGGTGCATGTGTGAGTTCGGTACCGAACTTAGCTATCAGCCTCTGCTCGGCCACTTTCCTCTGCTGCCTATCCCGAAGTCCAGCTTGGAGGATGGTCACCCGAAGGTCTGAGGCTGAATGTCCTGGACCACTGAAGTGTTCCCCAACTGGGAGGGAACCTCCTGTCTGTTGATTGTTGTGCGGTGCCCATTCATCCGTTGTCGTAGCCTTTGCTCGGTTTCCCCAATGTACCATGCCTCCGGGCATGCTTGCCTGTAACGTATAAGATAGACAACTCATGAGTCACATGAGTACTTGCCATGTACAAGGTGGGAGATGTTCCCACGCGTAATAGTGGTATCTATGTCCACAATCTGACACGTCTTGCAGCAGTGGTGCTGGAAGAGCACAGCAGTTCAGGCAGCATCCAATGAGCAGCGAAATTGACATTTCGGGCAAAAGCCCTTCATTCCTGATGAAGGGCTTTTGCCCGAAACGTCGATTTTGCTGCTCGTTGGATGCTGCCTGAACTGCTGTGCTCTTCCAGCACCACTGATCCAGAATCTGGTTTTCAGCATCTGCAGTCATTGTTTTTACCTTACGTCCTGCAGCGTCCACTGTGACAGGGTTGTATGGAGTTGTCCTGAGAGCCGGGCAGTTTGCTACAAACAATGAACTGTTTGAGATTTGGCAGTTGTTTAAAGACAAGTAATGGAGGTATGGGGAAGGTCTTGGTGAGCTGCTCATCCGCATTGATAATGTGTTGCAGGTCACGAAGAACATGGCGTAATTTTTCAGCCCCTGGGAAGTACTGAACAACGAAGGGTACCCTGCCAGTTGCAGCACGTGTCTGGGACAGATATGTGCTGCAACTGACAGGGTACCCTTCGTTGTTCAGTACTTCCCAGGGGCTGAAAAATTACGCCATGTTCTTCGTGACCTGCAACACATTATCAATGCGGATGAGCAGCTCACCAAGACCTTCCCCATACCTCCATTACTTGTCTTTAAACAACTGCCAAATCTCAAACAGATCATTGTTCATAGCAAACTGCCCGGCTCTCAGGACAACTCCATACAACCCTGTCACAGTGGACGCTGCAAGACGTGTCAGATTGTGGACATAGATCCCACTATTACGCATGGGAACACCTCCCACCTTGTACATGGCAAGTACTCATGTGATTCAGCCAACATTGTCTATCTTATACGTTGCAGGCAAGGATGCCCGGAGGCATGGTACATTGGGGAAACCGAGCAAAGGCTACAACAACAGATGAATGGGCATCGCACAACAATCAACAGACAGGAGGGTTCCCTCCCAGTTGGGGAACATTTCAGTGGTCCAGGACATTCAGCCTTGGACCTTTGGGTGACCATCCTCCAAGGTGGACTTCGGGACAGGCAGCAGAGGAAAGTGGCCGAGCAGAGGCTGATAGCTAAGTTTGGTATCCATAGGGAGGGCCTCAATCGGGACCGTGGGTTCATATCACATTACAGTGATCACCATTGCACTACACACACACACACACTCACCTCACATACACACGGACACAGGTACATATAGACACGCACACAGACACGCACACACACCCTTATAGACACACACACACACACACATGCACCCCCTCACAGACTTAAAGACACTCTGCACTCACTACACACACGTACTTTCTCACATTCACAACCCCCACCCCAGACAGACAGACACACACAGACAGACAAAGACCCACATGCACACATATATTTTGTGGGGTGAATTTGTACTCGCAGAGTTACATTGCATTTTGCTCAAAAACTGCATACATTCATGTAGAACTCTGAGCTCAAAAACTGCATGAATTTATGTAAAACACTGTTATCTCACTTTTTAGATTAGAATCAATCTAAACATCAGGTCATAGACAGAGAACACAGGGGGCTAACACCTTCAACATATTGTCTAGCTAAACCAAGAATGTAACTTTTAAAAAAAGGTTTTGTGATTTACACATGAAAGAAGTGAAACTATCACTGTATTCTAACAGATGAAAGTCTTAACAGACAATCAATTTTTCAATGTATAATTTCAGTTACATCACACTGCAAATTTTTGCTATAAATTCTGTTTTACGATCGAGCTCTCCACTATTTGTGGGCAGCACGGTGGCACAGTGGTTAGCACTGCTGCCTCACAGCGCCTGGAGACCTGGGTTCAATTCCCGACTCAGGCGACTGACTGTGTGGAGTTTGCACGTTCTCCCCGTGTCTGCGTGGGTTTCCTCTGGGTGCTCCGGTTTCCTCCCACAGTCCAAAGATGTGCGGGTCAGGTGAATTGGCCATTCTAAATTGCCCATAGTGGTAAGGGATAATGTAGGGGTATGGGTGGGTTGCGCTTCGGCGGGTCGGTGTGGACTTGTTGGGCCGAAGGGCCTGTTTCCACACTGTAAGTAATCTAAATCTATTACCTGATGAAGGAGCGTCGCTTCGAAAGCTAGTGTGCTTCCAATTAAACCTGTTGGACTATAACCTGGTGTTGTGTGCTTTTTAACTTTGTACACCCCAGTCCAACACTGGCATCTCCAAATTGTATCACTGGACCATGCTTTCTAGCATAATGTCAGGAAAAGATTTTTTATAGAAAGGATAACAGAAATCGAAAACTTGTTCTATTAAAATGCTATTGAAATGAAGATTAATTGAAATTTTCAAATCTGAAACTTGTTGAACAAGAGTACAATGATTATGAAACCAAGGTAGCAGATGGAGTTAAGATAAAGGCCGGCTATGATCTAATTGAATGGCAGAACAGGTTTGAGGGGGTTGCAGGGTCTACTCCTGTTCCTATAATGAATGAGGGTCTTTTTAGGAAAAGATGGGAGAGAATTGTTTTTACCAGTCTTAGAATTTAAAATATCCTGGAATTTATGTTAGAATGCTGTTCTTTTCAGGGTCAGACGTAGGCAAGATAGGTAGCTAACATCTGCAAAATAATCACTATTATAGAGTGAATTTTTTAGTTACTGATTAGCTAGGGAAAATCTCCACCTTGTGCATGATCTTTCTTTTAATGGTATCAGTAAAACCTGTAACACAGAGCTAACAAAAATTCCTGGATAATAACGTAACATTTACATTATATATTGAGTGTAAAGTTGTTCCATTAAATTGGCAGATGATAGATAGATGGCTTCTTTGCTTTCCATAAGTTAACAAATTGCAAATATTATAGGGAAAATTCAGCTGTTTGAGTACTCGTAACAAAAACAGAAAAATGTTTGTCAATGTTCTAATCAGATGAAATGTCCTCGTTATGTTTATCGTGTTGTTAAGGCACAATGACTCCAGGAAATCTTCCTTTAGTTTGGAATACACTCCCAACATCATTAATCATTTGGAAGCGAGGGTAAAGCAGGCATTCTAGTGGGGCCTAATGCTCAATTGTATGAACAGTCAGAAGATTTTCCTTTGTTTTAGCACGCATCTAGCTGCACTAAGAGTGCACTTCTAAAGTAGCAATGCCTGGAAATTGCACATTTTTCATTTATAAAGTAGATTTTCAGCTGCTGCTGAGATGGATTCAGCAGAGTTTGCTGATTTGTGTGAGGATTCACAACATTGGGATTGTGCCAAAATATGCTAAAGCTGGAATGATCTAAAATATTTGCACAGAAGCGAATGTTTCCAACATGAATGGTGAATGAGACATAAGTAATCTTTAACAGTAGCAATGCTATCTGTGAGAAATATTGGTGAAAAGCTAGACTCATGTGAAATAAATCATGAAAAGATGGTAAGGGAAAGGGGATTCTCAGTGCTCCGGTTAAAATTTATTTAGAGCACAGTTTGCATTGTGTTCTGGCAAGGCTAAAATAAAAGTGTAAAACAATTAAAGACTATTGGGAATGCGTTAAACAAAAATGTTGGATCCAGAAATTTATTCATCATGAGTAAAAGTGATGAAGGATAGACACTAAACATATCAAGGGCAAATAGATCCACTCTAACCAGGTTGAAGACTAATTTTGTTGAAACTTGGGTAAAGAGGCTGAAATCCATTGAACAGTAACAGGCCATTTGGCCTAATAAGCAAGGTTCAGCATTTATTTCCCAATTAATGCTGAATTAATTTATGTTGTAGAGGTGTTGGACTAGGGTGCACATGGTCAGAAGTCACATGAGACCAGGTTCTAGTCCAATGGGTTTATTTGAAATCACAAGCTTTCAGAGCGCTGCTCCCTCAGAAAGCTTGTGATTTCAAATAATCCTGTTGGACTATAACCTGGTGTCATGTGACTTCTGAATTAATTTATCATGAAATCATAGAGCATAGGAACATACCCTTTGCTCCTACCAGTCTAGGCCGACCATTTTCCCAAATTAAACTAATTCCTCCTGCCTCCATTGGGCACATATCCCTTCAAACCTTTCTAATTTATGAACTTATCTAAATATATTTTAAACTTTGTAACTGTACCCACATGCACCACTTTCTCTGGCAGTTCATTCCATGCAATTCATTCTCCGTACAAAAACAGTGCCCCTAATGTCGTTTTTAAATCTTTCTCTTCTCACCTTAAAAATATGCCCTCTTGTTTTGAACTTCACTAGTTTTGAAAGACCCTCATCATTATCTGGTTTTCGTCATCCACCTTCCAATCAGCCTTGAAAGCTGGAATAATTTCTGTGTTAACCACGAACTGTGAAAATGAATTTCACAGCTTTGCAACTCTGTAAAAGTTTCTAGTTCCTTGTACTCGTTGTTAAGCTTGGAAAATTCCAGACGCAGTACTAAAATGTCAAAAACAAGCAAGTAGTTTCATGTCCATATAGATAGCAGTTAGGGGTTTCCCGCATACACTTAACAGAACTAATACACTAAATGAGGAAATGACTCTGAAACTTTTGAGAAATATATTGCCACATACAGAAGCAGTACCTGGCACCACATGGTGGCAACAAAGGGTATTACAGTTCTAAAATAAAAGTTTACCAAGTTCGGCAGTAAGGTGAAAACAATCCAAATAAAACAGGAAAACAAAAGCTGGCCATACGAATACAAACAAAAACACAAACCGATGCAAAATAGTTTGGCAGATTTTTTTCAACAGTGGGAAGAAAAGGCAACAACTTTCTATGTGGTAACTGGAAGCAGTCTCCCGCTTCTTCAAACCTTGCACACAAGATTATTTTCATTCAATTTACCAGAAGGCATCTTTCCCACAAGGTGCAGACCTGCTCTATTCAACCTGGCAATAAATGTCTGCCATTTCCCTTCTGGTCCAAGTCAAAACACAATCAGCATTCACTCAACTGATATGTGGGATAGACAGTTTCTCTCAGGAGGAAATGCTGGACAGACTGAAACTAAATCTGTTGGTGTTTTGAAGAATGAGGAATCCCTATCTCTGGGCCAGACAGCCTGAGTTCAAGTATCACTCAATCTGGAGATATTTTAGAACATATCTGGGCAAATTGATTCCAAAGTATTTGTAAGATCCTGAGAGAACTTGACGGGGTGAGTGCTGAAAGGATGATTCCTCTTACGTTGGAGATCAGAATGATGGATTTAAAAGTAATGGGTCTCCCATTTGAAACAGAAATAAGGGGTCTTCTTTTCCTCAGAGGCTCATGAGTCTTTGGAATTCTCTTTCTTGTTGAGGTAGAGTCAGGGTGATTAAGTATTTTTAAGGCAGAGGTAGAAAATTCTTCACGAACAAGGGAGTCAAAGATTATTGGGGGGGAGGCAAACATTCAGCCATGATTGTATTGAACGGTGAAGCAGATTCAAGGGCTGAATGGTCTATGCCTGTTCCTAATTCATTTAGAGTTATTGAGTATTACAACACAGAACAAGATTTTTCAGCCCATCATTATCCACCTATCTACTCTAATCACATTTTCCAACTCTTTAACCTTGTATACTCTTGTACGTCATGGGTTCATCTAAATACTTCTTAAATGTTGAATATACATATTGACATCAGAGGAGCCCATTTAATGAGTTAGTTGTTGATGAGTCTTTGCTTGAGTCTGGCAGGTACTGACTCTTCTTCCAAAAGCAGGAGCAGGGATCAGGAACATGAGAAATCAGTTAAGTTCAATTAAAAGGCCCGCCTGTTCCTTTCTGATCAGTTAGAGATGTAACATATCTCTGAGATTTTATCTACATTTGATTCTTCCAGAACTTTTCCAGATTAGTCACTTTCTTTGGTACTCCACTGAAAAAATAATCACTTCCATATATTTATAAGGTTTAAAAAGAAACAAAAAGTAAATTAACGATCTTGTGATTACTTGGAATGTCACATTATTGGTGAATATGGAAACAGGATGATATTCACTGGAGAAATCGTGCAGGAGAAGGGTTTCAGATTTTCAAGGTAATGGAGCATAGTTCTAGGAGAACAAGTTCCTGTAGCAGTTGGATGGGTTATCCTTGCGCTAAGGCTGGATCAAAGTTCTCAGTGACATGACAAGTCATAAGTGTTTGAAGGGTCTTGGCAGGGGAAACAGACCCAAAACAGCAGAATGATGGAGTAAGAACAGAGGACAGGCATGGAATAAGTTCTCCTGATTAATGTGTAGTCAGGAATACCAAAAAAAGGAGGGGTGTGGTAGTATTAGTCAAAGTTTATGCTTAAATTCTACAGTTCTAGAATTTAATCTATTTGGCTTGAGTTGAAAAACAGCTTTCCCATTATTGGGAATTTGTTTTAGAAAAGCTTTGGTGTAAAGAATAAATAAATTTGTCAGCAAATTTCAAAAGGATGTAATATTATAACATTTTAATGACCTTAGAATTATATATAATACCATAAATAAATGTAGCAAAAGGGTGCAGAAGGAGAGTAATTTCTGATATGTGGAGTGTAGGAAATTTATTGTTGTAGGAAATCATTGAGCTACCAGTGATCACAACAAAGTTCAGTTTCAAGTCATTATGCAAATCAGACAATCACAAAGGTAAAAACTAGCAAACTGCTAATTCTCATGATATAAGAGGGAACTTTACATAAATAGATTGAAGAGGCAGTTTAGAAGGTGATCAGAAATGGAGCAATGGAGAGTATTCAGGGAAGAGACTGTTCAGATAGAAACTAGGCATTTTTTTGTTAAGGGAAAAAGTTGTGCATCTAATGTGTTATGGATCAATAAATAATTAAAAGATAAAATAAGCCAGAAAAGATTGGATATCAGGAACACAATTCAGTTAATAATCAGGCAGATTATGGAAAGTACATGGAAAGCAAAGACAGGCTACAAGAAAAGATTAGCAGCCAAATTTAAAATGAGTCTGTTTTATAAACACGTTGTGACATGAAATTTGGACATGCAGATGGCCAAAGATCTTTGAGCAGGGATTGTTAATTCTACTTGCATCAGATCATTACAAGGATGGAAGAAGATTAAGGTTAAACAAGGAAGACATTATTTACATGGAATTAAACCTATGAATTGCATATGGTTGAGGAAATCCTTTGTCCATCTGATCCTTTTACCCATCAGGCCTCCTTATCCCAAAGACATTTCTTCCTCAAGGCAGGGTCTTCTGTGTTTTGTAGCCTCCTTCACCATCACCACCCGCAATGGAGGTTTTGGCACAGCTGCTCCAGTTGCTCTGTTTGCAACCCTCCCTATCACCATCAGCTGCTGGAGGTTCTGTTACACACTCCTCTGCTTGAGACTGGCCATCTCAGCAATGCAGATTGCACACAGCTAAGCAGTTGCATGATAATTGTGCCATGTGAATGTTTGAGTTCAAATAGTGTCAGCATTCTCTTTCTACAGCATCAGTCTGGACAAATGGAAAGAGTTTTTCAGTGGTATCTGGCACTTTCTAGAAAGACATTCTCAGTCACTTATTTATCCTGGTACCTTCCAAGGGACCTAGGCTCGATAGCACTTTGGGGTCTAAGTCTGTCAGGTTTTCAGGAATTTTATAATAGGTGGTACTTATTGCTTCAGTTTCCAGATCCCAGCTGGTCATCCCTGAACTGCTTTCCATCGGTTGCATCTTTAGATTAGATTAGATTAGATTACTTACAATGTGGAAACAGGCCCTTCGGCCCAACAAGTCCACACTGACCCGCCGAAGCGCAACCCACCCATACCCCTACATTTACCCCTTAGCTAACACTACGGGCAATTTAGCATGGCCAATTCACATGACCCGCACATCTTTGGACTGTGGGAGGAAACCGGAGCACCCGGAGGAAACCCACGCAGACAACGTGCAAACTCCACACAGTCAGTTGCCTGAGGTTGGAAATGAACCCGGGTCTCTGGCACTGTGAGGCAGCAGTGCTAACCACTGTGCCACCGTGCCGCCCACTGGATTCATAACACAGATATCACTCCAGGACTCTACTCCATATGAACCATCAAGCACTGATGCATTAGGTTCTGTAGCTGAATGTTACATTAGTTTTGCTAAGTAGTCTTTTGGGAGGATTCTTGCCACAGAAAGTCACCCTCTGCCACTCTTAAATCAGTGTAAACTATTGGAAAAGGATACATCAAGGAAGAACCTTCAGCTCAGCAAGAAATCAACAGATCTTGTGAACAAAGGTTATGAAACTGTTTTCCCAGTTTTACCTCTACCTGTGTGTTTTTTCTTCACTACTTCATGGAATCATAGAATCCTGACAGTGTGGAAGCATTCAGCCCATCCAGTCCACATTGACCCTCCAGAGGGCATCCACCCAGACCCAATCCTTTACTGTATCCCTGTAACCCTGCTTGTCCCATGGCTAATCTACATAGCCTGCACATCCCTGGACAATATGAGCAATTTAGCATGGTGAATCCACTAATCTGAAAGAAAGCAATTAATATGAATCTTTTGTCTAATTACATAAGTAGGGACTGGTAATGAAGGTCACTAAAAGCTTTAACTATCACGTGCATGAAGATAACAGCGACACTCCAGAGCCCAAAAAGCATTCATAACATAGCCTGGTGCCTGTGTAGAATGTCATCTCTTCAATGAGTAGCTGGTGGGCAAAATCAAAACTGCAGAAATTCTTTCCATCTTTCAGAACTTGTAATGCTTTCTCAATCCGGTAGATGATCAGCATCCTTATGAGGCCTAATATCGAGTGCTCAGTTACTCTCCAGTTTTCCATCTTTCTTCCTCATGTGAACAAGTGAGACGACACCTCACTTCATAGACTTCTGCAGTCCCTGACTTCGTCCCAGTGTGGAGTGAGATCTGCTATTTTGCTGACATTATCTACAGTCTGATGTAGTAGTGTACCTTTTTTTATTGGATGGTCAGCTTTAGTCACAAATGTCGGCAGTGTTTGGCTCCTGAGTGCAGGGCTTGGCTGCTCATTACTCATGCAGGTTCTACCACATCCACATGGTTTCGTTGTTTTCTTTCCATCTTGGTTAGCTTTTTTGTTTTGGTTGCCCTGATGACTTCCTGGGGGAGACTGGGGCCAAGTGTATCTCCATCTCAGATGGTGATGTCAGAGGACAAGCTATGAGCCGTAAATTAACTCGGAGGCAGGACCCTGTCAGTTAATGCCCTGCATTGGAAGAGGCATGGGACCCAGGTGGCATGATCAGCATCAGCTCGGAGGTGGTGGCAGCAGAAAAACAGCACATTACCAAAGCCAAGGGGCAATATCGGACAGCAGTAACTGGAGGAACAGAGACACTGAAGTCTCTTGAAGCGGTTTCAGTTTTAGTAATATCAATTTAATATTCATTTATTCAGTATTATACTATTTATACAACTTATGCAGTCATTTATTTTGTAATCCAAGATGGTGCCAGAATGTGGCAACATTATCCACTTTTCACTGTAGCTAGTTACAAATGACAATATATTAAATAAATCTAAATCTAAATCCTGTGGCTTACCAAGTCAAAAATTGAAATTAATTGATCCCAGGAGAAATATATCCTATTAAAGAGCAAGAAAGAACTAGCGAGCAATGCCACACTATGTGTAGAGTCATAGAGAAGTACAGCATGGAAACAGACCCTTCGGTCCAACCCGTCCATGCTGACCAGATATCCCAACCCAATCTAGTCCAACCTGCCAGCACCCAGCCCATATCCCTCCAAACCCTTCCTATTCATATACCCATCCAAATGCCTTTTAAATGTTGCAATTGTACCAGCCTTCACCACTTCCTCTGGCTGCTCATTCCATACACGTACCACCCTCTGTGTGAAAAAGATTGCCACTTTGGTCTCTCTTATATCTTTCCCGTCTCACCCTAAACCTAAACCCTCTAGTTTTGGACTCCCCGACCCCAGGGAAAAGACTTTGTCTATTTACCCTATCCATGCCCCTCATAATTTTGTAAACCTCTAGAAGGTCACCCCTCAGCGTCCAATGCTCCAGGGAAAACAGCCCCAGCTTGTTCAGCATCTACCGATAGCACAAATCCTTCAACCCTGGCAACATCCTTGTAAATCTTTTCTGAACCTTTTCAAGTTTCACAACACGGGAGAAATAAGGTCAAATTGAAATAAAATATTACACTTACTATTGAAACAACAAAACAGAACAGTAGAAAATGGAATATGAAAAGGTTAGGGAAAAATTCAAAAAGACAATTAAGAAGGTAAAGAAACCAAAATTAATTTAGCTAATAATATAAAATGAAATGGGAAAGCATTCCACAGAGATGTAAATAACAAATGAAAAATAACAATAAAGAGAGAACCACTAAGGGATATACAAATAAATGTTCAGATAACGTCAACAATAGCAGAAATATTCAGTTTGCCACAGGTATTTAACATGGTGGACATGACATTGTAAAAGAAAAAATAAAATATAAGCATTTACCATAGAAAGCAGAGAGATAATTGATAAAACAATCAACTTAACAGGAATGAACCACTGGTCTGGAAGCAATGCATTCATATATATTTTGAAAGACATTTGAGAAGAGGAAGCAGAGACACTATTACATGGAAATTTTTAAAAAGCTCACCGGAAAAAGTAGAATAGTCTTTTATTGTCACGTGTACACCATTGTTGGTGCACAGTGAAAAGCTTTTACAATGTCTGCCTTTTTATGGTGACATCTTAGGTATAAGTACCTAGGTACAATTCTTGAATACAGCAGAGGAATAAAAGTAGTTGCACTACTTACAGAGTTGAAAAATAAATTAAAAACACGACATCATTAAAGAGTTGACATCACAGTAAGGTAGAAAATTACAGTGTTGCAGTTCAGTGCAGGGCCTATGCATGTGGTCTGACTGGCCGCACTAGACTCCAGTCCAACAGCCATCCTCGCTCGACTCCAATCCCCAGATTGCTCCATACCAACACTCAGCTGCTCCAAGCCAAGTGCCAGGTCTGCCTCCCCCACGCCGATTTCTGCCCGGAACAGAGATAATTCTTAGGAACTTTAGATCTCTATAGTTAAATATTAGAGGTTGGAATGATGTACATAAAAATGTCCACACGCAAAGATGTACATAAAGATATCTAGGAACTGAAAATGTTGTTAAAATTAATCAGCATAGATTCCAAAAGGGATGGTTATGACTGACCAAACTTATTGAATTCTTTGAAGAAATAATGGCAAGAGTAGGCAAAAGTAATTAATGCAATTGATACATTTGGATTTTCAAAAGGCTTTTGAAAGGTGCCATCTATAGATTTGTGACTAAAGTTCGGAGAATGCCAAGTTGGCTCCAAAACAGAAAACACAGAATTGTGGTTAAATTTCATTACTCAAACATCAAATAGAGGCAAGTGGTGTTCCACAAGGATCAATGCTGGAATCACTGTTGGTTCATCTCTTTAGTAAATAATTTAGACTTATGAATTGGAAATACAGTTTCTAAATATGCAGATATCAAATTAGGGACACTAGGTAATGCAGAGAAGGACAGCAATGCATTATAGAATGACACTTAACTATATTGTAGTTCATTTGTCAATTAGCCTCTATCCTACAAGTTTAATCATGTGTGAACCATTAGCTTTTGATAGAAGGAAAAGGTCAAATACTCCTTGAAAAATAAATGTCTAAATGGAGTAGAGATTCAGAGAGATCCTGATTACACAAATCACTAACATAGTGACTTATGTTAACAAGACCAAATAAATGCAACTAAGGAGTTTATTTTCCAAGGGATGAGATTTGAACGCAGTTATATGATGCTAAACTTGTATAAATCCTTAGATAGAGTACTTTGAACTGATCTGGTCTCCAAAGGAGGCTCTGGAAAAGTTGCAAAAAAATTTACTAGAATGATACTATACTAAGAAGTTACACTGTCATAACTGCTTGTGTTTCTGATTTACAGCATCCACAGTTCTTTTGGTTTTTGTCCTGTTATATCTGAGATTGGAGGGGAGCCTTGTGTCTCTCTAATTCCATTACTCAACTGTTTACAACATATACTTAAATATTTTACCCATAAACTATGTAATTGGTCATATTAGTAATCTATATTACAGTCAGGAAAAAAAATCTATCAAACAGGTTTCTTTAACAAATTACAAAATTATTGACTTATAATAATAACGTTTTCAACCCAAGGTTCAGACCTAACTAGCAAAATTTGAAATATGAAATTATAAGTTTCCCTTCCAAATAACCCCTAATACATACATGTGCGCAGATAAGTCTAAAAAAAATTTAAGAAAATTCTCTGCTGATGTTATTTTTTTGAGGGACAGAGTTTTGGCCAAAATAGTTGTTTATTATTGAGAATAAAAGGATAAGATAAAAAATGTTCCAGATTGGTTTCAGTTTGGCATTTTTATATGTGTGGACATATCACTAGGCACAGATTGATCTCACTAGACACATGCAGTTTTCAGATTCAATTTATTCAGGATATCAAGAGGAAATTCATCTGGACAATATCCAGGCACAGGCTGACAAGTGACAAGTAACATTCACGGCATAGAAATGCCAGGCAATGACATCACAATAAGCAAGAATCTAACCACCAACCTTGACATTTAATGGTGTTACCATCAATGAATCCCCCACTATTAACATTCTTGGGGTTAACATTGATTAGACACTCAACTGGACTCGTCACATAAACACTGTGTTATAGGAGTAATCAGATGCGGGGAATATTGTGGCGAGTAACTCAACTCCTAACTCACCAAAGCTGGTCCATCATCTACCATTCACAAGTCAGGAATACGATGGACTATTATCCAGCTGCCTGGAGGTTGCAGTTCCAAAAAACACTCAAGGAGCTTGAAACCATCCAGGACAAAGCAGCCCACTTGAATGGCACCATATCCACAAACATCCACTCCCTCCCCGACTGATGCTCAGTAGCAGCAGCATATAATATCTACAAGATGCACTGCAGAAATTCACTAAGACCTTTAGGCAGCATCTTCTAAACCCACAACCACTTCCATCTTGAAGGACAAAAGCAACAGTTACATAGGATCACCACTCCAAGTTCCCCTCCAAGACACTCACCATCCTAAATAACGCCATTCCTTCACCATCACTGGGTCAAAATCCTGGAATTCCCTCCCTAATGGCACTGAGGGTCAATCCACAGCAAGTTAACTTGCAGCATTCAAGGCAGCAGCTCATCATCACCTTCTCAATGGCAACTAGGAATTGGCAATAAACGCTGGCCTGCCAGCGACACGCATGACCCAATACTGGATGAGAAAAATAGTTGTTTCATCTTTTTAACTCTCACACAGGTTTCTCAAGCATTTCTCAGGTAGCAAAGGTTGAACTGGCTACACCTCAGCTGTGCTCCAAAACAATATTGAACATTCTGCAAGCCTGTACACTCAAATGTGTGATTTTAATCTTAAAACACATAAAGGCAATGAAATCCGCAGGGCCTAATCAGCTGTACCCTTGAACTTTGTGGGAAGCTAGGGAAGTGACTGCTGGGCCTGTTGCTGAGGTATTTGTATCATCGACAGCCACAGGTGAAGTGTTGGAAGACTGGAGGTTGGCTAACATGGTGCCCATTATTTAGGAACGGTGCTAAGGAAAAGCCAGGGCACTATAGACTGGTGAGCCTTATGTCAATAGTGGGCAAGTTGATGGAAGGGATCCTGAGGGGCAACATTTACATGCATTTAGAAAGGCAAGACCAATTAGAGCTTTGTGCATAGGAGATTGAGTTTTATGAAGACGATGATGAAGGCAGAGCTGTGGACATGCTCTATATGGACTTCAGAAAGGTATTCGTTAAGGTTCTGCATGGTAGACTGGTTCACAAGTTCACATCGCATGGAATACTGGGAGAGCTAGCCAACTGAATACAGAACTGGCTTGAAGTTGGAAGACAGAGGGTGGTGATTGGGGGTTGCTTTTCAGATTGGAGGCCTGTGACCAGTGGTGTGCCACAAGAATCGGTGCCGGGTCCACTGTTTTTGGTAATTTTTATGATGATTTGGTTGTGAACATAGGAGGTATGGTTAGAAAGTTTGCAAATAACACCAAAATTGGTGGTGTAGTGGACAGCAAAGAAGGTTACCTTAGGGTACAACAAGACCTTGATCAGATGGGTAGGTGGGTTGAGGATTGGCAAATGGAGTTTAATTTAGATGAGCGTGAGGTGCTGCTTTTTGGAAAGGAAAGTCAGGTGAGGACTTATTCACTTAATGGTAAGGTCCTGTTGCTGAACAGGAGATCTTTGAGTGCAGGTTCATAGATCCTTGAAAATAGACTTGCAGGTAGACATGATAGTGAAGAAGGCGTTAGGTATGCTTGCTTTTATTGGTCGGTGCATTGAGGATAGGAGTGGGGAGGTCATGTTGTAGCAGTATTCCACTTTTGGAATACTGCATGCAATTCTGGTCTCCCCGCTAAAGGAAGAATATTGTGAAACTTGAAAGTTTCATAAAAGATTTACAAAGATGTTGCCAGGATTGGAGGGTTTGTGCTTTAGGGAAAGGTGAATAGGCTAGGGCTATTTTCTCTAAAGTGTCGGAAACAGAGGGGTGACCTTATAGAAGTTTACAAAATCTTGAGGGGCATAGATAGGGTGAAAGCCAAGGTCATTTCCCCAGGGTAGCAGAGTCCAAAACTAGAATGCATAGGTTTAAGGTGAGAGGGAAATATTTAAAAAGGGCCTCTTTTTCACATAGAAGGTATTGACTGTATGGAATGAGGTGCCTGCTGAATTGGTTGAAGCTGGTACAATTACAACAATTAAAAGGCATTTAGAGTCATAGAGATGTACAGCATGGAAACAGACCCTTCGGTCCAACTCATCCATGCCGACCAGACATCCCAACCCAGTCTAGTCCCACCTGCCAGCACCCGGCCCATATCCCTCCAAACCCTTCCTATTCATATACGCATCCAAATGCCTCTTAAATGTTGCAGTTGTACCAGCTTCCACCGCTTCCTCTGGCAGCTCATTCCATACACGCACCACCCTATGCGTGAAAACATTGCCCCTTAGGTCTCTTTGATATCTTTCCCCTAAACCTATGCCCTCGAGTTCTGGACTCCCTCACCCCAGGTAAAAGACATTGTCTATTTACCCTATCCATGCCCCTCATAATTTTGTAAACCTCCATAAAGGTCACCCCCCTCAGCCTCCGACGCTCCAGGGAAAACAGCCCTAAGCTGTTCAGCCTGTCCCTATAGCTTAAATCCTTCAACCCTGGCAACATCCTTGTTAATATTTTCTGAACCATTTCAAGTTTCACAACATCTTTCTGATAGGAAGGAGACCAGAATTGCATGCAATATTCCAACAGTGGCCAAACCAATGTCCTGTACAGCCGCAACATGACCTCCCAACTCCTGTACTCAATACTCTGACCAATAAAGGGAAGCATACCAAACACCTTCTTCACTATCTTATCTACCTGCAACTCCACTTTCAAGGAGCTATGAACATATACTACACGGTCTCTTTGTTCAGCAAACTCCCTAGGACCTTACCATTAAGTGTATAAGTCCTGCTCTGATTTGCTTTCCCAAAATGCAGCACCTTGCATTTATCTAAATTAAACTCCATCTGCCACTTCTCAGCCCATTGGCCCATCTGGTCAAGATCCTGTTGTAATCTGAGGTAACCTTCTTCGCTGTCCACTACACCTCCAGTTTTGGTGTCATTTGGATGGGTATATGAATAGGAAGGGTTTAAAGGGACATGGACCCAATGCTGGCAAATGGGATTAGATGAATTCAGGGTATCTGGTCAGCATGGACAAGTTGGACTGAAGGTTCAAAGTTGATCAAAGTTTCAATGAGTAAATATTTTGGGAATAGTGCCCATAATTCCATACGTTTTCAAATACATATGGATAAGGACAAGAATGGACCTCAGATGAAGGTGTTAAAAGTGGGAGAAGGACAACTATAATCAAATTGGGCAAGATTTGGAGAATGTGGATTGGGAGCAGTTATTTGAGATCAATCCACATCTGACATATAGGAGTCTTTGGAGAACCAGTTGATGAAAGTGCAGAACAGGCATATTCATGTGAAAATGAAGGATAGGAATGGCAGGATCACGAGGTAAATTATCAGCTTAGTCAAAATGGAAGAAGGAAAGGCCTAAGCAACTAAAAACAGGGTAGGATGCTCTTTGGAGGGTCAGTGTGGACTCGATGGGCCGAATTGCCTGCTTCTACACTGTATGGACTCTATGATATACAAACAAATACAAAGATTTCATATTTGTGCAAGCATAGTTTACTAATCCAAATAAGTCATACTGGATGTTGTGGTTCTTTTCGCCGAGCTGGGAATTTATGTTGTAGACGTTTTATCCCCTGTCTAGGTGACATCCTCAGTGCTTGGGAGCCTCCTGTGAAGTACTTCTGTGATGTTTCCTCCGCATTTATAGTGATTTGAATCTGCCGCTTCCAGTTGTCAGTTCCAGCTGTCCAATGCAGTGGCCAGTATATTGGGTCCAGGTCGATGTGCTTATTGATTGAATCTGTGGATGAGTAACAGGATAGGTCAGAGTCAGCATGGATATATGAAGGGGAAATCATGCTTGACTAATCTTCTGGAATTGTTTGAGGATGTAACTCTGAAGATGGACGAGGGAAATCCAGTAGATGTAGTGTACCTGGACTTTCAGAATGCTTTTGATAAAGTCCCACACAGGAGGTTAGTGAGCAAAATTAGGGCGCATGGTATTGGGGTCAAAGTACTAACTTGGATTGAAAGTTGGTTGGCTGACAGGAAACAAAGACTAGTGATAAACGGCTCCATTTCGGAATGGCAGGCAGTGACCAGTGGGGTACCGCAGGGATCAGTACTGGGACCGCAGCTTTTTACAACATATGCTAATGATATAGAAGATGGTATTAGTAATAACATTAGCAAATTTACTGATGATACTAAGCTGGATGGCAAGGTGAAATGTGATGAGGATGTTAGGAGATTACAGTGTGACCTGGACAAGTTAGGTGAGTGGTCAGATGCATGGCAGATGCAGTTTAATGTGGATAAATGTATGGTTATCCACTTTGGTGGCAAGAACAGGAAGGCAGATTATTACCTAAATGGAATCAATTTAGGTAAAGGGGCAGTACAGAGAGATGTGGGTGTTCTTGTACACCAGTCAATAAAGGTAAGCATGCAGGTACAGCAGGTAGTGAAGAAGGCTAATATCATGCTGGCATTCATATCAAGAGGGATTGAGTATAGAAGCAAAGAGGTTCTTTTGCAGCTGTACAGGTCCCTGGTGAGACCACACCTGTAGTACTGTGTGCAGTTCTGGTCTCCAAATTTGAGGAAAGACATTCTGGCTATTGAGGGAGTACAGCATAGGTTCACGAGGTCAATCCCTGGAATGGCGAGATTACCTTACACTGAAAGACTGGAGTGACTGGGCTTGTATACCCTTGAGTTTAGAAGACTGAGAGGGGATATGATTGAGACATAAGATTATTAAAGGATTGGACTCACTGGAGGCAGGAAACATGTGTCCGCTGTTGGGTGAGTGCCGAACCAGAGGACACAGTTTAAAAATACGGGATAGACCATTTAGGACAGAGATGAGGAGAAACTTCTTCACCCAGATAGTGATGGCTGTGTGGAATGCTCTGCCCCAGTCTCTGGATTCATTTAAGAAAGAGTTGGATAGAGTTCTCAAGAATTGTGGAATCAAAGGTTTATGGAGATAAGGCAGGAACAGGATACTGATTAAGGATGATCAACCAAGATCATATTGAATGGTGGTGCAGGCGCGAAGGGCAGAATGGCCTACTCCTGCACCTATTGTCTATTGAGTGCCATGCCTCTAGGAATTCCCCGGGTTTTCTGTTTGGCTTGTACTACAATAGTAATGTTGTCTCAAACGTTGAAGTCATATTGGACTTGAAACATTTACGCCAGTTAAAGTATGTACAGTTTCTCCAGCATTTTCTGTTTTTATACACTTTCAGTATAATTGAGTGGCTGCAGCATAAGTTTCCTAATAGATTGTACTGTAGATGTGTGCATCAAATGTTCAGTATTGGTAACTAATATTAGAAACCCTCAACCAGTGCTTGAGAGCAGTGGGTTCTGTCCTTTCCTCTGAACCAGGAGGCCTAGGTTCAAGTCCTAAGGGCTCCAGGAGTGCCTGATAGCAGCGTCTGAACAGGTTGATTGGATAACAAAACAAAGAACTGCAAGATGCTTCAAATTCGAACCATCAAAGAAACACAAATTGCTCTAGAAACTCAGCCAATCTGACATTACATTTGGAAAGAAAGCTGAGTTAAAGTTTCGGCTCCAGTGACCCTTCTTCAGAATTGTTAGTGCAGTAATTAGGAAAAGGCTCAGACATTGAAGACATTGAAAAGCCCCACCGTGTGTACGCTGAGCACTGTCTGTGGGTGCAGGAGGAGGGGAATGACTAACACAGGCGGAACTAAAATCCCCAGCTCCTCTTCTCCCCCGGTGGCCAAACAGCGACGCTCCCCGCCATCTTCTCATACCTGCACTTTTCCTTTTCTTTTAAATTTAAAAAAATGATTATCATCCTCCTTTTCGTTTTGACAGGATGCCAATTTGAAATCGGAATCTCCCGCCGCCGTTCCCACGTAAAGTCTCGAGAGACAACTGACAGGGGAAATGGCCAATGGAAACCCCGAAGAGTTAGCGGACCCGAACAATAGCCAATCGGAATCTCGGAGAAATAACTCACCGTGACAGCTGCCATTGGGAAGGCATAAGAGATAACAGACAGGGACAGCGACCAATGAGAAGGCCTAAGAGATAACGGACAGTGACAGCGACCAATAGTAATGAGAAAAGATAATGGACAGGGATAGTAACCAATGGGAAGGACTAACAGGTTAACTGACAAGGACAACAGCCAATGGGAAGTTCTAAAGCTAAAGGACAAGGACAATGACCAATAGGAATGTCAATAAGATAATACCCTGGGAAAGTAACCAACGGAATGCCAAGGTGATAATGGACAGGGGAGATTGATCAATAGAAAGGCCATAAAGGTAATGGCAGGAGCAGTAACCAATGGGAGGCCAGGGATAAAACCGGACGGAGAGTCAGCCAATGGACAAGCCCGAGGGACAGCAGTCACGGATAACAACCAATGGAAAGGCTCGAAACATAACTAACGCGTAGCGACCAATAGACGGTCAGGGAGGCAAACCGACAGGAATATTATCCAATCCAAAGTGGCATAGTGGTGTAACGTCACCGGCCCGGAAGGTAGCCAATAGGAGCTGGAGTCGGTCAGCGCATGTCCGATAGGGTTGGTGTCGTGAGCTCGGCGCCTTTGACTGAATTAAAGTCAAGTCACTGAAGTCCCGGGAAAGCTTTGATTTGTTTTATTTTAGTCACTGTTTTAAATTAGTTTTTCTCCTAAGCTCGCTGTTCCTGGATCTAAAGCAAAAGTTTCGCCAAAAATGTTTATAATTAGATCTGAGTACGACAGGTTCGTGCAGCTCTTGTGCTTGTGCTTTGTCATTTTAAAGCAAGGCCTCTGCTCTTTCCAAATTGGTTTTATTACTGGGTTTTACTGAAATAACTTCACGAAGAATCACTCAGTGTTTTCCTTTTTAATTTTACTTACAGGGTAAATTATGGATAATAAATATATTTTAAAAGATTTTGTATTCAATGATCCGTTTTGGTTTCACTTTCAGAGGCGTGAATACATTCTCACCAGAAGGCCGGCTATTCCAGGTCGAATATGCCATAGAGGCTATTAAGGTACTTTAATAAAGTGGTAACTGTAACATTGAGCCTTATATTGAAGGGGTGATGTAGTTAAAATTATATTTTAATAGGCCTTGCTGGGAAATGGAGGCATGACCTTATAGAGGTTTATAAAATCATGAGGGACATGGATAGGGTAAAGAGGCTAGATCTTTTCTCTGACTTGGGGGAGTCCAGAAATAGAGGCTGTAGGTTTAGGGTGAGAGGGGAAAAATTTAAAAGGCACCTAAAGAGCAACTTTTTCATGCACAGGGTGCTGCTTGTATGGAATGTGTGGTCAAAGGAAGTGGTGGAGGCTGGTACAATTACAATATTTAAAAGGCATCTGGATAGCTATATGAATAGGCAAGGTTTAGAGGGATATGAGCCAAGTGCTGGCAAATGGGACTAGATCAATTTAGGATAGCTGGTCACCATGGACAAGTTGGATTGAAGGGTGTTTCCATGCTGTACACCTCTATGACTCTGTAATAGAGAGGGAAGAGGGTTGAGGTGAAGGGAGATTTAGACATCCAAAGATAAAAGTGCATCCATGTACCAAAGACAAGCTGGATGTGACAAGAAGGGATAGGGAGTTTTAAAGTGGTCTTAGATTGGAGAGTAAAAAATCATGCAGGGAATACTAATAAAAATGGTTATCTGTGACATCAAAATAGTCCCAGTGCATGTGCAGCTTGTGACAGTAGCTGAAAGCACCAGCACCACTGCTTGTCTCACTGCCACCTGTGGCCTCAGCTCTCTCCATTTGCTGTGCTGCACAATGCAGTAGCCCAAGCCCTTTCCCAGGGCTTGGGCTACTGCACCTGTTTCCCCCTCATCTACCTACCCCACCTGAAGTCAGAGAAGCAATGAGCCACCTCCTGTTGCATGAGGCATCCTCTATTGAAAACCTGCTGTTTGTACCACCTAGAAATGACATTTTTTGTATTTACAGCCTAATTTTAAAAAGAAATAAAGTGACTTTATCTGAATGTATCTGAAATATTATACATGAACTAGAGGTACAAGAAGAGATCTCTGCCTTTTATAGAGATATGGTTACAAGTTAACCAACATTGTACCCTGAAATGGTTATTTCCCAATCGTTTGAAAGATAGGCAGATATAAAAATAGGCATGACCGATCTGACGGAGTCAAGATAATTTTTTATTAATGTTCAGAAAGTAAAACTATGAATGGAGATTAAGAATGACACGAGTCAGAAAATGTTGGTAGAGCTACTTTTATAGGCCTCCCTATCACTAGTTCGATAGCTGGACAGAGCATTAAACAAAGGTTATTAGCGCTTGTAAAAAAGGCAGTGTAATAGTAGTAAGAGACTTGACTTTGCAAATAGACGAGATCAACCAAGTTGGCAAAGTGGCCTGAAAGAGTGTAAAATGTTTTTATGATCACTTCCTGGAACAATGTGTTTGTGGAATCAACAAAATGAAATTACTTTGGAGGGAATATTGTGCAGTTCGGTGGCTTAATTAGTGATGCCATCAAAATATTGAAAATTGGAGCAGGTTAAGCACGTTTAAGCTCTGCTATTCAATATGATTGCGACTGATCCATAGTGTGTGTGTGTGTGTACATACACACTGTGGAATAGTGATCATAATACAACGAATTCTACGTTATGTTTGAAATTTTTTTTAGATTACTTGGTATGGAAATCTTTCAATTGCAAATGAGAATCTGAAAGTTGAAGCTAGTTACATGGGTATGAGGGGAGAACTGTCTAAGATGGATTGGATAAACAGATTAAAAGGTTTTGCAGTAAAAATTTAAACTGAAAATATTTTTTAAAAGCCATTCAATTGTATGATAAAAAAAATGTTCTATTGAAAAACAAAAAAATCCATGGAAGAGAGACATCTTTGGCTTACTACGAAAGTTAAATAGTGTACTAGAGTAAAAGAACAGGCTAATAACATTATAAAGAATTGTTATACATCTGGCAGTTTAGAATGTCAAGTTGGCAAACATAACCTGGAAGATAAATTTGCAGAATGTCTTTGAGCGTTTTTAGATTTAATAAAGCAACCTAGTGCCACCACAAAGTTGATTAGAATATAAGAGGACACTAGCATGGAATATGAAAACCAAGTGCATTCTTGCAAAAGTGTGACAAGGAAGAGAGTAACTAAAATAAATAGTCCCATTCCCCGCAACTTCTTTGACCAGGTTTTTAGTTATCCCTCCTATGGCCTCTTTTTGTTTAGTTTAAACTTATCTGAAAATTCCCGTTGGTAATGTCCGTGCCGACCAGGTATCCTAAATCAATCTAGTCCCATTTGCCAGCATTTGGCCCATATCCCTCTAAACTCTTTCTATTCATATACCTATCCAGATGCCTTTTAAATGCTGTAATTGTATCAGCCTCCACCACTTCCCCTCGCAGCTCATTCCATACACACATCACCCTTTGTGTGATAAAGTTGCCCATTAGATGCCTTTTAAATCTTTTCACCTCTCACCCTGAACCTATGTCCTCTAGTTTTTGACTTCTCCATCCCAGGGTAAGCACCTATCCTCTACACCTCTAATTTTGGTGTCAACTGCGCTGTCAACATAGATCTCCTTTCCAGCATGGAACTGAAGATCTGTGCTGTTGGGTGCCATCACAAGCTTGCTTATTCTTCAGATTGGTATTCTAATTGAATGGTGAAACAGGCTAGCTAGATGTTCAGATATTAAAGGATCGGTGGACGGACTGGAGGATGGAAATGTCGGAGCAGGAAATTTGAAGTACCATCAGGAAAGGTTGCAAAAACAGCATGTTCATCCGTATCCAAAAATTTGTTTCTCTGAGTAGACACTTTACATCAAAACTATTCTATAAATGAGCTTGAAACCAAACCAACTTTTTTGGACACACCAGTATAATTGGGGATTTGAGCATTTTCTGTTCTAGTTAAGATATCAAATTATTTCTTAGTTTGTTTTCTGCACTTTTTTTTATGTTAGTAAGTAGTCAAAATTTAACTAATGCTATTTTCCTTTCTGTAGTTGGGCTCCACAGCAATTGGAATCCAGACCTCTGAGGGTGTTGTTCTTGCAGTTGAGAAGAGAATCACTTCGCCTCTGATGGAACCCAGCAGCATTGAGAAAATTGTTGAAATTGATGCACACATAGGTTAGTACATTTGATTATTGAACCTTTTATTCTGTGTTACATTTTGAATAATGAGTGTAATAGCAACTTTGATTCCATTTGTTCAGGAACCTTTGTTGTTTTTCAGCTGTTGAGTGACTTTTTCAACCTCTCTGCAGTTTGAAGGTACGCTGAGTTGATGGTGGATGGTGTGTTGCAGAATAATGTTGAGAGTGCTTGCAATGAAGACTGTATCTTGGTTATGGAGATCCTCAAAGAGTTTCTCCAGTAGGTGTTGACTATCTCTCAGTCTTTAAATGATTCACCATTTTCTGGCTCTCAGGTTGGTTGGTACTTGGGTACTCTGTAGATGGTTTTGGAACTGAAGAAGCCATGCACGTTGTGATGAGTCTGCTCACTTTTTCCACTCACCATTTATTCACTCTTGACATAAACCCATGACCACATCACCTTTGTCTGGAAGGAAGAGAATGCTGGGTGATGTTGTTGTTGTAACCATCTTCAAGAAAGGGTACAGGTCTAATAGTGAAAATTAGAGGGATTTCCCTACTGTCTGCTATGGAGAGGTAATTGAGAATCCTCCTGAACCACTGCCTCCCACTAGCTGAAGAGCTCCACCCAAGGCAAGAGGCATCAATAGGCATGATTTTCAGGATGTGACAAATCTAGAAAAAGTGCAGGGAACAGCACTAATCTCTGTACGTGGTCGCCTTTGCCCTCATAAAGACTTCGACTCTTAAGTCTTAAGGGATTGTGGAATTTTGGCTGCCTGCAGAAATTCACCACCATTCTTGATTTGGAGGTGCAGTAATTGGACTGGAGTGTACAAAGTTAAAAATCGCACGACACCAGGTAAAAGTCCAACAGGTTTATTTGGAAGCATTAGCTTTTAGAACACTGCTCCTTCATCAGGTGGTAATGCCATCATTCTCCACTTGCTTCATAATGACATGCAAACCATGATCCTCTCCAAAAAATGGGTCCACTACAGACTCAATATCAATAAAACCCAGGGTCAGGCAGGACTGTGTCATCACACCAACATTCTTCTCCATTTTCCTCACCACAACACTCCACCCCATCTCCACAAAACATTGGAGTGGAGCTAACATGCAGGATGAGCAGGAAACAGTTCACCTTCAGGTCAGAGCCAAGATCATTCCAAATTCTGTCATCGAGGTGCATTACACCAATAAGGCCTGTGTGCATGCACACTTGGAAGCTGCAATCACTGAGGTGTATGAGAAAACAGGTCTTCGTATAAACACTTGAGAAACAAATGTTCTCATCAGCTATTGTTGCAACACAACACTGCCGCTGCCCAGCAAAATCGACAGTTAGTCACCTGGGCAATGAGAATCATTTCCTTGGGAACCTCTTCTCTGTGCAAGCAGGCATTGATGAAATCCGCCATTGACTACAATGCGTCAATGTACTGTCCTGATGCCTGAGGACCAGAGTGTTTAAAGACCTGAGACGTCAAACCCAACATCAAGCTAGTAGTCTACAGAGCAGCCATGGTCTCCACTCTCCCTTATGCATCAGAAGCATGGACCATTTACAGCAGATACCTCAAGTCCCCAGAGAGTTATCACTTGCACTGCCTTCACAAAATTCTGCCTATCTGCTAGCAGGGTAGGCATGTAAACATGAGCATCATCTTACAATCAATGTCCACAGTACTGAGATATTGGACTCACGATCAGCTATAATTGGTTGGAAATGTTGTCTGCATGTCTGAGACAGGACTCCCTGAACAAGTGCTCATCTGAGTTTCACAATAGTAAATGATTAAGAGGAGGGTAGAGGAAACTATACAAGGACACTGTGCAAGCCTCCCTAAACAAATGCAACATCATCATAACACATTGAAATCGCAGGCTGTAGAGTGCACGAAATTGGGAAGATTGTTCTGTTATAAAGGTGTAGAAGTGTACTGTACCGTACTTTTTTGAGAGTTAAAAGCTACCAGAACTACCTGACAGCACCAAGTGTTCTGAACAAGAGACAATATAACCCATGTCATAGCAGTTTCGGGGTGTGTACTTGTTTAGATAGATGTTGGGTATGAAAAGTCCCAGCAGATTTAAATACTTGCAGGTTAGTGTTCTAGACCTTTTAAGTACCGTAGGTGAGGCAATTTGTCTACTTTGGGCGATTTGTGGTTGATTAAATTAAAAGTGAGCGAAATGGTTCCTAAAGTTGCTAGAGACCTTCTGGGATTTGAAGATGATTCTCAAATTTGCCAAGAAAATTTAGAAGGAAAGAAAAAGGCCATACTTTTAGAATTAGCAAAGAAATTAGATTTGGGTTTAACTGAGGACAAAAGTAACGCTGAAATTGTAAGGGATTTACTCAAATACTTCGGTGTGTCAGAACAACAGACAAGTGCAATAGAGGTAGAAAAACGTAAATTACAATTGAGGAAAATGGAGTTAGAAGATAAACAGAGAGAGAGAGAGACGATTCTTAGCTGAGCAAAGAGAGAGAGAGAAGAAATAGAAGGAGACAAAGTTCTTAGCTGAGCAAGAAGAGAGAGAATTTGAACTTGAGAAGTTGTGACATAGTCAGCAAAGCCAAGTTAACAGGATGGAGGTTAAAAGAGAACGTAGTGATACACACTAATATGTTAAAACTTTGTCATGTTTTGATGAGAAAAATGTTGTAGCTTTCTTTATTGCACTTGAAAGGTTGGCTAGGCAGATGGAGTGGTTCATGGATTTATATGTAATGCTAGTTCATCAAAACTGTTAGGCAGAGCTAGTGAGGTATTTGCCACCCTGTCAGATGAGGAGTCGAGATTATGAAGAGGTTAAATAAGCCATTTTAAATGCTTATGAATTGGTACCTGAAGTGCATAGACAGTGGTTCAGAAACACAAAGAAGGAATCACGTCAGGCTTATGGTGAGTTTGAAAGAATTAAACATAGTCATTTTGATCGATGGATGCGTGCTTAAAAAAAAAATTTAGACCTTTGAGACTCTGCGATAGATTATTCTGCTGGAGGAGTTATAAAACTCACTTCCAGAGATGGTAAGAATTCACGTGGGGAAACAAAAAGTTCAGGAAGTGAGAAGGACAGCAAAATTAGCAGGTGAATACATGTTGGTGCATAAGGCAAGCTTTCGGACAGAATTTTGTCCTGTGAGGGATAGAAGTTGGGAGAAGGGGAGATCCTACGCTACGAAACCAAGAGTAGAGAACACTGGTAAGAATATACCACAGGTTAAAAAAGAACTCTAAAGAGGAGAAAGGCCTCAAGTGTTTCCACTGTGGTAAAGTGGGACACGTAAAGTCACAGTGCTGGTTGTTAAAGAAAGGCACTGCGGGAAAAGATGTCATAAAAGAAGCTAAACCAGTGGCATTAATGAAGGTAGTAAAGGAGAGCCCAAGAAGAGCTGAGAAGCTGCAGGCGAGTGCACAGCATAGGCAGGGACTGGGTATGGAGTTAGTACCTGATCTCTACAAAGAATTCGGCTGTGTGGGTAAAGTTTACTCAGAAGGAACAGGAGGAGAAGGACAAGAAGTTATCATTTTCAGAGCTACAGGATTACGCGGGTTATAATTGATTGTGTAGGTCCCCTCCTGAGAATTAAAAGTGGGAACCAGTACTTGTTAGCCACAATGAATGTGTCTACCAGATTTCCGGAGGCAATTCCGTTAGAGTATCAAGGCAAAAAAGGTTGTAGAGGAGTTAGTACCTTTCTTCACATGGTATGGGCTACCCGGAGAGATTCAATTGGACCAAGAATCAAATGTTACAACTAGGCTGTTTAAGGGGGTTGTGGATAGCTTAGGTACACAGCACCTTCAATCCAGTGCGTATCATCCTGAATCCCAGGGAGCTTTAGAAAGATGGCATCAGACCTTGAAAACCGTGTTGAGAGCATACTGTCAGCATTAGCGGAACGATTAGGATAAAGGTATCCCTTTCGCATTGTTTGCCATTAGAGATGCCCCAAATGAATCTACTCAGTTTACTCCCTTCGAGTTAATATTTGGGCATGAAGTGAGAGGCCCTTTGAAATTCAAGAAAAATTGACAGGACCAAAGTCTGAGCTCTCATACTGAGATTATATATCGGAGGTGAGGGTCAGATTAAATTGAGTAGGCGAGTTAGCTAAACAGGACTTAAAGAAGGCTCAGTAGAGAATGAAGCAGGTGGCAGATAAAAGCTCTGAGACTTGGACGCTTTCCTGAGGGAATGACGTGATAGTACTGTTACCCGTGATAGGAGATCCCTTCAAAGCCAGGTTTAGTGGTCCCTATCAAATTGAGAAAAAGTGAACTATCTAGTAAAAATACCAGATAGGGGGAAAAAGGGTATTGGGTATGTTATGTGAACATGTTGAAACCATATTACACTCCAGAGAAAGAATTGGAGAAACAGGTGTTAGTTATTGCCCTGCAAAGTGAGGATCAAATCCAGATGATGTGGGTTTTGATGTGCCTCAAAATAGATTAAAAAATGAAGAAGTCTTTGAGGAGTGGGATAGGTTAGCAAGCTATCTGTCTCAGGAGCATTGCACACAGTTGAAATATTTGTTACTGCAGTATAAGGACATATGTAAGAATCCGATGGGGAGGACTAATGCTATTGTACCTGAAGTAGACATAGGGAATACTGCTCCGATAAAACAGTGCCCCTATCGGCTTAATCCTTTCAAAGCCAGACAGGTCCAGATGGAGGTGGAGGCCATGCTCGACGAGGACACCAGACCAAGCCAGAGTGAGTGGAGTTCGCTGATCATCTTAGTTTCTAAACCAGACACAACTGAACGATTCTGCGTGGATTATTGGAAGGTCTGTGTCGTTACAAAATCGAACTTATATTCAATTCCTAATTTGGAAGACTGTATCGAGAAAGTTGGACAAGCCAGTTACATCGCCAAGTTGGACTTAATGCGTGGTTACTGGCAGGTACCTTTATCAGAGACAGCAGAAATAAATTTCTGCATTTGTAACCCCAAATGGGCTATATCAATTTAAACTGATGCCCTTTGGAATGAAGGACGCACCCGCCACGTTCCAAAGACTCATGAACAGAGTTGTGGCTGGGAAAACAAACTGTGCAGTCTATTTGGACGATGTAGTGATCTTTAGTAAGTTCTGGAAAAATCACATGGTACAGTTGGCAGAGCTCTTTGAACGACTGAGAAGCAAAACTAAGGATAAACTTAAATAAAATGAAATTCGCGAAAGCAGAGCTGATGTTCTTGGGACACATCGGTTATGGCAGGTTGACCCCTGGAACACAAAGACGTAAGTCATTGAGGAAACCAACCTCAAAGAAAAAGATGCTTCGATTCTTAGGACTCGGTGGATTCTTCACAAACCTTGCATTCTGTCGGAAGTTTGTTCCAAACTTCAGCAGTTTTGTGGCACTGTTCATCAATTTGCTAAAGAAGAACACAAAGTTTCGGTGGACAGAACAATGCTAGGAGGCATTCGACCATTTGAAATCGATATTAACCACCAAACCAGATTTAGCTACACCAATCTTTTCAAAAACTTCTAAAGTCACCATCGATGCTAGTGACATAGGAGTTGGAGCTGTACTCCTACAGGTAGATGAGAATGGGATTGAACTGCCAATTGGGTACTTTTCAAAGAAGATCAACATCCCCCAGAGGAAATGCTCCATAATCAAAAAAAGAACTATTGAGTTTGGTACTGGCCTTACATCATTTTAATATGTATGTCACGAACAATGTGTCTGAGATGGTTGTGTGTACAGATCACAATCTGTTATGTTCTTAGAACGCTTTAAAGACACGAATATGAGATTATTTTGTTGGAGTCTTCTGTTACAGACTTTTAATTTAAAAATTGTACACTACTTTGCATGTTGATAACTGGAATGCATCAGCAATAAAATGAAAGGAGGGTTTGGATGGAGTTTTAAAGCCAAAAATTATTGAGGCTTGATATACCCGATTAGAAATCGTTTTGGAAGCAGAGTTATTTTCAAATAATTGTTTTTAAAATAGTGAAATATTTGAAAAAAAGAGATAGGTATTTGGACTAAATAGATTGATTGCAAAAGTATCAAATCAGTTTGATAAATGCATAGAATAAAATTATAATGCAAGGAAGAAAAACTTAATCCTTGTAGAGACAGAGTATTTTGGTTTGGAGAAAATAAGATCAGATATGTATGGTATACAAAGCGCCTCTTAAGACACCCACTTTTTGTGATATTTAAAAATTCTGTTTTGTACTGTATCATGTTATAATGCGCAAAGTGTTTGGATCACTTTTACAAGAATTGTACTTTTTCAGTGTCTATTGATAAATTAAGAATAACATGTTAAATGTAGAAATATTTTTAAAATATGTCTTCCCACTGGATTCAAATTTCAAATTCCATTCAGTATAGCTTTTTGGAACGTATTATCTTACTTGTTAATTATTTTGTTGTTAGGTTGTGCAATGAGTGGATTAATAGCTGATGCCAAAACCTTGATTGACAAAGCAAGAGTTGAAACGCAGGTAATATTAGAATTCATATAATTACATTGCCATGAAGTCTATCCTATATTTAAATGTTAAGTGACTTTGAAATATGAGTACGATGTTTTATGCTCATAAAAGTGGAAGATACAGGTCTGTGTCATGAGGGACAGAATTAATATTGATAATCTTTTGTCAAAACTGAGGATGCTTTGTATTGTTTCTGACATAATTATCAAAAACGTGTTTAACTTGGTAAGCACTTATTGCAAAATCAATTTACATACACCTGCGAAGTGTTCATTTATCAAAGGTCTTTGGTCGCTATTTAGAATGTTATGATTATAACAAGATAGCTTAAACAAATAAATTGCCAGTAGTCGAGAGGAAGTCTTGGGAAAACTAACATTCCAGTATATAAGCTTTGATGTTTAAATTGCTTTCTATTGCAGTTCACTTTGAGCAAGCTTCAGCTAGAATGCATTACAAAATAAATAAATAAATAAATAAATGCGTACATAGGTGCAACATGTAGTCACACTGGATTGCCAGTATGATTGTGTGATAGCCCAAAAGAGGAATTTGTTTAACAAAAACCTACCGTATTTAGTTATTCATTATATTGTCTTGGTGAGTGAAGCCAGTGTTTGAAGATATTCATGTACAGCGAGTTTTGAGAAGATTTGTAGCTTAGTTTCTGGTTGCGAGCAAACCTCCATATTCATGTACCTTCTACAATCTATTGTATTTTGAAGACTTTTCTGCAAAAAAATGTTTTAGTATTCCTTTAAAGGTTAAAATGTCCTTAAGTGTACTTACAGTAATGTCCTATCTATGGTGAATTTGCTGACTAACACACATCGTGATTTATTAACGCAAGATTTGGCATATACCTTTTCAACCAATGTGGATCTCATTGTCACTTCTCTATGGTTTAAAGAAGGAAAAGAAAAATCTTCCTACAGTAAAAGTGCACACTGCGTATCTGTCACTTTCTGTGGATGTGCAGTCTGCAGTATTCAATGTTTGTGAAAATGACCAATAGTAAAATGTTCCGAGGCGTCCCCCAGGAATGTTGTATTTCACTGACAGTCTCTGTGTATTAGAATGACTTTACTTTGAAATTATTTGACTGAAATTATAATACTTTTTCTTCAGAATCATTGGTTTACCTATAATGAAAATATGACAGTGGAGAGTGTGACACAGGCAGTCTCTAACCTGGCCTTGCAGTTTGGTGAAGAAGATGCAGATCCTGGTGCAATGGTAATATCTCATTAAATACACAGATAGATGGCCTGCAGTGTGTCTTTGAGGGGATGGTTAAACTGCAGTTGCTGGCCTTGCAGTTTGGTACTGTATAAAACTGACATCAAGCTGCAGTGTTTACAAATGAAAGCTAAATGTGAAGGTCAAATTAGTGCCAATATTGTTTTTAAGTCATTTTATCAAATCAACAGGTTTTGACCATCAATCTGAACATAAACTTAGTAATTGAAATAAAACCAGTTTTATGATACAGTTGCTACTTTTAAAGATATCTTCACAATTTTGCTTCATGCAAGCAATCTTTCTCATCTCTGTCTTCCTTTCTCTCTCTGTCTCCCCTTTCTCCCCCAGCCTGCCTCCCTCCCTCAATTTCACTATGACAAAGTGCAGTGCTTGACTTGTGTTTCTGTCACTGAGTTGGAAGTGCAAATACTGTAACTTGTATAAGATCATACCGCCCAGTTATTTCAATCACAGTTGGAAATCCTATTACTGACCCTGATTGGATTAAAAATTACCCACTTCACTTTTGATATTTTTTGCACTGGGGGTTTCTAGTTAGGAATTTTATGAACCTTTCCAGGAATTCCCAAATTCAGAAGGAAAGATAATCTTAGTAGAAATCACGCTGCCTTTTGCAGCAATCTGTGAGCTATATTCTGTGATTTTATTTTAAATGCATTGCAGCACAACTGGCCTCTTTGACAGTTTCTGTGAAAGGGTTGAAATGCATGGTCAGTGTGGGATGGTAGTGTGCTAGATAGATAGGATGTTAGTTAAGTTACTGATTGGCAGGGTAATTGGTGGGGATAGTTGTGGAGGTAGTGTCTGGGATTGTGGGTCTGTGATGAGTTGGGAGTACAATTTTTAATAATTTTTTTCTCTCTGGAACCGATTAAGCTGAGTGAGCCCTTCAAATTCTCCAACTTTAATGGACTATTTTAAAGGATTCTAGAAATGGGGAAATTTCCCAGGCAGTTCCCATGAGACTCTGTCAAGGATTCCACACTGAAGAAGTGCAATTTCAGTCTACATTGCTCAGGCAATTTCTTGGCCATTTAAATATCTGGGCCCATCTAAAATCCAGCCAGACCAAGCCTCAGAAAAAAAAATTTGTATGAATGTGATACAGTGCTCTCAGGAGGTGTTTGTCAATGTCCCTCACACATTCATCTTTAACCAAGGCCATGTGAGCCAGAATGTTCATTAGCTGGCCAGTGACTCGAGGTGGCTCATGAAACCTTCCACAGCCTGAACACTGAAGCTGAGGTTCATGGGTGATGTAAAGGAAGCTCCATCCTGGTGAACTCTCCATACTGAGCAGTCTCTGAAGGTCAGCAACCACAGTGCAGACAGCCATTAGCCAACTGACATGCTGAGTTTCTCCAGCAGGAAATGTTTGTATCACCCTTTCCCTGCAAACTGATTAATACTGGAAATCTGGTCTTGGCGTATGGGCCAAATGCTGGCAAAGGGGACTAGATATATTTAGGATATCTAGACAGCATGCTCGAGTTGTACCAAAGGACCTGTTTCTGTCCTGTACATCTCTGTGACTCCATTTCATAGAGGACAAAAATGCCTTGGCCCATTTTTTTTTGTTTGACTGCTTAAATAAAGCCTCAGTTTAGCTGTTATCTCACTCATTTATCATTGTTTCTTGGGTAGAGGAAGGTAGACCGTTTCTCAATATACTATTTAGTGTTTAAGTACTTAGAAGGAAAGCATGTTTAAACTTTATTTTTAAAAAAAATTTTCAGAGCCGACCGTTTGGTGTTGCATTACTGTTTGGAGGAATTGATGAAAAAGGACCACAGATGTGAGTATAATTTTAGTCAGAATTGTTACAACAAAAGGCAGCCATACCTGCACTGGCTCTTCAAATGAGCATTGTAATCTGATGCCAACCTCTTCCCTCCCCCCATATCAAGTGTATGTTATGTGGTAATTCATTTGGGTACTTTGACAATGTCAAAGCATACCATTTTAAGCATGTATCATATGCTTGATTACCTAGATTGCCTATGTTTTACACTGTACATGTTTTGTAACTGTTGAGTTTTTCCTTGCAATTGATTATCCAGTAATTGATTATCTGCAACAGAGAGATCAGGTTATAGCTTAACATATACAAAATGATGACGTAATCTTATCCAATACTGGGTTCAAATCAAATGGAGGACTCCTAAAATTCAAGAAACACTTCTGTTTCACAAGTCTTACAAGAATCCTCTGCCATCATAATATTTTCACAATGGGGGTATGTCACTCACGTTATATCCTTAAACTGAAAACACAGCTTTTATATTAGGATTTTATAAAGGACTTGCTCTTAGTTTCATTGCAGATTTTTATAATAGTATATTTTTATTTGTATTTGCAAGCAAAAATTCAGATTGGTGCCTTCAAACTGGTTAATAGCATAACTTTGAAAATGGAGCTGTGGAGTTGTTAAGTTTAAATCAATGTACTCCACCTTAATGATTTATCTTTTGCAACACCATGGGATTATATAAAATTACGGCTGTGGCTGTAATTCTACTGAAACCATTGCAGAAGTAAACCTGATTCGAGCTTGTACAATATTGTCAGAGCAAGGCAGCTACCTTTAAATTTAAGCTGGGAGACTGTGTTTCGTGACACTGAGCACATTGTGCATGTTTGAAAATTCAGAGCTAAAATTGAATTAACTTTGCACTTCTAACTATTCTACTGTTAATTGACTACTTCCTTCTATAAAGTTAGGTGATGAAACTCAAATTACCTTTTCGAAGCATCAGAAATGAATGCTGAATTTGGTCTTTCAGAAGTTGTGATTTACTTGCCATATACTTTGCAGTCTACATGTTTTGTTGACAGTGTGAAAGTGAAATTCTTTAGTCCCAGAACTGGTTTCTGATTTGACTCCAGGTCAGCTTTGACATCTGGTTGGTGATGGCATTTTACAGAGTTTGTACTTGACGTACATGGAGTCTAAATAAATTGTGTCAAATCAATTTTAAAACGTTACATTACATTTATACTATTTAACATTGATTTGAGAAAGTTTTATATAGGTTAAAAGCCTGAGAAATGTTAGCAGCTGAAAGCAAAGCTTTACACAATGGCAAATATGCATTTGGGGATATAACAAAAGGTTTGAATGATCGTGGAGTGCAGCCCACATAAAGAATTTTCACATCTGTATTCCATGACTTGAAACAGCTATAAGTCTAAACCAGGTTTGGGATATTGGAATAGATTATTATGTGATGGTCTGAAAGTTCATGTGCGTAAGCACATGTAATTTACATGCATATCATATTTGCAACCAAAAAGATTGGTCATCGCTATATCTTAATGAACAACATGAGAGTTTGAGCAATAATAATAGTCTTTACTTGAAAGTTATAGAGATTTGCTGCGGTTTTGCTTGTACTGAAGTAATCTTTTAATTATAGCTGGATTTTAAAATTATTTATATATCTTGACTGATACTTGTACTGTGCTTTGTGTCTTTAACACTATCTGCTCAAGTACAATTTCTTTTTTGAATATTGCTTTCAGAGCATTGTAATGTAAGGTATGGAGTTAGGTTGAGTCAGGGTAGTAAAGGACATGGGGAAAACGTAACAAAAATGTCAGGAAGTTGCAGGGGCGCCAAGGCAAATGTGGAGTCATTTTCATTCCTTTGAAATTTTTAGTGTTGGAGTTATTTTAAAATGATTATTCGTTTTATCGTCAGTGTCTAGCCTCTTTCTCCTTTAATTTTGTTATTCCCTCTCCTTGCTTTGCTGATTACATATAATTTTATTGCTCTAAATCTAATTTATAGTTCTTGATTTAAATTCTGCAGGCTTGATAAGGATTAAATAAAATGTTTGGAGAAATGTACTGTTGCTAGCCCTGTTCATACGCACCTGTAGAGGGCAGGATGTCTATGAGCACCAAATTACTGGCAATCTCAAACTTTCTCCGGGCAGTGGCATGTGCCACTCTTTTGCTGATGGTCCAGTAATCTGGGTCAGAACACTTTAATATTTGGAAGAAAGAAACAGGAATGTGGAGACAGGGTTAATGGAAAGACACTGAAGATTGTGGATAACTCTTGAGATGTAGGAATTCCAATACAATTGAAGATGGATCAATTTTTTATCGAGTATAATGGGCTTTGGGGTTTCCTAAATATAGCCAAAGAATATAAATTTCAAGCAGTATAGTTGCCAAAGAAAATTTTTTTTTTGTAGTTGCAGTACTCTGTAGCTTTGGAAACCAAGTGCAGTAAAATCACAGAATGAGAGAGAACTTAACCAGTGCCATTAGAGTGGTGAAGAAGATAATCTCGAATCCCCTCTAATGGGGAAAGCTGTGATTAGGCATTGTCAACTATATTCCTCGTCAAATATGAGAAAATGAATTAATCAAAGTTTTCTTCCATGGTCTTCCTGAAATGCTTTGCGATGTGGAATTATCCAGGTGTTTAAGACAAAATTGGCTGAATATCTGAACAAATACAATGTAGAGAGGCAAATGAAGGAGAACGTGTGACTAATTTTAACACAGTCACAATGGGTAAAATAGGCTCTATATTGTAAACTTTGAATTTTAATTTCAAACTTGTGACAAATGTTTTGTGTTTGTACGAATTAAGTATTTGGTTTGATGGTATAAGTTTTGTTGGAAAGTGGTTTTTGACTGTCATTTAGCTCTATGGTATCCCTGAAAAAAGATTTAAAATAGAAAGTATGGATCATTTATGTTAGATGTAACACCCAGAGTATTAATTGCTGCAAGACTATCTATACGTAGCTACGGCTGAACTCAGTATTGCAATTTCAATGCAAAGGTTAATTTTCTTATACTTTTTTAAGCAATGTTTGAGCAGGAGCAGTAGCTTTTGGTGGTTATATGTAGAATTCCAAAATTGCCTTTTATACAGCGGCTAATCCTGTGTCACAAATCCAATCCCTTGTTACAACGATTGCTAACAGTGGATGCTATATTCAAATAAAATGTACTTAACATACCTTATAAGGAATGCATCTTCAGTTGAATTATTGTTTGACTTGGCCTGGAGCTTGAGATTTTTGTAATTAAGCAATCAAATGGCATAGCTTCATCCAGAGCTGGTGAACTTTATCCTATTGTCCAAGATTGGCTGTGGAATTCTACCCTATAATGTGCCGCTAAAATGTGTGAATTATTTCACTGCTAAATGTTTATATCATTGTAATTATTAACCCAATTATTATTTCTTGTGCAGGTATCACATGGATCCATCTGGCACCTTTGTACAGTGTGATGCAAGAGCGATCGGCTCTGCTTCGGAGGGTGCCCAGAGCTCCCTACAGGAGGTTTATCGTAAGGTACAGGAACTAGTACGCATAGGATGATGTTATGTAATCAGCAATTAAATCCACTTAGTACAATGACTGAAAATATCTTACTTATTGTGACACCACTAAGACTAATGGATAAACTGGGGAGTACAGGTATAGTGTCTTGCATTCAGCAATTAAGCCAGCAGTGCCTGAAAACTAGACTTATTTTTATATAATGTACCATGCATAATTTTTATTTATTCTTGTCAAGAGTAAAATGCTTTTCCAGCTTGTTCAACCAGCTGTTGTGTTGGCATTGTGTGAGAGCCTTTTCCCAAGCTTCATGGTAACTCTTAGGCACATCTTGCCCATCTTGAACCATTCAACCCAAAACAAGGCAAGATCCAAAATCCATGAAATCAGCCTTAATGTTGCCAGTTTTGAAACACTGGATCTGTATAGTGATATGAAATAAACAGCGCCACTAAGCAGTCATCTGGGAAATATTTGTTTCCATTGATTAGTGGGCGGCACAGTGGTTAGCACTGCTGCCTCACAGCGCCAGAGATCCGGGTTCAGTTCCTGCCTCAGGCGACTGACTGTGTGGAGTTTGCACGTTCTCCCCGTGTCTGCGTGGGTTTCCTCCGGGTGTTCCGGTTTCCTCCCACAGTCCTAAGTTGTGCAGGTCAGGTGAATTGGCCATGCTAAATTGTCTGTAGTGTTAGGTAAGGGGTAAATGTAGGGGTATGGGTGGGTTGCGCTTTGGTGGGTCGGTGTGGACTTGTTGGGCCTGTTAGGAAGCATTATTAAGGGTAGGTTGTGTTCAGAAACTTTATTGTTAGGTAGTGCTCACGTAAGGTAGTACTAGCAAGTCTGGAAACTGTTAGCTTCACTAGACAACAGTAAGCCATTATGTTACACTAAGAACAGACTGAAACACTGATGGCATAATGGGACCACAGGGAGGGTGAACAGATAACAGGACATTGAAACCGTGTTAGATTGCACGTAGCTCATACTGAGGTAACTGAATCTTATCTCTTCTGGAACCAATACTATTAGAGAATACCGCTTCTTACCAAATAAGGATGTAGCACTGGGATGTGAGGGGCTAAAAGCTAGACAAAGAGAACAATAGATCAGAACGCGCCTTCTCCAGTGAAGAGTAAATATCTCACTGCATGTCCTGTGTACGGCTCTCTCATTAAATCAGCTTATATTTTGAATCAGATCCTGTGTCTCTCTCCTTCAAACGAACACGGGACGGAAGCCCGTCCTAACAGATTTGGTGACCCCGACCTGTTTCCACACTAAGTAATCTAATCTAATCTGATTGCAGTCTTGAGAAATATGTGCAACCATTGGAAGTTTCTATTTTGTTAATACTTAAATCAGTATAAATATTTATTATTTGACTCATTAATCTTGGAGAAATTTAAATATGTTGTCGTGGATTTAACACCACAAGATGTAGGCCAATTAGCCCATCAAATCTGCTTTTCCATTCATTGAGATTATAGATGATTCTCAACTCCACTTTTTTCTGCCTTATCTCCATAACCTTTGAATCGCTTGCTCATTAAAAGTATATCTATCTCAGTATTAGCAATCCAGCCTCGACTGTCCTCTGTGGTTAGGAATGTCACAGTTTGACTATCCCCGGGAGGGAAGGTCCCTCCTCATTTATTTCTTAAATGGGCGACCCTTTATTCTATGATTATATCATCTTGTTCTAGACTTTGTCACAAGGGCAAACAGCCCCTCAACATCTACTCTGTCGAGCTCCCTAAGAGACTTATATGTTTCAGTAAGGTAGTCTCTCATTCTTTTAATCCCCACTAAGTACAAATGCAACCTACTCAGCCATAAATCTGGCTATTATTTGGATGATGCATTCAGCATGATAGTTGCCCTTGAAATCTGTTGAACTTGAACAATCCTGTAGAATATGAGTGTAAAGAGTAGGTTTTTGCTATTCAAACATTTGGTACTACCTTGCAACTTTGAACACACTGGAATATAGTATATGCATTGCTTTGAATGTTATTATTTTTGGCCTTGACCTCTGAGGGTGTCATGTCATTATGACAATGAGTTTTGTTGTGTAGGTTCATCGTGTAACTGCAGAATGGAGCCTTTAGTGGTACATTTAATGAGTGTTGTTTTTAATTCCTAGTCAATGACATTAGAAGAAGCAAAGAATGCAGCACTCACTATCCTGAAACAAGTAATGGAAGAAAAACTGAATGCTACTAATATTGAGGTACGCAGATTTTGCCAATGGTAAAACCACGAGTCATCCAGTTTACCAGACCTGTCTGTTTTTGCTTGATAATTTTACTTTTATTTCTGAAAGTTGGAAAGTCTTAGCATAATTATTAATCTATTCAGAAAATTGTCATGTGTGGAATTAACTCTAGTGCTATGTGACCATTCTATGAACCTGTATTTCTTTCTTTACATAGAACATAGAAAAATACAGTACAGTACAGGCCCTTTGGCCCTCGATGTTGCGCCGATCCAAGCCCACCTAACCTACACTAGCCCACTATCCTCCATATGCCTTTCCAATGCCCATATAGAGGGAGAGTCCACCACTGTTACTGGCAGGGCATTCCATGAACTCACGAGTTGCTGAGTAAAGAATCTACCCCTAACATCTGTCCTATACCTACCACCCCTTAATTTAAAGCTATGCCCCCTCGTAATAGCTGACTCCATACGTGGAAAAAGGTTTTCATGGTCAACCCTATCTAAACCCCTAATCATCTTGTACACCTCTATCAATCACCCCTAAACCTTCTTTTCTCCAATGAAAACAGCCCCAACTGCCTCAGCCTTTCCTCATACGATCTTCCTACCATACCAGGCAACATCCTGGTAAACCTCCTGCACCCGTTCCAGTGCCTCCACATCCTTCCCATAGTATGGCGACCAAAACTGCACACAATACTCCAGATGCGGCCGCACCAGAGTCTTATACAACTGCAACATGACCTCAGGACTCCGGAACTCAATTCCTCTACCAATAAAAGCCAGTACGCCATATGCCTTCTTCACAGCACTATTTACCTGGGTGGCAACTTTCAGAGATCTGTGTACATGGACACCAAGATCCCTCTGCTCATCCACACTACCAAGTATCCGACCATTAGCACAGTACCCCATCTTCTTGTTACTCTTACCAAAGTGAATCACTTCACACTTGGCTACATTGAACTCCATTTGCCACCTTTCTGCCCAGCTCTGCAACTTATCTATACCCCTCTGTAACCTGCCACATCCTTCCTCACTGTCAACAACTCCACCGACTTTCGTATCATCCGCAAACCACCTCACCCAACCTTCTAGCCCCCCCTCCAGGTCATTTATAAAAATGACAAACAGCAATGGTCCCAAAACAGATCCTTGCGGAACACCGCTAGTAACTGCACTCCAAGATGAACCTTTACCATCAACTACTACCCTCTGTCTTCTTCCAGCCAGCCAATTCCTAATCCAAACCTTCAACTCACCCTCAATGCCATACCTCTGTATTTTTTGCAGTAGCCTACCATGGGGAACCTTATCAAACGCCTTAGTAAAATCCATATACACCACATCTACCGCTTTACCCTCGTCCACCTCCTTAGTCACCTTCTCTAAGAAATCAATAAGGTTTGTGAGGCACGACCTGCCCTTCACAAAACCATGTTGACTATCCTTGATCACATTATTCCTATCCAGATGTTCTAAATCCTATCCCTTACAATTCTCTCTGAGACTTTGCCCACAACAGAAGTGAGACTCACTGGCCTATAGTTACTAGGGTTATCCCAACTCCCCTTCTTGAACAAGGAAACCACATTTGCTATCCTCCAGTCTTCTGACACTATTCCTGTAGACAACGAGGACATAAAAATCAAGGCCAATGGCTCTGCAATCTCCTCCCTTGCTTCCCAGAGAATCCTGGGATAAATGCCATCAGGCCCAGGGAACTTATCTATTTTCACCCTTTCCAGAATTTTCAACACATCTTCCCTACATACCTCAAAGCCATCCATTCTAATTAATTGTGACTCAATATTCACATCGGCAACAATGTCCTGTTCCTGAGTGAATACTGACGAAAAGTATTCATTCAGTGTCTCCCCAATCTCTTCAGCCTCCACATGCAACTTCCCACTACTATCCTTGACTGGACCTATTCCTACCCTAGTCATTCTTTTATTCCTTTGCTCGTCCCTCTTTTACATTGATCAAAAGAACAAATCTGAATGTAGCCTGTGTGACTAGAATTAATTTCCCCACTGAAAGGAAATGTCTAGCTATCCCTCTTGCTGTATCTCTTCCATTTTACCCTGCAGTTCCATCACATCACTCCCCAACTTGCCTGCTGGGTCTGTTTTGGTTAAAATCTAAACACAGCAAGTTATAGTCAGAGACTCATATGGCACAAAATAGGTCCTTTAGTCCATCTGATTTGCACCATCCTAGTGACACAAGTCCCACTTTCCAACACTTATCCCATAGCCTTGAATGTTATAATATTTCAAGTGTTTATCCACATACATTTTAAATGTCGTGAGGCTTTCTGCCCCTCATTATTGATCCTTCAACAATTGATCATCTTTCATACTAATAATCACCTAGCTAATCTTTGTGTCATCCCCAAACTTGTATGTCCGCCCTCCCACAGTTCTCATTGATATAATTTCTATATGTCACAAATAATGAGGAACCCAGCACAGATCCTTCTGTCTCCAAACATGCAAACAGCCTTCTACCACCAAGCAAATTCTGGATCCACTTTACCAAGTTACCTTGGATTCCATGTGTTTTTACCATTTGTGTCAGTCTCTTGTGAGAAATCTTGTCTAAAGGCTTTTCTGGAATCTACAAAATACATCTACTGCACAGCTCTCATCTACACACCTGATCACCACGTCAAAATTTAATCAAATTTGTTAGACATGAATCTTCCTCTGACAAAGCCATGCTGACTATCACTGGTCAAACCTTGCCTCTCCCTAGTTGAGGTTAATTCTTTCCTTCAAAATTTTGTTCAGTAATTTCTCTACCTCAGATGTGAGACTCACCGATCTGCAATTCTGTCATTTATCCCTACGACCCTTTCAGAAACATGGAACCATATTACGGTCCTCCAGTCCTCTGGCACCTCCCTGCAGCCTGAGAGGATTTGAAAATCTGTGTAAGACCCGTGCAATTTCTTCCCTCATCTCCCACAGCATATGGACCTGAGGATTTGTCCATTTGAAAGTCTATCGAATCCTCCAATACCTTTTTGCTGTCTCTTACTCTGCTCAAGACCTGAGTTCTTCTCCCTGAGTTCTGTACCTACACCCTTGTCCTGAGTGACGACAGATGCGAAATACACATTTAACACCAAATCTGTATCCTGCAGCTCCACATGCAAATTGTCCTCTTGGTCCCGATTGGACTTTGCTCTTCTCCTGTTTATCCTCTCCCCTTGAGATACTTATTGAACATCTTAAGATTTTCACTAAATTTACATTTTAGGATTTTCTAATTCCCATTCTTTGTCTCCTATTTGCTTTAAGTTTACCAACCTCCAAAATTTCTATACAGGAAGTCCCTGGGTTATGAACGAGTTCCATTTTTAATTCTGTTCGTAAGGCGAATTTGTATGTAAATCGGAACAATTACGTACGGTTGACATCTAGCGCCAATTAGTCAAATGTTTGTCTTAGAATATAGGATATATTTTACGTAAAATATCTTAAATGCAATAATAATAAATGTAACGACAGTACAGTATTTATAATTGAGAGAATAGTCTACCCGTTCGTTAGTACGAACCATTGTATGTAACTTGATTTTTTTAAAAAATAGACTTTACAGAAGTTGGTTCCTAAGTACGGATGTTTGTAACCCGGGGAAAGCCTGTACTCTACTAGGGCCTGAATTGTTTTGCTCCCTTTGCAGCTGCTAAAAGCTTCTCTTTTCCTTCTTGTCCTGAATATTTCCAGACATGCCTGGTTCTCTGAGCTTGTTGCTCCTACATTTCATCCCAAAGGGAACACATTGGGCCTGTACACTCCCAATTTCCTTTTTGAATGCCCCTATTGCTCTGTAGATTCTCTGACAAATAGCTGTTCCAAATGTAGCTTTGGCCACATTACACCTCACTTTAATATATTCTATTCCCATGGATGTAGGTTTGCTCTCCGAGTTGGAAGGTTCATTTCCAGCTGTTTCGGCACCCTACTAGGTAACATGTTAGCGAGCAAACCTACATCCAGAACCTCAACCTGAGCTACAAATCTTCTCAAAACTCGCTATTCTATTTCCATCCCCTCAAGTATCGAGGACCTTTTTTTTTCAGGCCATCTTCTTCCTTCTCCTTAACAAATTTAAATTATAATGTGTTGTAGTCGCTATCTCCAAATTATTACGACAGTGCCACCTCAAACACTTGTCTGGCTTAGTTCATTGGAGCTAGGTCCAGCAGTGCTTTGTCCCTTTTTAAGATCAGATTAGATTCACGACAGTGTGGAACAGGCCCTTTGGCCCAACAGGTCCACACTAACCCATTCCCCTACATTCACACCTGACTAATGCACCTAACACTACGGACAATGTAGCATGGCCAATTCATCTGACCTGTACATCTTTGGACTGTGGGAGGAAACCGGAACACCCAAAGGAAATCCAGGCAAACACGGGGAGAATGTGCAAACTCCACACAGACAGTTGCCTGACACGGAAATTGAACCCGGGTCCCTCGTGCTGTGAGGCAGCAGTGCCGATCACTGAATCACTGTGCCGCCCTTGTCAGACTTTCCATGTGTTGACATAAAAAGCTCTCCTTAATCCAAATTCAACCCTTTATGTTATGACTATCCCAATTAATGTTGGCGAAGTTGAAATCCCTTAATATGGTAATATTAATAATAATTATTATTGTTGTCATTCACAGTGAATTGTCTCCATCTGAGTTATCTGACATTCCTCCAACCAGTATCCAATGCAAAACAAAATGGGAATATCCTCTTTTGGGGTGTAAACAAGTCTCACTTATGGCAAAATTGGCTTTAATTTGCATCATTACACTGGACTAGGAAGTAGAAGAGAGACAACCCAGTCTCTAGCTCCTGTTTTTATTTTTAATTCATTCATAGGATATAGACATCTTTGGCTATGTCATCATTTATTGCCCAAAGCAATTATTTAAAGGTCATTGGTGACCCAGATTGGTTTCTAATGATGACTGCTATTGTGGCATTAAAACTCATCTCCCCTTTGTTAGCCCAGAGTTCTGCATTTGTCGACTAGTGACATCACCATCATACCAACCCCTCCCCTGGCCACTCTTAAGGATTTTTTGATTGGTGTTATTGGGTGAGTTTCATACCCATGATGACACGTTTGCATGTGCCAAAGTCTCAAGTGGTTCGTTTGCACTTTTTAAGTATGAAGTGTGAGGTTGGTCTATTTGGGAAAGCGACCAGAGGGCCGCAAATTTCCAAGAGCCAATAACTCATAAGGTGTGAGTTCTAATAGGATATGAAATATAAGAGAACCAGACAACTGGAGCAACAAATATTTTCTCAAAGAGCCAGACATTGCATCTCAGTCAGGAAGAGGATGAGACTTCATGCAGTGGAAATGCAAAAAAGAAATCAAATTGAAAATGTTCTCTGATAATGAAGTTAGAAAATGGTGCAGGCTGGAATTGTAATTTTTGTAGGCTTTCCAGTAACCAGCTTCACCACAAAAACTGCATGAATAGTAACCCCAGTTCATTTTTAGTACTTTTGTAGTTGCAGTCACTAGAGTTTGCTGATGTGTAGTAACTGCTAATTATTTTCTAGCTTGCAACAATGGAACCTTCAAAAGTATTTCATATGTACACAAAGGAAGAGCTGGAAGAAGAAATAAAGAAACTGCAAACCTGAGTATTGGCACAACCACTGCTTCCTTGAGTGCGAATTGGAACACAGTCAGTTATGTGCTCTGTTGGGAGATTTAGTTCATAGAATAAAACTTACTTTGTTGGACAGCAATATTAATTTTTTTTGTTAATGTTCTACAAATTACAGTCTTTTATCTCAAGGATATGAAAAGATCATTGTACATAGTGCATTGAAAACGTATTGTTATGAAACAAATGAGGCTAAATAAATATTTCTTACTGAAGATGTGTTGTTCAAATCTTTGTTCACCTTTACATAGGAGTACTCAAGGTTGATCAAACGTAAAGAAATGGTTTCTAATTCACTTTAGCCTGTGTTTCATTTTGAGCCTTCACAATTACAGATCTTTGTGCTGTTTGCTATAAATTGGAAAGAGTTCAGTGCCTAAATAAAATTCTAACATTATAAATTTTTTAAAACCTCAATCTTTTTAGGACCAACATTTTCATGTGCCTATTTTTATTTCAACTGAATGAATATTGATTTGTAAGGTGAATTGAAAATGTGTTGCTGGTTAAAGCACAGCAGGTCAGGCAGCATCCCAGGAACAGGAAATTCGACGTTTCGGGCCAGAGCCCTTCTTCAGGATTCCTGATGAAGGGCTCTGGCCCGAAACGTCGAATTTCCTGTTCCTGGGATGCTGCCTGACCTGCTGTGCTTTAACCAGCAACACATTTTCAGCTCTGATCTTCAGCATCTGCAGACCTCACTTTTTACTTGTAAGGTGAATTAGCTTGCACACAATTAATCAGTGATGTGTGAACAAGGCTGAGGTCAATCAGCTTGACACAATAGGCATTGAACCTTTTAGCCTAGCCAATTGCTCAATTTTAAATTAGTTGGTTTCTTCACATATTATACCAATGGTTTTTTTTTATTAACAAATAGACAGCTCCAATTTCATACAGTCAGTAACCAAACTTCTATTTTACAGTAATGATTCAGAACATTTGTTGCCAGAGGTATGACTGAAAAAAGTCACATTTGAAGCAAAATTAATTTAAGAATAGCATTGAACACTGCCAGCTGTTTGGAAGAGACTTTTTTTAAAAAAAATTCAGGCCTGTCTTAATTGTTTATGCTGCTAATTTCCATTGAAAATATATGTCAGGCGTTTCATTTTAGGAACATGCTCCATTGCTCAATATCTTGCATAATTACATTAGTAATCTGAAGTGCTGTTTTTAAACTGTGCCTTTTGTGTTTTGTTTTGTAGAACTGTGTCTTTTTAGATAGTTTTAATCAATCTGCTGAGGTGTGTTATGCTTCTGGAGGAACTTGAACTTGGGCCTTCACAAGAGCCCGAGCTATGCTGTTCTTTAATCTTTCAGTAGGCAGTCTGAAATGCTTCAGAGAGTTGAGACCTTGGTAATCTTGAAACTGCTGTATTTTAAAATGAGAATGTGAACTTGCAAAGTGGCAGTTAAATGTAGCTGAATTTATGGTTAGCTCTTTACTCGCCTTGCCTTCACAGGCAGTGAAAAGTGACATTTTCCCTTGTCAGAAATTTTCCTGTAGGCCTCTGAATTAAACTTTTTGATCTTTTTCCTCACAATTATAATTTCATCTGACCCCTTATGTTGATATTACACAGAATTATCCCCAAAACATTTTTTTTGTGACATTTGAGAGGATTTAATTGTTGAATTCCTCAGTAAAACACACTGCAGTGCACGAAGGTCTAATTAACATCTTGACCCCATTCTTCCCCAGAGACTGCAGCTGTTTGGCATTTTACCATTTCTTTAAACCTGCAAGTTACTACTTCAAACAAATATAAAACAAATCATTCATAAATAATTTATTTGAGTGAAAAAGTATGCAAAAACATGACAATGACCCTCTCCAACTTTTTTTATTGTTCAGTATTACCACACTGAAGCTTAGTTGCTAATGGCATGAAATTATGTATTTGTTATCCCATTATTACAGAGAAATAGCTAGCATCTAATGCAATATGGCATAGGGTGATTCTTTCTATAATGGAGCATTCTTTCAATGATTTGCCTCAATTGTTCATTATTGCATTCAGGCTTGATTGAAACTCAAAGAAAATTCAATGTAATCACACTGATGGGATTAAATATTCCTGGTAATCAAATTTTGCAATTTATTTCATTGTAGAAAATTACATGCTAAGCATCTGAAAGTATTTGAGAAGTAAAATTGAGCTGACAACAATCAGTGCTGGGTGATAAATTTGAGGTGCTCATTTAATTCATTAATGGGTTGTCGGAGTCTCTGGACCAGCATTTATTATCCATCCCAATCTGCCCTTAAATGCGGTGCTGAGCTGTCTTTTTGAATTGCTGCAATCCATGTGGTGTAGCAAGACCCACAATGCCATTAGGGAGAGAATACCTGGATTTTGACCCACAGACATTGAAGGAATGGCTATACATTTTGAAGTCAGGATGGTAATTGGGTATCCTGCAGGTTATGGTGTTTCTGCTGATCTATGTCCATGCCCTTCTAGATAGTATAAGTTTGGAAAATGCTGCCTAATGAGCCTTGATGAATTGCTGCACTGTATTTTCCAGATGGTGTATAGTTGCTAGAGCATAGGTTATGGATGGAGTCAATGTTGTGAATGTGGTGGCAGTCAAGCATGTTGCTTTGTCCTGGATGGCATTCAACTCCTTAACTATTATTGGAGTTGCACTCATCCAGTCAAGAGAGGAGTATTCCATTACTCTTCTGACTTGTGTTTTGTAGATGGTGGACAGACTTTGGGGAGTCAGAAGGTGAGCCACATATGGCTAGTCCAGTTCAGTTTCTGGTCAACAATAAGCCTCAGGATGTGGACAGCAGGGGATTCAGAGATGGTAATACTATTGAATGTCAAGAGGCAATGGTTAGATTTTCCTGTTGTACACAGTTATTATCTGCCACTTTAGTTGTGTAAATGTTACTTGGCACTTGTCAGCCCAAGCCCTGGATTTTGTCCAGTTCTTGCTCCATTTGGAATGGACTGCTTCAGTATCTGAGGAGTTACAAATGATGCTGAACATTCTGCAATCAACAGCAATATCTTCACTTCTGACCTTATGATGGAGGGTCATCACAGCTGAAGATAGTTGTGCATTGAATAACGCTGTAAGGAACATCTGCAGAGATGTCTTGAAGCTGAGATGATTGTCCTACAACAACCATAAAATCAATCTTTGCACTATGTATGACTCAAACCATAGTTTTCTGTTTGATTCCCATTGACTCAAATTTTGCTGAGTCTCATTGATGTCACACTTGGTTAAAAAGTGGCAAGATGTCAAGGGCAGTCACTCACCTCTAGAATTTAGCTCTTTTGTTCACGTTTGAACCAAGACCTGTAACGATATTAGGAGCTGACTGGCCCTGACTCCAAACTGTACCTCTGAACAGGCTATTGCTAGGCAAGCATTGCTGATTACCCCTTCCACTACATTACTGATAGTAATTAGGTTGGAGTTGTCCTGCATTTTTCTGTGCACCGAATAGATAGTTCTGTGAAGTTAGTTCACCACGTTGACACTTTTTCTTTTAGCATGTTTGGAATTTCCTCCTACATTCTACATTGAACCAAAGTTGATCCTCTGCATTAATTATAATGATAGAGTTGGGCATATGATGAGTCCTGAAATTGAGATCATATTGGAATACAGTTCTGATGTTCCGCACTGCCTCATGGATGCTAAGTATTGAGTTGCTAGATCTGTCTATCCCATTTAATATGGTAATAATACTACCGACTGACACAGTGAGGACTGCAGATGCTGGAGATCAGAGTCGAAAAGTGTAGTGCTGGAAAAGCACAGTAGGTCAGGCAGCGCAGGAGAGTCGAAGTTTCAGGTATAAGCCTTTCACCAGAAGTTCCTGACCTGCTGTGCTTTCCCAAGGCCACACTTTTTGATGATAATACCACTTAACAATACAATGTGGGATATTCTCAATAAGGCGGCATGGCTGATCTGTGGTTAGCATTGCTGCCTCACAGTGCTAGGAACCTGGGTTCGATTCCAGCCTAGGTGACTGTCTGTCTGCGTGGAGGTTACACACTCTCCCTGTGTCTGCGTGAGATTCCTCCGGGTGCTACGGTTTCCTCCCACAATCCAAAGATGTGTAGGTTAGCTGAACTGACCATGCTAAATTGCCCGTGGTGTAGGTTATTAGTTAGGGGTAAATATAGAGTATGGGAATGGGTCTGGGGGGATTACTCTTTGGAGGGTCAGTGTGGACTTTTTGGGCTGAAGGGCCTCTTTCCATACTGTAGGGATTCTAATTCTAAGGGGCAGTATAGTGGCTCAGCGGTTAGCACAGCTATCTCACAGCGCCATGGACCCAGGTTCAATTCCAGCCTCTGGCAACTGTATGTGTGGAGTTTGCACATTCTCCCCATGTCTGTGTGGGTTTCTTCCGGGTTCTCGGGTTTCCTACCACAGTCCAAAGATGTTCGGGTTAGGTGAATTGGCCATGCTAAATTGTCCGTAGTGTTCAGGGATGTGGAGGTAAGGTGCGTTAGTCAAGGGAAACGTAGGGTAATGGGTCTGGTTGGGATACTCTTCGAAGAGTTGGTGTGGACTTGTTGGGCCAAAGGCCTGTTTCCACACTGTAGGGTTTCTAATTCTAATTCTATGAAGGCACGACTGTGTGGTGGTCACTATTAGCAATACTATTATGGACAGATGCATGTACTGCTGGCACATTGGTGAGTATAAGGTCAAGCATTTTTTTTCACTCTTCTTGGTTCCCTCATCCCTTGTCACAGACCCAGTCGAGTAGCTACGTACTCTAAGACTCAACCAACTGGCTTGTCTGATGCATCAGCAGAAAGCTGCAGAGGTGGCTTTACAAGTCAGATTTCCTTGCCCAAATTTGGCCTTATGGAATCTGCAGTCAATGTTGAAGGCTCCCAGACCAATTCCCTCCTAACTGTACACCACTCTGCCACTGTAGGGGCAGAACATACCCAGGGATGGTGATTGTATAATGTATGAATCTAGGAGTATGACTGTCAGGCAGTTGCTTAGATAATATGAGAGCTCTCTCAACTTTGACATTATCTGCAGATTTTAGTATGGAGGACTGCAAAGGAGCTTTGCAGGGTTGACTGAAGGAATAGTCAAAAATACACCTTTGGCAGGTGGTGTTTAGGGAGAGTGTTCTTGATCGTCTGCTGAGATGGAATGATTTAAAGGCATTCCTTTGAAAAATGTCAGGGTAAGTTGGCCTGGGAGGCAAGAGTTTTAGATGATCGATAATTTGCAAAAAGCAGAGTTGAACATCAACTTTTAATGTAACAAAGTGTGCCAATATGTTTCACATGATTGTTTTTAATGCTGAGTTAGATTCTGAACTAGAAAAAGGGGAAATAGAGCAGATAGTCAATAAGGCAGGTGGCTAAGAAGGTCACTTTTAAGAAAAGTCTTAAAGTAAATTTGAATAGTAATTAAGACGGATTGAAGTATTCTTCAACTAGGTGTCAGTACAGATCAGCAAATGCCTGACTTGGTCATGGTAAGGACTGGGGCAGGTAGAGTTTTGGATGACTTCAAGTTTATGGATTGTAGTTTGTGGAAGGCCAGGCTGGAGTGTGCTAGATAATCAAACGTAAAGGTGACTCAGGCATGAATAAGGATTTCAACAGTGGTGGTAGAGATCACACTTGAGGTAGGGGTGATGTTAGGCAATGTTTGAGGTGGAAAGGTGAAATTGGCGATGGTGAGTGTACACAGAGAAATTTGTTGCAGTGTCAAATTTTTACCAAGGTTGTGAACAATCTGGTTTAGTTTTCAGTCAGTTACCAAGGTGATGGAGTAAGGAGCTAGGGAAGCAAGAAGAATAGCAACAATCTTCTGAATCATTAATTAGAGGAAATACTTGTTCGTCCTGCATCCAGTGTGGATGTCAGATAAGCAGTTTGATAATTTAGTAACAGTGGTGGAGTTGTGAGATGGGTGGATGAAGTAGAGCTCGCATGTGAGAGCTAACACTTTTCAGCTGATTTCACTGAGGGGAGCATGTGGGTGGGAAATAGGAAGAGTCAAGATAGATCCACCAGGAGAATGAGAAAATGAATATTGCAAGTAATAGTCCAGCTATGTTTAATTAGCTGAGTGTAATCCCATTCAGCTTGGTGAGGTAAGAGGCACTGGTGGAGAATGGTATGGTCAACTGTGTAAAAAGCTGCAGAGGGGTCGAGAAAGATGAGGAAGGGTAGTTTACCCTTGTCATCAGTATCATTTGTGGTTATATTATGAGGTTTTTCAGTGTGTGGCAAGGGTTGTAAAATGTTTGGAAGGCTGGGAACATGGAGCTCTGGGAAAGATAGGTACAGATTTGTGAGATGACAACACATTCTCTGTCCCTGCAGATGGGACAATAAGTTTGCAAGGATGAATAGCTGAAAAGTTACTTTTTGAGGAAAGTGTGAATCTGGGAAGATTTAAAGGAGAAAGGAACACTCCTTGAGAGAACCATTAAACATCAATGAGATGGTCAGCTAGGGTTGATGGTGCAGCATGTAGATCTTAGGGACAAGATGAACCTGGACAGGACATAAAGGAAGATTGGAAAGGAACTACAGAATGATGCAAGTTCAGGTCTAGGCAAAAGGTGAGCTTTAAGGGAAGTGATGTGTTCAGCTAATGGAAGGGAGGGATAGGGCAGAAGTACCTGGTCAGATGTTCTTAATATTAATGACATTTTCTTTTAATATAATTACAAACTTGATTGAGTTTTTTGATGAAGTAACAAAGAGGATTGATGTGATCTATATGGACTTCAGTAAGGCATTCGACAAGGTTCCCCATGGGAGACTGATTAGCAAGGTTAGATATCATGGAATACAGGGAGAACTAGCTATTTGGATACAGAACTGGCTCAAAAGTAGAAATCGGTGGTGGTGGAGGGTTGTTTTTCAGACTGGAGGCCTGTGACCAGTGGAGTACCATAAGGATCGGTGCTGGGTGCACTTGGTATGTTTGCAGATGACACCAAAATTGGAAGGGTAGTGGACAGTGAAGAGGGTTACCTCAGTTTACAACAGGATCTTGACCAGATGGGCCAATGGGCTAAGAAGTGGCAGATGGTGTTTAATTCAGATAAATGCGAGGTGCTGCATTTTGGGAAAGCAAATCTTAGCAGTACTTATACACTTAATGGTAAGGTCCTAGGGAGTGTTGCTGAACAAAGAGACCTTGGAATGCAGGTTCATAGCTTCTTGAAAGTGGAGTCGCAGGTAGATAGGATAGTGAAGAAGGCGTTTGGTATGCTTTCCTTTATTGTCAGAGTATTGAGTCCAGGAATTGGGAGGTCATGTTGCGGCTGTACAGGACATTGGTTAGGCCACTGTTGGAATATTGCATGCTATTCTGACCTCCTTCCTATTGGAAAGATGTTGTGAAATTTGAAAGGGTTCAGAAAAGATTTACAAGGATGTTGTCAGGGTTGGAGGATTTGAGCTATAGGGAGAGGCTGAACAGACTGGGGCTGTTTCCCCTGGAGCATTGGAGGCTGAGGAGTGACCTTGTAGAGGTTTATAAAATTATGAGAGGCATGGATAGGGTAAATAGACAAAGTCCTTTCCTTGGGATCGGTGGGTCCAGAATGAGAGGGCATAGATTTAGGGTGAGAGGGGAAATATTTAAAAGAGTCCTACAGGGCAACTTTTTCACGCAGTGGGTGGTACATGTATGGAATGAGCTGCCAGAGGAAGTGGTGGAGGCTGGTACAATTGCAACATTTAAGAGGCATTTGGATAGGTATATGAATAGGAACGGTTTGGAGAGAAATGGGCCGGGTGCTGGCAGGTGGGACTAGATTGAGTTGGGATATCTGGTCGACATGGGCGGGTTGGATCGAAGGGTCTTTTTCCGTGCTGTACATCTCTATGACTCTATATGTCTCATAATTGATATTGCAGTCTGTCAATAAATCAACTGTGAAAGTAGTTATATCTTAAAGTTAACAGCAGTGTTGGTGAGGTATGGGTACTTGTGGTAAGAAAAATGTTATGTGAATTTTATCTAGGATGTTGAGCTCGTGTACCATCAGCCATATCCTGAATGACCTTCCAGTGATGAGGTTAAGGTTTAGCATGCAAGCGACAAACAAAACCACTTCTGTTTTTCCAGTGTCAATTTGAGGAAAATTCTGTCTCATCCATGATAGGACTGCATTGTACACAGAATATATTCATTTTGTGTTCATTTAATTAAGGTATGTGCTTAAATGGAGTCAACTGTAATCCTGTGCTTAAAAGTTATGTTTAGTATGTCTCATTTAGCTCTAAGCTGAGAGTAGACTCCGGAGGAAAACTGATAGGAGGGGTCATAATTAAACATAATTTTCAGTAAATACAGTATTCTAACAGTACCTGCAGTTACATGTGTAAAACATACTGTTTGGAATGTGTGATTTTACTGGACAAGATTTGGCAACGCCAGAAAATGTATTGAATCCAATTGCTGCTTTATTAAAAGGAAAATAATCAGCCAAAAATGAGATTCACCGTGTCACTTAAATTTCTCATTACAATTTTGCATGGAGACTAAAACCTTGTGTGTGCATACACTTCCTATGAACATAATTTGAATAATGCTTATATGGTAATATTTAATCTTTGTTCCTTTTATTTACTGTTACTGTGTAGGGTATGGTATGATCAGTTCCAAATCTACTATCATCTAGATCCCTTTTCACTTAATGGAACGAAAAAAAGCTAATGATTATGTGTTGTTTTGAATTTGTCTGTATGACTTTAACGGTCTGCACAACATACCTATCAATTTTATCTGGGTGGTAGCATATTCACCTCTGAAGCAGAGGGTTGAAAGTTGAAGCTCCACTCTAAAAACTACAATGCAGTACAATGAACTTGACATAGAACTTGACACCAAGGCACCCTTGCTTACCCAGGTAGTGTAAAAAATCCTAAGGCATTATTTGAAAAGCATAGAATTCTCCCAGTATCTTAGCCAAAGTTTGACCTTCAGTGCATATCAGGAGAAAAGGCATTTATCTTTCTGTTTGTGACATTTTGCTGTGTATAAATTAGCATCTTTGCCTATTTTTAAAAAAATACTAACTAGATCTCTGGGCAATTTTAATGGCTTTAAACACTTTGGACTGTCTTGAAGATGCAATAGGTGCAATATAAATGCATTTTTAAAACTCCTGTTTATTTCCCAGAGCTCAAGTTCATCTGTGAATTTCATAGAATCCCTTACGTGCAGATACAGGCCCTTCAGCCCAACAAATTCACACCAACCCTCCAAAGAGTCACCTGACCATTCCCCTACCCTATTACTCTACATTTACTCCTGACTAATGCACCTAATCTACACATCCCTGAATACTATGGACAATGTAGCATGGCCAATTCATCTAACCTGAACATCTTTGGAACGTAGGAGGAAACCTATAACTAAAATCTTGGAATTTTCTTTGCAAACATCTAAGCAAGCCAAAAAAAATGAAAGAACTGTAGATGCTGAAAATTTGAAACAAAAACAGAAATTGCAGGAAAGTCTCAACAGGTCTGGCAGCATCTGTGGTGAGAAATCAGAGTTAATGTTTTGGGTCCAGCGACCTATCTTCAGTATTCATGATAGCCAGGAAAAGGATTTTTTTTATACAGAAGATGAGGTGGAGAGAGAGGGGAGAGTAAACTTTAGATGGGGATAGAGCCCAAAGAGAGATGTAAATCGTTGGACAGACAAAGAACTGATTGAAGGTCAGTCTGGGGAAATGAATAGCTGTTAATGGGGACTATTAATGACTGACAATAGTGCCAGCAGTCAGCCAAGGTAAATGCCGGGTTATGGGGATAGAGTGGGTCCAGGGTCAAATGCTCTTCGGAGGGTCAGTGCAGACTTGATGGAGCTGAATTGCCTCTTTCTGCACTGTAGGGATTCTGTTATTTTATTATATTTCTTGCTAAGTGTTCTGCAGTATTCCTTCTCATTTTGTAAGTTCTGTTGATTTGTGTAGGATTTTTGTGGATTTTTCCTTACATAAAAGGTTACACACCAATCCTTCCTTTTAACAGTAGCAGATTGATTTAAACCCTCTAAAGAATTTTCTTTCCTGTATATCAAAAATGAAAGCATATACTCAGCCAAGGTAGAAGACTGAATACATTTAGGGCTGTAAGCCGATTTTGGTTCTTAGCTGAAACTAATCCTTGAACTTTATCCTGGGGCTTGGCAGCATTGTTGAATACTCACAATTTAAATACTGCCTTTAACTCACTTACAGGAAGCCACTTTCCTCAAATAAATGTCTTATGATTCAGTTGGTAACATCCTTGTTCTGTGTGAGGAGGTTTTGTGTTCAAGTCCCACTCCAGGACTTGAACACAAAATCAAAGCTGTTACAAGTACAGTACTGAGGGGATGCTGTATTTTCAGATATTCAGTCCTTCAAATGAGATGTTAAACAGTGACCCTGTCTGCCCTCCCTGGTGGATGTAAAAGATCCAATTCTACTGTTTTGCAGAAAGGAGACAAATTATTTCTATTATCTCAGATAATATTTATCCTTCTTCAGTATTACAAATATAGCTTTTCCTAAAACAGCAAGTTCCAACACTTAAAAAGTACTTCTTTCTGTAAAGTTGCTTTGGTGGTCAGGAAAGATGCTTGATCAATACATGTTTTTATGTTGTGATATAATTTTAGAATACTGCATCATAATGATTTTGCAAAAATGGTAAAAATTGGATTTTTGTTTGAAGTGAAAGGATAGGTTTAGTATTATTGAAGGTTTTTAGATTAACACACTTATAAACAATGTAAGAAATGTAATGAAATATAATAAAATATGACATGGTCTACATGAATATCTATTTCATATTCACTGCATGTTTCTGAACAATGCACTACATTCCAAGCTGCCAGGCCACTAACAGTACTGCTAACCTTTGTGCGAAGATTTGTAGCTCGGGTGCTCGTTATTGTGGTTCTGTTTGCCGAGCTGGAAGTTTTTGTTGCAAACGTTTCGTCCCCTGGCTAGGTGACATCATCAGTGCTTTGGAGCCTCCTGCGAAGCGCTTCTTTGATGTTTCTTCCGGTATTTATAGCTGCATCAGGACACTATTCAAAAGGGCCACAACACACTGCAGTACACCAGAACTGCAAAACGAAGAAGAGGAACACCTATACAAGGTGTTCGCCAAAAACGGATACCCGCGCAACTTCATCAACAGATGCCTAAGAGAAAGACCACGGAACGAGGACATGCCACAACCAAAAGGACTAGCCAGACTACCATACATCAGGAGCGTTTCAGAACTGACAGCCAGACTACTGCGACCCTTAGGACTCATAACGGCACACAAACCAACAGCCACGCTCAGACAACAACTTACTAGAACGAAGGACCCGATACCCAACATGAGCAAAACTAATGTAGTGTACAAAATACAATGCAAGGACTGCACAAAACACTATATAGGACAAACAGGAAGACAGCTAACAATCCACATACATGAACATCAACTAGCCACGAAACGACACGACCAGCTATCCCTAGTAGCCACACACGCAGACAACAAGCAACATGAATTCGACTGGGACAACACTACTATCATAGGGCAAGCCAGACAGAGAACAGCCAGGGAATTCCTAGAGGCATGGCATTCAACCACAAACTCCATCAACAAACACATCGACCTGGACCCAATATACCAACCACTACAGCAGACAGCTGAAACCGACAACCGGAAGCGGCAAGGACAGACCACCATAAATACCGGAAGAAACATCAAAGAAGTGCTTCACAGGAGGCTCCAAAGCACTGATGATGTCGCCTAGCCAGGGGACGAAACGTTTGCAACAAAAACTTCCAGCTCGGCGAACAGAACCACAACAGTACTGCTAACCCTTTTTCCTGAAAGCACAAAAAATGTAAATATACTTTGATTTACTCATTGATGAATATTTATTATATTAATAGAATACAAAGTAACTTTGAGATCCCACATAAATTACATCACTTTCAATGACTTACATAACTCACAGGCCACTGCCCAACTTGTGAGCTATGCTACCAACTACATCAATACAACATAAAACATAGTTCACTTTTGACTGTTTTGTACTGTGACAGAGACAAATAATTATTTAAAAGCCATTGATTTTTTAAATAGTATGTGTAATTTCCATACAGACAGCCCTGTGTGGGGCACATAGGCACACTTACTTCTGTTTAAATCCAATTTCTTTCCAGTTTTAAATACTTTTCAGAAAATGTAATATCAAATGCAAAATGTGAATATTCATTCAATTTGTAATTTTGTTCCTTTGAGAATAATAATTTACTTATAGGTTACTTCCAAGTCATTGTAGAAATGTGTCACAAGTCAAGAACTCAGTATTTCAACTGCTGAAAGTTAACACCCAAAGAAAAATCCACAACATAAAAAGCAGGTGTTGGGAAGAGGAAACCTGAGAAGTTCAGCAGATCGCCATGACATACAAAACTTTCTTGAAGCTACTAGGGCCTTTTATAGAAAGAAGTCAAATAAACAAAAACACCTTCATTCACAGGACCAGGCTTTCTTTCTTAAGAATGATAATGCCATCCATCAATTCTGAAAAGTAAATTTCAAACACCACTTCAACTGGGAATTCACTGTGGCAGCATATTTTCTCCCAATAGACTGCATCAATGGCATGGAATAGCATCAATGGGCGATCACTGCAACAATGGAAGAGAAACAACAAAACTTGTGGTCCCAATGGTATTCCAGATGAGGTCTTCAAAGCTAACAGACTTTTGCTCACATCAAGACTGCACATTTGCATCCTGTAGATTTGAGTCATTCATACAGTATGGAAACAAACTCTTCGGCCTAACTCATCCATGCTGACCAGGTTTCCTAAAATGAACTAGTCCCATTTGCCTGTGAGTTGTTCTCCAGAAATGAGATGTGCAAGAAATGTCATCACAGTTCTCAAATGCTGGTATGACTGCAATTGTCTGAAGTATATGATATGAAGCAATGTCTTTCATGAAGGGCAAACACGCTTATATGTTTAGTGCTTCCTATTTTGGCAGTCAGTTTCTCAAAAGGCCACAATTTACAATGATCCAAAAGCAGACCAGCTTAGCCTCTACAAACCACAGGAGTAAGTGTTTGGCAACAAAGTCTTCCGAAAGTCACACTGCACTCCTGTGATCCAGATCTACACTATTGGTCAGCAAAAACAAAGTGTTGGGGAATTCCACAATACATCTACTAAATTCTCTGGATTCAATGACTTTGAAAAGAGTGAGCAGTCATAATAAAAAAAAATACTATTACCTCACTACATGGCCCTCTCTAACTGTCACGCTGACTGATGAAGGCGAGTGGTCCTTCGCAGAACTGGGAGATTGTGCCTGGAGGCTGGGGCTGAGACTATAGCCATACATGCACCGATGCTGTTATCAGAAAACTTGACAAATTGTTAAGAGATCTTAGGAAATTAGGTCAAATGATCATTCATTCCATGCTTACACTGGGAGAGCCAGTTTTACCGTTGTGAAGTGTAAAACTAACTTTGCTGGGCTATAGCAACCTGTATTTGTACAAAAAATTTACAATTTACTCATTGCAATCCTGACATTTCTCTCTCCAGGTGTTTTACATCATCTGCAGTTGTCTGACAGTTTTCATGGGCAGTGTTTCACTCAAGGTGAGCTCTATCTTGCTGATAGAACAGCTCCTGTACTTCTATCTTGCCTTGTGGTTCCCATTTGCTTTTATAATAATAGGACTGAAAATTTATCCCTTAAAGGACTGAAACTGATTCATACCCTCAGGATAAACCTCAACCTGCTGCTCCCACCATAATTATGGACAAGGTATGGTCCACCTCTTCCTGCAGATGTCAACCTGCAGAGAAAATTGATGCATGCGCACATGATGTTGTTGCCAAGATGTCACTCCATGTTTCTACACATGCATGCTCACTGTTCCACTTGCTGTTGGCATTCATAATAAACACAGCCATCAAACAAACAATGACATGTATCGTGAACCATCTCTATATGCATTCTATAGAACAACCTGAAATATCAATTACAATGGATGCATGTCTGTGTGTGAATGCCTGAATGCAGTCTTCCTTGACAGGTCCAGTTTTCTCAACTTTCAGGTAGCCCGTATTCCTGGAAGGACAAAGAAAATACCTCAAAGACACCCTTTTGCTCTTACCAAAGTGTGGCAGCATTGACGTTAATGACATTCAGGAGCTTGCTATCAATTGTTCAAAATGGTGACAATTTGTCCATCAAACTTCAGCAGTTTTGAGTCAAGATGCCTTAATGATGAGATGCAGCAGCCACAGAGAATAAAAGGAAAGGAAGCAAATTGTGCACTCTGACTCCCACTACCTGATAGGACAATCTGCCTCATATGCCCGTGCGGTCACATGAAGACCCATTGCAGAAACCCTCAATCCTGACTAGACATTATCCTTGAATTGAGGGACATCAGTAACAATGACTTGGAATGCAGAATATAGACAACTGACATCACTTGTTGGATCTTTTGCAATCATCTTATTTATTAATTGTAATAACTGACCCTCTGAATGAATCATATACACAATTTAGACATTGCTTTTTAGACATTGTTGGTTTTACGGATACTGACTGTAGCAGAAATTCCAAATGCAACAGGCTGGTAACAGTATATTCACATGACAGATTTAGTGTACATTAAAATAAAACAAAAAACTGTGTATTCTGGAGGTCTGAAACAGACAAAAACAGAAATTGCTGGAGAAACTCTGAGATCTGGCAGCATGTGAGGAGAGAAATCAGAATTAATATTTTGAGTCCAGTGACTCTTGTTATTTACAAACTGCTGCTAATTTTCTGGAGTATAAATAGAATGTCAAAGCAATCACAAAACAAAACACGGTCCCAGGAGTAAGGAAGAAAGAATTTTATATATTAAATGAATTTTTTTACAATCACTGCAGTCTTAAATCATTTTACAAATTCTTGCTATTGTCATGTAAGAAACACAACAATCAATTGCCTGATGGCAAACCTGGATGATTCAATTCATTCGGAGGGTCAGTCACTACAATTAATAAATGTGATATTGATCAGATAATTTGTTTTTTGTGTTATTGATTGAAGGATCATTTTGGGCAAGTCACAGTGGATAGCTCCCCTGCTCTTCTTTGAAACAGTGCACTGGGATATTTTGCATATATCCAAACAGACAATGACACATTGGTTTAACATCTCATCTAAAAGACTGCACCACTGGCAGTGCATCACTCCCTCAGTACTGCACAAGAGTGCAGTCACTTGAGTGCGAACAGCAGTGGACATTATCGATGTCAGGACCTGTATTTGCATTTCTGCTTCAGATACATTAGTAAGTGCTGTTTTGATGAAAAGCTGAATTATTTTCCACCAGCACTGCAACTGCAATTACTCCAGATTGAATTTTGGAGAAAAGTCACTCGACCTGTTTAGAGAAATGCAATTGTACTTAGGTGTTTTGGCAAGTTTGCTATAGTCATCTGACTTTGACCTCTATGTAAGTGTCTGTGCTTGTGGCAGCCATCAAGCACACATTGCTTGAAATGTATGGACTTTCAGGGCTGTAAGAAAGCCAGCAACTGAAAGAAATAGCATGGAAGAAGTAAATTAAAATAGAAGTCTATAACTTTGAATTACTGGGTAAGTCAAAATAGCTATGCATTTTCCACTTACTGCTGCTGTGGAAATGAAAGGAGGTATGAGACAGCATTGGAATTTTTTCCATGCTCAGTGGCAAAACTATGGAAATGCTGATTTCATCTAAGTTAGAAATGTCCTTGAAATGAGACATCCTGCCTTGAGCAAACATCTGCTGAAAGCAAAGAATGTTACTCTCAAAAAAGATCTCAAAATGTGGAGACTTTCTGAGGAGATAATCTTACAGCATATTATTGAGAAAACAGGAGAGGCTTTGCATTATGCTGAGAGACATTTCAGAAAACATATTTAAGAGTGGGAATTCTATTTGCTTCAGCAGCACATGTACTAAAATTGGAACAAGACAGTGAAGATTAGCATGGTCCATGCACAAAGATGATATGCAAACTTGTGAAACATTCCATATTTTTAGTGGGGCCCTCTTGTGATGAAGTGGTGCTGGAGACTAGGTTTAAGTCTCACTTGTTTCAGAGGTGTGTAATAACATCACTAAATTATGTTGATTAGAAATTAGGTTAATTTTTTTTTAAATTGCAAAAATGCCAGAAGAAAGATCAAGGCCAGAAGGCATGATCAAATCCATTATGGAAGACTGGATTCAAAAGCAAGGGGAACATGTCTAGTATGGGCAAAGCAGTGCTGTGTGTGCCAGAGCTGAATCACATTGTACAACCTGCATTACTAGGTGGAAGCCAAATATATATATAAAGATGGCTAAAGTACTGGAGAAACTCTTCTTCTATAAAAATGGCTGTTGGAGAGATAGCAGCTGATAATTCTGATGGACCATTGTACACCATATAAGAAGTTGGCATTGTTAAGTCTAAAGATGATAAACGGTTTGCAACTGTTAGAATGATGACTGCAAAAGGAGTTCCTCGAGTGTCAGATAGACTTTGTGCAACATCATGACCATTGCAGATCTGTGTGTCCAGTCTGAAAGACAAGATAGAGGAGCTAGAAAAGAAGGGGGTAATGAAGCATATTAGTAGATCTGTACAATTTAAAGACTATGTATGCATTGCATGTGCAAAGACTGACAAAATAGAACTGACTAGCCGTTAACACAGTTCTATTAATACATGATTATTTTCTTTGTTATTCTGATTATTGGCTAACATGAGTAATTTACAAGTACAAATGATATTGTATGCTTTCTTTTATGAAAGCAAAATGTTTGAAGAAACATCATTATACTTAGCGTACTCAGTGGCTTGCTGTAATCATATGACCTCTAGCTCTGCTGTAAATGATTTTATGTGCAGTTTGCAGCAGCCACTAAATGCTTACCACTTGAAAGAAAACTCACACGTCATGTAACTAAAAGTGTGACTGCAACATACTGATGACATACTGTAATATAGAAAATTGCATACAAACTGAACTAAATTCCTACCTGAAAATTTCTTCTGGCTTTCCTAGGTGTACCAACTGAGTGTTTTTATAATCTTGTTCTTGTTCTTCCCACCAAAGTATATTTGGTAAGGTCATGAAAGGCTAAATATCTCATTCTACAGCAATCAACAGGGTAGGTACAGGGAAAGTGTAGGATCAGGGGACACAGTTTCAGAAAAAGGCTCAAGCTATTTAGGACTGGAATAAGGAGAAATTCTTTCAATTAGAGGGTGGCAAACATTTGGGCTTCTCTGCGCCAAATGGCTCTTTGAGCTCAGTCATTGAGTATGTTCAATACTGAGAATTATAGATTTCTACATATTAAAACAATCAAGGGATACGGGTACAGTGCTGGATAATAGTTGTGAGGTAGATCAGCCGTGATTACATTGAGTGGCAGAGTGAGCAAAGTGACTCACTGATTTATTCCTTACTCCTATTTTTTATGTTATTCATTCTAAAATGTCTCTGAGCACAGGTAAATCTATGAAATATTTAATGCTAACATGCTAATCCATGAACTTTGATGACACACTTGTTTCAAGTTTATAATAGTTTTTCATTCATAATTGAACATCTATTTACGGCTTCATAAAACAGTTTGCTCATGTAATTGTTTGCTTTAAAATGTCCAATGCACCTTCTCTGGTTTGCACACCATACTTTCTGAGCTTCATGGATGGATTCCATCAGTTTCCTAATTTTAAGTCTATGTCCTATCACATTATGAGCAAACTCTTCTTTGTCTGCTTCTTGATCCATTATAGATCCATTTAACAGATGGGATCCAATCCAATATTTTCTTAACAATGCATGAATAATATCTCAAAATATTTATTTTTTCTTACCTGATCACTAATCTCATCATTCTCTTTCCAATCATGTCCAAACAATTTCTAATTTCCCACTCTTTATTCATGTAATGTTTTATATTTAAAGGTTCTCTTCTTGTGTCACCTCTTATCTAAAATGGCTTGTACCTAATGAATTATTTTTAACTTTATTTCTCTCATCACATATTCCTCTCTCATGCATCTCAGAATTCCAACCTTCTGATATCTCCTTTCCTCAATCAACTACTTCTATTGCTTCAGTTTCAGTTCAGCTTCATTTACAGTTTCAATTACTTCATCTATATTTTCTGGTTAAATTTCCTGTCAACAATCATATTTTGATTCAAAGATGTAAAAACCAAATCCCAGGTGAGTCCCAGTGCTCAATAGAAACATAGAGAGTAGGAGTTTAAAAATGTGTTGCTGGAAAAGCGCAGCAGGCCAGGCAGCATCAAAGGAACAGGAGAATTGATGTTTCGGGCATAAGCCCTTCTTCAAGAATGAAGGCTTATGCCCGAAACGTCGATTCTCCTGTTCCTTTGATGCTTCCTGACCTGCTGCGCTTTTCCAGCAACACATTTTTAAGCTCTGATCTCCAGCTTCTGCAGTCCTCACTTTCTCCATAAAGAGTAGGAGCATGAGTGAGACATTTGACCTTTGAACCTGTTCCACCATTCAATACGATCATGGCTGATCATCCAATCACATCCTTGTGCTTCCCAGGCCAATAAAAATGCTTTTTATCTTAGCCTGAGCCTTCCTTACATCTAACTAACCTCCTACTGGTAATTCATGTGCTACCTGTAACACTTCCTGTCTATATGCTACTGGCAACACAATCTGGTGCACATCTTCCCATTTCTTCTCAGCACTAACTTGCTGTGGTTTTCATTTTCGTCTTAGGGTTTGACTTTTCAGATAATAACCCTCAGGAATATTCTCTGACTCCTTTTCTGAGTATGCATCAACATATATATCTTTTATTGTCTTGTCTTTCTGTTGTCAGTCCATTAGCTTTTCAAGACTAAATATTTCTGCCTGACCCTCTACCTATTCAGATTTTTCCTGCACCATTACGTCAAACATGGTTTCCGCCATCTGAACCTCAACTCCTTCATTTATCTTTAGTTTTTGTTTTGTGCTGTGACTTATGATAATGGAATCTTGTTACTGCACAGTCTGGAAAAATTCAGGGTATTTTTCTTTTAACTCCTCAGTTCTCTGGTCTTCCTTTGGCTTCTCCACAACAAGGGGTGTCACTCCCACCTTGGATCCTGCTAAATCATCCCCAAGAACAAACTGTATTCCTGGAATTGACACTCTGTCAATCACGCCCACTGTTACTTTCCCAGTTTTGAGTTGGCACTCCAACCTGCTCTTACATAGGGGAATGTTAAATTTCTGTTAAACATCTATCCTACAAATTACCACTTTCTCGGGTAACAGGTCAGAAATATGTTCATCCCTTCATCAGGCACTAATTCCATACCCAGCCCCTGCCTAGGCTGTGCACTGTCCTGCAGCTCCTTGACTTTTCTTGTTGTTTCCTTTACTACTTTCACTAATGCCACTGGCTTAGCCTCTTTTATCACATCTTTTCCCTTTCTTTAACAGCCAGCACTGTGACTTTACATGTCCTGCTTTACCACTGTGGAAACACTGGAGGCTTTTCACCCTCTCGGGTTTCTTTTTAACCTGTGGTAAGGAATTCCCAGTGTGCTGTTCTCTTTGTTTTGTAGTGTAGGATCTCCACTTCTCCCAATTTCTATCCCACACAGGATTAAATTCTTGCCAGAAGCTAAACTTTGCCTTTTGTACCAATGTATATTCATCTGCTGTCTCTGCTGCTCTTCACTTCTTGAACTTTCTGTTCATCTACATGAATTCTTATCATCTTGGGAAGTGAGATTTTAAACTCCTCCAGCAGAATAATCTCTCTTGAAGACTCACAGTCTTTTCTATTTTTAAGGCTCGCATCCATCTATCAAAATGACTAAGTTTCCTTCTTTTGAACTCAACATAAGTCTGACCTGGTTCCTTCTTTATGTTTCTGAACCGATGTCTATACATTCCTAGTAACAATTCATAAGCACTCAAAATAGTCTGTTTGACATCCTCATAACCTCTTGACCCCTCATCTGACAGCACTGCATATATCTCATGAGCTCTGCCTACCAGCTTAGTCCAAACTAGCATTACCCACAAGTTCTCTGACCACTCCATCTGGCTAGCCAATTTTTCAAATGAAATAAAAAAGACTTTGAAAGCTTTCTCATCAAACTGTGGCAATATTTTCACATATTTGTATATATCACTACTTTCTCTCTTCATTTCCATTCTTTTTGATCCTGCAACTAGAGAACCAAATCACAACCTTATTCAAAAAACCTCACAAATCTGGAGAAATAAATAAGACTGACTTACAAAAAAATGAAAACAGATGGATTGAACACACCACGCTTCTACGGATTACCCAAAGTTCACAAGCCAGGAGCTGCCCCAGATCCATAGTCTCGCTACCTAGAACACCAACTTATGGATTGGCCAGGGAGCAACACCAAAGACTAAAACACTTAGTAGAAGACTCACGCCACTCCATCCACTCCACCCAAGAATTCCTGAAGACCATCAAATTCACCAAGAGAGAAAAGGATGGTCTTCAAGAATTCTTGGGTGGAGTGGATGGAATGGTGTGAGTCTTCTACCAAGTGTTTGAGTCTCTTTTGATGTAACTGCCCTGTTCACATCCATCAATATTAATCTGGCCAAGGAATCACTGACTACTTTATTAGAAGAACCAAAGACACATGCACCAAACACCACCAATTTCATCAGCAAGGACAATGTTGGTAAAAACAAGGACTGCAGATGCTGGAAATCAGAGTCTAGATTAGAGTGGTGCTGGAAAAGCACAGCAGGTCAGGCAGCATCCAAGGAGCATGAATTTTCCTTCTCCTCGGATGCTGCCTGACCAGCTTTGCTTTTCCAGCATCACTCTAATCTAGAGCAAGAACAATGTCGTCAAGCTAGGGCCTTACCACTAACTTCACCTTCAACAACAAAATCTCCAGACAACCTAATGGAACACCCATGGGATCTCCGCCTTTAGGGTGCTTAGCTGAGACAGTAATGCAGAGACTTGAACAAACAGCTCTGCTAACCATCCAACCCAAACTTTGGGTCCGCTATGTGGATAACACCTTTGTCATTACTAAACGAAACAAATTAGAGGAAACCTTCAAGACCATTAATAATACCCTTACTGCATAAAATTCACAAAAGAAGAGGGAAAAAATGACAAACTGTCATTCCTAGATATCACAGTAGAGCGAACAGTCAATGGGGAACTTCAAACCAGTGTCTACAGGAAAACAACACATACAGACAAAATACTGAACTGCAGAAGCAATCATCCCAACACCCACAAACAAAGCTACATTAGAATATTATTTCAACAAGCCAACACACACTGCATCATAGAGGAACTGTGCAGAGCAGAGGCAAATCACCTATACAGTGTATTCAAAACGAATACGTACCTAATGGACACAATGCGTCGATTTCCGAGCAACAAACCCCAACAAGCAGTCAAAACATGTCCAGAAACCCTAGCCACTCTTGAAAATGACTGCCAGACTACTCAGGCCTCTTGGCATCATGGTAGCCCACAAACCCACCAACACACTAAAGCACCAGCTAATGAACTCTTATCAACAAATACATTGACATGAATTCCATTTACCACTCCCTGAGGAAATGAATAGGAAATAACATCACCACAAGAAATGATGTCACCATTGGAAATGACATCACCAACCCAAGGAAACCTAAACACATGCATAGAAAGTGGGCCATGCCACCAGTGCTTCATCCGGAGGCTCACTGATGATATTACCTAGTATAGTGATGAAACATCTGAAAACGAACCTTCTAGCTCAGCGAGCAAACCTACACCCATTTCCATCCTGACTAATTTGCAACTTATGACGTTCAAATTCTCTCTTAGTTTCTCCTTCTTCTCTCTCTCTTTACTTAGCTAAGAACCTTCTCTCCCTTTCGATATCTTCTAACTCCATTTGCTTCAATTGTAATTTAAGCTCTTCTAACTCTATTTTACTTGCCTGTTTCTCTGACACACCTGAATGCTTACAATTTCAGCTTTCCTTTTGTCCCCAGTTAGATCCAATTCTAACCTATTTGCTAAATCTAAAAGTATGTCCTTCTTCTGTCCTTCTAAACTTTGCAAATTTGGGAAGCATCTTCAAATGCCAAAACCTCTCTAGCAATCTTAAATACCATTTCTCTTCACATTTAATTTAATCAACTACAAGTTAATTGTGGTTGGTTAAATTGTCTCACCTATGTTTTATTTAAAGATCAAGGACACTAATTGGCAAGTGTTGAAATCTGCTGGGATCTTTTGTACCCCAAATCTGTGCAAATCTGCCCAAATTTCAAACTGGATCTAACTAAACCTGTCCAAATCATCAACTTGAGCTCCAAATCTGTTATGACACAGCAATGAAACCAAACACCCAGAAAAGCTCACCTCACCTCGTAATCTATTAAATATGAGTAATACAGAGCTCCCAAATTCCACTATTTAAAGAAAACATATCAATTTATTCTTTAACTCGAAAAGTGAATTGTCACAAAGTTAGCCACTTTTTTTCCTAAAAGCTGTTCCTTGGCTCAAGAATACTCTGTCCTTGATTTTTTTCAGAGGGGTAATAAACCGGGCCAGGATCCGATCGGTCTGGTTTGGTACACAGGTGAAAAGGATTTTGAACGGCCTTTTGTTTATATGTAAACAGCCGAGACTTCAGGCCAAAGTGGTCATGTTTTAGAAGTGATCTGTATAGAGAAAAGGGAATGGTCAGCTCCCTACCTGAGCTGAGCAGTTTTAGTTCAGTCTTGAGCTGGTTGGAAGTTCAACAGGGAGTTGTGTGGAAACTCTCTCTCTCTCTTTCTGCCCTTCAACATCAACCTATAGGCATATGTTCCAGTTCTACTGTTTTTTTTTAAAGGGAGTTTTCTTATTGGGACTGTTGTATAGATTTGGAACAGCATAATTAAGTCCAGTTGGATAGGTTGAGTTCTGGTAGGGGTTCTTTATTCTGTTCTTTGTGTTTTATTGTGTAATTTTGTGAATGCATTTTTGTCTGTTTTAACATCTAGTAGTCAACCTAGCTAACTTAATCCGCGTAATGTTCACTGTACACTTACCGAAACAAATTGCAAAGTTATGGTCTGGGGTTGCCTGCTTAAGAATGCTTTGAGTGGTCTGGTCTAGTCCATAACAGAACACTAACACAACAACTATTTACAACTCTAAGCCTCCTTTCTCTTAACTGCTTGTTATCTGCCTCCAACTCTATAGGCCACTGTTGGAATATTGCGTACAATTCTGATCTCCTTCCTATCGGAAAGATGTTGTGAAACTTGAAAGGGTTGAGAAAAGATTTACAAGGATGTTGCCAGGGTTGGAGGATTTGAGCTATAGGGAGAGGCTGAACAGGCTGGGGTTGTTTTCCCTGGAGCGTCAGAGGCTGAGGGGTGACCTTATAGAGGTTTACAAAATTATCAGGGGCATGGTTAGGATAAATAGACAAAGTCTTTTCCTTGGGGTGGGGGAGTCCAGAACTAGAGGCCATAGGTTTAGGGTGAGAGGAAAAATATATAAAAGAGACCTAAGGGGCAACTTTTCACGCAGAGGGTGGTACGTGTATGGAATGAGCTACCAAAGGAAGTGGTGGAGGCTGGTACAATTGCAACATTTAAAAGGCATCTGGATGGGTATATGAATAGGAAGGGTTTGGAGGGATATGGGCCAGGTGCTGGCAGGTGGGACTAGATTGAGTTGGGATATCTGGTTGGCATGGATGGGTTGGACCAAAGGGTCTGTTTCCATGCTGTACACCTCTATGACTCTATAATATACTGTTCCAATAACCACCCATGGCTGTCATCTCCAGTGTCTGTCTTCTTCTGGCTGAAGATCTCACTGGGTTGTCTTTGATCTTTTGCTGAAAAGATCTTTCATCTGAAAAAGGTACCTTTGATAGAGCGTGTTTTGCTGGCAGTTACTCTGGTGATGGCAATTGGTCTCACTCTAACTGTCAAAACGTCTGCTTCTTTATACTCCCAGTATCAGATCATCTCATTGGTTTGATGTTGGCAAAACAATACATTCAAAATCAATTGGTTTTTACTATCTTGGGCTATAATGTAAACTTATTGATTCAATTTGACTTGTGTAAAAATAGCAATCAAAACACAGGTATTTGTTTCACAGCCAAATGTTACGTACTTTCAACTTTCCAGTACAATGTGACAATGCCTGCAAGCTCTCAGTGCAAAACAGCTTTCACTCTCTCTTAAAGGTACAGTACACGCCTTCAACTTCATAACATTAAGAAATTCTCCCTGTGTTTACCCCATCCAGTCCTGTTAGAATAGGTTCTTATGAGAACACCCACCCCCATTCTTCTAAAATTCAATGAATATCGTCCTAACTGATACAGCAAGACTCCTCTACTCCAATCCTCTTGCAATGAAGGTCAACATATCATTTGCTTTCATCACCGTCTGCTCTAACTGCACGATTATGTTCAGTGATTGGTGTGTCAGGACAACCAGGTCTCTTTGCACCTACCCTCCTCTCAATTGATTGCCATCCAGATAATCTGACTTCCTGATTTTACTAACAAAGTTGATAACTTTACATTTATCCACTTTATACTTCATTTGCCATGCATTTGTCCACTCACTCAACTTGTCCAAATCCTATTGAAGCATCTCTGAACCCTCCTCCTTGTTCCAAAAGGTTAACCATTCATTTTTGATTAAATTAGTTACTTACAGTGTGGAAACAGGCCTTTCGGCCCAACAAGCCGAGTTCATTCCTCGAACTCCCACAAGTATAGGTCCATTCTTCAAAAGAGCTATCAAACAAGAACTTGAAAACATAGTGATATTTGCAGTGTTTGTCTGTTTGTGTGATTCAACATAATTTAAAATAAGTTAAATTTAACAATCTATTGAAACTAACCATTAGGTTAGTGCACAGAAGCAAGATTTTTTTTCTTTATTCTTTCAAGGAATCTGGGTATTCCTGGCAAAGGCCAGAACTGGTTCCCCATTCTTTATTGCTATTGAAATGCATAGCTTGCTTGGTCATTTCAGTAGACAGTTACAAGTAAGCCTGCTTGGCTACTCTCTCTCATTCCTGATGAAGGGCTTATGCTCGAAACGTCGAATTCTCTATTCCTGAGATGCTGCCTGGCCTGCTGTGCTTTGACCAGCAACACATTTGCAGCTGTGATCTCCAGCATCTGCAGACCTCATTTTTTACTCGAACACATTACATGTAGACCAGACTGATGTCAGATTTCCTTCCCTAAATAATACTAGTGAACCAGATTGGCTTTTGTAACAGTCAACAATGCTTTCATGAGATCTGCACTTTTGTTTTAACATTCCAGATCTATTAATTGAATTCAAATTCAAGAATCTGCCATGGTGGGATATAAACTTGTATCTTCAGAGTATTAGTTTGGGTATCTAGATTACAAGTCTCTCAGCAACAACACGATAATACCACATCTCTTTAGCATATCAGTTCCACAAAGCAGTACAATATTACATTCTCACCGTTGTAAAGAAAGAAACAGATTACTGGTCTCCTCCATGATTTTATTTATGTACGACTTGCAGTTTCATTGTGGGAGCTTGGTGACTGCAAACGGGATTTTATCTGAAATAAATACAACATTTTAGAATATAATTTTTGTACTTTCATATTACTGCAGTCAAACTGGGTAATTTAAACTCAAATGTATAATTACCCGATACATGAGGAGTAGTGCAACAATCTTTCCATTGCCTCACCTTGTATTCAAACAGGTAACTTGTGTTGCATAACTATTTGCAACATTGTATTGCGTCAATCAGGCTTTGGGTTTCTGGAATGAAGCTAAACTTGACACATAAAACCATTCACTGTATTACTACTACTTTGTGTTAACCTTTGATCTTTTTTGTGGCTGTGTCTTAGATCCAAGTTGTTCAATGCGCGCCCTAATTGGGTTTCAGATGTCATGAATTGTTTTTATAAATAGTAAACAAAACAAAGATTGGTTGATACTGTTGCTGCGCCTGTGATATCATAATCTCATTAAGCCAATCGTACTCTGCTGGCTCAGTTATGTTAATCAGATAGATGACAACCGTGGGGACAAACTGGAGAGCCTTGTTTGCAGTGCACTGGTGCTTAGTCACGAACTTTTGGGTTTGTGTACTTGGTCACAAAGCCACTTGCAAGTGAGATATGAAAATGGTGAAGTTGTGCAGTGATAACTGATAAGCAGTTTTTAATGACTGTAACCTTTTGAGGCTGACTGTCTAGAGGAGCATTGGAGGCATTCATAAACAAAAATCTCTTCCGACTGAGAACAGAGCCCGAAGAAAACTGATGCTAACATATCTGTCACTGTCTCAGCTCACGGTCTTCCAGTGCAGCAAACGCAGCACAGACTGCCATGTTAGATTTTGCCTTCTGACCCACACCAGTGATGCTTAACTAAGTGTTAACCATTACAATGCAAGTCACTGTCTTACAAGATGGAAGGCTGCCATCAAGTGGATAGCAATACTGTTTATACAATATGTAAGGACGTGCTTTAACATTTTGTATATTTGTTCATGAATTGTGATGAAAACCAGCTATTCCAGTTACTTATTCGTGTTTTATTTCCTTGATTTCTGAATGATGGTAGATGTTTGTCACTAATAAATAAGCGAAGGACATTTACCTGTGTGCATGAGTGCATTTTAAAATTTGCACCCTTGATTTTAACTCCTCAATGGTTTTAATCTTCCTTATTTTGCAACCTCCTGTAGCTCCAAATAGTCAGAGATACTTACACTCATCAAGTTTGGCACTCTTGAAGACACCAAATTTAATTTCTCCACTATTGGTAGTTGTGTCTTCTGCAGTCAAGACCCTAAACTCTAGACTTTGCTCCTTAATCTCCATTTCTGCTTCCTCCTTAATGACATTCCTTGAAATGTGTCAAATTGACCAAATACTTGGCTGCATCTGCTCTAATATTATATTTATGTGAAATAAAAGCAGCAAGTGCTGGAGATAATCAGCAGCTGTAGCGTTTCAGATCTTCAGCTTTCGCAGTATTTTGCTTTTGCTGTTTAAATATGTCTTGGTTTCAAATTTTTCTATATAATGTTCCTGAGAAGTGTCTATAACATTGTGCTGTGTTGAAGGTGCTATATACAGGAAAATTGTGAAATAAAGAGAACGCATACGACTAAAACAATATTTTCATAGTCTGCACAATGTTGCTTTCGTGATACCATAAGACATAGAATTGGAAGTCGGCCATTCAGCCCTTTGAATCTGCATCGTCATTCAATGAAATCATGGCTGATCCTCAACTTGAGTTTCCTGCCTTTTCCGTGTAACCCTCGATTCCCTTACTTATCAAACGTCTATCTCGGCCTTGAATATATTTAACGATCCACCCTTGACAGCTCTGTGTGGTAAAGAATTGCACATATTCTCTTTGAGATCAGAAATCGCTCCTAATCTATGTTTTAAAAGTGTGAAGGTGTAGTGCTTTCCAAAATTTTACCACGATAGCAAAAGTAAACCAGGGGAAAGATAAAAGAAAAGGAACGAGTGCATTTGATGAAACGATACATATTGAATCTCTAACAGTATATATCCAAGCTGCTCTGTGGAAGAAGCAACTGTCCCCTGGACAAACATCAGCCTCAGCACCTGAGGGGAGCAGATGGATCAGATTGCCACTGGCCTGAGGTCGTGTGCGCTGATTGACAGGGAGGCGGACCGATAGGCGGCAAGAAGAGGCGGAGAAAGCTGCTGATTGGCGGGAGGTGTTGCTAGGGGCGGGACGTCCGGTGGGGCTGTGCGGCGGGGAGTGTGTCAGTTTGTTGTTGTTTTAAACCTGCGAGGTTAAGCGATGGTCTTTTTGATATCTTATTCACATTTGTTTATTTATTAGCGAGCTTAAATTTGAAGGCTGACCGGGTTAAAAGGAGGGAGAGGTGAACAATGAGGGCAGTGGCTGGGCTGTTGCTGCTGTCCGTGTTGGCGGTGTTTGATTTCCAGGGCAGGCTCTCGGCTGCAGCAGCAGCGGCGGCGGCGCTCGGGGAGCAGCTGCTCAGCAACGGCCACGGGCTGCACACGAGGAGCACCTCCACCTCCACCAACTGCCAAGAGCGGCAGGGGTTCCAGAGGAATTTAACAGCCCACACCCACAAGGTGAGTCACCGCACGTTCAGAAACCGACAGTGCTGCGGGAAAAAAAACTCAGCAGGTCCGTCGGCATCTTTGCAGAGAGAGAGAGAGAGAGAGAAGCAAAAGTGAGGACCGCAGATGCTGGATATCAGAGTCTAGATTAGAGTGGTGCTGGAAAAGCGCAGCAGGTCAGGCAGCGTCTGAGGGGTGCTCTTCCAGCACCACTCTAATCTGTGGAGACAGAGAGAGCAGAGTTAATATTTCAGGTCCACTAACCTTTCAACTGCCTTCTCTTTAAAAAAAATAAATTGCAATAATCCATGTATCTCAATCCGTTACAGTTGCTCATCACACAGTCTCCTCTTTTCCTCTTACCTGAGCAGGTTGTATCAGTGTTTTGTACTGTAACTATATCAGAGTATGCCCCAGACTCATTTTCTCCCCAAATACCAGAAGTGTTTATTTTTAATTTAATCATCACATGTGAGCCAGCATTTATTGTCCATCCCCGATTGCCTTTGAGAAGGAAGGGGTGAGCCGCCTTCTTGAAGTGCTTGCTTGAACTTGGAGTACAGAAACAGGCGCAGTGCTGCTTACAGGAAGGAGGAAACGTAAAAGCGTGTCAGTGTAGTTTTAAAAATAGCGCTCCGTGCATCAGAATTTGTAAACATGTTCACTGCCATCTTTGCCCAAAGCAGGCCTTTTTAAAAAAAACCCTGATGAATGTAATTTTCAAACGACAAGTCAAGATTTTAATTGGTATCCCCGAGCTTTCAAATCCAACCCTTTTACTATATTTTGATTAGGCGTTTTGGATTTTCTCAAACCACTGTTATTGGGAACCTGCCGTCCAAGTTTGAGAGGGAGGTTATTGGAGTTTCATTTTCATTTTAAAAATGATAATTAAACATCCACTCTCATGGCTGGTTTATGATGCTGAAAAATAAACCTATAATCAGGAGAGCAGAAATTTAAGTGGCTGATTAGATGGTTGAAACAGTATGTGAAGCTTTAGGAATGTGCTGATAAATTTAGATTGTGAATTAAAACTCTTAAATTTTTAGAATTAGTTAAGCTCCATCAAGCAGTATTAAGTGTTTTTTTTTGTTTTGGATTTAATAGCTTGAAAAACATCACTTAAATGTTATCAAGAATTGACTAAAACTTTGAAGAAAGTGAAAATATAGGGGAAACTTATTGTCTATGTTTGATAGCTTCCCTTCATGAGTTATGCTGCAATTTTGATACATTCACAAAACTGTGTTTTAAATTTGTATGTAAGTAGGAGTATAACATTTCATGTCCTGTTTCTGGGTGGGTATCTCATCTCAAGTAGTAAAGTGCTAGAAAGTGGGATGAATGCAGATTTAGAGTATTTTTGTTGGTGCAGGTTTGAAGAGCAGAAGGGCCTCATCTGTCCTCTGATTCTACAGTGCACTGTGTTCATAATCCAGTTGCTGTTTATCTAATTTATGTAGCTGAACACATGTTCATCATCTTGAACTGCCTTCAATCCATCCTTTTTTGAAATTCCTTGCACCCCTTTTCACCTGAGCAAATTTCCTTCTTGCCGTTTTAATGTTTTTAGCTTACCATTTCTGCTTGCTTCTATAGAGACGCTGTCACAATTATTTGCACTTAGCTTTGTTTTACAAGTAGTAATTATGTTTGTTCTAATTTTAACAAACTATATGAATGCATTTCTGAAGTGCTGTCAGTACCCACTTGTTAATCTGCTTCTAGTTGATGCTGGTGCTTTAATGTTGGCACTGATGGCATATAATAATCAAAAATATGTAGGAGGTGGAAACTGTAATTGGAATAGTTTCAAAGCCCATGATATCAAATGTTTAGTCAGAACTAGCTTTAAATTTGGAGATCAACTTTTGTTTGAATAAGTGAATTTGGCTATTCCCTTAATTTCCCTTTTTAAAGTGTAGGAAATATAAAATCGTAAATTGGCAGATGATGATTCTTTAATGCTTAATGTGTAACTTAACTCAATGCAGTTTACCTCAATCTCTGAACAATTTCTCTTGGGCTTTTTAAAATCAAATCATACTTACCCATGATTAATCTACCAATTCTGAACATCCCTGGATGCTATGGCCAATTCACCTAACCTGCACATCCTTTGGACTGTGGGAGGAAACCAGACCACCGAGAGGAAATCCATGCACACACTGGGCAAATGTGCATACTCCACAAAGACAACCGCCTAAAGCTGGAATTGAACCCAGGTCTCTGGTGCTGTGAGGCAGCACTGAGCCACCATGTTGCCCAATTTCATTAAATTCACAGGATATAGGCCAGCAACTACTGGTTAGTCTTTGTTGTTATTGAGAATTTGGTGATGGGCTCCCTCCTTGGACGTTTGCTGCACTTGGGATATAGTTACTTCCACAGTGCGGTGAGAAAGGAAATTCCAGGATTTTGATCTAGTTACAGTGAAAGAATGGTGATGATGGTTTTGCTGCCATTGTCCTTGTAGATAGAAATCATGGATTTGGAAGATGCCTTTTAAGGAAGCTTGGTAAATGGTGCAGTGCATCATATAGGTGCTGTTCAATGCTGCAGTGCTGCCTCAGTGGTGGAGGAAGTGAATATTGAAGGTGTTAGATGGGGTACCAGTTAGCTGCATGGTAATGAGCTTCTTGAATGTTGTGAAGTTGCACCTATCTGGACAAGTGGAAGATATTCAATTCCTGATGAAGAGCTTTTGCCTGAAACATTTATTTTCCTGCTCCTCTGATGCTGCCTAACCTGCTGTGCTTTTTCAGTCACACACCTGACTTGCCTTATAAATGGTGGGCAGATTTTGAGGAGTCAGAAAGTGAGTTAGTGCAGAATTTCTAGTCTCTGATCAGCTTTTACAACCACAGTATTAATTTGACTGGTCTAGTTCAGTGTTTGACCAATGTAACCCCTAAGAGGTTTGTAGTCAAAGATTTAGTGAAAGTAATGCTGTTAACTGTCAAAAGATGATGTTTGGATCTTTTCATTCGAGATGTTCATTGCTGGTACTTGTGCGTTGCAAATGTTAGTTGCCAGTTGTTCAGACCTTGCTGCATTTGGACTTGGACTGCTTCCGTATCCGAGGAGTCGTGAATGGAGCTGAAGGTTGTGCAGTCATTTTTATATTTGTTCATGGAATGTGGGTGTTGCTGGCTATGCCAGCATTTATTGCCCATTTGTAATTGCCCTGTAGAAGGTAGTGATGAGCTGCCTTCTTGAATCACTGCAGTCCTTCACTTCTTGGCAAACATCCCCCATCTCTGACCTTATTGAGGGAAGGCTGTTGATGAAGCAGGTGAAGATGGTTGTACCTCAGATACTACTCTGAGGGACTGTTCGTCAGCTCTTGTATTGCAGTGGCAGCTTCCCTACTTGTGGAACAGGAGGCATAGGAGTCCCATCTGCTGCAGAGAGGTATAATAACAGCTGCAAATGTGTTGCTGGTCAAAGCACAGCAGGTTAGGCAGCATCTCAGGAATAGAGAATTCAACGTTTCGAGCATAAGCCCACATTCCTGATGAAGGGCTTATGCTCGAAACGTTGAATTCTCTATTCCTGAGATGCTGCCTAACCTGCTGTGCTTTGACCAGCAACACATTTGCAGCTGTGATCTCCAGCATCTGCAGACCTCATTTTTTACAGGTATAATAACAGGTTGACTTTGAAATATCCAGCCTGAGCAACTCCCTGCAGTGATGTTCTGTGGCTCAGACAATTAACTTCCAACAATCACAACCATGGTCCTTTGTAGTTGCTGTGACTGTAACCATTGGAAAGATTTTTCCCCTTTCTCTTTTTCACTCCAGTTTTGATTTCAGTTTCAATCATTTCAGCTATACTCTTGCAAGTTATAAACTGGTATGTGGCGGTAAGCTATTGGAAATTTTTTTTTCTGTAAGGACAGTGTAAGCTATTCAAGGCTTTAAAAATTAAATTCTTAATGTATCTGTGATTCTTGAACGTAAATATTTATGCCTTTCAATTGAGTTTGTTACTCTATTGGAATACTTGTTAAATTATAAGTTTGTGATTTTCACTGCAAGGGAAATGCATCACAATTTAAGGTTGTGGTTCAGATTTCTATTGTGATACTCAATCTATTACATTTAGTGTTCTGGAGACCCAAATTCACATCCCACAATGGCAGATTTTGAAGTTTGAATATATTAAAAAAATTCTAGAATTGAGAATTTACTGATGACAAAACCATTGCCAGTTGTCAGCAAAACCCATGTGGCTCAATAATGTTCTTCAGGTAAGGAAATCTGCCATCTCTGCCTGGTCTTGCCTACATGTGAGTCCAGACCCACAGAAATATGGTTGGTTCTCAACTACTCTCTGACAGGCAAACCACTTAGTTCAAGGGGAGCTAGGGGCGGGCAACAAATGCTGGCCAGCCAGCAATGTCCATGTCCAACATGTGAATAAAACAATAAGTATCTGAACCTTTGATCACCATATGAATGAAAGGCAGCATTGATTGAATGTATTTGCCATGTTCATAAGAACACAAGAACAAGGAGCTGGAGTAGGCCATCTGTCTCTTTGAGCCTGCTCTGCTATTCAATAAGATCATGGCTGATCATTTCATGGACTCAGCTCCACTTACCTGCTCTCTCACCGTATCCCTTAATTCTTTGATTGTTCAAAAAAAATCTATCTTAGCTTTAAAAACACTTACTGAACTAGCATCAACCACTACACTGGGCAAAGAATTCCATAGAGTTACAACTCCCTGGGTGAAGAAGTTCCTTCTCCATTCTGTCCTAAATCTGCTCCCTGTAATCTTGAGGCTATGTCCTCTTGTCCTAGTTTCACCTGCCAGTGGAAACATCCTCTAACTTCCATCTTATGTTTCCATAGGAACCCCCCACCCCATCATTCTTGCAGTCTCTCCTCATTAGCCAATCCTCTCCACTCCAGAATCAACCTAGTAAACCTCCTCTGCATCCCCTCCAATGGCAGTTCATCCTTTCTGAAGTAAGGAGACCAAAATTGCATGCAGTACTCCAGGTGTGGCCTCACTAGCACCCTGTACAGCTGCAATGTAATCTCCCTGCTTTTAAACTCAATCTCTTTTAGCAATGAAGGACGAAATACCATTTGCCTTCTGCATTACTTTGTACCTGCAGACCAATCTTCCTTCTGTGATTCATGCACAAGGAGCCTCTGGTCCCTCTGCATAGCAGCATGCTGTAACATTTTACCATTCAAGTAAAAGTCCTTTTTACTGTTACTCCTACCAAAATGGATGACATCACACTTATTAACATTGTCTTCCATCTGCCATACCTATGCCCAATGTATCCATAGTCCTCTGCAAAGTTTCACAGTCCTCTGCACACTTTGCTCTACCACTCATCTTAGTGTCATCTGCAAACTTTGACATACTACACATGGTCCACAACTCTAAACTATCTTTACATATTGTGAATAATTGCAGTCCTAACACTGATCCCTGAAGCACACCACTAGTCACTGATTGCCAACCGGACGACTTTTGAGGAAAGTTATAACTTATAGTTATTTTGGTATTGATAGTTACAGTAATGTAGCTTGATATAGTGACTTAAGTCAGTTGTTTATAAACCACTGTAAGCAGAATAAACACGGTTTTCAAAATTGTAACAGAATAACATTTGTTGGGTTCGGCTACAGTGCGATAAAATTCCTGTCACGTAGGTTTTAGCTGGGCTTGTTTTAAGCTGAATAACAAATGTGTACATGGATTTACTGCTGCGTTGAAGCAGTTGGATCTTTCTCTGTGTACTACTTCAAAAAGTTGTCAGCTCACTATCTGACTCACTGGATGTCTTCTTTCACCTGTTTGATGTTTCTTCGTTTTTTTGACCTAATGGTTTGTTTTCACTACTTTTTCTTATAATTACTTTTCTCTGTCAAATTCCTAAAACATTTTAAATTCATAGCTTTACCAGCACATGAAGTTGATTTCAAACTTGTGAACTTTTCCCCACAGAGTTTATCCTAAAATAGTAGTATGCCTTTAGTAACAAATCTTGTGGGATCGAATTACCAGAGGCTGCAGCTTTTGTTGTGTAGTGAGCCTGGTGATCACAATGTCTCTTTGCTTTCTAAACTTTTGCACTATTGGTTTTGAATTATGGAGAAGCAATTTGACCATGAAGATTATTCATTGCAGTTTGTATCAACACTGGAGGATATTCCACAGAAAGCTATTGAATCCACCCTATAAATGAAGTTGTCTGCAAAGGTTAAACAATTGAGTGTAGCTCTTTCACAAGTGAAGAATGCATTTGCAATTATGCATTATCTTTTCATACCTGCAGGTATTCCCAAATGGCAATTAAGCAGTGGGATTTTGCTTTTGAAATTAGATCACTATACGTAAAGTGAATGAATGACTAGATAGACAGATCTTGTTCTCCGGATTGGCTGAAGGAAGACTGTTGGTTAGAACACCAGGAAGACTGTTTGACTTTCTGAACTGCTAGAACAGATGCATAACTTAGTATTTCATGTGAAAAACGTTCCTTCAAACTGCATGCAAGTGCCAATCTAATTTACATACTTAAGGCCCTCATGGAAATTCTGACTCTGAGGTGTAGGAGTGGTATCAAGTGAACTAACCTGATACTTGTAAACATAGTTACTAAATTAGTGTGTAGTACTTTAGTTAAGCAATTCCACTTTGTCCCATTATTTCACTTGTTTGTTGAACTTACCTATTCAGCAGCAGAATTTTATAATGCATCAGTCTTATCTTCACATACCAGGCTACTATGAAATGGTGCCAGTGTTTGTTAGATTGATTATTGACTTATTGCTGTGTCATTCATATTCTGAGGTACATAGAATTCCGTAAAGAGAGCTTGATAGCTGCTAAGTGAGAATTCCAGTTGTGGTAGCTGATTGTTCTTGTTCCTAGTACTAGGTCATAACTTTATTTTCCCAGTTGTGATGGTTTGTATAATATACAGTAGTTCTGGTAAATTTGGATAAAACAGAAAATGCTGAAAATGTGGGTTATCCTGCATCTGTGGAGAGCACAGTTAATGTTTTATTTCCTGTTCCTACCATTTCCAGTATATTTTTACTTGTATGTTTTTTGTTAATTATTCAATACACCTGCTCAGAATTCACCTGCTAAACAGATTGAGCTCACTTCTCTGACAGTTGATCTCCATCTGTTTGTTTGTAATAACAAAATGTTGAAGTAGGTATATTTATATAAGACATTCTGAGCCAGGAGACCCAAGTTCAAGTTCCATCTGCTTAAGAGGTGTGTAATAAAATCTTTGAACAGTTGATTTAAAAATATCTGAGAAATTCTTTGACTCTAGTGGCACAGAAATATTCAGAAGACTGTATGAACTAACCTGTTCATTTTATATGTCCATTTATATTTGGAATTGGTCACTGGTCAATTTGGAGAAGCACTGGTACTGAAGTGGTGAAATATTTTTGAGTCTCTCAGCATGGAAAGAGGCCATTTGGCCTATCGAGGTGTGCTCTGGAATATCTGAATAGTCTCACTCCTACGCACATAGTCCACATTCCAGCAAAATCTTTCCCTTCAAATAATGGGATTAGAAGAGTTATGTTGAGGACCCTCAAAAAAGTGTAAAGTGTACCTGATGGAATGCTACTTTAACCTTTTTTAAGGGTTAATATTAATAGCTTCTTGAATATAAGCTTTCTGGTTTTTAGCTGGAATACAGAGGCAAAGGTTATGCTGCAATTGCATATAGTTCTGGTTAGACCATGTAAAGTGTTTTAACCCTGGTAGAGACCAGCAACTGTTTTTTATTTGAAATCTGCAAACCTAATTACTTCTGGAAAGAATCTGACTGCAAGTTTGATTTTTTTTTTAAACCAAAAATAATTGTGCTAGAATCAATAGAGATGAACAATAATAATTGCAATCACTTAATCAGTTGGTAAAGGTATTAAAAATATAATTAGCATAGTAATACTTATTGTAAACTGAACTTAAATGTCTTCCTACATTCATTTGATTTCAATCCTGAGCAATCGCAGTGAGATTCTTCTCCTCCTTGCTAACAGCATTCTTGAACCCCAATGATTGCAGCGGTTCAGTAAGGTGTCTCACTATCACCTTCTCAAGGACAATAAATTAATGGCCTGCTATGTGATTTCCGCATGCTGTGAAAAATAAAAACAAACCCCTCAAGTCTGCTAATACACTTTCTTTTTAAACTTCTTCATTTCTTAAGTGTTTCAGTTGTAATTAGTGTTTTGAGTTATAAAAACTGAGGTAATATTTCATGTCTGTGACCTTGCATCAACCCTGAAACATTATCTCTCTCCCTCCCTTTCCCCCCCACCTCCCTACATGTGTTGCCAAGACGTCCTCGTATTACCAACATTTTCTATTTGTGTTCTCTTCTTCCTTTTAGCCACAATCTTTACTGAAAACAGTGACAGTTGTCATTTGTCCAGTATGTTTTATTTTAAATAAATTGATTACACTTTTTACTCCAACTCCATTTAAGGTTATTTTTTGCAAATCTTATCACATGACTTAAAGTTTTGTGAAGATAAATTTCATGACTGTAGATCTAGATTTCATGGCGAGTGGCAGTGACAGCACTCACTTCTGACCTCAAATAAGGTTCCTACAAAGATGTACTTTGTGGAGTGGATTTTCCCTTTTCCTGGTGCAAAGTTGAGTGAGATCTCCAGGCATCCTGCTGAAGTGCTATTATTAATCAGAGTTTGCAACCAATTGCATTCATGTGTTTTCATAGTCAAAAAACCAGGAAGTTAAACACGCTGATCTTCATTTTTTAATTACATTTTGAAGAGGAGAAATAAGACACATGCATGTAGTAAAGGTAGAAGCTGTAATGTCAAGCTTTTCCAATTTCAAAAAAAGTGAAATTTTTGAACATAATTGAGAAATTTGTTGTTCCAAAGGGGTGAAATTATGATTTCAGGGTTACTGAGGTTCATAAGTAATTATGAACTTGTGTTTTAAAGATCTAGTTAATTGTAAGGACATCTGTAATAAGGCCAACAGCATAAAGGAACTGTTTCTTGTCATTACATAATTTGTAATGACTGCTGACCAGGGTGGGTCCAGGGAATACTTTTCAACAGTGCACTCTACGGGGAGGTGTACATTCACTGAGAGCAGCCTTTCAATTTCTGTAACGGAAATAGAAATTGCGGAAAAAACACACCAAATCTGGCTGCGTATGTGTAGAGCGAGAGTCGATAAAGTGTTGTGCTGGAAAATGCAGAGTAGGTCAGGCAGCATCCGAGAAGCAGGAGAATCTTGGTCTTTAGTCTTAATGAAGGGTTCTGCCTGAAATGTCAACTCTCCTGCTCCTCTTACGTTTTCTGACCTGCTGTGCTTTTTCCAGCATAATGCTTTTTGACTCTGGCTCTCCAGCATCTGCAGTCTTTACTATCTCCTGTCTGGAGAGAAGGCAGAGTTAACATTTTGGGTCCAGTGACCCTTCAGAACTGACTGGAGCTAGGAAAAGGTTGGTGTATAAACACTAAAGGTTGGGGGGGGGGGGGGGTGGAAGGGAAGGGGAGAGGGAAGGAGTGAACGATATGTGGAGATGGAGCCCAGAGAGAACAAAACACTGGGCAGACAAAGGACAGCTTGGGAAAATTAATGGCTTCCAACAGTCATAGAGTCGTAGAGCTGCACAGCATGGAAACAGATCCTTCAGTCCAAATCGTCCATGCCGATCAGAAATCCTAACTCCATCTAATCCCATTTGCCAGCACTTGGCCCATATCCCTCTAAAGCCTTCCTCTTCATATACCCATCCAGATGCTTTTTAAATGCTGCAATTGTACCAGCCTCCACCTTTGCTGTGAGTCATGAACTATTTTCTTAAACATTTTTCATTGTTTCTCAACTATCTTTTCCACTAAAGTCCTTTTCCAGTTCACAAGGACACTGGTCCCAGTACAGTCCAAGTGAACAGTGCGTAACATGTGGTAGCAGCCCATGTGAGGACAAGCCCCAATATGTAGGGGTTGGGGTACAGACATGGGACAAGCTGCTTAGCCCCTAAAACTATTGAGCTCTGTATTGAGTTCAGAAAACTGTGGGGTTCCAAAGTGGAAAGTAAGATGTGGTTCTTCCAGCTTGCACTGAGCTTTGCTGAAAAACTGCAGCAAGCCCAAGACACAGATGTTGGCCAGTAAACAGTGATATGTTGAGTTGGCAAGCAATCAGATGCTTAGGGTCATTTTTATAGACAGAAAGAAGATGGCTTGCAAAGTGATTTTTACAACTTCCATGCACCACCTTCAGTTTCCATATTTAACTGTACACATGTGAAACCCAGAAATTCTAGTCACTTTCCTAAAAAGTAATGACTGAAAATGCATAACTGTTTTGTCATCATTACTCTGTCAAAATCTGAACCTTGGAGTTGGAGACTGGATGGGGAGGGAGGAGATTTAAAACAAACTTATCATTTTCAACTCTTGTGTTTGCATTGTAAGAGGATAAGTTATTAAAAGTGATTCAGGACTGGTGATGAGAGATCGTCCTTTCAGAGTGTTGAGAAAGGGAGAAGATGATGTTTTTTGTGCCATCAGGCTGAAGGTTGTAAAAATAACAGCGTGAACTACTGAATCAGGAGGAAGACAAGCTGAGTACAAGAATAAGCTATTGTAGTTCTGGGAAGGGGATGTTTCTTTTTCCCTTATCTTGCAATGATCCAATAAATTTCATTCATTATGGAATATGCAAAAGATTTTTGGGAAAAAAATTTGGATGTACACTTTGGACAGAACTGTTTTGGAATACTATTGGAACCTCCGTATGAATGATCACTTTTTTGAAATAAGTGGATTAAGCGTGAAAATCAGCAGTAAGTAGAACAAAATTATCAGAGGCTGCGTTCTGATCTCAGTCATGTTGATTCTAATGTCCTGCATCTCTTGGTGCTGGGAGATTTATTTGTTTTTGTGATCTCCCACACACTCTTCCCAATGTCAGTTGGACTGTTGAGTACTGACATCTAATGAATGGAGACGTGATGCTTCCTTGGTTAGCGGCTGTCTTATTATAGTCACCTGGAGCATTTGTTTGCCCCTTTGCCACCATTGGCAAGTCTTGATTCATTCTGTCCAGCTCAGGCAGGCCTTATATTAGAAAGGCTGCAAGGAAAAAGCAAAAATTTGTATTTCTAGCCCTGCTGCTCCCATACCCAATGGATTGGACTTAATTTGTGGCTGGTTGAGAGTCCCCACAGCAGCTTATGGCATACACATTGTTGCAAAAATTCTTTGTTAGTGTCTTTATGTATATTGTACGCGATTGACTAAATTTGGCTGGATGTTTGCTTGACTTCACAGTAGACTGAATACTAATTTAGTCTTGCTACATTCCATAACTTTGCCAGAATTAGTCATAAGATGGGACCTAGCTATGCTGATAAACTGTCGCAAATTTTGGTTCATGAACTAAATTCAGTATTATTTTGATATTAAAATAGTCATGGTATGAGATACTGGCTGGTTATAACAAGATGACATTGGATTTGTGACTTTGAAAATGTGTCATTGGTGTAAAATCAAGTTGAGAAATATGGTGAATTAATGCACTACTTGATAGAAAAAATCTTTTACTTACAAATTATTGCCTTAATCAAGCCTACTACAGTGTATAATCAATTACTCTTGTGTTGTCATATTTGTGACGGAATATGTTCCTTTATAATAAGTGCTTAAATATGATTTCTGATTTCTTCCTCCCACCCCTCCTTCCAGTATGAGTTTCTGGATTTGAGTGGATCAGTCACATTAGCATGGGTTGGAGATGGAACTGGTGTAAGTATGATGAGAATTTTTTAAAATTATTGCTGTTGAATTGATGAGTTTTTAAAATAAGGTTTGCAATCATACATCAACAAAGTTTTTAATATTGCATTAATTCTTCAAAATAAAATGTTATGGACCAGACCATTCAAAACATTTTTAAGCAGGCAGCCCCAGACCATAACTTTGCAATTTGTTTCGATAAGTGTACAGTGGAAAATATCCAGAGTAAGCTGGCTAGGTTGACTATGAGATTTAAAACAGACAAAAATTTATTTACAACATTACGCAATGAAACACCAGAGAACAGAATAAAGAACCCCTACAGAATTCAACCTATCCAACTAGACTTAATTATGCTGTTCTGAATATAGTCAACAGTCCCAGTAAGCAAACTCCCTTTTAAAAAAAAACAGGCTAAATGGATCACATGCTTTCAGGTTGAAATTGAGGCTGAAAAGAGAGAGACATTCCACACAGCTCCCTGTTGAACTTCACAGTTGAAGACTGAACTAAAAACTGCTCAGCTCAGGTCAGCTGGGGAGCTGACCGCTCCTCTCACTTTATTCAGGCCACTTCTAAAGTATAACCATTTTGGCCTGAAGTCCCATCCTTTTACTTGTAAACAGAAGGCCTTTCAAAATCCTTTTCATCTCTGTACCAAACCAGGTTGATCAGAGCCCAACCTGGTTTATTGCCCCTCTGATAAAAATCAAGCACAGAGTCTCCTTGAGCCAAGGAACAGCTTTTAGAAAAAAAGGTGACTAGCTCTGAGACAAAAGGAATAATTGCTGAAAGATGGAACCAATTATATTGAAGAATATGAAAAATGTGTTTGATGTTAAACTGATTCTGTATACTGTGCAAGTAGGTGTTCTAGGATGCAACTTAAATTTGGTGTAAAATTGAAGATTTTTAAAAATACATATCGCATCAATAAATTGGTTAACGCTGCCTTTCAGAATTCAGGAGAATTTTATGTGTTGAAGTCTTTCTGTTCTCATTAAAATAATATATTTTAACCAGATTTGTTTACTATTCTAAAAAGAAGCAAGTTTTTAGCCAATCACAGTCAATCTTGATTAGGTCTCCCAAATTGCATGGAGTCTGCAGTCTAGTTTTTTATCATTATAATAAACTGGACTCGATTACTACCTTTATAAGTAACAGAAATTTTGTCTCCTGAGAAAATATTGCGCCAGAATTAGTGTCAGTGCAGTTGGGTTCTATAATCACCAGTGCAGACATTTCTAGAAGCTGTGCCAATAATTAGCAGGTTTCATTTTTGGATTCTTTTAATTGCTACTGTCTGGTTATTGGAACTCCTTGATGATTTGCTTGATAAACTCATTCTATAGCTCAAATAAAAATGGTCAGAATTCTTTCTGCAGATTTTTAGTGCAACTGTCTTGCTGGTGCTTGTGTCTGTGCACAAATAATTGAGGACAGGATCAGGCTTGTTCGCTTTCCACAAATAGACTGCAGACATTCATTGTGTAAGCTCTTGCATAATCGTGAGGTACTGAAAGTTCGCTTGTTTATAAGAATCTTTAGAAGAGGAGGCAGAAAAAGAAACATTATTCAAGTATAATGCAATGAATTTAGTAAAGCTAATTAATAAATGATACTTTTTGTTCAAAAAGTATTACTGACCAGGAGTATTGAGTCTTCAGACTTCCCAAAAATATTTACAGTAGATAGGCTAGACTTTCTTAGTTTAGTACTTGATATGATCATTTTAAATATGATTTGGATCTCTGATACCCTTTTCAGAAGTCTCAAAAGCATCAAATTGCATTTTTTAAGCCAACCAGCCAATGGAGCCATTTTCCATGCAGAATTTCTTAAAACCTGGGTTTGTTGAAAAAATAATTTATTTTAATATATTCAAGTGGTTAAGAAGTGATGAGGCAAAATTTGCTATGTAAAATCTATGCGCCTTGCCCTCTTCTTTTTTTTCCCCATGTGATCTGTGTCAGTAGCCTGACCAGCATTTATTGCCTTTCCCAAATTGCCCTTGAGGATTAGTGAGTTACCTTTATTGAGTCATAGAGAAGTATAGCATGGAAGTAGACCCTTTGGTCCAACCCGTCCATGCCGACCAAATATCCCAACCCAATCTATTCCCACCTGCCAGCAGCTGGCCTGTATCCCTCCAAACCCTTCCTATTCATGCAGGTTTTGGGGATTTAGGTGCATCCATAGTGCTGTCAGAAAGAAAGCTGTAGGGTTCTGAAGTGTGTCAGAGTCATAGAATCATAGAGATATATACAGCACGGGAACAGACTCTTCAGTCTGACTTGTCTGTGCCAACTAGATATCCTAACCTAATCTAGTCCCATTTGCCAGCACTTGGTCCATATCCCTCTATACCCTTCCTATTCATATACCCATCCAGATGCCTTATAACTTTGCAATTGTACCAGCCTTCCTCTGGCAGCTCATTCCATACACTCACTACCCTCTGTGGAAAAAGTTGCCCATTAGGTCCCTTTGTATCTTTCCCCTCTCACCCTTAACCTATGCCCTCCAGTTCTGGACTCCCCCACCCAGGGAAAAGACCTTGTCTATTTAGTCTATCCATGCCCCCCCATGACTTTATAAACCTCTATAAGGTCACTCCTCAGCCTCTGACGTTCCAGGGAAAACAGTCCCAACCTATTCAATCTCTCCCTATAGTTCAAATCCTCCAACTCTAGCAACATACTTGTAAATTTTTCTAAACCCTTCCAAGTTTCACAATATTCTTCTGATGGGAAGGAGACCAGAATTGCACGCAGTGTTCCAAAAGTGGTCTAACCAATATTTCAAGTCTGGGTGGTGCATGGCTTGGAGGGGAACTTGCTGGTAATTGTGATGCCATTCAGTTTGTTCTTTTGGTGGCAGATGTTGAGGGTTTGGAAGTTGCCGTTGAAGGAACCTGGGTGATTTATTGCACTGCATCTTGTAGTCTGCGCACATTGCTGCAACTGACCATCAGTGTTGAAGGTTGTGAATGGGATTCCAGTCAAGTGGGCTGCTTTGTCTTGGATGGTGTTGAGCATGTGTTGTTAGAACTGCACCCATCTGGGCAAGTGGAGAGTATTCCATCCCGTTCTTCTTGACTTGTGCATTGTAGATAGTGGTAGGTTATTTGGAGACTGAGGTGAGTTAGTCGCCAAATTTCTTAGCCTCTATCTCGTTTTAATAATTACTATATTTATGTGGTTACTCCAGTTCAGTTTCTGATCGTGATAACCCTAAGGTATAGTGTGAGTTAAGAATAAATCAGGCTGTTGGGCACACTTTGCCATTGAATAAAATCATAGTTGATCTGTTTGTTTTAAATTCCATATTCCCACTTGTTTTAAGATCAGCTTTGATTCTGTCATCTAACAAAAATGTCTGCCTTAAAACTTTAATGATCCCGTCTGCTCCACCTTCTCAGGCAGAAGTTCCAAAATTAGTCAACCCTCAGAAAAATATTCCCATCACTTCTGACCAAAAAGGGAGATCTCAAGTTTTTAACTAGTATTCTCTAGGTCTGGACTTGCCCTCGAAAATATTTCCACACCCACCTTGTTAAGGGCTTTTGGGATGTTGGATGTTTTCTTGATGTTTTCTCTTTTTTGTTTTCTGCTGCGCAGACTTAAGAAGAAAGTTCACTTATTTGGTTATATTTTTCCAAAAAAAAATGCTTTGGTCATGAACCTTTGAGGGAAGTGTTTCAGTTATATGATTTATTTTTGTGAATTTGTGCAACTTTCAGTCTTGTAAGTTGGTTTGTGTGGGTTGGCATGTGTGACTATCAGAAATGTGATCAGTCAATCAGCTGGCAAAACTGCTTCAATATGCAAAACATTTGAAGAGGTTTTCTGCAGACCTACCCAACTTGGATGTGAGTGGTGATGATTTAATTTATAGATAGTTCTACTTTTAGTTTTGACTCCCATTTGCAGCATGTCTGCAGAGTGCCACAGATTGTCACTGATCTGGTGAGTTCGTAGCAAGCTGTTCTAGTGAGCTATTGGTTAATAATGTGGAAGTATTCTATTGAATAGAACTGTGAATCTGGGGGGAAAGCAACATCAATACATGAGATGAATTTAATTGTTTTCATCTGCAGGTACTCTTGGCATTAACAACATTCCAGTTGCCATTATTGGGAGTTAGCTTTGGACAGTCACGTTTATATAGAAGGTAAAGTGTGTGGGTTCTCACCTTTTATAAATTAATATCTTTGTTAAAAAATATAAGAAGATTTGTGATCTTGTTTGAATTTTGAATAGTGTTGTATATGATAGTTCTTGCCTGAAAGAGTTAACTGACATCACAAGGTAAGCTCTGTTCAGAGTGTAAATGACTGTTTCTGGGAGGTGCTAAGCAGTGCTGTTATCTTCTCCAGTGTGCTTCAAAAATTGTTCTTAGTATTATAATCACATGCTGTTGACACTTATGTGTAATTATCATTTGGTTAAGCCTCTTTTAAGATGCAAAATTGCCTCTTATATGTACTGAAACTAGCTTTATAAGTAATCAACCTATTTACTGTTCATCAGGCTTAAGCTTGCACTCTGTCTGATGTTGACTGAGCACTTTGATCTGTCATGATATCAATAAGCTGGGCTAAATAGCAGTAAGAAGGATAGGGGTGTGACCCAAGATATCCCCGATCATATCCAAAATTAGCAGCTAGTGACAGCAATGAGGACTTGGCGAATTATAAATTGGTGAGCAGTAGTATGATTCATTGTCTTTTATAAGATTATGTCAGCAGTCATAAAATTGACTTTTGTCCATACAGTGCTGGCCTAAAAAAAGTATTCAGTTTATATGAAACCCATAACCATCTGAGGAGAAGAAACTGGGGGAAGAAAAACTCTGGTCAGGAAATTGAGTTTGTATCTTTAAATATTTAAAAACGCAAACAGGCTGTCAGCTTTTATGCAACAGTAAAAAGCTGTAGGAGCCAGAAAAACCCTAAGTATACCTGTAAAAGATCAAATAAACTAAAAAAATTCCAAGTTGGTGAATGCCATGCTGAGCCTCACCAAAGCTAACAGGTGAATGAATCAAATTTGTCTTAGGTGGGATACAATGGCTGGCATTGGACCCCTGTCTTGTTACTTCCCTGAAGTGGGAGGGTGTGAAAATTGTATTTAAAAATACATTTCAAGACTGAGAAGCAAATAGAAGGTTAAAATACCATATTAAGCAAACAAGCAGCATTGATACAATTTTAGGCTAATAGCTGAACTCATCTGAATCATTTATCGTAGAGTTCATACAGGTTATCAGTCACCTAACTAATTTTAAATTTGTAACATGAGTGAGTGTTGTACTCTTTGCTTTAAAAAAAAACTTGGCTGAGTAGAATGGAAGTGAGCTTCTGACAAAAAACTGCACAAATATCATTACTCAAGTTCAAAGAAATGCTAACGCCACTCTTAAAATACAGACTGATACTGTGGAATAAGGTGCATTAGCACTAATCAACATTTCTCACATCTAATTAGAAATGCATGCTTTACTCTCCAAATTCTACTGAATGTTGAAGAATTTCTCCTAGCTCAGAACCAAATACCAGCAATCGTTGAAACTTCTCTCAACAAGAGGCAGACGTTATCAAGCTTTGCTTGCTGAACCTAGAGAATGTATTCCACTCGAGATTAATTATATTTGTGTCCAACAATTTTTCATTCTTGATCAAAAGCTTTGGCTGATTTTTGCAAGTTTGGAGGGATTATTCTGATCTTTCAACAGCAGATAAATCTTCAGAATCTGATTATTGGGTACCCTGGTCATTGTAATAAGATCGTAAGACATAGGAGCAGAACTTCTGCTATTCAGCCTCTTGAGTCTTTCTGCCATTCAATCATGGCTGATAAGTTTCTCAGGAGAAGGAGAGGGCTATAGTTGCTGGAGATCAGAGTTGAGAATATGGTGCTGGAAAAGCACAGCAGGTCAGGCAGCATCATAGGAACAGGAAAATCGATGTTTTGGGCATAAGCCCTTCATCATCAGGCTTATGCCCAAAAGGTTGATTCTTCTACTCCTCAGATGCAGCCTGATCTGATCAGTTTCTCAACCCATTCTCCTGCTTTTTCCCCATAACCTTTGATCCCCTTGATAGCTCTCTGTCTTAAATATATTCAATGACCTGGCCTCCACGACCTTCTGTGCCAATGAATTCTGTAGATTCACCACTCTCCAACTATAGGAGTTTCTCCTTATCTCCATTCTAAAAGGTCTCCCTTTTACTTGAAGGCTATGTCCTCTGGTCCTAGTAATGACCGGGAGTCGAAGGTCGACACATAATACAATCAGTTCAGCTGTTGAGAAGAGTCTGTATACTGAAATATCATAGCCTGTATTGTTGTCTTTGATAGAATCTTAACTCTTTTGCTAAAGGTTGTGAGCAGGTATTGAGGATCCCATGAGTCTAAATCATTACAGCATCAACGAAAGAAGACTTCATTGTCATAACTGTATTCTGCCATGAACTGAGCAAACTGGAGACCCTTCAAGGGAAACAAAGCAGTGAGAGATCCAAGCTTTTGAATTTAGATTGTAGCTACTATGCAGTGCTAAAAGTGCCTAATTATTTATTCCTAATTCTGTGAAAGCGTCCATTGATAATATGATTGCTGCATGATTCCTCATTCTTTAACAACTCTAAATTTGGTATGTTTACAGTCTCCAACTGCAAGGTGTTTTGTAATAGAATTTACAAAAAATGTTTGGTGTGTTTCCTGTGTGCTATTGTGAATATATTGCTATTTAGACAATAATAAAATCTTTGTGTTTGCAATAAAAGCTAGGTTTCCAGTAATAATTTGTAGATTTATTTGTTTTACTTAATAGCTTCTGTCAACTGTTGCAGTGATATGAAATGTCATTTATACTTTTGAACAGTTTTTGAAAATTTTTAGAACTGAATAGAAAGGAAACGATAAATATATAACTCTGAAGCAAACAAGAATAGTGGAATTATGTTAAGATCTAATAAAGTCTTGCTTTAATTTGAGTACCACATATATATCACCTGTTAAGTTTTTATTTATGCTTGAGAGCCAATTTGAAACATTTTCTGGCTAACTATTCACTTTGCTCCTTCTACTTGCAACTGAGAATTAGGCAGATTAATAGTTCATGAAGAAATAGACTATTTGGAATCTGCTATATTGGAACTTATATAAAATTAATTTCTACCATTGTCGGGCACAATAATTTACCCTACCCAATGAGTATTAATTGTTATGACTACTTTAAGAATAAGACCATAAGATATGGGAGCAGAATTAGGCCATTTGGCCCATTGGGTCTGCTGCACCATTTGATCACAGCTGATAAGTTTATCAACCCAATATAAAGTCATGGGGATGTACAGAACAGAAAAAGACCCTTCCACCGAACTCATCAATGCTGATCAGACATCATAACTTGATATAGTCCCATTTGCGAGCCCTTGGCCCAGATCCCTCTTGACCCTTCCTATTCGTGTAACCATCAGATACCTATTAAATGCTGTAATTGTCCCAGTCCCTTCCACTTTCTCTGGCAGCTCATTCCATACACGCACCACCCGCTGTGTGAAACAGTTGTCCCTTTGATTCCTTTTAAATCTTTCCCCTGTCACCTGAAACCAATGCCCTCTTGTTCTGGACCCTCCCTCAACTCCAGGGAAAAGACCTTGTCTATTTACTCTACCCCTCATGATTTTATAAACCTCTGTAAGGTCACTCCTCAGCCTCTGATGCTGCAGGGAAAATGGCCCCAGCCTATTCAGCCTCTCCCTATAGCTCAAATCCTCTGACCCTGGCAGCATCCTTGTAAATCTTTTCTGAACCCTTTCAAGTTTCACAACATCCTTTCTTTGGAGGGAGACCAGAATTGCACACACTATTCCAAAAGTGACCTAACCAATATCCTGTACAGCTGCAACATGACCTCCCAACTCTGATACTCTATGTTCTGACCAATAAAAGCAAGTGTATGTTTCGTCTGTCTTCTCCCTGTCACTTTTGATCCCCATACTAACAGAAAGCCTATCTTTCTCCTACTTAAGTACACTCCGTGACTTGACAGCCACAGCCTTCTCTGACAATACAGATTGATCACCCTGTGACTGAAGTATTTTACTCTCCTCTCATTTCTAAAGGGTTGTCCCTTCACTCTGAGGCTGTTCACTTGGGTCTTAGTAGGCAATGACCAAAATATGATAAGAGACTAAGAGTTCCATCACCTTGAGCTCCCTAATCAAGTCTGCCTCATTATACATCACCAAGTCCAGAACTGACTGTTCCTTAGTGGGCCCGACAGCAAACTGCTCCTAAAAATTCATCTTAGACATTCCTCAAATTTCTTTTTATTGAGAGATTTTTTTTTCCCTGATTTTATTCAGTCCACCTGCATATTCAGTCTTCCATGATTAATGTAATAATGCCTTTCTTACATTTGTTTCTTTCCCACATTCTGACTACTATTACTAGGAGGTTTGTACACAAGTCCCGTCATAGTCTTTTTCCCTTTGTGGTTCCTCAACTCTACCCGCGTAGATTCTGTGCCTTCTGACTCTATATCACTCCTTGCTTTTAATTTTAATTTCTGGATCAGCTAGATCTTCTCCTCTCACTCCAAATTCCTCTGCAGTCCAGATGAGAGATCCTGGGCATCAGGCAGTCAACACAGCCTTTGGTACTTTTGATGCTGGCCACAGAGAACATAGTCTATTCCTCTGACTATATTATCCCCTATTATAAGTACATTTCTTTTTCTTTTTCTCTCCACTTTTGAATGGCTCCCTGTACTATGGTGCTATGGTCAGTTTGTTCAGTCTCCAAACAGCCCCTGCTGTCATTCACGCTGTGAGTGAGAATCTCAAACCTGTTAGACAAGCTCATGGGCTGAGGCTGCTTCAGCACTACCTCCTGGATCCCTCTCCTTGACTTGCTTATAGTCACATCCTCATATCCCTGATCACTGATCGAGTTTGAGGTGGTTTATCTAAGGGCTGTGACTGTCACCTGAAACACAGCATCCCGGTGACTCTCCCACTCCAAAGTTTTGCACTGCTTAAAATTCAGACACCAGCTCATCAACTCTGAGGCATAGTTGCCAAAATAGTTAACAATTGCCACGGATGTGGTCACTATGAACCACAATGGGGTCCACTAGCTCACACAACATGCCGTCACAACATATCGCTCTGCATGTCCATTTTACTTAGTCCTTAATTTGATTTTTAGAAATTTTCTACTGGGCTTTTAAGTTTGCAACCTATAAATATTTCTCCTGTTTACCTTGGTCTGAAAGTCAGCAAGAATAGATTACTAATTTGACTATCAATCAATGAACTTCCAGTTTACCTGTGATATCACTCTTTTGTACTGGGCCCGATTCTGGGCTTCAGTTTGGCCTGTTTCAAAAAAAAATACCATAGAAGCTATGAGCCAAAAAAGGAAGCAAGCAAAAAAGCATCTCTTCTCCGCTGAACTGAATTCCCACACTATCTCCCAATGCCTTTTCACTGGATTACTGAAATTTAAACTTTTAACATGGAGAAGGAAAAAAAATTATAAGTAATGTTCTCGTTGCCTCCAAATTTCATGAATTATATAATCATACTAGGAGAAAGTGAGGACTGCAGATGCTGGAGATCAGAGCTGAAAAATATGTTGCTGGAAAAGCGCAGCAGGTCAGGCAGCATTCAAGGAGCAGGAGAATCGACGTTTCGGGCATAAGCCCTTCTTCAGGTATGAGGAAGGTGTGCCAAGCAGGCTAAGACAAAATGTAGGGAGGAGGGACTTGGGGGAGGGGCATTGGGAATGAGATAGGTGGAAAGTGGTCAAGGTGAGGGTGATAGGCTGGAGAGGGGGTGGGGCGCGGAGAGGTCGGGAAGAAGATTGCAGGTCAAGAAGGCCGTGCTGAGTCTGAGAGTTGGGACTGAGATAAGGTGGTGGATGGAGAAATGAGGAAGCTGGAGAAATCTGCATTCACCCCTTGTGGTTGGAGGATTCCTAGGCAAAAGATGAGGCGCTCTTCCTCCAGGCGTCGTGTTGTCATGGTCTGGCGATGGAGAAGGTCAAGAACCTGCATGTCCTTGGTGGAGTGGGAGGGGGAGTTAGTGTTGAGCCACGGGGCAGTTGGGTTGACTGGTGCGGGTGTCCCAGAGGTGTTCTCTGAAACATTCCACAAATAGGTGGCCTGTCTCCCCACTGTAGAGGAGGCCACATCGAGTGCAGCGGATGCAGTAAATGATGTGTGTGGAGGTGACTTTGTGATGGATATGGAAGGATCCCTTGAGGCCTTGGAGGGAAGTGAGGGGGGAGGTGGGGGTGCAAGTTTTGCATTTCTCGTGGTTGCAGGGGAAGGTGCAGGGAATGGAGGTTGGGTTGGTGGGGGTTATGGATATAACGAGGGAGTCGCAGAGGGGGAGGGGAGGGAAATATATCCTTGGAGGTGGCGGAAATGATGAAGGATGATATGATGTATCTGGAGATTGATGGGGTGGTAGGTGAGGACCAATGGGGTTCTGTCCTGGTAGCAATTGGAGGGGCGGGGTTCAAGGGTGGAGGATCAGGAAGTGGAGGATCAGGAAGTGGAGGAGATGAGGTAGAGAGCATCGTCAACCACGTCTGAGGAGAATTTGCGGTTTTGAAGAAGTAGGCCATCTGGGTTGTTTGGTATCAGAATTGGTCCTCCTGGGAGCAGATGCGGCAGAGGTGAAGGAATTGGGAATGCTGCCTGGAGGAAGAGCGCCTCAACCCTCCAACCACAAGGGATGAAAGCAGATTTCTCCAGCTTCCTCATTTCCCCTCCCCCCACCTTATCTCAGTCCCAAACCTTGGACTCAGCACTGCCTTCTTGACCTGCAATCTTCTTCCCGGCCTCTCCGCGCCCCACCCCCTCTCCGGCCTATCACCCTCACCTTAACCACCTTCCACCTATCGCAGTCCCAATGCCCCTCCCCCAGGTCCCCCCTCCTACCTTTTGTCTTAGCCTGCTTGGCACACCTTCCTCATTCCTGAAGAAGGGCTTATGCCCGAAACGTCGATTCTCCTGCTCCTTGGATGCTGCCTGACCTGCTGCGCATTTCCAGCAACACAGTTTTCAGCTCTTATATAATCACACTGGCTGTTTCTCACTGGATGTGATTACTCGTTCCATATTTAAGATTTTTTTTGTGGGCTTTAATTTGAAAGAGTGTGAAAGATAATTAAGAAAGAGGTCAGAGGAAAGACTGTTAAGTTTTTTTTAAAAGATATTTTGTGGTGGTCATATATCTTGGTTTACAGTTGCAATTTATTTGGACTTGGTAAAAAGAAGGAACTCCTGGCTTGGCTGTCTGCTTTCTGAAAAACGTTGTGTATACTGGCTGTCCTCTTGAAGAGCATCTGGAAGACTTCTCAGTATTGTATTTCGTGAATCAGCTGCTTCTGCCAAGGTCCCAGAGCCAACTCCCTATGTTTGGTGATGCCCATCTACTGGAATATCAGACTGACGGCATTTGAACACTGAAAACTTTACCCTTTTTGCCTTCAAGCACTAAGATTTATTGCCCAAAAGTGCTTTTCCCAAAAGTAATTCTGCGCTGAGAGAAATCGGTCATCTTTTCCCTTGGGGTGGTACAGTGGCTCAATGTCTAAGCACTGCTGCCTCACAGCAGCAGGGTCTCTCATTCGATTCCAGCCTAGGGCGACTATCTATGTGGAGTTTGCATATTCTCCTGGTGTCTGCATGGGTTCCCTCCAGGTGCTCCGGTTTCCTCCCACAGTTCAAAGATGTGCAGGTTAGGTGAATTGGCCATGCTAAAATTGCTCATAGTGTTAGGTGCATTAGTCAGAGGGAAATGGGTCTGGGTAGGTTACTCTTCGGAGGGTTGGTGTGGACTGGTTGGGCCGAAGGGCCTATTTCCACACTGTAGGGAATCTAATCTAATCTATTCTTTACATGTGTGTTAAGATTATTGAAGAGAAATAATCACTTATATTTTCACATTACAGACTGTGTTGATCAGTTTTGCACCTTAATTGAATACATTTTTGTCTTATGAAAAATCAGTTTTGTATTTGCTAAATAAACCTTGTTTTAAGTCTGATTCAGAAAGCATACAACTGGTCATATATGGAGCTAGTTAAAACAATTAACTTGGCTGAAAAATGCACCATTTGTCAAAGTTTTTTGTCTTGCACTCGTCAGGACAATTTGTAAACAATATCAATGTAAAGTTTAGCAACATTAACACTGTACAAGAGGAGAGTGCTGATTGGTTGGCATTGAAGTTCATTTACCATTTTGGTTATTTATGTGATGACAGGATTCTTTTGACTTGGGGACAATATCTGTGATAGTGGTGAACATGACTTGAGTTGCATCTGCACAGTGGCATTGTGAAATAGCTAGCGTCACCTTGTTGCTCAAACTTTAACTGCTGGTATGACGCTACATATGTAGCCGGTATGTCCTAAAGATAACAGAATGTATCAAACTACATATACAGCAGGCAAGTTACTGACTATAAAACAAGCCTTTAATTGCAAAATTCAAAAGACCATTCAACTTTAGATACAATTCTGCGATTGGATAACATCAACTCAGTAATCCCAAATGCATGAAGACTTATGTTGTAAACTAATTTAGGATTGTCATTTGGGCTCTCATATACTTGTGCATGCCTGAAAGCTACATATGGTCATAGGGAATTCAATTGTAAGGGGAGGCAGATCTGTGATAATGAACGAGACTTCTGAATGGTATGTTGCCTCCCAGGTGCCCGGGTCAGGGGCTTCTCGGATCGACTGCAGAAAATTCTCAAGGGGGGAGGGATGAACAGCTAGTTGTCGTGGTGCATGTAGGCACCAATAATACAGGTCAAAAAAATGGGATGTGGTCCTCCAAGAAGAATTTAGGGAATTAGGAAACCAGTTTAAAAAGTAGGTCCTCAGAGGTAGTAATCTCAGGATTGCTACCAATGTCACGTGCCAGCCAGAGTAGGAATGATAGATTAATCAGGATGAATGCATGGCTTGAGAGCTGGTGAAGGAAGGAACGGTTCAGTTTTCTGGGACATTAGGACCAGTTCTGGGGGAAATGAGAGTATTACAAATTGGATGGTCTACACCTGGGCTGGACTGGAACCAATATCCTGGGGGATGCTTTTGCTAACTCTGTTGGGAGGGTTTAAACTAATATGGTAGGGGAATGGGAACTAAATGAGGGGGTTGTTGGACAGGAAGAAGGTAGTAACTGAAGCCTGTAAGGAACTAGATGAATAAGTCCGCATGAGTAAGGGGAAGAGTAGGCAGGAAGCAGAGGATGAACGCAGAGGGACTGGTGGTCTGAGGTGCATTTTGGTTTATTGCAAGAAGTATCATAGGTAAGGCACATGAACTTAGGACTTGGATTACACTTGGGAGTGTGATGTCATTGCTGTTACTGAGATTTTTTTGAGGGAAGGGCATGAATGGCAACTAAATATCCCAGGATATCAATGCTTCAGGTGCGATCGAGGGAGGTAAAGGGGTGGAGGAGTTGCATTGCTGGTCAAAGAATATATCACAGCTGTGCTAAAGGAGGGCAATAAGGACAGAGCTCAGAAATAGAAAGGGTGTGGTAACAATGTTGGGATTGTACTACAGGCCTCCCAACAGTAAACGAGAGAGGTACAAATATATAGCGAAATTATCGATGTAGGAGCAACAGGGTGGTGGTGATAGGAGATTTTAATTTTCCCAACGTTGACTGGGATTCACTTAATCAGAGGTATGGATGGAGCATAATTTGTAAGGGACATGCAGGATGGTTTTCTAGAGCAGTATGTAACTAGTCCAACTCAGGAAGGGCTTATGCTCGAAACGTCGAATTCTCTATTCCTGAGATGCTGCCTAACCTGCTGTGCTTTGACCAGCAACACATTTGCAGCTGTGATCTCCAGCATCTGCAGACCTCATTTTTAACTCAGGAAGGGGCTATACTGGACCTGTTGTTGGGAAATGAGCCCTGCCAGTAGGGGATTACTTTGAGAATAGTGATCACAATTCCATAAGTTTTAGAACACTCCTGGACAAAGACAAGAGTAGTCCAAAAGGAAAAGTGCTAAACTGGGGGAAGGCCAAAGTTCAGCAGGAGCTGGGGAACGTAGATTGGGAGCAACTCTTTGAAGGGAAGTCCACATTCAATATGTGGGAGGCTTTTAAAGAGAGGCTGATTAGAGTTCAGGAGAGATGTTCCTGTGAAAATGAAGGTTAGAAATGGCAAGATTGGGGAACCATGGACAACAGGTGAAATTGTGAGACTGGCTAAGAGGAAAAGGGATGCGAACATGAGGCAACTGAAGACAGATGAAGACTTGGAAGAATATAGGGAGTATAGGACCGATCTGAAATGAGCAGTTAAGAGGGCTGAAAGGGGTCATGAGATATCCTTAGCAAGCAGGGTTAAGGAAAACTCCAAAGCCTTTTATTCATATATAAGGAGCAAGAGAGTAACTGGGGAAAGGACAAAGGAGGAAAGATACACATGGAGCCAGAGAAAATGGATGAGATTCTTAATGAGGACTTTGCACCGGTATTCACTGAAGAGAGGAACATGGCAGATATTGAGGTTAGGGATAGATCTTTAATTACTCTTGGTCAGCTTAGCTTAAGGAGGGAGGAAGTTTTATGTATTCTAAAAGGCATTAAGATGGACGAGTCCCCAGGTCCAGATGGCATCTATCCCAGGTTACTGAAGGAAGTTAGAGAGCAAATAGCTGGAGTTTTGACAGATATCTTTGCAGCATCCTTGAACATGGGGGAGGTCCCAGAGGACTGGAGAATTGCTAATGCTGTCCCTTGTTTTAGAAAGGTAGCTGGGATAATCCAGGTAATTACAGACCTGTGAGCCTGATGTCAGTGGTAGGGAAGCTACTGGAGATGATACTAAGGGATAGGATATTTACCCATTTGGAAGAAAATGGGCTTATTGGTAGCATGGTTTTGTGCAGGGCAAGTCATGTCTTACAGACCTAATAGAATTCTTTGAAGAGGTGACCCAGTTGATTGGTGAGGGAAGGGATTTGGATGTCATATACATGGTCTTCAGTAAGGCTTTTGATAAAGTTTCCCATGGTAGGCTGATGAAGGTGAAGCTGCATGGGGTTCAGGGTGTTCTAGCTAGATGGATAGGGAACTGGTTGGGTAACAGCAGACAGAGTAGTAATGGAAGGGAGCTTCTTGAAATGGAGACCTGTGACCAATGGTGTCCCACAGGGATCTATGCTGGGGCCACTGTTGTTTGTGATATCCATAAATGATTTGAAGGAAGATACAGGTTGCTTTATAAGCAAGTTTGCAGATGACACTAAGATGGTGGAGTAGCAGATAGTGAAGGGTACTGTCGGAGACTACAGCAGAATATAGATAGTTTGGAGAGTTGGGCAGAGAAATGGCAGATGGAGTTTGATCCGGACAAATGTGAGGTGATGCATTTTGGAAAATGTAATTCGGAATATGCAATTCAATAGTGAACTATACTGTAAATGGAAAAATCCTGGGGAAAATTGATACACAGAGATTTGGGTGTTCATGTCCATTGTTCCCTGAAGGTGGCAACGCAGGTCAGTAGAGTGGTCAAGACGGCATACGGCATGCTTTCCTTCATTGGACAAGGTATTGAGTACAAGAGTTGGCAGGTCATGTTATAGTTGTATAAGACTTTGATTTGGCCAGATTTGGAATACTACGTACACTTCGTTGCCACGTTACCAAAAGGATGTGGATGCTTTGGAAAGGGTGCAGAGGAGGTTCACCAGGATGTTGCCTGGTATGGAAGGTGCTAGCTATAAAGAGAGGTTGAGTAGATCAGGATTATTTTCATTGGAAAGAAGGAAGTTGAGGGAGAATTTGATTTGAGGCCTACAAAATCATAAGAGGTAGGGATAGGGTGGACAGCAAGAGACGTTTTCCCATAGTGAGAGGGGAAATGTTTAGGGGAGATTTAATGGGAAAAGTTCTTCATGCCGAGTGTGGTAGGTGCTTAGAATGCATTGCCAGTGGAGATGGTAGGGGCGGGAATGAGAGCGTCATTTAGGATGTATCTAGACAGATACATGAATGGGCAAAGAGCAGCGGGAAACAGACCCTTAAAAAATAGGCAGCAGATTTAGATAGAGGATCTGGATCAGCGCAGGCTTGGACAGTGAAGGGCCTGTTCCTGTGCTGTATGGTTCTTTGTTCGTTCTACTTATATTAATAGATAGGACTCTTTGCTGACAGGAATAAAATGTACATACTGCACTTCAATTCAGCAACCAGGTGATGGCCATTCTGTAGTTCAGGAGAATGTCTTGACCAACTGGAGTTAAGCTACCTGGTTTAATTTGGAATGAAGTTTGACATTTAACAATCAGTCATCATCTAACAAGTGCAATTTCCATGGCACTTCCTTTACTAATCAGGTCCTCTTGCCAATCAGTCAGTGCTGTCTTCTGTAAAGTATAAATGCTATTCCCTATATATTAATATTTCGTGAAAATGTTCTGGAGAGCGGGATGAAAAGTTTTGACAAAATGTCTTTCGTTTTCTTTTAGTAATACTTCAGTTCTGTACTATCAATGAACAGTTACATTTATTTTGTGAGTAATGGAACTAGAGTAAAACAGAATTGTTCTTCCAACTCGGTGGTAAGATAATCAAGGTTTTTTTTGGTTCGTCATTTTTAGACTGTTTGCTTACTTTACAAGGGCTTGCATGTTGCACTGTTTTAATTGGTAACTTTCTTCCAGTGAGAATTATGGAAAAAGCTTCTCTGACATAACAAAGCTCATCAACAATACTTTCATCCGTACTGAATTTGGAATTGCAATTGGCCCTGAGAATTCTGGAAAGGTAATCTAATAATATTGAATGCTAATTTTATTTGGAAGGTCAAAGACCATAACTTGCCAATGTGATATTTTGTCATGTGAAATCCATTATTTTAAAGCTTTTCTCAAAATGGATTAGTTTTGGATCTGGACAGTTGAGATTTTGATTCACAACTACAAATTTATTCTGTACTGTGATTGATTTAGAAGTGTATACCTTGTGTGGGGAGCACATTGCAAGGAACTGAGATTCAACAACTGAAAATTGAAGAGAGGATCATCTTAAACTTTTCATTTGTTGCATAGGATGTGGACATCTTTGGCCTGGCTAACATTTATTGACTGCCTAATTCGCCATGAGAAGACGATGGTTATTTGCTTTGTTGAATTGCTGAGGCCCATAGAGAATAAATATTCATATAGTCTGTTAGGTTTCTCAGCTACAAGATTCAGGACAATGTTCGGCAGGGGCATAGTTCAGAATTCGATCACAGGTTGTTACAACACTGGGTAAATCCCTCTGCTAATTTAAAACAGCAATAAGAAAAGATTCAGCTCATGCTGTAATCTGTTAAAATTCAAGAGGCAAAGAATTATCCCAAAATTCTCTATAATGTAAAATTGACAACTTTATTCTGTAAGGCTAACAACGAATATTGATTAACAACTGTTTACAACTCCTTTCTCTTAAACCTATCTTTTACCTCCCACTCTGTAATACTGGTCTGATTTTGAAAATAAAATCCCAATTAAGATTTACAACAAAAAAAAATCACGTTTCAACATCAGTCAGCTTTGCCGAGTTTCTTCTGCAGATTATTTCTCCAGGTCATTTCTGTGTTCTGCTGTAAAAACTTCCTCCACAGAGAGGTACCTTTATGAGAGCTCCTAAACTAGCAGCCTACATCTGTTTTGTCAGTTCTCCCTCAATTGTTCAAAAATGTTTGGATTTATACCCCAAAACATCAGATCGTTGCATTGGTTTTAATATTATCAAAATACTAAATTCAAACTTAATGTTTGGTATCTTGGGGCGTAATTTAAGCTGGCTGGATTTGAATTTATGTTTGTCTCATGGCAACCCAGCTACTCCAGCTGTTTCGACCAAATGTTACATTGTTACCTTGTTCTGGACTCTGCTTCTCCAAGTCCTTGGTAGCTTTTCAACTCTCTTATAGGTACAGTACCCCTAGACCTTCATAGGTCTTGTTTGTCTCTTGATCCAGGAAGACCCTTATAAAGAGATAAAGGATTTAAAAAAAAACAATAAGATAGTACAGAAATGAACTAGTAGTGGTGCATGCTAATCACAAGATAACTACAGAAGACAAATTTACATTTGAGTCATACCTCGCCCACCTAGAATTATAATTTTTCTCCCATAGCAGTCATATGTTAAATATTTGTAAGTTCCAGCAAACTGAAGTAAAATGGTATGAATTAGCTTGCACCCACAATTCTCAAACAACCCACTCTCAATCTGTTCATAGTTATCCTTATATAGAAGAGTGTCTTTGTCTTTTTCACACCCTCTTGTTCATCAAAGATTAACTCCAAATGTGGCAATTTTGCAATGAGTTGATCTGTCAGTTGGCTTTGGTATTTTCTTGTCATTGGAAATTTAGTTGCCTTGGAACTTCATTGTGACTGTTAAAGGATGGCACCTGCCAGAAAGATAAATAATATATTTAGCTTGATGGCTTGGGGGGGGGTCATAATATATCTGAGGCGCAGAGTGCTGAATTGTTATGCAAATTATAATCTGAAACTGTAACCATACAGTTTTTTAATTTTTATCAAATGATCAGGTGATCTGCAAACCTAAGTATCAGCTTGAAATACATATTATGCTTACTTTACTGAATGGCTGACATCTTTCAGGTTATTATTTTCAGTGGCTAAATGAATGACATGGCCAGTTTGTATTGAATGACATAGTTTTAACTCCGGACTGGGCTGATGGTGTCACAGCATGCTATTGCTGGAGGTGAAGGCAGACTTGAATTTTCTGCCATTGCCAGTGGCCTGAGCAGCAGAAGAAGCTGTGCTGACCTTGGATTAAAATGTAAAGAGAAAGTTTGCTTCAGGTATCCAGCATGATTCCACGGTAACCTTGAGAATAGTTGTATCATGGTTACAAATTGTACTTAACCTGACTTCATTTTTTTAAAAAAAACTAATTGTTTCAATGGGAAAGCAGTTTATATGACACTATCTCCTTCAGAAGTTTCTTGAGAAATATATCAGCCAATGATCAAATGGTGGACCAGACTTGCTGTGCCAAATGGCCTAAACCAGCTCCTATACCTTATGGTTCTTAGATTAAAGAACTGTACTGTGCACAGCCAAGCCACTTCAGGAATTTGTTCTCCATTTACATTATAAATGTAGCATTAGCTATATTTCAAAATAGTAACTTTTTTTTCCCTTTTTGTTTAAGGTGATCCTTACAGCTGGTGTATCTGGGCAGAGCAGTGGTGGAAGGATCTTCAGGTCAAGTGATTTTGGCAGGAACTTTGACACTGTAAATCTTCCTTTTCATCCAGTTATGCAGATCTTGTACCATTCCAAAAATTCTGACCATCTGCTAGCACTAAGCATACATGTAAGTGCAACTAAGAAAGATTGATTGATTGTATCAATTGACTGCATGATTTTGTTTATTCAGGACGTGTTAAATAAATACGTTGGAGTTGAAAATGTCAGCAGTATTCTATTGTGAAATAAACGTTGTAACCATTGCAACTGCTTTCGAAAATATAAAAATTCTTTGGTTTTTAGGGAAGTCGATGACTTTTGATATGTGATTACATGTAGATGTATGACCATTTGATTGACTGGACAAACTGTATCACGATTTGTTTCTCCATTGGGTGATGGCTTGTCACTTAACATTTCTAGAAACATCTTTGCTGGCATGGTTTGCAAAATATATGGTATTTAGCTGTGTCTATGGTTAGAGACATCCAGCTTGCATTTTTGGATGGATTCTTAATTTCTTATTTCCATCCATATAAGTGCCACACATTGACATGACAAAACCTAGCGTTTTTGGATGCTATAAGACATAAAAATCTACGACTGACTTGGCATGAAGTAGAATCTGAACTTTAATGCTATAAAGGAATTCTTTTCTAATTTGGTGAGGTATGCTAACGGGTGACCAAATCATCAAATTTGATATATTTGTTCATTTTTTTTAATGCAATGATGGTCATTTGTAAGAAATGAATAAAATCTGCCAAGTCTTGATAAATTAGAAAAGTAGATTATACTCGTTTTAAACTAACTTTGGAAACTAATTAGTCTTCAGTAAAATAGTAAATCAATGGTAAACTTAGAAATTACTTTTGTAGCCATCTGCTAACAAAGGAGCAGCCTTTACAATGTGAATGTAAAAATGAAACCTCAACCTTTTTTGTGGAAATGGCATTGCAACATGCTGTATTATTAAATATTTCGCTATGGTCCTGACAACTTTTACATGAGAAGCTATTAGTGAGATTAAAGTGACAAAGCAGCATACTTTTTAAAAAAAATGTTGGTGGAAGGATCCATCTAAGAAAAAGTATTGAGGGTTAATAGGGATCAATGCTGGGACCCTTCCTTTATCAACTTTACACTGAATAGAATTCAGAAACTCGGAAAACATCCAACAGCTGAATTGATTTAATTCAAAAGTTCTGCAATGAATTAAACAGACTTCTAATGCATAAGGGGTTGGATAATATATGGTGGCTAAATATGAACAAGAGCAGATGAAATTTAAATTTGTATTTATGCATAGTTCTTTTGCATGATCACCAAATGGCACACACAACTTTAGAGTCAATTAAGTACTGGTCAGATTTAGTCACTGGTATAGGAAAGATGGTACATGTGTGCAGATAACGTGCACAAATCGATTTGTGTGAATAGGAAAATCTAGATGTCAATAAAATATTTTTTGCTTGGTTTTATTAATTAACTCAATGCAATTTCTCTGTTTTCTTTTTTTCTGACATGTTGTTTATAATATTCTAGAATGTTTTGTGGTTTTCCTCCAATTTTGGCAAAACTTGGCAAAATATTCATGACTTTGTCTGTCTTGTTAAGTGGTAAGTAAAGCTTAACTAATAATAACTTAAGTGACTGATATTTTTATTTTATTTTGTTTTATTCAAGTGTGTGCTAATTCATTAGTATAATTAATGTTCTAAAGCACTTTACAAAGAACAACGGTGATCAGTAATGGTGTTAAAAAATATTGAAAGTGTCAGGTGCTGAGGATGTGGAGAAAGGGGGCAAGCATTTAATTAAATGTTCAACTTCCAAGTTAAAGTGGAGGTCAAGGAGAAAAGCCGAGAACTTGTGTTCATATATTATGACTCAGATGGGAGGAGCATATTCTTTCTCTAGTCTTACTGCTCTATTGATCACAACACAAATTAATTTTTATTCTGTGCCTGATATGACCATAGAGTCATAGAAATGTACAACATGGAAACAGACCCTTCAGTCCAACCTGTCAACGCCGACCAAATATCCCAATCCAATCTAGTCCCACCTGCCAGCACCCGGCCCATATCCCTCCAAACCCTTCCTATTCATATACCCATCCAAATGCCTTTTAAATGTTGCAATTGTACCAGCCTCCGCCATATCCTCTGGCAGCTCATTCCATACACGTACCACCCTCTGCGTGAAAAAGTTGCCCCTTAGGTCTCTTTTATAGCTTTCCCCTCTCACCCTAAATCTATGCCCTCTAGTTCTGGACTCCCTGATCCCAGGGAAAAGACTTTGTCTATTTTTCCTGTCCATGCCCCTCGTAATTTTGTAAACCTCTATAAGGTCACCCCTCAGCATCCGATGCTCCAGTGAAAACAGCTCCAGCCTGTTTAGCTTCTCCCTACAGCTCAAATCCTCCAACCCTGGCAACATCCTTGTAAATCTTATCTGAACCCTTTCAAGTTCCACAACATCTTTCTGATAGGAAGGAGACCAGAATTGCACACAATATTCCAACAGTGGTCTAACCAATGTCCTGTACATGACCTCCCAACTCCTGGACTCAATACTCTGACCAATAAAGGAAAGCATACCAAACACCACCTTCACTATCCTATCTACTTGTGACTCCACTTTCAAGGAGCTATGAACCTGCACTCCAAGGTCTCTTTGTTCAGCAACACTCTCTAGGACCTTACCATTAAGTGTGTGAGTCCTGCTAAGATTTGCTTTCCAAAAATGCAACACCTTGCATTTATCTGAATTAAACACCATCTGCCACTTCTTAGCCCATTGGCCCATCTGGTCCAGATCCTGTTGTAAGCTGAGGTAACCCTCTTCGCTGTCCACTACACTTCTAATTTTGGTGTCATCTGAAAACTTACTAACTGTACCTCTTATGCTCACATCCAAATCATTTATGTAAATGACAAAAAGTAGAGGACCCAGCACCGATCCTTGTGGCACTCCACTGTTCACAGGCCTCCAGTCTGAAAAACCACCCTCCACCACCACCCTCTGTCTTCTACCTTTGAGCCAGTTCTGTATCCAAATGGCTAGTTCTCCCTTTATTCCATGAGATCTAACCTTGCTAATCAGTCTCCCATGGGGAATCTTGTCGAACGCCTTACTGAAGTCTATATAGATTGCATCTTCTGCTCTGCCCTCATCAATCATCTTTGTTACTTCTTCAAAAAACTCAATCAAGTTTGAGAGACATAATTTCCCGTGCACAAAGCCATGTTGACTATCCCTAATCAGTCCTTGCCTTTCCAAATACATGTACATCCTGTCCCTTAGGATTCCCTCCAACAACTTGCCCACCACTGAGGTCAGGCTCACCGGACTATAGTTCCGGACTAGTTCCCTGGCTTGTCTTTACCGCCCTTCTTAAACAGTGGCACCACATTTGCCAACCTCCAGTCTTCCAGCACCTCACCTGTGACTATCGATGATACAAATATCTCAGCAAGAGGCTCAGCAATCACTTCTTTAGCTTCCCAAGAGTTCTTGGGTACACCCGATCAGGTCCTGGGGATTTATCCACCTTTAACCATTTCAAGACATCCAGCACTTCCTCCTCTGTAATCTGGACATTTGGAAGATGTCACCATCTATTTCCCTACAGTCTATATCTTCCATATCATGTTCAGTAAATACTGATGCCAAATATTCATTTAGTATCTCCCCCATTTTCTGTGGCTTCACACAGAGGCTGCCTTGCTGATCTCTGACGGACCCTATTCTCTCCCTAGTTACCCTTTTGTCCTTAATATATTTGTAAAAAACCCTTTGGATTCTCCTTAATTGTATTTGCCAAGCTATCTCATGTCCCCTTTTTGCCCTCCTGATTTCCCTCTTAAGTATACTCCTACTTCCTTTATACTCTTCTAAGGATTCAATCGATTGATCCTGTCTATGCCTGACATATGCTTCCTTCTTTTTCTGAACCAAAACCTTAATTTCTTTAGTCATCCAGCATTCCCTATACCTACCAGCCTTCCCTTTCACCCTGACAGGAATATACTTTCTCTGGATTCTTGTTATCTCATTTCTGAAGGCTTCCCATTTTCCAGCCGTCCCTTTACCTGCGAACATCTGCCTCCATTCGGCTTTCAAAAGTTCTTGTCTAATGCCATCAAAATTGGCCTTTCTCCAATTTAGAACTTCAACTTTTTGATCTGGTCTATCCTTTTCCATGACCAATTGTATGATTTTTCCTAGATTAGACTGTACTGAAAACCTTAGCCAGTCTGGCAGTATCAGTGAAGAGAGAAACATAATATGTACAGGGGTTGGCCCTTTGAGTGTACTCTAGCATTCAGTGTAATCATCGTTGACCCAATCAGTACCCATTTTTCTTTTTTCTTCACGTACCCTTTAATCCCTTTGAGAAACAGAATTAGTGCTTTCAGTTCCATATAATGCTTATTCTGAATCCAAATAATTGCAGTGAGCTACGACACTGCTTAAAAATTGAACTTAACCTTAATTTAGTGTTCAACAAGGCCAAGGCTATTTGGCCAATCTTGTAAAGGAAAACAGAATTTCTTTTGCTATTAGTTGAGGATGAATACTGGCCTCAAGATGCCAGCAGTATTTCTTCTGATTTAGCAGATTCACTCAAACGATGGTAAAAAGATAACATCAGTGACACCACTTAGTAACAGCATTCACCTTTTGAGATGGAAAGTAAACTGCTGAAGTATATTTGTGCATTATTTATTGCCTGCGAACAGGTTTTTAGTAATGTTTGACCATATTAAATCATAATTTATCATTTTGTATGTTGTTTTTGAAAGTGTTCCTCTTTCTTACCCTTCTCGCTCCACCTTCCCCCACCCCCATCATCCAAACATATTTTATATGATGATCACAAACATTGCTATCCATTGATTGTTCTTCTTTTGCTTTACTTTAGGGGACAAAATGACACCATTTTCTTCACGACCCACCCGAATGGGTCTTGTAGTAAGTTATATCAACGCTTGTACTTTTTTATTGAACAAAAAAAGTCTTACATTTCAGTGTTTTTAGGAAGAGCACATGGGATTGTTATTTGATTACAACATTTTGTTTAAGGTTTATCTTTGATACTTGCTATCACTTAAATTTAATTTGAAGTCTTTGCTTAATTTTTCTTGCAACTGCAGAAATTTGTAGGGATTTAGTTTTACGAATGTCATTTACCACATCTATGAAAAATATATGGATGAAGGGTCTACAGATCATATGCTACAGGTATCCACAAGTATTTATTCACACATTCACTGATCCATCAGGTTTACTCTGCATACTATGATTCTTTGGGTAACAAAGCAGTTCTAACAAACTGGAATGTAATCAATGTATGCTACATGAAATATTGCAAAAATCTTAGCATACAATGCTTACAACCACAAGAAAATCTGTTTGCAAGGACTTTTCTGAAGATCAGACCAGAACAGGTGATCAGCCTGCTCTGTCCCAAAATCCAGTTGTTGCTTAAACAGCTCCTTCCTCAGCCAACTAATTGTGTTGAGAGAGAAAAGATTCTTTACTCTTCTCTACAAAGAAGCTGTGCATTCAAACTTTTACACCGTGCAGTCTCCAGCAAATATTCGTTTTGACCACTGACAGTCATCACAAACACCTCATGTTTTCCACCTTGGTTTGATCAATTAACTCCAGAAATTTCTTATCTCTCCTGAGAAAGAGGCTTATCTCTCACTTTGAATGAACTTTCTGCTTTAGCTTGCTCTTGTTCACTACTTTTATGGCATCTAATCAACTGTGTCATGCTTACACAGCACAATTTTATGACAATCTGAAATTGAGTTGACGAACAGTCTACATTAACTCTTCTAATTCACTGATTTTAAACAAGATATCACCTTTTCCAGTGTTAGTGACCGTTGAGTCCACTACTACTGTTACAGTATCCTGACCTACACACATGCTTGCGTGCATGTGAGCACCTTCAGCAAAACACTGAGGCATTTTAAATCTTTGTAATCATGAGGTAATCACCAAGTTTCTCACTTTGTCCTCATTTCATTTACTTTTATTTCAATTTGGCTGACTGAACAAATTAAGTTACTATCTACAGTTGGTAATGTAAAAGTCAAATTTGTTAAACAATTGATGCTTGCATTTGCTTTTATTTAATAAAATATCCGTGCATAACAGTGGGGAAAAGAAATGGTACTTGCTGTGTTGAATTTTGATGCATCTGTTACATGTACAACGGTCTGGTACTTCTATGCACGAGTGCCACTCACAAGGACAGTAGGTAATCTTTTTAATATATGGACTTGTTGCCAGGACACTTGAGCCCATAGTTGCAAGAATTTTTTATTCCATGGTGCATACAGATCTTAACAATATGCCAGTAACAATGCTGGAAAGCATTAAAGGCAAGCATATTGTCTCTTTTAGTATGTGAATGCTGACTAGAAGTGTTCATTGTTTTATTTGCTGCTTAGCTATGGTAACTGTGAACTCTTACAATATATCCTTTAATCCCACATACTTTCCCATTCAGTAGAAGTACAGTAATTTCGGTTTCTAACTGGTAAATAAGTAGCAAAACAACTGTTGGAGTTGTATTTGCTTAGTTAAACTGGGACTGAAAACATTAGAATGTTTTATTCCAGGGCATGTGGGTCTAAAGTTTTGACAAATTCAAAACCTTTATTCTATTCTCAAGGTCACTGTTTCCAATAGGTATAGGAAATGATGAGAATGTGATTTTTGTTTTGTAGCAGCAAGAGGCCTTTTGGAGCTTAAAAGGACAGATGATTTTGGAAGAACATTTAAAACTATTGGATCAAAAATATATTCATTTGGATTAGGAGGACATTTCCTCTTTGCTTCTGTTATGACTGATAAGGTAAAGGTTTATGGATACTTATCAATTTTCAAAACATCTGCACATGAACAATCTATTGCTTTACAGTTAGATTATTAAAATATATATTCTAATAAGGAGCTGAACATTAAAGCAAATATTCTCTCATAGACCCAGCTGGAGATCACTACTTCCTTATTCTGCTCTCCCCCCTACTGTGATAAGGCTGTGGTGGAAAGTAGTTTGTTCCCAAGTCATTGCTTCAAGGAAGTGTGTAAGCAGCTTGATAATGACTTTTCAAGGAACGTCTATTTAATAAGTGCCAAATTGTAGTACTTTTTCTCTCCCAGTTATTTAATCAACCTATCAACTTTTCTTGCTACAAATAATGAAAAATAATTGATTCCCTAAATGGAGTTTAATGTTCCATCAGAGGAAATAGATGGTCTATATTGGGTTGGCTAATGTCAAACGTGGTTAGTCGCAAAAGTAATTTTCCTTTGGACCTGACTTATCTGTGGAGGGAATTTCTGCTAGATCACCTGTTTGCTCATCAGCAAATCCTGTTGTACATAGTAATTGAATAGGATTAGAATGAGTTTATCTGTAAATGGGTAATCTGAAATAGTACTCTAGAGGCTCCCTATTGAGTTTTTTAAATAAGTACTGCTGACTTGCAAGTGGTAAGCAATCATTGCGTGAAGGCCAGATGTAGAGAGGAGTGAATTGATCTGGCAGTAATTGAGCAGATTTTGAAGGCCATCTCCACTCTGAACATCTCAAATTTAAATTGAACCAGTGTTTGAAATAATATCACCAATTAATTTGATAGAAATTATGGCAAATAAAACTAAAGAGCATAACTGAGTTAGTTTGTTTTATTTTACTGTATATCTTTGTACTTTATAATCCTTCCATTTGCAGGAATAAAATTCTAAACTTATTTCCAATGGTAACATTTGAAGAAAAATATCCATTAATTTAAATTCTTTCTCATACTAATTGTGCACTAACGTTTTACATCTTTGTTAAAGCAACTCATAACATTTTTAATGCACTCAACTTAATTGAATTTAAGGTGCTCAAAGTACTTGAGACAGCTTTGTGAATTTTATTGGAAGTAATCAAATTGTCATGGTATTCTAATCTGCATGACAATTTCTGTCTATGTATATGATTAGATTAGATTCCCTCCAGTGTGGAAACAGGCCCTTCAACCCAACAAGTCCACACTGACCCTCCAAAGAGCAACCCACCCAGACCCATTTACCCCTTCACCTGACACTACAGGCAATTTAGCATGGCCAATTCACCTGACCTACACATCTTTGGACTGTGGGAGGAAACCGGAGCACCCAGAGGAAACCCACGCAGACATGAAGAGAATGTGCAAACTCCATGCAGACAGTTGTCCGAGGCAGGAATTGAATCCAGGTCTCTAGAAACAAACTAGGTTTAAGAAACCTTACCTTTGAAATTTCTGATATTGCAGATTTAGCGGGGGGAAAATAAAACCTTCCCAGATTTTATATCCTACACTTATATCTAGGTTATGAAGTAATGTCTCACTCAAGCTGAATGTCATTGTCACTGTAGTACTAAGTGTTCAAAAGAGCCAGATTGCTTGATGTGGCTTTCATGGTGAGAGATCCAGTTTCAGTTTGTTGATTTTTTAAAAAAAAATTAGATTTTTGACCTAAAACTCAATTTTTTATGAGGCAGGCGAGATATATATGCCCTCAAACTACAAAACCAAATTTGACTCATTGAACAGCTAATGGCCAAGAAGTTGCAATGCTGGGAAAACTGAGTAGCATACTACTTTGTGCATGAAGTGTTTCTTTGAAAGAATATCTTGTATTTTACATTCTGAATCAAATTAGTGTTGAAGAAGATTCGGAACCTTCTTTGTTTACTAATGTACTTGGGTTTATATATGCACCAACTTAGTTAACTTTAATTGTATGCATTCAGATATAGTAAACGTATTATTTATCCAGTACTCCTCTTTCAGAATTACCGAAGATTTAATATACCAAGATAACACTGATCAAAGCAAAATTTCCTCAGTGTAATGCAACTTTAAAATTATCATTGCTTTTGATCCTTTCATAAAGAATTTAATCTTCAAGTCAGTCAGGCTTCCTGTCACAAATTCCAGATGCTCAGTTACATTGTGTCATCTTGACTAGTAAATCATCAGTGCTTTAATATGATTCCAAGATGTTTTCTAGATAGTAAGCTGCTTGTGCAATTACCTCGTCTTAAAATATGTATTGGAGGTGAATATCAAGTAGCATCATTCATTGGGATAAAACCTTTCTGCTTTTGGAATTCCTAAGAAGGAACTTTCTTGATCTTAAGTTTTAGCCAGAATTGAAATCAATAAAAATTTGGGTCTGTAATCGAAGGTGTAGCTGAGTGTGTGTTTGATTATTAACTTTAACAACTGTCAAATGATAATTGTTGATAAATAAAAATCCATGGGCAGAAATTTAACCAAAGCAATCATTGGCTTAGATATTTGCTTTTTAAAGAGAACCTTATTTAGACAATAGACAATAGGTACAGGAGTAGGCCATTCGGCCCTTTGAGCCAGCACCACCATTCATTAGGATCATGGCTGATCATCCACAGTCAGCATCCTGATCCTGACTTATCCCCATAACCCTTGATTCCATTATCTTTAAGAGCTCTATCCATCTCTTTCCAGAGACTTGACCTCCACTGCCTTCTGGAGCAGAGCATTCCATATATCCACCACTCTCTGGGTGAAGAAGTTTCTCCTCAACTCTGTTCTAAATGGCCTACCCCTTATCTTTAAACTGTGTGCTCTGGTCCTGGACTCACCCATCAGTGGAAACATGCTTCCTCCGGCCCAGAGTGTCCAATCCTTGAATAATCTTATGTCTCAATCTGATCCCCTCTCATCCTTCTAAACTCGAGTGTGTACAAGCCCAGTCCGTCCAATCTTTCAACATATTCTGGGAATTGACCTCGTCAACCTACACTGCACTCCCTCAATAGCTAGAATGTCCTTCCTCAAATTTGGAGACCAAAACCGTGCATAATACTCCAGGTGTAGTCTCACCAGGGCCCTGTACAGCTGCAGAAGGACCTCTTTGTTCCTATACTCAATTCCTCTTGTTATGAAGGTCAGCATGCCATGAGCTTTCTTCACTGCCTGCTGTATGTACATGCATGCTTGCTTTCATTGACTGATGTACAAGTACACCTAGATCTCATTGTACTTCACCTTTACCTAACTTGACTCCATTTAGATAGTAATCGCCTTCCTGTCCTTGCCACCAAAGTGGATAACCACGCATTTATCCACATTAAACTGCATCTGCCATACATCCGTCCACTCACCTAGCCTGTCCAAGTCATGCTGTATTCTCAACGTCCTTCTCACATTTCATCCCGCCTCCCAGCTTTGTGTCATCAGCAAATTTGCTAATATTACTGTTAATGCCTTCATTTATATCATTATATATTGTAAACAGCTGCAGTCCCAGCACTGAACCTTGTGGTGCCCCACTGGTCACTGCCTGCCATTCTGAAAGGGACCTGTTTATCACAACTCTTTGCTTCCTGTCAGTCAGCCAATTTTCAGTCCAAGTGAGTACCATGCCTCCAATACTATGTGCCCTAATTTTGCACACTAATCTCCTGTGTGGGACCTTATCAAAGGCTTTCTGAAAGTCCAGGTACACTACATTCACTGGCTCTCCCTTGTCCATCTTCATAGTTACATCCTCAAAAAATTCCAGAAGAGTAGTGAAGCGCAATTTCTCCTTCGTAAACCCATCCTGACTCTGATCTATCCTCATACTGCTATCCAAATGAGTCACAATTTCATCTTTTATAATTGACGCCACCATCTTTCCCACCACTGATGCCAGGCTAACCAGTCTATAATTCCTTTTTCTCTCTCCCTCTCTCCCTTGAAATGTGGGACAACATTAGCCACCCTCCAATCCACAGTAACTGATCCTGAATCGGTCAAACATTGGAAAAATGATTACCAATGTGTCCGTGATTTCGAGAGCTACCTTCTTAAGTATTTCTTGATTAGCTGGTCAGAAAAGAGACCAAGATTAGTTTCCTACTTATATGAGACCTTTTGTATATTTATAGTATGATGCAAAGCCACATTAAACTGTTGTTTATGCCTTTGGTTAAATGCTTAGTCAGCCAGCAGCATTCTACAAAGTAGAGTTCGTCCTGAGCATATGTTTGCCCACATGCTGCTCTGCAGTTTTTTTTTGTTGTCTTCTGAACCTAGCTTCACCATAAATACAGACTACTGTGCTTCTAAAAGAGCTTCTTCATAGTGTTGCAGTGTCAGGGATAGGCTGGATGTATCCCTTTTTATGGCCCTCGCTGCCACAAGGTAAATTTAAAAGTCCAGTGTGAATATTAGGAATTGCTTAATGAATAAGTAAACTGGATAAATTGGTAGGGTGATGGGTGGGATTGGTGGGCTGAGAAGAGTGAGTATGTCATCAGGAGGGGTATTTAGGTGGTTTGGGGGTTCAGTTAAGTTGGAATGAATGTAATTGGGGGAGGGAGGGTCAGTGTGAGTAATTATGAGGATCAGTAATGCACGTGTTAGACTAACATAATCTAACATGTCTAGGAGATTTTCCAGTATAGTGTAACTGTCTCATGTTAGCGAGTTTTGAGAAGATTTGTAGATTCTGTTTGCTCGCTGAGCTGGAAGGATTGTTTTCAGACATTTCGTCACCATACTAGGTAATATCAGTGAGCCTCCAGTGAAGCACTGGTGTTAGTGACCCGCTTTTTATTTGTGTTTAGGTTTCCTTGGGTTGGTGACATTATTTCCTGTGGTGATTACCAAATATGGTGACGAAACGTCTGAAAACAAACTTTCCAGCTCAGCGAGCAAAGGTGCATCCACTGTCTCATGTATCTGACTCTAGCTGGAATTTTTGACACACGGTCCTGGAGAACAAGGGAGGTTCAGACTTCCTGGGCAGTTCTCACAAAGAGCAACAAGTCAGGACTTATGTAGGGTCCCAAGATGTTACTTGGAAATGCATCTGGTCTCCAACAAATAAAAATGGTAGATCTGGACGAATGTCTATTAACTAATATTTCTGATAGCAAAATTACATTGCATCTTATTGAAGTAGATTAAGCAATGTGTTATGTGGATAATTTGGCACTTTGCAGGCATTTAGGAATTTTACTTGCAAAGCCGAAGCTCCTCTGGAGAGAATGAGTGTACCTTGATTGTTTATCTTTCAGATTGGATAACTAAGAGTTTTTTTTTAAGAAGTCCAGTTGTGATGCTTCCTTAACGTACATATATTATTTAAAAAAAACCTTATCCTTAAATTTTTCTCAACATTGGAGATCAGAAAATGGTTATTTCTTTTTTGTTTTATAGATCAGTTTAAGAGCACTCCATGTGTCCTTGGATATGGGTGACACCTGGAATATGGTACAGTTGCCTCATGTCAGCACTGAACAGTTCTACTCCATTCTGGCTGCAAATGATGACATGGTATTCATGCATGTTGATGACCCTGGTGGTAGGTTTTAAAACTGGATGTTCATTTTAAAAGTAATAGAGTTAAAACGTACTTTCAAATTTGAGATTACTTGTTTTACATGGATTTGTTATAACCCATTATTTATTTTGTTAATGTGTAATACAACGTGGGATCAAATTTGGCATCCCTTGTAACCTTTTTATTTTATTTGTGGATTTAATTTGGAGTATTTAAAACTTATTAAACTTTTGGCTGTCTTGTTTTCCTTGTTAACATGATCTCTCTTGGTGACATTATCTGCAAACATGAATTTACTTCCACTTGCGTACTGACAGTGCTCAGCTGCCATTATTGGATTGTCATTGTGTGGTCAGGTTGCTTGTATCCCATTCAGTCTTGAGTGGATCCAAGTAAATATTGGAAGGATTAAAGTTATTGCCCTCACCCTCTGCACCCTATTCACTGGTTCAATACTTCTTACTACCCATTGTCTCTGGTTGAGCCAGAGACAATCAGCACGTCTCATTCAACCCTGGACTGAGATTTTGAGTTTCTATCCTCTTTACACTTTTGTGTGACTGCGTTCCAACCAGTAAGAAAATTTCTTGGATAATCAGGCAGAGCTAACATGATTTTCTGAAAGGGAAATTGTATTTTCATTGAAACTTTAAATTTTTGACATCTCCTGACTTTATTGTCTGAATGATCTTCCATTTCCCCCACAATATAGGATAATGTTTCTGTTATCCATCCAAATATCATCCTACCTCCTATCCTGCACATTGATCATTCAAGTTTGGTCTGAATCACTTTCATCTCATTTAAAACTTTCATCTCCTTATAGCTCCATTATCTATTTCGGTGTAATGTGCCTTGAGACACACTTGTGCGTTGTTAGTGCTATATAATTGCAAGTTGTTTTAACATCATTGCAATAATCTTCCAGAAGAGCAATGCTAAATCTTCATTGATATCTTGAATCGCATAATTGGCTGATGGATAAGAGTGTTTTTATTGTGTCAGGTCGCATGGCTTTTAGAACTTTGAACAAAAATGTAAAAACCTGTAGAATATTCACAACAGAACCACATGAGGAAGAAATTACAGTTTAAAAAAAACGTTCTGTGTTGATTAAAGTGAAGGATAACAATAGGGAGTGGGCATATTATCACATTTTTGGCATTCTGAGTTGGTTGCTAGTTTAGGCTTTGCATGTTTGATTTCCTTCCCAATGGTTATACTGAATCATAGATGGTCATTCTATAATAGGAATTTTCTATCTCCATACAACTAAGATTTTATGTTGTCTTTTCTTCTTGCTGCAGATTTGAGATTGGATTGGGGTGTATTGAATTTGATTTAGAATTCCTGCAGCAATGATGAATCATTTTATTTCGCAAATATAAACTACAATAGCTTTTCCCCTGTCAGGCATACTTAATGAAAATGGTTTGTTTTCTTGTCTTTCCAACATCCACCCCCCCCCCCCCACCCAACCTCAAATAGATACTGGCTTCGGAACAATTTATGTTTCAGATGATCGGGGAATAGTATATTCCAAATCTCTCTCTAGACATTTGTACACGACAACAGGAGGCGAGACAGATTTTACAAATGTCACTTCATTGCGTGGAGTATATGTTACCAGTATACTTGCTGAAGGTAAGTATACAAGTTTGAATTTCTTAAAGTTGTATCTGTTTTAGAAAAACATTTTGATTAATATTTAGAATTTGTGGAATTGAAAACAGTAAATTATATTTTTGGTATTTATCAGAACAGGTAGTTCTGGGATAACACACATTTTGGCAGCACGATTTGGCTATAATGTTGTTAAAGAATTTGGAAACAGTGTTTTTGAGAACACTTACCTCGGTTAGCAATAGTGATTTCAGGGATTGGTTTGCTTGCTTCATTATGCGCGCGTGCCGATGTGCACAGCGAAATCTCTGCGTCGTTCTGCGCATGTGCTGGTGTTCTTGCTGTTTGCACATGCACAATGTCAGTACTGGTCTCCATGCTGTTCTGTGCACGCATAGAAGATTCTGCACAGTTCTGTGCGTGCGCAATGTGAGCTCTGGTCTTCATGTTGTCCTGTGCGTGCGCTGGTATCAGCTGCTGACGAACAGCTTTCTGAGAGAGTAACTGGATAGAGAACAGCTTTTTTAAATTTTTAAAAATGTATTGTGTTCAATTTACTTTTGTTTTGTTTGCAACTATGATTTCAACCTTCATTCAGGCTGTGCTATACTTTCTGTTAGACGTTTGGGTGATTTTTGAGCAATCGTGAGTGATATATTTTGCTGGTCTGCCCCTAACTCCACTTGTCCCATAGGCCCCATTATTTTCATTAGGTGATTTTATTTTGAGAGGTTTCGCTGGAACGCAACTACGGCTTTAGGAGAATTACCTGTATTGCATTTTTAAAATGGTATTCCATTACTGTGCTCAACCATGTTGCATCTGAATAACAAGTATGAAGCTATAGCCAAAGAAATTTGTTTACACATATGGCAAAGAAGCAAAAGGCTGTTCAAATAAATGTCATTTTGTGTTGAAGATATTTAAGTCTAGCTTCTGATTAGATTAATTTCTTTGATATGGTGCACATATGGTGCTTGTATGGAATAGCTTAGTGTTGTTCTGTGGCCAATCTTATATTTACCAGTTATGTTGAGAACTTAATTTGAATGCTTGGAGGGCATATGCATTGTTTGTAAACACGGTGGTTCAGTCGGTAGCACTGCTGCCTCACAGCACCAGGGTCCTAGGTTCAATTCCAGCCTTGGGTGACTTGTTTGTGTGGAGTTTGCACATTCTCCCTGTGTCTACGTGAGTTTCCTCTGGGTGCTCCGATTTCCTCCCACAGTCCAAAGATGTGCAGGTCAGGTGAATTGGCCATGCTAAATTGCTAATAGTGTTAGGTGCATTAGTAAGAGGGAAATGGGTCTGGGTGGGTTACTCTTCAGAGGGTGGGTGTGGACATGTTGGGCCGAATGGCCTGTTTCCACACTGTAGGGAATCTAATCTAATTAATCTAAACAGTGGTTCTTCAGGATAGTTCCTTAATAGGAATGGATGTCACCTTCTAGCCACCACCAGCACATGTATGCACACTGGTCTGAACTACTTTCGTTTCTTCTGTGATTTAACAAATTGTGGCTCATTGGCTAAAGTAAGCATTTCAGATTTGTTGTGTGGTTGGTCAAGAGCCAGAAAATGCCATTGAGTTTATACAAATGAGAATTTTGCTGTTGTCAGAGGTTCTGATTCAGTTTGGAATTTATTGGTATTGCTGGAATTTGCCGCTAGCCTAATTTAGTTCTCGCAAGTTCACAGGAAAGCTTACCCTATTTATGTTTAACAGCATGTTTTAATATTTTTTAGATGGTTCTGTTCAGTCTGTTATTACATTTGACAGAGGAGGGGAGTGGCAGCCCTTAAGGAAACCAGAGAATAGTGATTGTGATTCTACTGCTAAAAATAAAGATGAGGTGAGTATAAGATGTGTTGATGTAACTCAGATATTTTGACATTCTGCTAAAGTTATCACTGTGTACAGCAATTGCGGTTTTGAAAATTATTTCGATTTGAATGGAACTTCTGACTGGATTCAAATGAATGCCATTTGTACATAGTTAATACCACTGTGGTGCTAAAATTCCTCTCAATCAGGATGTAGGTTTGCTTGATGAGTTAGAAGGTTCATTTTCAGACGTTTCATCACCATACTAGGTAACATATTCAGTGAGCCTCTGAAAAAGATATTGCAGTCACACTGAAAGATATGTAGTTGAGCATTTTTGTGTTATATGCACCTGAAGCCATTTTGAATCAATTTGAAAATGGTAGTTTAGCAGAAACCCAAGTTTGATTTAGTTACAGTTCACTTGGCGTGAAAATAACTTTTATCAGGCTTGCTTTTTAAGATTTAATATTTTTCTATAGTGAACAAGCAATTTATATTAAGTTGGTGCAGCTTCTGAGCCTTGTGTATTTAATGTTGGAATCCAAGCCATGGAGTTAGTGACAGTAAAGATATTTTATAGTAATTTAATTGCAATGAATTTTGTCAAAAATATTACTTTTTTCTGTGTAGCTTGACTATTTGAGAAATTAGCTAAATTGCTTAGCATTTCCTTTTTTGTGCATTTTATATTCTGTCTGCTCAAATCCTTACTCTTTTGGGCTTTTAGTACTTTGTACTAGTCTGATGACACTGAACATTCTGGTTTTCTGCCATAATTGGAAAAAAACAACACATACTACTGAAGTTTTTGAAGTTTTTTTTATCTCGTACTCATCAGGAGAAATATCAGAGTTCAAACAACCACTATAATTTATTATATGAAGGATAAAAAGGATGGTGATTGCTTAAGGCCTTGCTACTGTGAAGTAGAAACATTACATGTTTCTGGATAATTAATTGCATTTGCATCTATGCCATTTCTAGCATATAATAACTGAACCACAGTACAAGTTCAACAGTTCAGATCTACACATGTCGACACAGTGTAAGTGTTATGTAGGATTTCTGCCCTCTACAGATGTACTTGGGCTCTAGATGTTCTTTCACCTCAAGACTGGGAAATGGTTTCATTGACTTTGGCAGGCAGAACAGAAGAGCTGCATATTATTTATATGGAGAAGGACTGCAGAAAGCTACATGATACTGGAATTTGGGAGTTCTAGTATCCAAGCATCCAAGTTCAGCAGTTAATAGGGAAGGCAAAATATATGTTGGCCTTATTTCAAACCAAATGGAGTATTAAAAGAGGCAAACATTGCTAAAACAACAAGGCACTAATTAGAGCACATTTGGAGGACTGAATAGTTTTTATCCCATTATTTAAGGAAATATATACTGGCTTTGGAGGCAGTCACTAGAAGGTAACTAAGTTAATCCCGAGTATGTAGGGATTATCCAATAAGGAAAAAGTCAAGTCTAACAATATAAGGTTGTGGTCTAGCAGGTTTATTTGAAATCACAAGCTTTCGGGGCTCTGCTCCAATGGGTGAAATGGAAGGAACCGCGCAGGCACAGAATACATAGGTGAAGAACTAATGGCAAAATAATTCCCTGTAATTAAGAGCATCAGCAGGTGAGTGTAAATAGTGAGAGTTGGAGTATCAACAGGCTGAATACCCAGTCATTACAGATGATCAAAAGTATCAAACATTGTGCATAAAATGTCAAAGCTGAATAACAAGTGAAGGGATGCCCTGTGAAGTAATAATTAAGGGAGAGAGATAATTACGAGTAATCAAAAATAAGATGGTGCTAGAGACAAACCGAATGGCTGGAATAAACTGAGTGGGTATTAAGAGTGTGCATGTGCTGTTTCTTCCATTTCACCTGAAAAAGGAGAAGCACTCTGAAAGCTTCTGATTTTAAATAAACCTGTTGGACTATAACCTGGTGTTATGTGACTTCTGATTTTGTTCACACCAGTCCAACACTTTTAAGGAGAGGCTGAGGAGGTTGGGCCTGTAGTCATTGGAGTTTAGAAGAATGAGAGGTGAGTGTATTGCAACATTCAGTTTTCTTAGGGGAACTGACAGGGTAGATAGGGAAAGATTAGGACCAGAAGAGACAATCTCAGACAAAGGGGGCACCCAGTTAGGATAACACTGGTTGAGCAGCCTACATCTACTCCTAGGAGAAAGTGAGGACCACAGATGCTGGAGATCCAGAGTCAAGAGTGTGTTGCTGGGAAAGCACGGCAGGTCAGGCAACATCCGAAGAGTAGGAGAATTGACGTTTTGGGCATAAGCCCTTCATCAGGAATGAGGCTTGTGGGCCGTGGCTGATCATTCCTGGTGAAGGGCTTACGACCGAAATGTCGATTCTCCTACTCCTCGGATGCTGCCTGACCTGCTTTGCTTTCCCAGCAATGCACATTCTCCATCTACTCCTGCATATTATATTCTTTTAGATGGATGCAGTAAGCCTCTTGGGTTTACCGTAACATAGTGTAGATCAAGGTAGTGGAGCTACCAACTTGGAAAAAAAATGCAAATATTTAAAAATGGCTTTGAAGTTATTTTTAAAGTTGTAACATTTTGAAAGAACCCTCCACTAACCCAAGAACCATAGAGGATCAGGAGTCTGATTTTTGTGTATCTGATATTTTGTCCATCTTGAGTATTTCTTTCAAAATTGGAATTAACTTTTCCATCTATGCTTTCAGGTTAATTTTTAATATTTTTATATAGTGTTGATGCACCTTGACTTCAGTTTCTCTAGAGACAGGGTGGTTAAAAAGGCTTTTGGCACACTTGCAATTATTGGTCAGTGCATTGAGTATAGGAATTGGGAAGTCATGTTGAGGTTTACAGAACATTGGTGCGCCTCTTCTGGAATACTGTGTCCAGTTCTATTCATTCAGTCAAAGGAAGGATATAATTAAGTAGAAGAGAGTTCAGAAGAGATTTGCCGGGGTTTTGCTGGATATAGAAGGCTCAAGTTATAAGAAGAGGCTGGAACTTTTTTTCACTGGATCATGGGAGGTTGAGAGACAACCTTATAGAAGTTTATAAAATAATGAATGCTATAGATGGTGTTAATGATGATTGCCTTTTCACTAGAATAGGGGGTTTCAAGATTAGGAAGCGCATTTTTAAGGTGAGAAGAGAAAGATTTAAAAAAAGACGTGAGGTTTTTTTTACACAGGGTGGTGCATGTGTGGAATGATCTTCCAGATGAAGTGGTGATGTGGATGTAATTACAATGTTTGAAAGACATTTGGATAAGTACATGAATAGGAAAGATTTGGAGAGGTATGGGCCAGGAGCAGATAGATGGGACTAGTTTAGTTTGGGATTATGTTCAGCATGGACTGGATAGACCAAGCCTTAACCCTTACTGTTTGTCCATTTTTTCACAATACTGTAATTTATTGTTTTAAATGCACCAATTGTTACTACTAGCTGCAAGGTGGTGGGTAGCATGATGTGAGTTTTTGAAGCAGTTTCTCAGGATATTCAGGCAACATTCAATCTAGATGATGTCTTGCTTGTTTACACACAGCCACAACTTGCTTTCACCTTTTACTCTGGTTTATGTACTATTTATGACACAATATTCTGTTGATCTAAGGAGTCTGTCTCATTTTGTCAAGAGTATATCTGGTAGGGGTGAAGTATGTTAACGGGTTGGAGTATTGCCTTTTAGACATTAGCACAAATCCATTGAGAGATTAAAATCTTGGGTCTCCCTCCCTGCTGCACAGTCAGAATGCAGTGGACATTACACGTATGATACCTTGTGCCTAATTTGGTGTTGGAGAGCTAAATGGGCAGCACTACCAACCTAGTATGATGGAAGGTGAATTGGATACATTATGGTGTAGGTAAATTGCTAATTTTGAGGGCAAGACCGTGTATTTTTAAAGTAACACTTCTAACAAATTCTGAGAAAATGATTTGCTTTAAAAATATCTAGGAGTATTGATTTATTAAATAGCAACAAAAACCTTTCTCACATGATAAGAAATTTCTTAGTATCGATATGCCAAGTAGCATGCAATTTCTTTAATAAGAGTTTGACCTTGTCTCTGGATTTGAAAATAATTAAGAACATTTAGTACACCACACACTCTGTTTTAGTTGGAAATTAACAGAGAAAAACTTGAGTCCAACTAAATGTCCATATTCACTATCATATATATAGTTGAATGTTTATTTTAAGATGTTCAAAACCCAATAATATATTAAACCCAGTGTATTATATAAAAGAATTTAACTGGATTAGAATTAAGTGAATGCATTTAGAACTTCACGTTAGCCACGTGGTGGTGTGCTGCCAGGAAAAGTCCCAGCCTTGTAATGAGATTCACTATATACAATCCAATTTGAATATTTTGAGATGTATGTTGAATGTTCCAAATTTTCCAGTGCTGGGTATATTTAATAAATTAGTAGATGATGCTAGCTTGAAGTATTTTTGTTGAATTGATGTATTCTGTTTTGCTATCCCCTCAATGTTAAACATCTTTTCTTTATAGGTAGCTTAAATCTAACAACTTGATTCATTGTTGAGTCACTCTAATTCTTTGTGTATGAATTTCCACAGTGTAGTCTGCACATCCATGCATCCTACAGCATCTCTCAGAAACTGAATGTACCAATGCTGCCCCTCTCTGAACCAAACGCAGTTGGCCTAATCATAGCACACGGTATTGAGATATTTTGTTATGTTCTGTCAGTTATTTTATAGCTTCATTGTTTCCTGGACAAAAAGACAGTAGGGCTGCTTATGTTCTCTGTTAAGTGCTGCCAAATCCTTGAATACTTTGTACTTGAAATCTTTCTAAAAGAACAGGAACAATTAATATGCATTTGTTCATTTTACTTTTATTATGGAATTTGTTTTTATAAGCACGCGGAATTTGTTTTTATAAGCATGCTGAATTTGACTGTTTAGAGTTTTATGGTTTGTTCTTTACTCCAGCAGGTTTAATGCTGTGTACAAAATGTGAATAGTGTAGATAAATTGAGGAAGATTAACAAAATATTGTTGTAGGAGGAATAGCATCTTGCTGAATCTTTTTCAGTGAGTTAATACATAGTTGTGTTAAACTGATGAGTGCCATCCATTGACTTTCTCAGAAAGTATTACTTTAATTAGAATTTTCTCTTTTGAAAAGACAGTTGATATTGGGAATGTAAAATATGCTTTGTTAGCATCTGAAGAGGGAAAGTTCAGCTAATTTTTTTTGAGTATAAATTTTCAAATTATTGCTCGAAATGTCTTGAATCCTATTGCTGATACAATTTTAGGAATGCCACCATTATGTAACTGGAATGTGGTAGCTATTTCATTAATCACTGAAACAAAATTCATATCGTTTCGAACAAAAATGCTCAGTATGTTCTAGTATTTTGTGTACTCTTTTTTACTGTTATTCAAAGTTAATTCCAGCAAAGTGACACTGCAAGTGCTCAATTATCTTAACTATTTGAGCTTTTGTTTTAGAGAAATAGCAATTGTTCAGTCTCAAAATTTGTTCTACATTACTTTAGTGTCATGTTTTTCTCTCCTTTCTAGGCAGTGTTGGGGATGCAATTTCTGTAATGATGCCTGACGTGTATGTGTCTGATGATGGTGGATATTCCTGGTTTAAGGCTTTGAAAGGACCTCATCACTATACTATTCTGGACTCTGGGGGCTTGATTGTTGCAATTGAACACAATGAGTATAACAGTGTCAATACAATAAAGTGAGTATTGTGCAGTAACAAACACTTCTGATCATGTTTTTTGTATTTGCATGCTGTAAGTTTGTTTTATTGTGGCATGAATTTGAACACTTCATTTAATTTGTTTGTATAATTTGATTTTATTTAGACCAATTAAGCAAATCTCTTGCAAATTTATGACCAAATAACCCCAGCTACCTGCTTTTTCAGCATTTCTGGATTTATTCTGCAACTTTTTAAAGACTTGATTCAAAACATTTACATTTTTTTCTCGGTACTTTTCATATTTGAACAGCTCAAATAGAGGATCATTTGTCAAAATTAACTTGGGCAAACCTCTCTTGTAATTTTGAAGATGTTAAGTTGATATTGTTCGGTTTTGATTTGTTTTGTGATGAGAGTACTATTGATTATGCAGCAGAATAATGACAATTTTCCAATCTCTAGAAAAGGGGAAGCACTTAATTATATTCATTTTTTGATTAAATGTCTTTATTTTGATTCCTAGGTTCTCTATTGATGAAGGCCAGTGCTGGTATTCTTATAAATTCATTGAAAAACCCATAGTATTTACTGGCCTTGCTTCAGAACCAGGAGCCAAATCAATGAATGTCAGTATCTGGGGATATGTGGACCTCATAATTACACAGCACTGGATATCTGTCACCATCGATTTTGAGGAACTCCTCACAAGGGACTGTGAGTTCAGATTTAATTGGATTGAGAATTAGTAGATTTAGAAGAATTAAACACAGTCAATTTATACCAAACCTAAAGCCATTTGTCTTAAAACCTTTGTGGTTTTCAAATCCTTCACAATTTGATTTAATTTGCAACTATATTAGCTAACATATTGCTTTGGAGAGTGCTGGAGATGATTGGTTATAATAAATTTCTGATGGTGTTTGGTACAACGATCTAGTGATGAATGGATTTCACTGGAGAAAAGTAACTTGAACTACTGATACAGGTTGATAGTGTTCCTGTGAGCCTTGCAATTTTACTGTTAAGAAAATAGAGTCATAGAAAAGTACAGCATGGAAATAGATCCTTCGGTCCAACTTGTCCATGCCGACAGATATCCTAACCTAATCTAGTCCCATTTGCCAGCATTTAGCCCATATCCCTCTAAACCTATTCATATACCCATCCAAATGCTTCTTAAATGCTGTAATTGTACCAGCCTCCACCACTTCCTCTGGCAGCTCATTGTATATACGCATCACCCTCCGTGTGAAAGAGTTGCCCCTTAGGTTTAGGGTGATAGGTGAAAGATATAAAAAGGATCTATGCCCTCTAGTTCTGGACTCCCCCAATAGGAATTTGTCTATTTATCCGATCCATGTCCCTCATGATTTTATAAACCTCTATAAGGTCACCCCTCAGCCTCCGACGCTCCAGGGAAAACAGCCCCAGCCTATTCAGTCTCTCCCAATAGCTCAAATCCTCCAACCCTGGCAACATCCTTTTGTAAATCTTTTCCGAACCTTTCAGGTTTCACAACATCCTTCTGACAGAAGGGAGACCACAACTGCACACAATATTCCAAAAGTGGCCAAACCAATGTCCTGTACAGCTGCAACATGAACTCCTATACATTCCAACTCCTACACTCGGTGCTCTGACCAATAAAGGAAAGCATACCAAATGCCTTTGTCACTATCCTATCTATGTGGCTCCATGTTCAAGGAGCTATGAACCTGCACTCCAAGGTCTCTTTGCTCAGCAACACTCCCTAGGACCTTACCATTAAGTGTACAAGTCCTGCTCAACACCTCACATTTATCTAAATTAAACTTCATCTCAGCCCATTGGCCCACTTGATAAGATTCCATTGTATTCTGAGGTAACCTTCTTCACTATCCAACACACCTCCAATTTTGGTGTCGTCCGCAAACCTACTAACTGTACCTCCTAAGTTCACATCCAAATCATTTATATTAATGATGAAAAGTAGTGAGCTTATGCCCGAAACGTCGAATTTCCTGTTTTCCTGATGAAGGGCTTATGCCCGAAACGTCGAATTTCCTGTTCCTTGGATGCTGCCTGACCTGCTGCGCTTTTCCAGCAACACATTTTCGGCACTCCAATTGTCACAGGCCTCCATTTTGAAAAGCAACCTTCCACCACTACCCACTGTCTTCTACCTTTGAGCCTGTATCCTGTGAGATCTAACCTTGCTAACCAGTCTCCCGTGAGGAATCTTGTCGAACGCCTTGCTGAAGTCCATTTAGATCTGCCCTCATCAGTCCTCTTTGTTACTTCTTCAAAAACTTAATCAAGTTTGTGAGACATGATTTCCCATGCACAATGCCATGTTGATTGTCCCTAATCAGTCCTTGCCTTTCCAAATATATGTACCTCCTGTCCCTCAGGATTCCCTCCAACAACTTGCCCACATCTGATGTCAGGCTCAATGATCTATAGTTCCCTAGCTTTTCCTTATCACCTTAATTAAATAGTGGTACCACATTAGCCAACCTCCAGTCTTCTGGCACTTTGTGACTATTGATGATACAAATATCTCAACAAGGGGTCTTGGAACTTGAAATATAACTTGTAGATGCTATGGAATGTCAGCAACCAGTCCTTTACCCAGCCATACACCCTTCTTCAACTCATTCAGCTCTTAATATGTTGATATTACAGTATTCCTATTGGTTTAATTGTACCTTTTAATCATTATCTTCAGCACTACACCATGCCCTTGGACCCCCTTCAAATTGATTGTTTCTTGGACCCTGTTTAAACCAATAAACCTGCAGCTTCTTAAACCTCTTACATCTACAATCCCTTAACTAATTTACATTCTTTTACTTCATGTGCCCTCCACCACAAGGGTTTTACCTTGTATGTGCATGAGTTCTCTACCTGTTTGTCCAATGTAGTGTTTGTTACAGTTCTTGCACGGTATTTTGTAAATGACATTAGTTTTGCTTGTTGGCAGTATAGGATCTTTCAAGTTCATTAGCTGCTGCTTTGGTGTGTTGGTGGGTTCGTGGGCTCCCATAATGCCAAGAGGTCTGAGTAGTCTGGCAGTTATTTCTGAGGTATTTTTCACGTAGGGGAGAGTGGATGTCCAGAAACTCTAACCACACTCCTCTACATCAAAGACATCTCTGAAATGACTGCCAGACTACTCAGACCCCTTGCCTTCATGGTAGCCCTCAAACCCACTAACACAGCAGCTAATGAACTTGAAAGACCCCATACAAACAACAAGCAAAACTAATGTCATTTACAAAATACCTTGCAAGAACTGAAACAATCATTACATTGGACAAACGGGCAGAATACTAGCCACCAGGGTACATGAACATCAACTAGCCATAAAAAGACATGACCCATTCGCTCCAGTATCCTTAGATATGGATGAGGAAGGACACCACTTCAACTGGGACAACACATCCACTCTTGGACGAGCCACACAGAGACACACATGAGAATTCCTAGAAGCATGACATTCCAACCAGAACTCATTGACTTGGATCCCATTTACCATCCCCTGAGAAAAAGAAGAGGAAATGACATCACCACTGGAAATGACACCACAAACCCAAGGAAACGCAAACATTGGGCGGCACGGTGGCACAGTGCTTAGCACTGCTGCCTCACAGCGCCAGGGACCTGGGTTCAATTCCCGCCTCAGGCGACTGACTGTGTGGAGTTTGCACATTCTCCCCGTGTCTGCGTGGGTTTCCTCCGGGTGCTCCGGTTTCCTCCCACAGTCCAAAGATGTGCGGGTCAGGTGAATTGGCCATGCTAAATTGCCCGTAGTGTAAGGGTAGGGGTATGGGTGGGTTTCGCTTCGGCGGGTCGGTGTGGACTTGTTGGGCCGAAGGGCCTGTTTCCACACTGTAAGTAATCTAATCAAAACCTAAATCGAAGGCAGGCTATACCACCACTACTTTATCCAGAGACTCACTGAAGATGTTACCTAGTATGGTGACGAAACAACTGAAAACGAACCTTCCAGCTCAGCGAGCAAACCTACATCCAGAGAATTTACAATCTTCTGATATGATACTGGCCTGGTTATCAATTGCTATTGCTAGCTGTGCCATATTGTACAGTATTCTTCTTTGCTTTTCTGAACCCAAAGTGCATGTTGAACCCAAATCATCTGTCTTCCTTGCCATTTATTTAAAAATTCTCAAACCCAGATTCCTATTGTGTTTGTGAATTGTCCAGTGATGTTCGAAATCAACATAGTGTATGTTGTTGCAATGAAGAGCTTAGAAGTTGGAATGGATGTATTTTCTGCCTGTGTGTACGCTTATACTTTTAAAAACAAACTTCAGTTTTCAATTTTAACTTTTAAAAATTATTTTTATGCAGTTAAATGAAACTAATTGAGTTTGGCGAAATATATCACTATCTCACGTGGTAGCGTGGAGCTCAATAACATTGATTTTCATTTGAAAGAACAAATTTGCATTTAATTGGCACAATGTCATGACTTGCCGAGAATGCTTTGATACAGTGGATTGTGTTTTGGAAGCAAATACTGTGGACAAAAGCCCTTACAATAAAGTAACAGATGAGTTAATTTGTCTTAGGTTGGGCAATGATTGAGGGTTTGATGCTTGATTGTTTCTAAAATTCTTATGGTGCAGAAAAAGGCCATTCAGCCTATTGAGACTGCATTGACCCTTTAAACGGCACATCATTCAGACTCACTCGAGCTCCATAAACTTGCATGGGATTTTTTCTTCGCCACAGCTAACCCATATAAACTGCACATCCCTAGACAATATAGGGCAATATTTTTAGTAAAGCCAATCCGCCAAATGCATATCTTTTGATTGTGGGGGAATACTGGAGCACCCAAAGGAAGCCCACGTGGACACCGCGAGTATGTGCAATCTCCACATGGACTGTCATCCAAGTTGGAATTGAAGCAAGGTCAGTAGCGCTGAAGCAGCAGTGCTAACCACTATGCAATGCTAATGTGAGGGCTAAATCCTTTCCAGGGGTTTGGGAGGCCTCACTTGTTCTTCCATAGTGTCATGTATTTTTTTTTAATGTCCACAGAACAGTGAGATGAGGCATTGAGAAATAGCACTGTGGGCAATTAAGCACTGAAGTGCTAGTCTAAATCATGCTTCAGTTCTATAACGGGATTTGTACTGACAATTGCTCAACCTTCCACTCTGTAATAAAGGGGAGCAAGCAAATGCTTTTGTTTTTCTTATTAAAAAACTCTTTAAGAAGAGAAATATGTAATTTTTAAAAAATCCTATTTTCCTCAGGTTCTGATGACGATTATATCCAGTGGCTTGCCCATTCAAGTAATGTTAATGATCCTAATGATGGCTGTATGTTGGGTTACAAGGAGAAGTTTCGACGTTTAAGAAAATCTTCTCTCTGTCGAAATGGACATGACTATATTGTGAATAAACAGCCCAATGTCTGTCAGTGTACTCTGGATGATTATTTGTGGTATGTAATTTTATTTACCAATGATTTGTGATGAACATCTGTTAATCCAGTTTGGTTACCTTGCTTTGAAACATTTAGGCTTTGTCAGATTCAGGAAATACAGAACAGGAAGAGTGCATCAGGCAGATCCTAGACCATAGTTTGCTTTGCTTGGTGATGAACTTTCTGTCGATCCTCTGAATTTTGATTCGTAACTTGTAATTGTTTTCAAAATCTAACTTAATTCAATTAATGTGATGGTCATAAAGAATGGATGTTATAATTATGTGCTGTTTCTAATTGAAAGTTTCATTGTGTCTACTTAGGGCTTAATTTTGGTAATTAAAATAACATGCCTGACTGAATTGTTTGATTGATTGTTAATCGTTGTGTTAGCTTCATGCGGTAGAGAAGAAAGGAAGGATAATTACTTTTGAAGTGAGAACTGATTTCCAGGCTATTATTGTGAGAACAACATCAATTTATGAAATTGGCTGGCGATGGCTTTAAATGTACAATTTCTCCCCGTCAGTGATTTTGGATACTATCGAGAAGAAAACAGCTCGGAATGTGTGGAGCAGGCAGATCTGCAAGGCCATGATCTGGAGTTTTGTTTACAAGGAAGGAAAGAAATTTTGCAGACGAATGGGTAATGAATTGTTTCATTTAAAACTGAAGAGAACTTTTGACTCTAAGTCTGTTAGCATGATATAACTGACTCTCACTTCAAACTGTGGCATTTAAAAATTCATATTCAACAGTAAATACAAATCAACCTCTAGTTTCATGTGAGTTGCAATCACATGCATTCTCATGCTAATCAGAAGTTTTACAACTGGATTTAGATTTGTAAGGAGAGATGACCATCATACATGATATTGAGCAAGATTTCTTTTCCATCAACTTTCTGTGCTGTGTCATTGTTGCTGCAGTGTTATTTTTAAGGGCTTTTGTCAGATATCCCTTGTGGTTTTTGTATGTGGCATAGTGTCTTTTAATAGAACCTGACTGTGCCTATTGAACACACTTGACATTTGTGGACTGTGTCCCTAACTGAAAGCATCTACAATAAATTGAGGAAGTAGGGGAGCAAATTCCTGTTGTTACCAGCTTTCATTGTAGGGACTAACTTATTCCATCCACCAGGTTAAAAAAATCATATAACACTAGGTTATAGTCCAACAGGTTTATTTGGAAGTACTAGCTTTCGAGGGCTGCGCCTACATCAGATAACTGTGGAGCAGGATCACAAGACACAGAATTGAAAGCAAAAAATTACAATGTCACACAACTGAAACAATGTATTGAACAAATCTAGATTGTGGTTAAGTCAGTCTGTCTTTTAGAGTGGATTGCAGGTTTCGGTTCATTAATATGTAAATCCTGGAACTAATTTTACGTCACATTCTCGAGATAAGTTAAGGTTTTATTTTTTAAAAAGTGACATCTCAGTCAGACAATGCATAAAAGTATGTGGTTAGAGACTGTCTGTACCCAGTCTTGAGTCAGACTGTTGCTATTTCTAAAATAGGAATTTATAAAATGTTAAATGGATTGACTGCATGCAAATTGTGCACTTCTTGACCAAAATATTATGTATGTTCAAATATAATTCTGCAAATACAAATTCATCCCATAGACTTGTGTGTGCGCGCGTGTGAGAGTGTGTTTGCATGTGTGCATGATTGATAAAGTGTGTGTGTGCATGATGGAGTATAAGCCTGTGAGAGTGTGGGGAATGTGCGTGTGTATGAGGAAGGGTCTGCATGAGTGTGAGAGTATGTAAGAATGTGTGGGTGTAGTGGGGTCACCTGTAGTGTGACATGAACCCAAGGTCCCAGTTGTGGCCATCTTCATGGGTTCCGAGCTTGGCTATCAGCCTCTGCTCAGCCACTCTGCGTTGTTGCATATCCTAAAGTCCGCCTTGGAGGATAGTGACCCGAAAATCCAAGGTCTGATGTCCCTGACCACTGAAGTGTTCCCTGACTGGGAGGGAGCACCCCGTCTGGTGATAGTTGTGCCATGAGGATGGCTTTAGCTGGAAACTTGGGTTCATGTCACACTACAGGCAACCTCACTACACTATACACTGTCTCTCATGCACACATACTCTTACATACTCATGCAGACCCTCTCTCTCACACACATTCATACCCATGCACATACCCTCTCGCGGGCTTATACTCCATCACACCCCCACACGCTTTACCCAGCTTTCACACACACAAACACACTCTTGCATGTGCACACACACTCACGCATACACTCACTCTCAGACTCTCTTTCTCATGCGCACACAAACATGTCTGTGCGGTGAATTTGTATTTGCAGAATTATAATTGCAGATACATTCTAATTTGCTCAAAAATGGATCATCTCCAGGCAGTCAATGCATCTAATATTTTGTAAATTCAACTTTGGAAATAAAACCAGTCTGACTCAAGATTAGGATACAGACAGACACTGACTTTACACCTTTTAATGCATTGTCTGAGATGAGATGTCATCTTTTCTAATAAAACTTTAAGTTGTATTGAATTGAATTTATGATCACATGTACTGAGGCACAGTGAAAAGCTTCGTCTTGTGAACAATATGACAAAAACCATAACACAGGTATAGGCGAATGCTAAGAGTTTGAGTCCATTCAGTATTCTAAAACAGTAGGGTAGCAACTGTTTTGAACTGGCTGGTGCGTGTTCAGGCTTCTGTACCTTCTCTCCAATGGTAAAGGTTGTAGAAAAGCATTGCCAGGGTGGGATGGACCTTTGAGAATGCTGGTGGCCTTTCCTTGACAGCAGGCCTGGTAGATGGATTCTTTAGGTGGGAGGTTGGCCTTTGTGATTGTCCGGCCGAGTTCACCACTCTGTGTAACTGTCTCCGATCTTGAATGGTACAGTTGCCATACCTGATAGTGATACTTCCAGACAGAATGCTCTTGATGGTGCACCTTTAGAAGTTGACAAAGGTATTTGCTGTCATGCCAAGTTTTCTCAGCTGCCTGAGGAAGAAAAGATGTTGTTGGGCCTTTGTACTTAGTGTGTCCACATGAAAGCTTATTGTTGATGACCACTCCCAGGAGCTTGACACTCTCCACTAGTTCCACCTCTGTGCTGTTGTAGGGGAGCATGAGTAACATGAAAGACAATAATGATTTCCTTGGTTTTGCTGGCATTGAAAACTAAGTTGTTTTCAGTGCACCATTTTTCCAGGTCTTCCACCTCCCATCTGTATCTGTTTCGTCGCCATTTGAGATTTGACCGACTGTGGTGGTGTCATCAGTGAACTTGTAAATGGCATAGTCTGGTATTTGGTGTCGCAGTCATGGGTATACAGTGAGTACAGTAGGGAGCTGAGTATGTACCCCTGGTGGGCTCCAGTGTTGAGTGTTAGTGAGGATGAAATATTGTCCCAATCTTCACTGATTGTGGTTGGTCAGTCAGGAAATTGAGGATACTATTGCAGAGAGTGGGGCTTAGTCTGAGAACACTAAATTTAGTAATCAGTCTCGAAGGAATAATAGTATTGAAGGCTGAACTGTAGTCAATGAGTAGGATTCTTAGGTAAGTGATCTTGGTGTCACGATGTTCTAGGGAGGAGTGAAGGGCAAGTGATATGGCATCTGACATGGATTTGTTGGTCCGATAGGCAAATTGGAGTGGGTCAAGAGTAGTGGGGAGGCTGGAGTTGATTAATGCCATGACCAGCCTTTTGAAGCACTTCATGACCACCGAAGTTAGAGCCATTGGGTGGTAGTCATTGAGACATGCTGCATGAGCCTTCTTAGGCACAGGGATGATGTTGGCCCTCTTGAAACAGACAGAGACAGTGGCCTGCTGCAGGGAGAAGTTGAAGATGTCCGAGATGGCCTCTGCAAGTTTATCTCTGCATGCTCATCTCTGCATGCTCTGAGTGCACGGCCTGGTACTCTGTCTTGTCCCATTGCTTTCCTTGGATTCACACGAAGGAAAACTGATCTGACCGCTGATGCAGTGACTGTCTGGATAGCAACAGTGAACAAGTTACCTCGAAGGTGACTTAAAAGTAGTTCTGGGTTTTATATATATAAATGAAGTGAAACCTGCAACCCATCTAAAAGATGAAAGACTTAACAGCAATCTAGGTTCGTTCAATATATCACTGTATGACACTAATCTTTTGCTATAAATTCTGTGTCTTATGATCGTATACTACACAACCACCTGTTGAAGGAGCAATGCTCTGAAAGTTAGTGCTTCCAAATAAACCTGTTGGACTATAACCTGGTGTGTATGATTTTTAACTTTGTCCACCCCAGTCCAACACCTGCTCCTCCACATCATGGCATCCACCAGGTTGCAGACAAAGCTCAGTTTTCTAACTTACGATCAGTATGCTTAACGACAAATTAAGTACTCGCTGTAGAACTCAGCCTTGCTGTAGAAGTGTTTTTTAGACAGCCACTTGTAACCCGGAGCTGTGAAAAGGTCTCGCCCTAAAGGGTTTGGTTTTTAATTTTTCCTTGATTGTGCAGCAATGACTTTAATTAATCTCTGATTTGGGAATGGTAGTTAATAGCAATTTAGTATGAGTATGTATACAGCAAATACAAGTAATTTTGGAAGCATTTTACGGATGCGGTTTCATTTATTCAACTAGAAATTTGAAAAAAACCGAAGTACTTCCAACATGTAAAATACTATAGAAATTAGAAATAAATACATAAAATGCAAAATAACTCAGCAATCTGACAGCACCTGTGGGGACATTTCGGCTTGGTTACCTTTTCCGTCAGCACTCAAAGGTGGAAAATAGGTTTTGAGCAAGAAAAAGTGAAGTGGTGGGAAAATGAACCACAGTGAAATTACATTCTAAATGTGAGAGATTAAATGACTCTATTTGTTCTTTTTCACACTTACATTGTTTACATTTCTAACTTTTCCCTGTTCCATGTAAGGTCATCCATTATATTTTGAGAGCTTCACATCCAACCATGAGTAATTTAACTTCTAAGTTCCTAGAAACCATGCAATCTCTTCTTTTAGGCAGATTGACTAGGGACCGAATCTTGTGTATTTTTATTTTCAAAATGGCATTTACTTCCAGTTTTATTCTGTCCTCTGATATTTGAATGGATTGAAGATTATCTTTTCCCCATGGTGTTCTATATGCATGCTATTTAAATAAAAAAAATCCTAGTTTTTTTAACAATTGATATATTATCAGATTTGTAACCAACTCGTCATTTCTTAGATACCGAAAAATTCCGGGAGATAAGTGTTATGGAGGGGTGCAAGTAAATCGTTTGGTGAAAGACATGAGTAAAAAATGTGTCAGTAACTTGCTGGCACCTGCAGAACTGGTACGTTTTTGAATAGCTGTTAAGCTATGAAACAACTATAGTGTGAATTCTTGGTCAAAGTGTGCATAAGAACAATTGGTTTATTTTGTAATCACATGTACAAACATCACCAAAAGTATATGCAAAACTGCAGGTCTGATCTTGTCAATGTGAAATTACATTAATTAGGAAACTGCAGGTGTTTTTTTTGGTTCATGGGATGCACACATTACTGGTAAGACTATCATTTTAATGTCCATTGGTTGGCTGCTTTCCAGGATGGTACTGCAGTATAAGATATGATAATAAGAGGGACAGCTTACAATAGTCAAGCAAAATCTGGTGATGAGAAACTAAGCCAGTCAGCCTGTGCACAGTTACAGCTCAAAATTTGACTGGGAGAGCTTTGGGTTAATTAAAGGTGAGATTTAATGGAATGAGAGAGTTCAAAGCCCAAATGAGATGCACATTGAAATTTGTCCTGAAATACTATGTTGTGCAATGATAAGATGGTTATGTTTTTCTGTTAACATTGCTTATCTCATGAGACTGTTTTCAAGTCCTTACTTTGTCACTTATTGTACTTTTCTCAAATTTTAAGTTCAGATTGTATTTAGAATTTAAAATGCTTCATTTGTTTCAGTCTGATTCCCGCAGAACCAGCTCTATGCCAATTATTGCCACTGTCATAGTATTATTACTGATGTTGTTAATCCTTGGAGTGATCTTCATCAAGAAATATGTGTGTGGTGGAAGGTAAGTGATTTAGTCCTGAGGAATGTAGATATTACAAGCAAACAAAACTACAAATACTGGCGAAACTCGGCATGCCTGGCAGTGTTTGCAGAGGGAAAGCTGTTAAAATTTCAAGTCCAGTGACCCTTTGTCAGATGGCTCTAGTCCAATTGATAGCCAATTTTTACATAGAAGATAATGTATTTTTAATTAAAAATACTGACACAACAGGTGTAATTCAGTTTTGATGTGCAGTTTCCCCACTCTACTTCTCACAAATTTTCTCACAAACTTTGAGTTTCCCCACTCTATATTGCCCTTGTGCAGTAGTAAAGTCCCTACCTCTGCGTCAGGAGACCCAGGTTCAAGTCCTACCTGCTCCAGTGGTGAGTAATAACACCTCTGAACAGGATGATTAGGAAATATCCTCACTTTATGCTACTAGCACAAGCCACACCTGCTGAACATGCACAAGAAATTCAGAATATAATGCATATCACCGTGTCTGCAAAGTTAGAACATTATCTTATATGTATTTATGGCAAGTTTTCCCAAACTCTGAAGGACTTTCTATTGCTGTACATATTGCAATAACTACCAACAGCCTATGGTCAGTGGTATTTTGAGTTTTTGTATTTGATATTGCAATGTGATTTTATTTGATTGGTACTAAGCATCATTAGTGGCAGTCTCCAAGGACACTGATGTGCAAATTACCCAGATCAATTCAGTGTCTTGGAACCAGCATGGTTGGTTCTTCCTTTTGCCTGAGAAATTGAAGGGAAGAGACCATTTTAGTTTCAAAGTGGCAATGTCATTTACATTTCTTGTGATACAAACATTTAAACAGAGCACTTATACAAAGCTTGGAAAAAATGTCCTCGGGTACTAATGCTAACAACATATTCCAGATAACCTAGCCATGGGACCTTACACGATTCTTAAAGTGCAACAGCTACTGTTTATTTGCATATCTCTCAAGCTACAAATGCTGGCACATTTAAGTGGCCGATAAGTGTTCAGTTAGAACAGTAGGGTAACAACATGAAAGTAGTGGGGGTATCCAAATTCAGGACTGAGGGGAAATAAATATAAATGCAAATCAATTGAGCTACAACTCCAGCTTGATCTCTCTAGTCATCTTGAGATTATATAGGACTGATTTCATGGAACTTAATTAAATTGACTGGCAAATCATAAATAACTAATGTAGTCTTTCTATTTACTGGACTGAAATTATTGACATCTTTCTATACACGCTTTGAGTTTGGTAGTTTAGTAAATATTAAACTAAATCTGCAGTAGTTGAGAGTTAGAAGTGCCCACAAGGTGCGCTCTGCTCAGCCTTGTCTTGACTAATTTCCCACGTGTTATAAAGAATATCAGCACAAATACTGTATTTTGAACTAAGGACATACAATCTGAACATGCAGGTTGAAAGAACAAATGAGCAAGAGGGTCGGTACATTATTTCGCTCTTACCCAAATGCTGCTAAAACATGTAATTCAGAATTTTTTCATTTTTATCATTTTACCATTCTCAATGTAAAATGATTTATTTAAGCTGGAGCAGGTTTATGTGAAACTGTCAAACCTTGCATAAAAAGAGCGTGTGTCTGTTAAACCTGCCAGCTGTAATCTCTTAAAATTGTTTTTAAACAATCCTTTTAGATTCTTGGTACATCGGTACTCAGTGCTACAACAGCATGCAGAATCTACTACAGCAGATGAACTGGACACTGCTGCGGTCACTAATAAACCAGAATACCATGATGACTCTGATGAGGTATATGTTGTACACTCTTTTCCTTCTAAGTACTGTAGAAAAGTTAATAATTTGCCTTTGCATGCACTTGGTTCAATTGATAGCACTCTTGTTTCTGAGTTAAAGGTCAAGACTGGATAAACCCCTTAAGAATTTGAGTATCTGAACTATACTGGTACCTCTTTGTAGCTTTGTCGGGTGTCTGTTGAATGAGGGCTGTACCTAAGCTGTTCAGGTGGATGTTTAGACAGCTTAAGGAACTATTTGGAAAGCAGGGCACTCTATCAAAGTTTGTGCCAATTTTTAAATGGCAGCAATGTATTCAAGTTGCCTTCTGTTTGCCTGCAAAAGGCTGACTCTTAAGAGAAATTCATTTGTAAAGTGCTATTGGACATCCTAAGGCCCTCAGAAGAGTTTTAGAAAATCCAATCTGTTATATAGAAATAATCTGTCGCACCAACTTAAAAGAAAAAAAAATCTAGGTGCACTTAATGTCTGCAAAACCTTGAATCCTTTTACCAGTTTTGTGTATTTGTTTTTCTGATGATGTCTGTCTATTATGAATTCTTTTGTCCATACTATTCTATCCCATGATCTGGTTACTTGCTGGTCTGAAACAATAGATTAGAATTGAAATTTAATTTCAAGTATACTCTTACTTTAAAAATACAGTAAAAAGTTTTATAGTTTGGCCTAGTATGGCACCTATAGTAGTTAAAGATGATTTTCAAGAGTTAAATTAAGACCAGGTTCATCACAGTTCAGATAACAGGAAGGGAATAATAGAAAATCCTGAAGATGTAGATGGGTCAAGAACACCACACTGGGATGCTGGAATACTGGACCAGAAGCCTGTGCTGAAGAAGACAGCCATGCTGGCCCAAGACCACCAATGGGTCAGCTGGAATACCTGGGAGACTAAGGCTTAGGAGATTTCCACACAGGACAAGACCTCAATACTGGGATGAGACCATCATGCCGGGCCGAAATATGAATTGTTTCTTTTTGACTGTACAATTTTTGATTTGATTGAATTTAATTTTCAGAAATATGTTTCACAATGTTTCTGCATTTTGATGCTAAATTAACAAAGTGAGTCAAGTGTGCTACTGAGAACTAACAACCTGTACCATACACTGAAACATCCAATAATTATTGATTTTTATAATTGACATCTCACTTCAGGTAGTGTGTTATGAAAATGCTTTTTGTTTGAGGAACCATACCTGAAGCATAGTGGACAGTACTTTATTTGAACAGTCAGCAGTGATGCCATTTTTGTTAAATTTAAAAAAAAGGAGAGGTGTCTCTTCTAACTGTTCAAATAAACTATTTTTATTGACCCAGCTCTCTCTGTTTTAAGAAAAGAGCTAGTTCAATAAAAGATCTTTATTTTTGAAAGATGTTTGTTGGAATCCTGTGGCTTTAAGCTGATGCTTGGGCTTGTTTACTGGAAATCACTTGTCTAGGTTTATGGCTGTCAGGAGAAGAAGGTTAGGGTTTCCTGAAGAAGAGCTCATGCCCAAAATGTCGATTCTCCTGCTCCTTGGATGCTGTCTGACATGCTGCGCTTTTCCAGCAACACATTTTCTGCTTATGGCTGTCAGGAGTTTTGTTTTGATATTCCATAAAGTTCAGTTGGGCTACTGCCTCCTGAAGTGGAGAAGCCAGCCAGATGGTAGCTTTTCTGTGAAAACCATTTTGGAGAGTTTGTTGTGAGATCTGAGTTTTTGTCACTTCCTGAAGGAACTGCATCTGCAGGTGTTCCAGTGACAACTACCTGTATTCAGTGATATTTGTCTGTGATAGATCATCAATTGAAACCTATCTTGAACATTTGACATACGTAAAATATATTATTGGCTGTATTGTTAACTGAGTCATGCATTTTAAATTTGTCGTGACCAGTGGAGTGGTGGGACTAGAGTGACATTGCACTCTAGCTTCAGTTGTAACAAAACAGTTAGCATTTTTGCATAGGGCTACAAATTGTAGCTTATAAAGATTTGTCATCAGTCACCACTTTTTAACACAGTATATTCTATTCCTATCAGAATAGTTCTAATTAAAGCTTTATTAACCTATTTTTCTCTGATATAATTTATTTAACTATAATTTTTTGAATGAATTTATAGTGCCCCAAAATGAAATTTGGATGGTATTTTGTAAATGGACAATAAAATGCAAGCTGCAGAAGAGTGCATTCTATTCTAACTTCTTGGTTTCTATTGAGTAATCAAATTTATAATCAGGGTCCAGAAATGTAACCTATTTGTCTATTAAGTCCATAGTTAGGAGTGGAGTATTAAACTTACAAATGTTTACATAAAGTGAGCTTTGTTTCTGTATGTAACTTTATATGGTTTGTGGTAGAGAATTTTGAATGGGTTTCAACACTTCATAGTATGAAATTACTAGTGCGTCTGTAGCAGAATGCAATCTATTAATGGTTGACATCGGCTTATGAAATAATTACTTCACATTTTGGTCATTTCCTTCATGAGTAAGGATGGAGTTTATTTGTTGATGTAAGGTTCTGTAGAATACATATGAAATATTAGTTATATTAATTTTTGTGAAGATGATGTCTTATACACCTGAAATCAGAATGCACTCTTTTTCAGTGTTGCTTCCTGAAATCAAGGTTAATTAGATTTAGTGATTTGAAATTGTTCATGTGTGCCGTTCCCCTGTTGTATGTAAATGATATGTAAAATACAACTTCCCAGAATCAATATTTTGCATTGAAACCCAAATTTTCTTTTTGTTTCAGGATCTTCTGGAATAGACGTGGTTTGTTATTTTTGAAGAATATTTTGGAGATACAAGATGCTGTTCTTGCCAAATAAACAGCACTATAGTGTTTCAAGATGCTGTTGCCTCCATCTGATTTGCTGTCAAGTACCTGCACTCTGATTTTACAGCATCATGCAAAGGCATTATGACATTTTTACAAATATGATACATCTAGATCTACAATCACAACTTTCTCACAAGTGAGACTGCTCCTCGCATATTGGAATTGTTTTTGAAGACTTGATATATGGAGGAGGGGTAAACTAGACGACAATGAATTGTTAACAATCAGATGTGTGTTTAAAATTGGGAAAATAGTGGTTTTGGAGAAGGACTAACTAATTTGCAGAACTACATTTTTAAAATCTGCTCCTGGATGCATCACTCCAAGCTTTTGTGGATTTTTTGTACGATTTTACATTCTTCAACTTTCTGCATTACCTAGAATCTCTTTTATTTCTCACCAAGACTGACTTGTGTCAAATTTAAATGTAAGCAGTAAATTCTTAAAGTCATGCAAATATTGCATATTTTAAAAAAAAGCCACTAAATACAAAATACCTGATATGTGCTTCAATAAAATCTGGTTGTCAATTTATAGAAGCTGACATTTATTGTAACGCTTTTTCCAAAAGGTCTTTCATGTTATGTGACTTCTTTAATGGCCTCCAGAATAATTTCCCTTGTGTAACAATTTTAGTATCAGACTCCTGAATTAGGAAAGTTAAGTCTTTTCAGTGTTGTCCTACCAAGAACTCTCATTTATACATCTCTATGTACTTGATATATATGAAAGCTATTAGAGATACACTGATGAAACCCTCCAGTATTTTATTAAATAAGAGATTTACTGTTTCTTAGAAGTTAATTTAATGATTGAAAGTATAAATGAGGGTTTTTCACAGTTAGAATATCAGTATCTTGATTGATTGTCAAGTAATTTAATTTTATTAAATTAAAAATTAATGCTTGCGCCCTGACTTGTTGCACTTCTGCTTTCATTGCTGCTGTGAAAGAACAGTAGGTGTATAAACTAAATATAATGCATGGATTATAGAAATAACATAAAATTACATCAGGTATGTACCCAGATATGTTTACTGCGTAATTTGTTCCATCTAATATTCTACCTTCTATATGGTAATCTGGGAAGTAATTTGAAACCATCGCATCATGTACTTCTAAAGTATTTTTTTAGTAGAAAAGTTATCTGCTTTCAGAAATAGCAAGTTTACTGTCGTATAAACTGAATTCAGGTGGTGAATACCTATTTCACTGTTATGACTAGGTTGTTAATTTATTTGCTTTGAATTCTTTGTTCATTTTATATTTAGTTTTTAGAATTGGAAAGCATTATAACATGTTTATATGTAATATATTTTCTTTGCATAAAAGTGCTTTGTGCTACTCCTTTCTATCTTAGTTGAGAAAAGTGATGTGATGTAGGACTTCAGACTTTTTGTAGTGCTGTGGTTTCAGAAACTGTTGACTTACCTGTCGGCACATGTTCCAAGTTATATCATCATCTGTCTATGTGACTTAAAGGATTCCGTGAGATATTTCATTCTTAATACTTAGCACTTTTTGGAAGTATTGTATGTTCTCAGATCATGATTCTTAAAATTACTGTGGAGTTCACAATTAGTTCACTACAGTTCAATATTCAAGTGGGTATGCACACATTGAGGGTACTATAAACTTGATATCTTTACATATATTTTGGTAAGATATTTAAATTTCCACTTGATCTGTTGTGGTTTACTTAAATAATTTTGGTTTTTATCTCATCTTGTTTATGGTTCTGAAATGTCTAAAATGGCTAATTCTATGATGTTGTGTTTGAAGAATTTCCAAAATGATAAAACATACACATTTTCAAATTGTTTTCCAATCAATCTGAGTAACCACCATAAACCAGAAATAAATGATTATACTTTATATTTCAAGAAATCTTGATCAAGCTGCATTCTACAATCTGTATGATGAGTTTGATTTGATATTTGCAGTTGCACATATAGTCAAGTTAAACAATTGAAGTTTTAGCTAATAAATTGGCTATTCAGCTCCATGTCTGCAATGGGTTTTTGTTAAGTATCCAAAATAAATCCCACTGCTATATTTCACAGCCTTGTATCTTATTTCAATATTTATCCAATTTTCTGTTAAGTGCTCAGATTTTAATGAATTTATAGCCACAACACTTAATAGGCAGATGCAACAGGGGTTTGTGTTGCTCTATCTTTGGACAGCACAGATCTAATACTGATCTGTGAAACAACTGGTGGGTTTGTTATGACAAGCTGCATCTCATTAGCATTCTTTCATATAAATACTTGTAAAGCTGCTGGCTTTATTCTTGATTTCTTTCCTATTTGGGAAACCTTTTGCTGCTTTAGAAACCACTATCTTTCTTATGATTTTCAATGCATAAATCTATAAAGCTGTGACAGTATAGAAATATCTTGCATATTTTTGAGTGGGAATAATTTTTAAACCTGAACCATATGTTCTGAAGATCTGTGGTGGCCTATCATCTCTAGAAGTATAAAGTGAGGTGGTGATAGATTATCATTAGCTAAGATGAACACTCTCTTGCACTCATTTTACTCTTAATACAGCTAATATCACCCTTCAGTCATACACTTGTTGCTAAACTCATTGCTGTTTTCACTGTTTTTCTATTTTGGTTGTGTTGAAAATGCAGATGAACATCCATTCTCTGTCATCACTTAAGAACATTAGGAGCAATCTGATAAAGACCAGATAATCTGTTTTTATAATGTTCACATGAGTGATAGCTATTGGCCTGGACACTGAGAATAACTTGCCTACAGGAGTTATCAACATATTCCTTTGAATTTTTAAAGATGTTAGTCAGTAAAATAAATGATGTGTTTCTTGATTGAAATTGATTGCTTTGTTCCCTTTCAAATCAGTCCATGCATATTTTGAATTAAACTGGTTGTTTGTTGATTACATTTCAAATTTCTGTAAAGCTAATGGAAAAGGCTTGTGGAAAGCAACATTATGTTTCAACAATATTATTAATTGTACTATATGGTTTTAATACATCAGTGTGAACTGTACTTCAAATATAGTATTATGATTTGATTTTTGTCAATTTTAATAAGACCTAATTAGGAGGTTTTCAAAAGCTAATAGAAAGCAATATTAATAACATTGGTGAATTATTGCTTTACTATATGAATGCTTGTGTATTTTCAGTGATTTAAAGCTCAAGCATTTTGTTTTCTAATTTGTGAATAAACTCACCTGGATCTTAGCTACTTAAAGTATTCATCTTTCTTGCATATCAATTCAGAATGACTTCATCCAAGATTGTTATTTACTTGAATACTTAAGTTTGTGTACTTCTGGAAGATCTTTGTTTTGAAACTTAAAATTGGCACCCTAATGTTAATATTAATATTTTTGTAACACAAATGTCTAAATAATATTTGTAGAATTGCTGTAATGGAAGGAAAATATATCACATTTTTAAAAATCACACAAAAGTAATTTATGAACAATTTAGCTGCAAGCTTTTGGAATGTTTTAGCTTTATCTGATCTGATCTTTCCCCTGCATTTGAAATGTTTGATAATGTTCTAATTGAACTTGAGATGTACAGTCCAAATCAAAGGAATATATGCCGAACAACTGTTTCCATATCTTGCATTTTTAATTGATTTTTAAGCTTCCCCTTTGTTTGCTTCCAGCAGCGACTCTCTCCTGCATTGTGGTGGTTGACCAAGCCTTGTCAACTTCAGTAATTTGCACCAAAATAGCCTAATGAATAGATACATTAATATAACAAGTCAACAGATGATAGCGATTTCCGTTTATAGACCAGGGCTTCAGCAGAATTATTACTGTCTTTTTGATTTTTAAAAGGTACAACAGATGAAGTTGATTTAAATTTTGAGCGCAATCGTCAACTGTAATAATTCAATCAAGATGAAATGTTTAAAAAGTAGTTGGGTAATTTCATGACCTGGCTTCTTAAAATGTTGATTGAAAACAAATTTTCTTGACAGCTGGTGCAGAAGCTAGTGTTTCTCCCTCTTCGTTACAATGCTGCAAGCTACCCTGAATCCTTCAACACTTTTTTTCTCTCGTTAAGGTATTTGACTTCACTGCTGTAACATTTTTTTTTGTTTTCTGTTACACTGCTAGGTTTTCAGCTCCAATATACTGTATTTGGTGCTACTGTTAAATTGAGTATAGATTAATGAGCCAGGAGTTCATCTTATTGCTTGTGTAAAATGTTTACTGGCCCTCTTAGATTACCTATGTAAATTAAAAATTTTTGCTTTCCAGAAGTTTCTCTGATATTTGGGGTCTGGGGAGAGGGTGCTGTCATGCTGACATTAAAGCTAGATCAGAAAATAAATGAGGAGGATCTAAGATGGCGGTGATCTGAGAAGATTGCACTGCAGAGCTTCACATTGCAGCAGGAGCAGGACGGTCCTTTAACCCTCCCAACCAGGTCATCGGGATTTCTTGGAACTCCGGAAAGATAACTTACCTTTTATTTTCCGCCATCCAGAGATGCCGAAAAAAGGAGAAAGAGCATCCGAGGCCGGATCTGCAGTTCAGCCTGCAGCAGCCTCGGAGCCGATTACTCTCCAGGATCTGGTGAACCAGCTCTCGAAGACTCATGAGATGCTGGGGAAGCAAATTGAAGAAAATTTGGCTCCAATCTCTTCCTTGCTGCAGAAGCATGAGCAGCAGCTAGGAGACCTGGAGAAGAGGACGGATGAGGTGGAGCACAGGATCAGAGTGGTGGAATTTGATGCCAGTTCATCCAAGGATGGGATCCAAGCCCTGAAGACGCAGGCCTTAATTTGCATGACCAAGTGAATGATCTTGAAAACAGGGGCAGGAGAAAAAACGTTCAGATCATCAGTCTGCCTGAGGGTAAAGAAGGTGAACGGCCTGAGGAATTTGTTGAGGATTGGCTTCCAATATTCCTTGACTTGGAGGCTGGCATGAGAGGATTGAAGATAAAGTGGGCTCATCGGGTCGCAGCGCGGAAACTGGGTCTGGGTCAATGTCCTCGTCCTCTCCTGGTGCAATTCCATCATTACCGGGATAAAGAGAGAGTCATGGAGGCTTCCAGAGTCCAGGGGAAGGATCCGAAGGCCCTAATTTATGAGGGGTCTAAGATCATATTTTTTCAGGACTTTGGCGGTGACCCAGAAACAAAAATCTTACGACAGTGTCAAGCGGAGACTGAGGGAACTTGGGATTCATTCCAGTATGCCTTATGGTTAAGACTAAGGATGTTACATTGGGTTCAAGGTGCTGGCAAATGAATCCCTTTGTTCTCATGGATATTAAGTTTGTGGAGTATTTCTCTAGGGAATTTCGGGCATTCCTAGGCATCCGCATAGACTCAGTTGATAGCTCATCCGTTCTCTGGGAAACTGCCAAAGCCTATGCTGGGGGTTAGTTATTTCATATTCCACCAGTAGGAAGCGGCAGAAGGGTGAGCAGCAACGTCTCCTTGAAGCATGGTTGAAGGCAGCTGAGAAGGCCTATTTTGACACGCCCTCAACTACAAAGGATTATGGCACTGCGATCTGCATTAAATTAAGTGCTCACACAGACGGCAAAGAAGGAGCTGACTTTTGCAAAGCAAAGGTTATACGAGCATGGTGACAAGCCAGGCAAATACTTAGCATACCTTGCAAGAAAGAGGAGTGTCCCACAAACCATAATGGTGATTTAGGGAGGGGTCTGGGAACCTAACGTGATTCTAAAAAGATTAATGTGGCGTTCCAGGGATTTTACTCTAAGTTATACCAATATGAGGATTGTGAGAAGGGGCAGGCCAAAATGGAATCCTTTTTTAGAGATCTGAAGCTCCCAAATGTGACTCCTGACCAACAGTCCTTTCTCAATGCCCCTTTATCAGAGCCAGAAGTGCAGGAAGCTGTGAGACAGCTTCAGAGTGGAAAGGTGCCGGTCCTGACAGACTTCCCAGTGAATTCTGTAAGGAATTTATAAGTATACTGTCAGGCCCGATGCTGAATATGTTTAATGACTCATACAGTCATGATCCTCTCCCACCATCTCTGAGAGAGGCCAATATTTCACTTATCTTTAAATACAGGGAAGGGCACGGAAGACTGTGCTTCATACAGGCCCGTCTCGCTCTGAAATGTGGACTTTAAGATCCTCTCTAAGGCTTTTGCGTTAAGGCTGGCGACTGTGTTACCCTCTATTACTAAAGAGGATAGGACGGGCTTTATAAAGGGTCATAGATCCTCCAATAACGTTAGGAGGCTGCTTAACGTAATTCAAGCATGCCAACAGCAGTCAATACAGGGATTGGTGATTTCTTTAGATGCAGAGAAGGCATTTGACCGGGTTGAGTGGCCGTACATTTTCGATGCTCTAGAGTGGTTTGGTTTAGGCAAAGTCTTCGTAAGATGGGTAAAGGTTCTCTATGGTGTACCTCTCATGGCAGTCATCACCAATGGGGTACGATCAAGCAATTGTAATATTTTTAGGGGCAGCCAGCAGGGCTGTTCCCTTTCACCATTACTTTTTACGTTGGTGATTGAACCACTGATAGGAGGCCATTCGTGGGGATCCCAATATATCAGCTCCAGAAGTGGGGTCAAAATTACATAAGATCTCGCTGTATGCAGACAATGTCCTAATTTGTTTGATAAATCCAGCAGTTACAGTGCCTCACCTGATACAATGCCTTCACGCGTTTGGCCCTTTTTCAGGGTATAAGATTAATTTTGCTAAATCAGAGGCTATGCCTATGGGTGGTCTTATGAAGGAGCTGGCACTTGAGGGCGACTATAGATTCCCATTTAGGTGGTCACAGGGGGAGTTTTGTGTATTTGGGCATATTCACCAATTCAGTTCTCGATTGGCAGTTTAAAGCCAATTTTAGTCAATTATTTGGAAAAAATAAACAAGATCTTCAAAGATGGGAGGCACTTCCAGTCTCATGGTTGGATCAGATAGTGCTTATTAAGATGAATATTCTCCCATGTTTGCTATACCCAATATATATATTATTCCCCCTGATTTTCAATAAACAAAAACTCAGGAGACTGAACAGTTGGTTCAGTTTCTTTGTTTGGCATTGTAAGCGGCCCCTCATTAAATTAGCCAAACTGCAGTTGCCTCACAGATTGGAGGGAGTAGACCTTCCAGACATTAAAAATGACCAATTAAGCTCACTTTTGACCTACCTGAGTGATTGGGTTTGTGGGGATCCTCTATCAATATGGCTAGATATCAAAGCCTCCCAGGCAAGGTGCACCTTTACCAGTTTGCTGTTTTTGGAGGACAGTTAGGGAATATTGGCATAACCCAATAGTCATTAATACTGTTAAAGCATGGAGGGCAATTCAGCAGAGGGAAGGCAATATTTACAAAACATCTTTGTTTCCACCTTTAGTGGATATGCTGGATTTTCAACTGGCTATGATCGATTCAGGATTTAAACGTTGGGCAGCTAGGGGTGTGTCTTGCATGGGTGATTTATTTGAAGGAGATGTAATGATGTCATTCAATCAGTTAGTACGGAAGTACGATATATCTAACAGAGACCTGTTTTTTCCAAGTTCGGGATTTTATTCAAAAAAGACCTCACTTTTGACTGATCCCTGCAAGTCTGACATAGAGAGGGGGGTGCTAAGGGCTAAGAGTTCACTCTTAATCAGTACTTTATATCATCAATTGGGGGGTGCCACCTCAGATGAGTCTGATCGACTGCAAGATGTGGGAAAGAGGGCTGGGTGCTGAAGTTTCCTCAGAGGCATGGGACGATATTTGGGAGAATGCAAGGAAGATATCAATTTGCAATAGGACCCTTGCTTTACAGTTGAAGATTCTCCACAGGGTCCACTTGGCTCCAGACCGTTTGTCGAAATTTAAACCAGGGCTATCTTCAGCATGTCCCAAGTGCAAGATCTGCACGGGCACTCTTACCCATTGTCTTTGGTCTTGCGATAGGCTTCAAACATATTGGCGTGCTGTGGCAGGCACATTGGAGAGGAGTTTGGGTATAAGGGTGGAGAAGGACCCTATCTCTTTCCTTTTGGGCCTACCCACTGTATTTCCTGCAGACATAAGAAAAACTTTTCAATATTCTCACGTACTGTGCAAGAAAGAATATCTTGTTAGGTTGGACATCCAGAAAACCCCCGGGACTGTCAGGTTGGCGGAAGATTGTTCTGGAGCATATTCCCCTGGATTCTCTCACAAATATGGTGCACCACAAAACTAAGAATTTTTACAAGACATGGCAGACCTTTATGGAGTGCCTGGACATAGATTTATCTGCCACACGAACAAGGGCTTTGATATAGCTGGAACAATTGTGTTTCACGAATCTGATATCCAAGGAGGAGGAACTGTGAATTTGAGTGTTTTATTTGGCTGGGCTGAATTATTACTATTTATTTGTTTGTTGTTGGTTATTTATTTATTTAGTTAGTTAAATAGCTAGTTGAGGTTTTCGTTTAATTTTATATTTTTCTATATATGTTTATAAGGGTAAAAAATGAGGTCTGCAGATGCTGGAGATCACAGCTGAAAATGTGTTGCTGGTTAAAGCACAGCAGGTTAGGCAGCATCCAAGGAACAGGAAATTCGACGTTTCGGGCATAAGCCCTTCATCAGGATGTCTCCGCCGCATCTGCTCCCAGGAGGACCAGTTCCAACACCGCACAGCCCAGATGGCCTCCTTCTTCAAGGACCGCAGATTCCCTCCAGACGTGATCGACGATGCCCTCCACCGCATCTCCTCTACTTCCCGCTCCTCCGCCCTTGAGCCCCGCTCCTCCAACCACCACCAAGACAGAACCCCATTGGTTCTCACACACCACCCCACCAACCTCCGTATACAACGTATCATCCATTTCCTGATGAAGGGCTTATGCCCGAAACATCGAATTTCCTGTTCCTTGGATGCTGCCTAACCTGCTGTGCTTTAACCAGCAACACATTTTCAGCTATATATGTTTATACATTTGTACAGGAGGGTGCTTAGGGATTTTTTCTTTTTTTTAATTTGGGTTTATTTTTGTACTGTATTGAATTGCATTATTTTGTACTTGTAATATTAAAAAAAATCTATTTTCTCTCAATAAAATATAAAGAAAAGAAAATATGTGAAAGAGTCAGAGTAACGTGTAGCATAGTCAACAATAGAGGGAGGAACACAAACCTCCACACCAGTTGTCAAGGGAATTTATTTCCAAACAGCATTTTTTATCTAAGTCCCAGGCCATGAAATTAAACAATTGCTTTTTAAATGTTCTCATTTTGCCTGAATTATTACAGATAGCAATTGTGCTCAAAGTTTAATTCAACTTCATTTGTTTTACTTTTTAAAATCAGAAAGACAATAATCCTTCAGCCCAAGTTGATTTCCATTTGATCGACTAGCATCTTTTGTTTTACTTGAACATTGAGCTTTTTGTTGCAACTTTCTGAATTTAAAAACAAATAGCATCAGGATATCTGTCTTGCAATTTGTGGTTTACATACACCATCTCTTAGCAGCTGCCAACAAAACAGTAAATGCTATTTATTTTGGAAACTTCCAATGTCTGTGATGTTTAACCCCCAATTGAATTCCTCTTTACCAGTTAGTTGTCTGTGGACACAATGGCTGGCTTGGCTTAATGATCTTGTGTAAACAAAACTCCTATGTTAGCAGTGCTTTGGAATTGCATGTTCCTCTTCTTTCCTGAGCAGCCATCAGCCTTGCTATTCTTTCCTTCTGCTTGCTTTTGTTCCTAATCAGATTTCCCTCTGGGCATTCACTACCAAATAATGCACACAACCTGTGTGTGGCTTTAAGCTCAAAAGGCATTAATTGTATATAGCACTTGCGTACTTCTGCAGTAGTGGAAGCAGTCACCACAATGTGCTGCCTTTTCAATAACGGGACCCAACAACTACATAGAATTATGGATGTCTGTAGGATGAAAAGGGGATACAAAAAAGAAAAAAAACAAAGCTGGAAACAAAGACTGTTCTGAGAACTTAGCATAAGCAGACCTGTGGAAGTTCTGGTCAATATAATTGTGTAAAAAAATACTAAAAAAAATTTCCAGTTTGCAGTGAGAGACTTTATTTGATTTTGGTAGATAGTCAAGATTTAACAGATGGTAATAGGACTTCTCCAATGTGAATAATCCTAATTCTTTAGGCTGTCCAAAGGTAAACATTGGAAAATTCGAAAAACTTGGCTTGTAACTAAAAGAAGTTACAGAGCTCCTAGCAATTGTTTCCTAAAATCAGGATATAATAGAATGAGAATTCAAATGCTAAATCATTATAATTGAAAATATTATGCTGGCTTCTTGGAGGGAAGTGAGGAGAACACCTTTTGAGATTGATGCCGTGGCTATGACTAATGGATGCCTTGATTCTTCTTTCTCATAATGACTAATAACTTGAAAGTATCAGGAGATAGAAGAAATAAAATCTGAAAATGTATTGGAAGTGCACAATGTTCGAAGTATATTTAGTAAGGCATCCAACACCAAGATAGTTCAAGAAAGAAAAATCTGTATATTTAGAATTGTACTTGCATTCTGATTTCAGCAATGGTTTCATGCATCCAAAAATACCAGACCTTCGGGGCCATTTCTCTGGAAGGTCTGATGATGGGCAGGAATACAAAATCTGTGGTGTTTGCTTGGTTATTGGTTGACTCAAGAATAGCCATGCAGTAGACTGGGAGGAAAAAAACTTGGTAACAATTCCATGCCAGGGAACTACATTCTGTCTACGATTCTATCTTTCTTCTATCTTCTTGCCAGTGATGAACAAGTCATTATAAAAAATCTCCTTTTATAATTATTGGAGAAGGGAAGGAGCCATTAAAGTTCAGTGTAGGCTCCAAAAGAAAGATAATTCCCTACACAATGGGTTTTGTTTTGAATTTGTGTCTCATGTCATGAATGAGGGGCATGTTGGTACATATTTTCTACCTGAACTTTCAGAAAGACTTTAGTAAGACATCCAACACCAAGATAGTTCAAGAAAAAAATCTTGTTATAAGAGCAAATGTTACAAGCATTAAACTAGGAATTAGCACCAAACTTGCAGCCAAAATAATATGGTTCAGCTAGGGGTCCCATGATGAATGGTATCTTATTGTTGCTAGCTGTATTAAAGGTTGATGTGGCACATAATATCTTTGGGGGAGGGTGATATGCATTACTTATTTGTTGTAACAGTCTTGTGGAAAGTTGCTGGATTTTTAGGCCAATTGCAGCATAAGCAGTTTTTATCAAAAACTAATCCATCAGCACAGCGCTCATGGGTGGTTAGTTGATCACAGCGGTAGAATCTGGTAGGATCATTTGGGTCAACGTAGACTCCAGCTGTTTTATTGAGGCACCATGGCCCATTAATACGTATCTCTGTGTTGTCATTAATTTTACTGCTGGAAGGTGAATTTTGCATTTTACAGCCTGGAAGAAAGATACAATATTTCTATTTACTAAGATTCAATAAAATAATTATTTTCTATGACATATGCAATCATGTGACCAAGCATTGGGTAAAAAATGGTACAGTAATGATAGTAAATCCCCAGTTGACCAGAGTAGTGTCTCACTTTTCTTAAATGTTAGCAGTAAATGTTTCTTTTGTGTTTTGCTTTACAATACTGCACTGAGTCTACAACTGATTGGAAGTCTTCCTTGAATACAAAGGCTGCACTAGGATTTCTGAAATTCAGCCCAATTTTTACTGCTTTAAGTGCCATTGTAATAATTTTCTGGTGAGGAGTTTCTGGCAAATTAAAGGTAAACATTTGTACTTTGTGTTGTTTTGAAGTGTGGACTTGAAATAAAGGACAGAAATACAGTAAAATGTTCTATATGAGGTGCATGTTTTCCTTTGTGGACATCTTGAATGCAGCCCAGAGTTCTCTGGTATGTAAAGATGATAGATACTTTTTACGTTGTTACCCATTTAAATCATTTTATGTTAACCGAACCATCATGATGGTTCTAATCATTTAGTTAGCAACTTAGTAATTTAGTTAGCAATATCTTGAATCAGTAGAATTGAATTTTGTAACATCAATAGGATGACTGCATGCAATAACATATTTGTGAAATGCTATTATTTATCAATTATATTATTAAGTACTTTACCTGAATTTATTTTAAGTAATTTGTTCAGTTTGGTTGTTAGAGGAAGTACTCCCTGTTGGCAATGGTCATGGAAATCGTCGAGATCTATTGTCCACACAAAGGCACCTCCATATTTATTCTTCTTCAGCCACTGAGCCTATAATAATGAAGTAGCAATAAAAAATATAGCTAGTTCACTTCTTCCTGTTTGTGTAGCAATCGTATATTCTCCTGCATTCACAAACTTTACTTTTTCTTTGAGGCAAAATGGATAAATAGTGACCCAACCAATTTGCATTACCCTTGGTCAGGGTGCAGGTCCTGAGAATGAGAAGCAGTGATGGTGATGGTCCATGATGTTGAAGTTTCAGGTTCTGGCGCATTAATTATCGTATTGATTCATTACTGTTCCAGCAAGATTTCAGCATTCATAATTTCTGCATATAGGTGATTTAAGTTCAGTTTAGAGGTTAAGTGTAATGAGCCCGTTGTGAACCTCTCGCCTTGTACAGCATCTCTAAACATCCTGACTGAAATAGGTGTTTTCTGTAGATAATTATCAACTTTGGAACAATGCTGCTGTGTTTTCATTGCAAAGTAACTAAACACGTTTTGTGAGGATGTTTATTGTTCATGAGTTGTTGGCTTAATGCAATCTCATTAATTTCTTTTAACTACTTGTCTAACCTATTCCTAAATGTTAGTTATATGATCTCTGTTTTAGTGGATGTGAAATTCTTTGACGTGTCGTTCAGAAGAATGCAAGTTTTTATTTCAAAACTGCAGCTTATGGGCAAGATGTCACTTGCAGCCTTTGGTTTGAAATGAATGTTTTTTGCTTTAATAATAGATACATCAATGATCTTAAATTTGTTAGCAATTTGATATGTAATATTTGGCTTTTAAGACTCCATGGTGTCCCATGTAAGCAAAAAACGTGGATATCCTTGACCTTAGATAAGATTAGTGCACAAATACAGTGTATAGCAGAATATTTCCTTAAATTCAGTTAGAACAATATAGTTGATAATACACAAGTCATACTTTAGTCCGAAAGCTGTCCAGATCATCGTATCCAAGCCATACATCTTTCTTAACTGCGTATGAAACCATCTGGTCCTTAATAAATTGGGGTGTGGCAGTTTTCAAAAAGTCACAAATCTGTCAATGAGAACAATTGGATATTGTAATATAATGTCCATTAGAAGAAAAATACCCTTTTCTCTGTGTACAAATAAATATCCACAGCTATATCTCTAGACAATGTTTCCATATGTCACATAGGCTGCCACCTCTGCGCTATGGAGCAGTAGTATTGCATTGTCGTATTTCATTGCATTCAATCATGTTTACACTTTCTTTTTAAATGGGCATTAAACTAATGATTCTTTACCTTCTCAGGCATCTGCGGTCATCAAATAAAACACGTTTAGGAAGCTGGGTGGCACAGTGGCTCAGTGGTTTGCACTGCTGCCTTAGTGCCAGGGACCTGGGTTCGAGTCCAGCCTCGGGCGACTGCCTGTGTGGATTTTGCACGTTCTCCCCATGTAAGCGTGGGTGTCCTCCAGATATTCCAATTTCCTCCCAGAATCCAAAGATGTGCAGGTTAGGTGAGTTGGGCATGCTAAATTGCCCATAATGTTCAGTGATGTGTAAGTTAGCATTAGATAAGGGTAAACGTAGAGTAATAGGTTCGGGGAATGGTCTGGGTAGGTTACTCTTCGGAGGGTCACTGTGGACTTGTTGGGCCAAGGGCCTGTTTCACACTGTAGGGATTCTAGAGAATTTTTGTCAGGAATAATTAAATAAGGAAAACTAATTATTTGGGGCTGTGGTATGTATAGATTAGCTGGATGATTTGATTTTGATTTGATTTATCATAGTCAGATGTACCCAAATACAGCCCAAAGCTTTGTATTGTGAGCAGTAAAGGCAGATTGTAGCAAACGTGGACATACAGATCATAGGTGCTTAGAGCGAGGCATTCAAGGTTACGGCTGCAGAGGCGGTGGAAGACTGCATTTTGAAAATTTCATTGATTTCTGTTACATTCTGATATGATGGATGCTATAAAAGTGAAAATTAATTGACATTTTGAACACAATTGACAGCAATTTTATATAATGTTAATTATTCTGGGGTGGAATTTGTTTGCAAAATAATGTCTAATTTTGGTGCAAAACATTATGAAATGACAATTACAGCAAATTGAGGAAGAGTGAGACTGTCGTAAATTTCCGCTTTATGCTGGTTTTGTTTTTGTCAATTCACCATTGTTTTGCAGAAAGACTTCTCTCTCAAAATCACCATGATTTTCAAAAAACTTACATTACTTGCATTGTAAATATTTATTAAACTCATCACAGGAAATTAGGGTTGGTATTTCACAACATAAGGACCCTATTAATGATGAGATTTGTGCTCTTGCTACTTGGAAAGGATGTAATTGAAACTGCAGCCTTGCACCTTTATAAAGTCTTTGAAATTTAAAATTTATTTTCCTTTCTCTCAATCCATTCATTCCCATTTCTTCTTTCATTTCTAATTTATATCCACTTCAACTGTGTGATTGACTCTGACTCTGTTTCTTGAGCCTTAAGTTTCATTGGCTGGTATAATTGTCTGCATAGAACTGTCATTCACCCAGGAATCACTTGATACCTCTGCACCTTTAGCACTAATGTCCAGCAGTTTTGCCGCAGCGGTTAATTGCAGCTGAAAGTTCACATCAGATGTCCTCCTCCAGCAGAGTCTGATCATATGACTGGGGGCAGACTCATACCGGGAAATATCGTGTTTGCATTTATACTGAAAAAGATCATATGGACATTTGTGCAATTTATTAGTGGGTTAGAAATAGATATATTTTATCACCTCATAATAAGCGAGGAAACCAGCCTCTTTCGTGTAGTTGCCAGGGGGTCCTGGACCAATTGCTGCAGAGCCAACACTTGCATTTGAAGACTTGAGTGTGAACGTACGCCCGAAGGTTGGAAATCCAATTATCATTTTGTTTGGTGGTAAACCATTCCGAATCCAATATTTGGCAGCGTAATTCTGCAGCAGAAATAAAGAGTTGATTGTATTTTGGAATATCAAGTTTTGTGTACACTCCAGTTCAATGCAGATCATTCCCATAAGGTGACTTTATATTCCTTGACAAGCCAGAGTGTTTCTAATTACCAAATGTGTAAATATGGTCAGACCACCAGTAATATTATCTACTTCATCAAAATGTTGCAATGTAGATGGGTGAACATCTGCTGTTTAGACTAAAACCACAAACTACCGGACAAATTCTGATGAATGGTCCTTGGCCTGTTCATGTTAAGTCAGCTTCTCTCCAATGTTGGGCTGATTTTTTTTTGGTTTTTATTTTAGATTTACAGCAGCTACAGTATTTTGCTCTTTGATTAAAGCCAATAGAATGTTGAATTAAATAGACATGAAATTAATTTAAGTGGGGATCAAACTGTACAATAACCTGGACAAGCCACACCTTGAATTCTACATACAGTTCTGACGTATTGAGGAAGACATTAAAGGCTAAAGTTGCACAAGAGCTATAAGTCTAATCAGCAATGTTAGGAGTTTTGGACAGAAGCAAAGTAGAAAATGGTAGTAGCAAGTTTACTCTGGAATACTGTTTGAACACTTAAGTAGACCAAGAGTACATGCAATAAATCTAGAAAATGGTGTTGTGGAACTGGGAACTGAAACATTTCTAAGAAAATCCATGTTCCTCCTGCAGAATGTGGCAGGTGAGAGACACTTCACATGTCTCCACTGGCTACATCTGCGGGAAGTGCACCCAACTCCAGCTCCTCAAAAACCGAGTTAGGGAACTGGAGCTGGAGCTGGATGAATTACGGATCATTCGGGAGTCTGAGGGGGAAATTGAGAGGATGTACAGTGAAGTGGTCACTCCCCAGACACAGGATAAGGACAGCTGGGTTACAATCAAGGGGAGGAAAGGGAACCGACGGTCAGGGCAAGGATCCCTGAGGCCGTTCCCCTCAGCAATAAATATACCGTTTTGGATACTGCTGGTGGGGACGGCCTAGCAGGGGAAGGCCGTAGTTGTCAGGTCTCTGGCACTGAGCCTGGCACTGTGGCTCAGAAGGGAAGGGGGGTGGGGGGAAATAGAAAAGTGCTAGTGGTAGGGGACTCAATAGTTAGACGGATTGACAGAAGGTTTTGTGGTCAGGAACGAACTCCTGGAAGGTATGTTACCTCCCCAGTGCCAGGGTCCAGGATGTCACTCATTGGGTTTACAGGATTCTGAAGGGGGAGAGTGAGCAGCCAGAAATCATGATACATATTGGCACCGATGATATAGCCAGGAAAGGGATTGAGGATCTCAAAAGTGACTACAGAGAGTTAGGTTGGAAGCTGAAGAGCAGGATGAGTAGAGTAGTGATCTCAGGTTTTCTACCGGTGCCACAAGACAGTGAAATGAGGAACAGTCAGCGAATGCAGCTTAATACGTAGCTGTGAGGCTGGTGCAGGAGGGAGGGCTTCAGATACCCAGACCATTGGGATACCTTCTGGGGAAGGACCGGTTGCACCTGAACTGGAGGGGTACAAATGTCCTGGGTGGGAGATTTGCTCGTGCGATTCGGGAGGGTTTAAACTAGTTTGGTAGGGGGGATGGGAATCAGAGCCACGTGTCTGAGAGGGGGTCAGTTGCAGACAAGATAGTGACAGGATATATTGAATTTATCAGGAATGTTTCTCTCACGATGAAACATAAGATCGGTTAAAGTGTGTCTGCTTTAATGCAAGGAGTGTCCGGAATAAGCGTGATGAACATAGAGCATGGATCAGTACTTGGGGCTACAATGTTGTGACCATAACGGAGACATAGGTTTCACAGGGACAGGAATGGTTGCTTGATATTCCAGGGTTTAGAATATATAAAAAGAGCATGGAGGGTGGAAAAAGAGGAGGGGGTTTAGCGTTGCTAATCAGAGTGTGCATCACAGCTACAGAAACAAAGGTTGTTGATGAAGGTTTGTCTACTGAGTCAGTATGGGAGGAAGTTAGGAACAGCAAGGGAACAGTCACCGCATTGGGGTTTTCTACAGATCACCTAATAGCAGTAGAGAGATTGAAGATTGCAGAGGCAGGCAGATTCTGGAAAAATGCAAAAGTAGCAGGGTTGTTATGGGTGATTTCAACTTTCCCAATATCGACTGGAACCTCCAAAGTGCAGATAGTTCAGATGGAGCAGTTTTTGTCAGGTGTGTTCAGGAGGGTTTCCTTACTCAGTATGTAGACAGATCGATGAGGAGAGAGGCTATTTTGGATTTGATGCTCGGCAATGAGCCAGGACAGGTGTCAGATCTCGCAACTGCCTCACATTTAGCATAGCCTTGGAGAGTGAAAGGAGCAGTTACCGTGGGAAGATATTTAATTGGGGAAAAGGAAATGATGACGCTATCAGACAGGAGTTGGGCAGTACAGATTGGGAGCAATTGATCTACAGAAAGGGCACATCAGACATGTGGAGACTATTTAAGGAGCAGTTGTTGCGAGTGATGCACAAATTTGTTCCTCTGAGACAGATAAAGGGTAAGATTAAGGAACCTTGGATGACGAGAACAGAGGAACTTCTCATCAAAAGGATGAAGGTAGCTTATGTAAGGTGGAGGAAGCAAGGATCTAGCACAGTTTTAGATTACAGGCTTGCTAGAAAGGAGCTCAGAAATGGACTGAGGAGAGCCAGGATGGGGCACGATAAAGGCTTGGCATAACTGATTAGGGAGAACCCAAAGGCATTTTACTCATACGTGAGGAATAAGAGAATGTTCAGGGAAAAGGTAGGGCCTTTTCTGGATTCTGGATTCAAAATTGGCTGGCTGACAGAAAGCAGAGAGCGGTTATAGATGGAAAATATTCTGCCTGGAGGACAGTGTTGAGTGGGGTCCTGCAGGGCTCTGTTCTTTGTAGATTTTATAAATGACTTGGATGAGGAGGTTGAGGGGTGGGTTAGTAAATTTGCAGATGACACAAGGGTTGGAGATGCCATCGATCATATAGAGGGCTGCTGCGGTGTGACATAGACAGGATGCAGAGCTGGGCTGAGAAATGGCAGATGGGTGCGAGGTGATGCATTTTGGAAGGTCGAACTCGAATGCTGAATATAGGATTAAAGACAGGATTCTTGGCAGTGTGGAGGAACAGAGGGATCTGGGTGTGCAAGTACATAGATCCCTCAAACTTGCCACCCAAGTGGATAGGGTTGTTAAGAAAGCATATGGTGTTTTTGGCTTTCATTAACAGGGCGATCGAGTTTAAGAGCCTTGGGATTTTGCTGCAGCTCTACACATCCCTGGTGAGGCCACACTTGGAATATTGTGTCTAGTTCTGGTCATTCTACTATAGGAAAGATACCGAGGCTTTGGAGAGGGTGCAAAGAAGGTTTACCAGGATGCTGCCTAGACGGAGGGCTTGCCTTATGAAGAAAGGTTGAATAAGCTTGGACTTTTCTCTCTGGAGAGAAGGAGGAAGAGAGGAGACCTGATCGAGGTGTACAAAATAATGAGAGGAATAGATAGTGTCAATAGCCAGAGACTTTACCCCAGGGCAGGATTGACTGGTATGAGAAGTCATAGTTTGAAGATATTAGGAGGAAGGTATAAAGGAGACATCAGAGGTAGGTTCTTTACGCAGAGAGTTGTGAATGCATGGAATGCGTTGCCAGCTGTGGTGGTGGAAGCAGAGTCACTGGGGACATTTAAGTGACTGCTGGACATGCACATGGATAGCAGTGAGTTGAGGGGTACGTAGGTTAAGTTACTATATTTTACATTAGGATTAAACTGTGGCACAACATCGTGGGCCTAAGAGCCTGTTCTGTGCTGTACTTTTCTATGTTCTATTCCATGCTGCAGTGTGGGGTTGGAGAGTACACAGGGCTGTTCTGAACATATATTCAAATGAGTGAAATGGCCTAGTCATCCATAAATAATTGGTGAATATTTGGTATTTGTATACATACCACATTAGAATTTGCATAAGCACCTTTATCAGCACTGCCTCGATATAAAGGACTGATGTGTCCTGTGAACCGGTCCCAAGCTCCATGGAAACCATATGAAACCAAATTGATAAAGTCAACATTTCTGTAGAAGTAAAAGTACTTAGTTGTAACTTCAAGAATAAGTAGAATATTAATACGTCCACGACTAAACTCTCATCATGATTTGCCTTTTGCTGAAACCTCCCCATCTGGTTATACTTTTCAACACCTGTGTTCTTGTTACACTCTAGTGCCAATAAATTGATATTTTTCCGAATTCTGTAAATCCTGTCCCAAAGAAGCTTCTCCCCCCTTCAGGCACTCTGCCTGTGTTCCTGATGAAGGGCTATTGCCCGAAACATCGATTTTCCTCTCCTCGGATGCTGCCTGAACTGCTGTGCTTTTCCAGCACCACTCTAATCCAGAATCTGGTTTCCAGCATCTGCAGTCATTGTTTTTACCTTCTCCAATAATTCCCATACGAATGTAAGGCTCACTGGCCTGTAATTTTGAGATTATCCCTGTTGCCCTTCTTACACAAAGGAAAAACATTGGCTATTGTCCAGTCCTCTGGGACCTCTCCTGTATTCAAAAGTAAATTAAGAGCTTTGTTTAAGCTGGATTCGTAGAAAATATTCCGGAGGCTAATTATATTTGTACCTGTTGCATTGTCTTTGATCAAAACATTACAATTCAGCAGTGATTATGCAAATTGCAGAAGAAATAACTATGCTATTGAAGGAATTTTTTACTTACCGAGCAACTTTTGAAATCTCAAAGCCAGCATCAATTTTATCTTTACTGGCTGCTACAGCTGCTGAAATGAGTAGCTTGACATTCTTAGTTCTTTTTGCTTCTTGCTGAAAAGCCTTTTTCATTTCCTGGGTTCGAGAGGGGGCGTGAGAATGGATAGAATATGGATTTTGAACATCAGCATGTTTCTTTTTCATAGAGGCTACAGACTGAATTGGAATAAAGGAACTCACAAGGAGTTTTTTTAAAATTTTGTTTATCACCAAACATAGAAATGCATATGACAGGTATATTTGCCACCTACAGTTGCAGTTTATTGTCAAATAGTCCACTTAATTTCCAAGATGGTGTGAAAATTATAATACTTTATTTGACTTTATTAAACAGTCAGTTTTAAAATCAGTAGCATTACCCAACAGGGATACATTTCTACATCAACACTTGGGGATATTTTCCTTTCTATTATTCGTTTCCTCAGGCCTGCAATTCCATTGCTCTGAACAAGATCAAATATAAATGGTTTTTCCCCATCACATGTCTAACAGCAAAGTGGGGAGTCAAACATCTGGTCAGAAACAAATTGAGTTTTGCTGCTCAAGTACTCAGCTTATGCATGGAAGTGGATCTTTAACAACACAGTCAGTAAAACATTATTGCAATCCATTTGGACCAGTCCAAAAACTATTGTCATTGTCATACAAGGTGGTATGTCTGTACCATAGGTTTCAGTAGTGAGCACTGCATGAGAAATAGTACACTTGAAGAACAATTTTATAAGCTTTCTGATGCAACGCTAACTCTTCCATCATCAGTAATGTCATTGGATAGCTGGACATTAAGATTTTCAAAAAATTGGAAATGTACAAATTAACAAGGAACAAGAAGAGGCCATTTGTCCCTTTGAGCCTGCTCCACCAATTAATAAAATTGTGACTGATCTGATTTTAACTTGAAATGTAGATTCCTGCATATTCCTGATTAATCTTTCATCCCCTTGGTAATTAAGAATCTACCTTCCTCTGCCTGAAAATATTTTGAAGATTCTGCATCCGATGCCTTTTGAGGAAGAGAATTCCGAAGACACTCAACCCTCCTGTTACAAATGGGTACCTGCTTATTATTAAATTATGAACCCTTCGCTCTAGATTCTCCCACAAGTGGAAACATCCTTTCAACATCCACCTGAGTGTCACCTCCACCTCTTCTAAACTCCAGAGGCTGCAGATCTAACCTGTCTCGCCCTTCTTTATAAGGTAATCCACTCACTCCAGTTATTAATTTAAACCTTCTGTAAACTTCCAATGCGTTAACATGCTTCTGTAAATACAGTGAAAGGACTGTACACAATACTCCTCAGGTAGTTTCACTGTATAACTGAAGTGTTATCTCCCTACTCCGACATTCCATTTCCTTCTCAATAAACTGTAACATACTATCAGCTTTCCTGATTACTTGTTGTACCTGCATAACAACCTTCTGTGATTCATTCACTAACAACACCCAGATCTCCCTGCATTTCAGACCTCTCTCGTTGTTTATATAGTATGTTTCTGTATTCTTTCTGCCAAAATGGACAATTTTACACTTTCCAACATTGTATTCCATTTGCCAGATATTTGCCCACTCAAACTATCTATATCACCTTATAGGCTCCTTATATCCTCTTTGCAACTCACTTCCCTACCTATCTTTGTGTCATCGGCAAATAATGCTGATTTGGATTTGATCTCTCCATCCAAATCATTTGTAAAAATTACAAAGAATTGAAGATCCAACACAGACCCCGTGGCAAATCATTCATGATATCTTTCCAGCCTTAAAAAGACTAATAATTTATTCAGTTCTGAAGCAGGGCCATTAGACCTGTAACATTAACTCTGCTTTCCACTGTCAGACTTGCTGAGTTTTTCCAGTTATTTCTGTTTTTGTTTCAGACGTCCAGCATTTGCATATCGTTCTTTTTCCCAATGTTTTACTCCCTATACTATAAGCTTTTATCTTCAGTGATAGCCACTGTAGCACTTATCAAATACCTTGTAAAACTTGAAATACTATAAATCAACTGGTTCTACTTTTTCCAAAGCACATTACTTATTTGAAGAACTCCAAATTTTGGTTAAACATTAGTCAGGGGGAATGGGTTTGGGTGGGTTGTTCTTCGGAGGGTTGGTGTGGACTGGTTGGGCTGATGGGCCTGTTTCCACACTGTGGGGAATCTAATCTAATAATCAAAATAATCTAATAATTTCCCTTTGATAAATGTTAGCTCTTCCTGATTGCCATTGAGTTTATCCAGGAAAGCAGAGTTATGTCTTAATAACTTCTGGCATTTTCCCGATGACAAATGTCATGTTAACTGGCTTATAGTTTCCTGCTTTACTGGTATGTGTTGCCCACCTTCAATTGAATGACTTGCTAAGACCTTTCAAAAAACACTACACTGGCCAGTCACGTTGCTGTGAGTCTGGAGTCACATGTAAGCCAGACTAGATAAAGGTTGGCAGATTAAAAATAGAAAATATTGGATGCATTCAGTATGCCAGGCAACCTCTGTGGAGGGAGAAACTGAGTTAATGTTTCTAGTCTGAAATGGCTTCCGAAAGATGGTTGATTTCCTTTCCTAGCGCGTGCTAATGAACCAGGTGGGTTTTGTTTAATGACAGCCAATAATACTTCCGTGGTTACACTTTCAGAATTTCAATGCCAGAATTATTTATTGATTGGATTTAAATTCCACCAACAGACAGTTATCCTCAGAGCATCAGTCTCTGTCTCTAAATTACTAGTCTGCTGCTATTCACGGTATCCCATTGTCTCCCAGAGTTTTGCAAAATACCTTGGTCATGACTTTACATACAACATTATGAAATAGGAACAGTAGTACATCATTCAGCCCTCTGAACTTGCTCCTCCATTCAATGAGAAATTGCTGATCTGTTTGTTTCAAATTCCATGTTCCCATCTATTCCCATGTTTGACTGCCTTTCCTAACCAGGATCTATCCATGTCTGGGTTAATAATATTTAAATGACCTACTTCCATTACTTTCTGAGGCAAATTATTAATCTTCTCTATTCTAAATTGGCAACATGTAATTCTGAAACCGTGTCACTTAGCTCTGGATTTGGCCACAAGTGTAAATATCCTTTCTACTTCCACCTTGTCAAAGCCATTCAAGGTCTTGTACACTTCAATCAAATCACATTTCACTCTTTGATAGAATGATCTTGTGAGAGAAGGTTGAACATTTAAGAACGAAATGTGCTTAATAACGTTTCTCGTCCGATGACTCTTCGTCAGGATTCTGAGTCCTGTGTGCATCAGTAACTTGCAGAAACCTCAAAAGCGTCCAAAATGCTCAGCAGAATTCCTTCTTGAGGACAGCCTGTTGGGGAAAAGTTTATCTCCACACATTGGATGCACAGAATCTTAAAGGAGCTACTCTTCCAACCCCAGCATGGTTCCTTCCCATGCTTGCCACTCATAGCTCATAGTGATTCAAAGGAGGAGCAATGGTAATAGTGTGCAGGTCTGTCAAACTGGAGAGAGAGAGAGTGAGGGTGGGGGGTGGAGCAATGCAGGGACAGCAGTGCTGGAGGAATTGGTGAGATGGGGTGTACAGCCATAGAGTACAGTTCTTTCAGCATTGTATTAGCAGTTTGTAATGAACATTGTTAATTGGGAAACAGTTATACATCATAAAGATTTACATTTAAGTGTTATCACGTCTCAAAACTTCTCTCATACTGTGAACCACTTTATATGCAGTGACTGTATCAGAGACAAACTTGCAACTGATTAGCTGAGATTGCACCAACAGAGACCATGTTTACAGTGATGGCTTTCTGTTACTACTTGTTTTAAAATAAAACATTTGCCACAAATGTATGCCTGTTATGTCAGTTTAAATACTAAGAATCTAAGAAATTGATACGTGGTATTATGGTCTTATGGTTCCTGTGAGTTGTGGTGGTGATTGTTGGGGATATTGTTGAGTTCTTCTGCTTCTGAGAGTCCAAAAATTCCAGATATCAGCACAAATTCCGATCAATGTTACCTAATGAGAAAGAAAAAGCATCCCCAAAAACCAAAAGGTAATCCCTGATAAAAACTCTTCAGAGGAGCTTTTGGAGTTTGAAGGGAAAAATATTTTTATCCTGTAAACTGAATGGATAAATATTGTGGCTCCAATATCATGCTGGAACCTTGGAAATGTGTAGTGAGTGGCTCATTTCTTGACTTCCCCAATGCATACCAGCCATCTACCAGACACAAGTCAGGATTGTAGCTCCAACATACTCCAGAAGCTTGGTCATAGTTAGAACAAAGCAGCTCACTTGATTTGAACCTGACCCACCACCTCATGCATTCACTCTCTCTATTGCTAACACACAGGGTGCAGTCTGTACACTAATCACAATACACTGCAGCAAAGTCTCCTTTTACAGCTCCTTCTGTGACCTTTTGCACCATTGAAAAGGGCAAGTACTGCAGTGCTATCGAACCTCCACCACCTGAAAGTTCATTTCCAGGCTCTACTTTTTAATTTTCTAAGCAAATTTAAAGCTGTTTCTTCACTGTCATTGGACTTAAAAACCTGCACTTGCAGCTGATGGACTGCAGGAGGGCGAGTTTGTTTAAATTTGCCTTCTCCAAGGGATCTGAGGAAAAGTGATGAATAGTCAACTAACTTTGCCAATAAATTTGAAATTCCATGAAATAATAAAAATAACATCTTACGAGGAATAGATGTTGGAGAAGTTTTAGGGGTTGTACTCTTAAAAAGATACTCTATGAAATCTAAGTGCTCAAGAAGATAATTTGGAAAAGAATCAAGGCTGGTTTACTCACCATAAGCAAAGAAGTGTACCTTTTTTTGTCATCCGCTGGACTTCCTCTTGCTGCTGGGTACTTCCAGTCTAAATTCAAACCATCAAAGTTGTGTTTTCTAAGAAAGTCAATTGTTGAGTTTATGAATATTGTACGATTCTTCCTGGCGTTAACCATACCGGTGAATCTGAAATGATAGGGTGAGTTCGTGAAAAGTTTGCAGTTTTTTTAATAAGTTGAAAACATTTTCAAAACTTAAATTTAATCATCAATTTCTGAAATGAAAGTTGTGTATCAATTTGTGACCTTCTGCACCTTTTAAATTTACCTGGACTTTGGATCTCATATACTTTAGAATTTTAAAAACTCTCTGAATGAAAATGTGTTGTAAAATACTAAGGTTTTTATGTACTTAGTGCACATTTACTGGCATTGCGCTTAGAAAGAAGTAGGTTCTAATTATTCAGAGTAAAAAGTGAGGTCTGCAGATGTTGGAGATCAGAGCCGAAAATGTGTTGCTGGTTCAAGCACAGCAGGTCAGGCAGCATCCAAGGAACAGGAAATTTGACGTTTCGATGAAGGGCTCTGGCCCGAAACGTTGAATTTCCTGTTCCTTGGATGCTGCCTGACCTGCTGTGCTTGAACCAGCAACACATTTTCGGCTCTAATTATTCAGACAATTGTACATTGATATATTAATTTGGAGGGAATTCCTTGAATGTGATGATTCCGATATGTGATTAGAGTCATAGAGTCAGGGCGGCATGGTGGCTCAGTGGTTAGCACTGCTGCCTCACAGCACCAGGGTCACAGATTCGATTCCAGCCTCGGGTGACTATCTGTGTGGATTTGCACATTTTCCCTGTGTCTGCGTGGGTTTCCTCCAGTTTCCTCCCACAGTCCACATTGTGCAGGCCAGGTGAATTGGCCATGCTAAATTGCCCATAGTGTTAGGTGCATTAGTCAGAGGGAAATGGGTCTGGGTGGTTACTCTTCGGAGGGTCGGTATGGACTTGTTGGGCTGAAGGGCCTGTATCCACACTGTTGGGAATCTAATCTAATCTCAGATATACAGCATGGACAGAGACCCTTTGGTCCAAACCGTCCATGCTGACCAGATATCCCAACCCAATCTAGTCCCACCTACCAGCACCCGGCCCATATCCCTCCAAACCCTTCCTATTCATATACCCATCCAAATGTCTCTTAAATGTTGCAATTGTACCAGCCTCCACCACTTCCTCTGGTGGCTCATTCCATACACGTACCGCTCTGTGTGAAAATGTTGCCCCATAGGTCTCTTTTATATCTTTCCCCTCTCACCCTAAACTATGCCCTCTAGTTCTGGACTCCCTGACCCAAGGTAAAAGACTTTGTTTATTTACCCTATCCGTGCCCCTCATGATTTTATAAACCTCTATAAGGTCACCTCTTAACCTCTGATGGTCCAGGGAAAACAGGCCCAGCCTGTTCAGCCTCTCCCTGTAGCTCAAATCCTCCAACCCTGGCAATATCCTTGTAATCTTTTCTGAACCCTTTCAAGTTTCACAACATGTTTCCGAAATGAAGGAGACCAGAATTGAACGCAATATTCCACAATATAACCAATGTCCTGTACAGCCGCAATATGACCTCCCAACTCCTGTACTCAATACTCTGACAAATAAAAGAAAGCATACCAAATGCCTTCTTGGTATGCCTATCCACCTGTGACTCCACTTTCAAGCTCAGTCATTAAGTTTTCAAACTCTGGTGTCAGCTCCTTTTAGGTTTCCAACACAGGATCCATAAAAGGAGTGACCAAATCAGTCTTTGCTGAAAACAAACCCACAAACTGTCCCATAAGGTCAGGTCATTGCTGATCTTCCTTGTCATCGTGTAATGTGTTGGTTAACAATTGATCAGAAGAGAATGCTTGGCTGCACCAGTGCTAATGATTACCTTTGGGTACCAAAGTTCCAACCTCCAACACCCAGGAGTGTCTTCAGTTGTGGTCTCCTGTCAGGAAGAATCAATGATTATTTGTTAATGGAAAGTCATGAAAATAATTTTAATACAACGTAGAAAATAACGTTTGGTAAGCAAGCAAGGAAGTATCACCCTCACGGAGGGAAGCATTTAGATTTTGTCTTGCATAAATGTTTTATTACTTTTGTTGTGTGAGGGAGATGTTATCATTCTGAGACTGTTCTTCCTGGTAAGTTACTATGTCTGGATTTGACATTGAGAGTAAACCATAGTGACATAGGGCTGCTCTCTTATTAGAGAGTGGCAACTTTCTGGTGAGCTTAACTTGAGGATCATTGCAACTTCAGTGAGGAGAGAGTTTGAGAAGGAGCGTCCAATGTGGGAATTGAATGCTTTTGGTATTGACCTGCATCACAGCCCAACTATCCAGCCAATTGAGCTAATCAACCCCCTATAATGATCAGACTAATGGCATATACAATTACAATAGAGTAAATCGGGCAGCCATTTCCAGAGACTGCATTTGCTCAGTTTAAAATGGAGATCAAAGGTTGAGTCATCTTGTTTCTCCACAAGCTGCACAAATTTGGTTTGTTGCTAATCAACTTGGCAGTAAAATCCAGGGATAGGCATGGATTTGCTGTGCTGGTCCATTACTTTCTCACAAAATATGGCATGTGACAGCAAATGATTAGTGTATTCAGGTCTGTGTTTTGTCAAATCATGGTCATTGAGTTATATAGCACGGAAACAGACCCTTTGATCCAACTCATCTGCACTGACCAGACATCCCAAATTAATCTAGTCCTATTTGCCAACATTTGGCCCATGTTCTTGTAAACCTCTCCTATTCATGTACCCATCCAGAAGCTTTTTAAGTGTTGTAATTGTACCAGCCTCCTCCGCTTCCTCTGGCAGTTCGCTCCATACATGCACTATCCTCTGTGTGGAAAAAGATCCCCCCTCAGGTCCCTTTTAAACTTTCCATTTTCACCTTAAATGTGCCCTTTAGTTTTGGACTCCCTACTTTAGAAGGACAAAAAGCATTAGCTAATAACCCTATCCATGTCCCTCATGATTTTATAAAGCTGGATGAGGTCATCCCCTTAGCCTCTGCTCCAGGGAAAATACCCCGGTTTATTTAGCCTCTCCCTCTAGCTCAAATCCTGAAATCCTTGTAAATCTTTTCTGTAAACACTTTCAAATTTAACCGTATCCTTCCTATAACAGGGAGCCCAGAACTGAACACAGTATTCTTAAAGTGATCTCACCAATATCCTATGTAGCCGCAACATGATGTCCCAACTCCGATACTCAGTGCACTGAGTAGTAAAGGCAAGCATACCAAACCTTTTCTTGACCAATCTATCTACCTATGACTCCACTTTCAAGGATCTATGAACCTGCAACTCAAGATCTTTTTGTTCAGTAACGTTCCCCAGGGTCGTACCATTGAGTGTATATAAGTCCTGCCCTGATTTGCCTTATCAAAATGCAATACCTCACATTTATCTAAATTAAACTCCATCTGTCACTCCTCAGACCATTGACCCGTCTGATCAAGCTCATGTTGTAATCAGAGGTAACCTTCTTATGGTCCACTTCACCAATTTTGGTGTCATCTGCAAGCTTACTAACATATCTCCTGTGTTCCCATCCAAATCATTTATATAAATGATGAAAAGCAGTAAAGCCAGCACCAATCCTTGTGGCACAATACTGGTCGCAGGCCTCCAGTCTTAAAAGCAACCCTCCACCGCCACTCTCGATCTGCTACCTTCAAGTCAATTTTGAATCCAATTGACTAGCTTCCCCTGGATTCCATGTGATCTAACCTTGCTAACTAGTCTACCACGTGGAACCTTGTTGGATGCTTTACTGAAGTTCACATAGACAACATCAACCACTCTGCCTTCAATCTTTTTGTCACCTTTGCAAAAAAACTCAATCAAGTAAGTGAAACAATTTCCCACACACAAAGCCATGTTGACTATTCCTAGTCAGTCCTTGCCTTTCCAAATATGTGTAAACCCTGTCTTTCAGAAACTCTCCAACAACGTACCCACCACTAATGTCTGGCTCATTTGGTCTATAGTTCCATGGCTTTTGGTCACCACCTTTCTTAAGTTATGGCACCATCCTGCATCTCACCCATGGCTATCGATAAATCTCCGAATTTTCATAGGGTTGGAGTTTCATTCCTTTAGAATTTAACTCATATTTGAGTTTTTAAAAGTACCTTTTTCTTTCTGTATCCGAAAATGAAATGTACTATGAACCACCATAGACAAATGATAGACAACAGATGAAAACATTTAGGAAAAAACGTCAGCCAAATGGGGAGGAAAAAAGAAACCCACACAATCTTTCAACTTGTGTCATGCTTCTAAACAAAGAAAACATCTTTAGACTTTTCACTGAGGAATATTAGATTTCTAGAGCTTGTGAACAAGTTAGGACAGATAGCCCAAAGCGGATTAAATTTGATTTATATGAATGCTTAAAAAAATTGAAAGGTTTAGGCTAGCTGTACAGGTAAAGGAACTGCCATCAACATTTAAGGCAACATCAGTGAGGAATGCATAGGAAGGAAGAATCAAAGGACTGTATGGACATCAGTTTACAAATAGTTGGTGATTTTTCTTTTCTAGTCCAGTTGAATAAGCTAGATTTTATTTATTAAATGTATTTTAAAATTTTAGGTTTGCATAGCAACATTCAAAATCTCAAGATATTACCAAAGTGCTTTCCAGCCAATGTTGTAATGAATGGAAGTTAGGAACCAATTGATGTACAATAAATTGCCACAAATGACCAGATAATTTATTTGGTTAGCTGAGAGATGACTGAGAGTGCAAATAGCAGAACTTTTGAAAAATGTCATGAGACTTTAAGAGCACCGCAGGAATTTGTATGCACAAGTTGTATTAAAAGTCATAGGGATATACAGCATAGCAAGAGATCCTTCAATCCAATAATTCCAGGCTAATCATGTACCCAAACCAAAGTAGTCCCACTTGTCTCCATTTGGCCCAGATCCTTCCAAACTTTTCCTACTCATACTTAACCAAATGTCTTTTAAATGTTGTAACTGTACCTACATCCATCACCTCCTCTGACCATTCTTCCACAGACAAACCACTCTGTAAATAAAAACAAAAATTGCTCCATTGTAGGGAAAAGACTCTTGCTATTTACCTTCTCTATCCCCCTCATGATTTTATAAACCGCTACAAGATTACTCCTTAACCTTCTGTGCTCCAGTCTAGTCTATCCAGCCTGTATTTATAACTCAAACTCTCTATTCTAGGAAACATCCTCGTAAATCTTTTCTGAACTCTCTCCTATTTAGTAATATCCTTTTTATAGCAGGGTGACCGGAACTGTTCACAGTTTACAGGCCTCACTAATGTCCTGTATAACCTCAACATGCCCTCCCCAAGTTTTATATTCAAAAGTCTGAGAAATGAAGGCAAGCATGCTAAATGCCTCTCGACCACCCTGACTGCCTGTATTGCAAATTTCAAAGAATTATGTACCTGAACCCTTATGTCTCTCTGTTTTACAGCACCACCCAGGACCCTACCATTAATTGTGTATGTCCCACCCTAGTTTGTTTTAAGAAGATGCAATACCTTGCACTTCTCCACGTTAAACTCCATCTGCCAGTCCTCAGCCCATTGAACCAGTTAATCAAGATCTCTTTGTAATCTGAGGTGACCTTCTTCACTGTCCACAATAGCACCAACTTTGGTGTCTTGTGCAAACTTACTAAGCAAGCCTCCAATATTTCATCCAAATCATTTATATAAATGGCAAACAAAAGTAGACAGGTATTGATCCCCACAGAACACCACTGATCACAAACCTCCAGTCCAAAAAACAACCCACCACCGTCTGTCTCCTACCGTCAAGCCAATTTTGTATCCAATAGGCAAAGTCATCCCTGAATCCCCTGTGATCTAACTTTACGAATTAGTCTACCACGTGGAACCTTGTCAAAGGCTTTATGGAAGTCTACGTAAGCAACATCTATCATTCTGCCCTCGTCAATCTTTTCAGTTACTACTTCAAAAAGCTCATTTAGTGCAATATCTATAAGTAGAGGCGGCATGGTGGCTCAGTGTTTAGTGCTGTTGCCACAGAGCGCCAAGGACCCGGGTTTGATTTCTGCCTTGGGCAACTGTTTGTGCAGAATTTGCACATTGTCTCAGTGTCTGCGTGGGTTTCCTTCGGGTGCTCCGGTTTCTTACCACAATCCAATGATATGCAGGTCAGGTGAACTGGCCTTGCTAAATTGCCCATAGTGTTAGGTGCATTAGTCAGAGGTAAATATAGGGTAGGGGATTGGATCTGGTTAGGTTGCTCTTCGGAGGGTTGGTGTGGGCTTGTTGGGCTGAAGGACCTGTTTCCATACTGTAGGGAATCTAGTCCAAGTAATGAAGTGGGCCCAGTGTTGAGGATCTTATGGCACAATGGTCATGCCCCCACTTCTCAACCAGGAGACCTGAGTTCAGTTCCACCTGCTGCAATGGTGTGTAACTGCATCTTTGTACAGGTTGATTAGAAAATATCCAGAACATTTTGCATGGGCACTCTATCCCCTTCAGTGTAAATGTTAATAATAAAATTCATTCCTATGGAGCCATTTAGGTCCTGCATTGGGTTTTTGCAAATGGATACTTTTTTTTGCAGTAAAATTGACCAAATGAATACGCAGTCCTACTTTGTTAGAATTCCTATTGTTCTGGCATCAGACAAATCACACAATGTTTCTTCCCTTTTTAATGTTAATGTATTCTGTTTCATTTAGTACCTTGTGTCATCTAGCAAGATCCTGGTCCTTGATAAATGTTTAAACACTTTTTTTTAATGATTTACAGGACGTGGCTGTGATCCTGTTCTGTGTGCCACCGGTATGAGTTTGAAAAATTGATGCGACAGCCTTAGTTATTTTTTCAAAGGGTGTTCAGATCCATTACATCAAAAGAAAGGTCATAGGGCTGAGGCCAGAGCCACATATTTCTGAGGAAAAGCCGAGTGTGCTCAGACTCTTCTTGAGAAACAACTGAGGTGGTCTAATACAAAACTTTAAAATTCTGAAAGTATTCGATAGGGTAAATAATGATGAGACAATTCTGCTTGTGTGAGGGATATAATGTAAGGGCCAAACATAAGATAATGATCAATAAATTTAATAGAGAATTCAGGAGAAATTTCTTTATCCAGGGAATGACTAGAATTTGGAGTGAGCTTCTATAAAGAGAAGGTGAGACAAATAGCATTGTCTTTAAACAGAAGCTTGATATGTTAATGAAGGAGAAGAGCTGACAACACTTTTTAGCTGTTAAGAGGCTCATCGGGAACATTGAAGTCAACATGGATCAGTTGTGTGGAATGGTCTGCTTGTGCTGCAGACAGTGGGTGGAATCTTGTTGGGGCCTGAGTGACATGGGCTATGGTGAGATTTGCAGCTGAATCTGCGTTTGGAAATCTATTATTCTGAATTTTTAATTTCTTAATTTTTCTAATTTATTCCTATGATTTATAATGCTGGACATTTTATTTCTTTACATTTCTATTTTTTTCCCTTTAGAATTTGTTCTTAAGAATGGGTACCTTGGTACCTTTATAACTAAGATGGTGCTGTAATGTGGCGACTTGTAAATTTTTAGATGTACTCATGTGAATACATATGACAATAAAGCTAATTCAGAATCATCCGGGACATCCAAGAAGGCTCATCTTGACGTTAGGAGCATCTCACTCCTCCTTTTATCTTTTTAAGTTTCTTGCTGGACTATGGCAAGTTGCTAATTAAAGGGAGTATTGCTTGTTAAGTACCTTGCTAATGATCCATTCACCATCATAATATTTAGCTTTGTCTTTCACTAAACATGCTAAACGTTGAGAAATGTGAGTCAGAGTAGGTATCTGGTGAGTTTAATTTGCTCCTTGCTCTGAAGAAGCTCCACTTTAGACACAGGACACCTACATCTCCAGACACAGTCCTCACATTCACAGACATTGACATCTGACCCTTATGGCACATCTCTGATTCATTTACAAGTTTGTTTCTGTACTTCAATGCTATGCCCAGGCTCCATTAGCCATCATCAGTGTACTGTGAGGAGAGTGCAGGCTAAGGGAAACAGACACAGTTCATGGACTAGACCAGGTTGCAAAACCAGGCTTTTCATTCAATGCTATGGTGACCATGTACCTGAACCTATTCAGGTGCTCATAACTTCCTTGCTTTACCTTGCTGTTTTGTTTTGTCCCCCTCCACTAGAGATACACGGCTTATGTCACTTCTGCCTTGCCTTGCTGTTTAGTGCAGGGACAAAGGAAGGAAATTTATCATGGTTGTCAGCAGAGCACAGTCAAGTCAGGGAGGATAGGCATTGGTCAGCATCTCCCGACTTGAGAAGTCCAGGTAGCCTCCGAAACTAGTTCATGGGCTTGGGCACACAGTCAGCTACTTGGGGGCAATGAGGTCTGGATGGTCTTTGCATAAGGAATGAGGAGCCAAATGTCAGGAACTCACCATCCACCTTAACTGTTTCTGCCCCACTGGGGGCTGTTTTCATCCTGGAATGTGACAGAGGTAAGTATTAAGGGAATGGAAAGTTGATAGCATAGCTGCTATGTTTAGACCAGATGGGGAGGTGTGCTGAACAAGTGAGTAGGGAGCACAGTGGGCATGCAAGGATAGTGGTGTCAAGGGTTGGAGTTGGAGAATAATGAGAGTAATAGAACATCAGCCTTCATCACGTGTATCGCAGCAGAGATCGTGTAAGTGTGAGAGATTAGAGAGAGGATGGGGGATCTTATATCAGTGGACTGGAGAAGGACATTGATCTTTTCCTACAATGCTGTGCTTTCCTCCAGGGAGCTGAGACTTCTCTAACCAGAGAGCTAACCTCAGACTAGGTTGGCGAGGTTTGGTGTCGTGACCTTCACTACCTGCCCTGAGGACGATCAACTTCCTCTTCTGTACCACCTCATCCAGGAGAATCCCAAAGTCCCTACCCACAAAACAGGGCACTGATCTCCCTTATCTGCCATCTCCTGGGCAAATATTAAGAACTTCACAGAGCAGCTCCAGACTGACGATGCTTGTCTGTGTGCATAATGGGCTTTTAAAGATGATGTGGGTGCAGAGGATGCCAGTTAGTTCTTGGTAGTAGGGTGTTGTTTCTGAATGATGTGTACTAAGATGGGGCTAAAGTGGAATACGATAATGCCATAGAGATGGAGTCGGTAGAAAATGAGGTAAGTTTGGTAAGATAGTCATAGATACAATACGGAGACAGGCCCTTTAACACAAACTGGTCCAAGCTGACCAAAATGTCCATCAACACTAACTCCATTTCCCTGCACTTGACCCATATCCTTCTAAACCTTTCTGATGCATCTATTTGTCCAAATGCCTTTTAAATGTTGTTAATGTTCCCACCTCAACCACTACCGCTGGTATCTTATTGCAAATGTGCACTGCCCTCTGTGTAAAATATGTTGCCCCTCAGGTTCCCTTTTATTCTTTCCCCTCCAACTTTAAACTGATGCCCTCTAGTCCTTGATTCCCCAAGCCTAGGAAAAAGACTGAGTCCATTGAGCCTATCGTTGCTACTCATGATCTTATCCACTTCTATAACGTCCCCTCTCCAGTCTCCTAAGCTCTAAAGAAAAAAGTCCTAACTTGCCCAACGTCTCTCTATAATGCAGACTGTTGAGTCCTGGCAACATCCTTGTATATTTTTAATGCACTCTTTCCAGTTTAATAACATCATTCCTACAGCAAGGTGACCAAAACTGAACACAATAAATAAGATCAAGTGAGAACACTTGCTAAGCTCTTCAAGAACTTGATGTAATTTACATTTTGCCAAAAATAGGCAAGATTAGCCGTATATGTAATATACTGTCTACTCTTAATTATCTAGTACTTTTGATCTAGTGACATATTAAGAGGCACTTCACAAAAGTAAAAACAAATAACCGAGCAATGCTTGGAGTATTATGGAGAATGATCAAAAACATAAAAGAGGGAGGTTTGTAGGTGGCCTAGAGGGTAAAAGAAAAATTGAAAGGGAGACAAATTTAGAAAGGAAATTCCAGAGAATGGATGGATGGATGGCTGAAGAGTCCTGTCCCTCAGTGTCAAGATGTTTCATAGGAATACTACCAAACATAGTACAACAAAAAATAGATATCAAATCAGTTGACCAAAATTTTGTTCAAAGAGGTAGGTTTTAAAGGAATAAAGTAAGTACAGAGCCAAAGTGAGAGAATTCCAGAATTGGCCTTGAGACAACTGAAGGTAGAGCAATTAAAGTTAAGGATGTACAAGAAGCGAGAACTAGAGCAGTGTAAGTAGCTCTGAGGATTTGGGGCTATATGAGACGAGAGAAATTTGGAAGAATGTGGTCAGAGTGATTTGAAAGACGAATAAGAATTTTTAAATCAATACGCTGCTCGACTGCAAACTCGTGTAGGTCATGAACGGGAAGGAGACTTGGCTGCAAATTATGACAAGGTGAAAAGAGCTCTGGATGGCCTCCTGTTTACAGGAGTAGTATACTCCTATAAGGACCAGCCAGAACCAGCTATACTTGGAAATACAAAGGCATGGATGGAGTTTCAGCACCAGATCGGCTGAGGCAGCAGTGACATTTGGTGATGTTATGGAGATGGTACTGGAGTGTGATAATGATGGTAGGAATATGAGGTTGGAAGCTCATCTTGGGATCAGGTATGAAACTAAGTTTGCAAATGGTCTGATTTAATCTGCTGTTCCCAAGGAACAACCTGGAGTGGGGCAATGCATTGCGGTGGGCAGTGGTCGGTGAAATGATATTTGAAAAGCAGGGTTTTGTGATTGGGGAGGGTGTAGGGAGGGAGGGAATAGGAGCAGGGTGGAGAAGGGAATGGTGACATATGAGGTCTGAAGATTGGTGGGTAAGTTAGATATCAGGGAAGGGATGGAGACAGGAATGGGGCAAATCAGGAAGTAAATGAAATCTGGGGTTGAGCCAACAGGGGAATTGAATGGCTGTGAGGAACCAGAATTTCCGTTAAGGACCAGGAATGGCACAAACAGTGTGGTGAGTGGGCCACTATCAGCAGATGGACAGCCAGTAAGTAAGTGTCTGAAAGTCATGCAACTTCTTTGGGCAAACATAAAAAAAGATTATTTCATTGAATGGAACTGAAGGGACAGAGACTGAGACTTAAACTGGAAGATCCAAGGTAAATAAAGAGAATGTTAATTGATGGCTATTAGAAGCTTCACCAGAAATGACTAGTATGGTAGACTCCACAAAATTATTTAAAAGAATTAGATTAGATTACTTACAGTGTGGAAACAGGCCCTTCGGCCCAACAAGTCCACACCGACCCGCCGAAGCGCAACCCACCCATACACCTACATATACCCCTTACCTAACACTACGGGCAATTTAGCATGGCCAATTCACCTAACCCGCACATCTTTGGACTGTGATAAGTAATTGCAAAGGAATAGTGTGGATGGATCTATGGGAGTGGCGGTACAGGATAGAGCACAGTGCTAGCACAGACAGTGGGGTCTAAATGTCTATCCGTCCCAGAAAACTCTCCTTCATTGAGTCTGAGGCCAGGAACTGCCTTATAGATGTTGGAGCTGAGCTGAGGTCAGGATGGTGTACCCGTGGGAAGATCCTGTACAGTGATCCACCACCAATGGTAAGAACTGTAAGGGTGTGATACAGCAGCAGCATCCCCCCCACCTTGGGTCTGAGTTAGAAAATTTAAAATTTTCAAAAATTACGATCCCATCATCCAACAACACTTCGGTAATCAACATAAAATAACTCAGGCACTATTCGAAAAAGAGCAAACGGTTCTGTTGATAGATCCCTGGACCCAAACATTGATTCCTGTTTCTCCCTCCACAGACACTCCAGATTTCAGATTTCCAGCATCTGCAGTTCTGGGTTTTACATCATGGGGAGGAGGTTCTCCCAGAATGGGGAAAACCCAATCACTTATACCCCTCCGGACAGGTCTCCATTAATATCTCAAATGCAATCAGCAGCTCAACTGACAATACAGCAGCACTACTTCAGAAATACTGTTACTGTTGGCTTTGATTATATTTATGTTCCAAGCCTTGGAGTGGGATTGAATCTGGAAGTTTATGCCTCTGATTCAAGATTGATACCTTCAGAGAAACACAGAAAGCAGGAGTAAGAGCAGCTCATTCTGTTCATTGTTCTGCTGTTCAATGTGATAATGACTGATCCTGTATCTCAATGTTTAATTTCTGTTTTGTCTCTAAGATCTTTTACATTTTTAGCATCTTGAAATCTACCTATATTCAGTACCTCCAAAGCCTTATATACTGGAGAATTCCAAAGGCTCATCAGCATGAGTGAAGGAAGTCCTCCTTAACTGACTGATCCCATATCCTCTGTTCTAGACATTTTTCTATCTCCTCCACCCCCGCCCCCCCCCCCCTTACATGGGAGACAGCATTCCTATATCCAGTCTGTTCAGCCCTGCCAGAATTTTATATGTTTCGACAAGATGCCCTCTACATTTTCTAAATTCACGTGAATATAAGCCTAGGAGAAAGTGAGGACTGCAGATGCTGAAGATCAGGGAGTCCTGATGAAGAGCTTATGCTCGAGGTGTCAACTCTCCTGCTCCTTGGATGCTGCCTGACTGGCTATGCTTTTCCAGCAACACACATTTTTGACTCTGAATACGAGCCTAATTGACCCAACGTCTCATCATGCCAATCCAGCCATCTCAGACATGAGTCTGAGACATTCTCTCTATGTGATAAATATATCCTTTATTAGGTCAAGAGGTCAAAATGCACGTGATCCTCTAGTTTGGTCTGACCAAGGCCATGTATAGCTGCAGGAAGACATCTTTGCAAAAGATTTGAGAACAGGAGCAATGAAAATATTGGTTATAAACTCATTGGAAAATTTATGTGTACCCATTACAAGTAGGAATAGTTTGAGGTTTCACTGTGATTTCACTCAACAATGGGATGGCAAAACACTGCATAGAATTATGTTGAGCTGGCAGCATGTAGGACTTTGGGTTATACCAACATCATGTCTTTAGGTGTCGTAAGATGTTGAGAGGGTGTGTTGTGGAGGCAGAACAGATGTTTCTGGAGCCATAAGTGGAGAAGACCTTAATCTGACAAATGAACTGTTATGAAATACATGTGTACTCACTGTTTCTTGAGGTTGTTGAATGATTTGTAAAGTTCTGCATCATTCTCTTCCTTTGTAGTAATCTTGTGATTACTACTGATGGTGGCAAATGCATAGATTAGATGAGTGCACAGGCAAGGGGGGATGTTTTCTGGCAGAAACTTGCCAATTCCTGGTCTGTGCTGGGCCCAGTTAGCAAAGTAGCAAACCAATTTGAAAGCAATGCCTAAAAGCAGAAAGTGAAATAATTAAACTACCGACCATGTTCAACTTTATTGGCTTTTTCAGAAAAGAATAGGTATAAATATGAAATTTGTTTCCAGATTTACCTCAATCTGATTTATTCATGGATTTCAAATTTAAATCAAATCTTTGGAAAAATAGACCGCAATCAAATGGCAATGGGCAGATGTACCTTTATCTGACAGTAATAATGTGACTTACCCACTTGCAGCTGGGATGACAGGACGAGTCCAACTAAGAAAAAAGAAAAGAAGCATGAAGTTTATTTTTAAAAATCCCTAGATTTAAGTTATACTTATCATGACTACCACATGTTTCAAAATGCTCAATTATCGATGAAAAGGCTAAATATTCTGCGGTGGACAATATATTGGTGTGGACAGGGGAAGTGTCCCTGAATATACAACACAGCCCTCTCTTCACGAAATTTTTTTTCTTATCTTGTGCCCCTTCTTCTTTCAGAAGAATGTGTCCGAGACTGGGCATTCTTTTATTTATGTCCCGCAGGAGTACTTTGAACAACACTCTCATCAGTATTATCAAAGACTTCTCAGTCTGAGGGGTGATTGCTGTGTCCATGAACTCAGCATTTTTGTAAGTTTTTGTGAGTGAGCACCTGATCATTACAATGAGTAATAGTGATATTATGGACAGATTAGTGGTGTATAACATGTCTTTCTGCTTTTTGCTGCAGGAATTAATGTTTATTTTCAAACCTTATTGTAAGATTCTGATTTGAAATACAGCTCCTTGTATCATTCTTGGGATATGCCTTTTGCTGGCAAAACCAACATGTCTTCCCCAGCCTTGGTGACCCTGAAAGGTTGGTGGTGACGCTACAATGACTGTGTGGTATACTGATTTGAAACGTCTGACTGACCTGCTATGCCACTTCAACAGATGATTAAGGGTTAACTCTGCTGGTTGTTAGTCAAAGAGTAAATGGGGGGGAAGGAAAGTAAGTTTTCTCTCCATTTGGATATCCATGAACCAGTTGGCTTTTAATCATATGGTAGCTTCACAGTTTAAAAAAAAACTCATACTGACATTAATTTTCACTGTTCTTTTGGTTTAATTCAAATTCATAAACTTCAAATTGCACACATGCTGTGGATTACTAATAAAGATATCTAGCTCAGTAACATGACTACTACACTACCAGATTTAGAAATAGTTTTTTGATCCATCAAGATTACATGAACTATTCCTATTTCCCCAAAATAAAACTCCTGCCAGTAGCACTGGTAAACTGATTTTGGAATCATAAAAGGTTTGTTCAAAGTTGTAACACTTCACAATAGGATTGACTAGAAACAAGCCATTAAATGAACTATAATATATCTATGCAACTAATTGCTATGTATTTGATAAAGAATGTAGTCATCCCTCTCTGAATGGAACCCAGCTGTTTCCTTCCTGTTCAATCTTGTGCTATGTTCTGTGAACACCAGCCAAAAAGAAGCTTATACTGGATGCCTATACCAAGACAACCAGTGTTGGTGTCATTTAGTCAGTCACTAAGCCATCCATTCAACTGTTCCTGTTTGTTTGCCTGACTTCTTCTCTGCTCCTCCTAATAGAGCAGCTCAAGACAGGAACTGAATGGGGCATTGAAGCATCCTCTCAGTTCACATTCCTGTACATTGTCTTTATCAGGCTGAGAATCGATCTAAACTAAATGAAATTTGCAATGCACACTTCCATCCTTTTTAAGCACCTTTTAATGTGCTTCCATTACCACTACAACTAATCAGACTTCATAGCAAAATGGTAAGCAAACATTAGAGTGCAGTTTGAGTAGAGACATAGTTTCCATGTTTCATAGCATATGGGATTTACAGTTTTACTTTAAAAACAAGCTATTGCAAGCAATTTTTTCTCCACAATAAGATAAAGTATGTCGAATACTGTATTGCAAGTGAGCCAAAGTTCAACATTTTAATATTTACTGCTCACTGTGTACAGAAAATCTTTTTCAAGCACATTACTGCAATTATCTCATTCTATATAAAGGAGAAAAATTGAAAAGATAATTTTGATTTTTCTTGCTATTTTATTTAAAATCAAACTTACCAATTAAGACAAGTACTCTCCGCATTTTTTGGACTGAGTCACTGCCTCTCCAGCTTTATACTTGTAATTGATAATACTGAGGCACTGGAAGTACCATGTACTGCCTCTACAGTTCCTATAACAGATAATTATTAACCACAAAGTTACACTGGTGGGTCAAAAGGCAAACTTTTATGATAGAGTGATAAACATTTTGAATGATCTTCCATATAGTGGACTTAATGCTATTGGGGGAGTACATTGATAGTGTTGGGTACCATTTGTCTTAACTGGAATACTACAGAGATCAATTCATTTGAGTTAAATAGTCTTCGTCATAGACTCCTAGAGATGTACAGCATGGAAATAGACCCTTCGGTCCAACCCGTCCATGCCGACCAGATATCTCAACCCAATCTAGTCCCACCTGCCAGCACCCGACCCATATCCCTCCAAACCATTCCTATTCATGTACCCATCCAAATGCCTCTTAAATATTGCAATTGTATCAGCCTCCACCACTTCCTCATTCCATACATGTACCACCCTCTGTATGAAAACGTTGCCCCATTGGTCGCTTTTATATCTTTCCGTTCTCACCCTAAACCTATACCCTCTAGTTCTGGACTCCCCGACCCCAGGAAAAAGACTTTGTTTATTTACCCTATCCGTGCCCCTCATAATTTTATAAACCTCTATAAGGTTACCCCTCAGCCTCCGATGTGACAGGGAAAACAGCCCCAGCCTGTTCAGCCTCTCCCTGTAGCTCAGATCCTCCAACCCTGGCAACATCCTTGTAAATCTTTTCTAAACCCTTTCAAGTTTCACAACACCTTTCCGATAGGAAGGAGACCAGAATTGCATGCAATATTCCAACAGTGGCCTAGTCTTTTCTTCTCCTTGAGCTTCCTTTGTGTTCTTGCTCTCAAATACTACTTCTCAATAATTGGGGAATTAATTATTCCCTCTCATTTCTGAATGTAAGATCCTTGTATTTTAATTCATTCGATGGGTACTTATGATTAGATGAAAGAAATTTTAATGTGTCCCTATTCCATTGTTCATTTCTCAACCAATATTCTTCCCTTCCCTTTTCCTGCCATATAGTCGTAGTCATACAGCATGGGAACTGACCCTTTGGTCCACAGGTTCACTCATTCACACCAATCATGTTCCCAAGCTAAACTAGTTTGCTTGTGCTTGGTCCATATCCTTGCAAACCTGTCCTATTCATGTATTTATCCAAATGCCTTTTAAATGTTGAAACTTTACCCATGTCCATCACTTCTTCTGGCAGTTCATTCCACACGCAAACCACTCTGTGTTAAAAAAAAAGATGCCCCTCATCCTCTTTAAATTTCCACTTCCGACCTTAAAAGTATGCACCCTAGTTTTGAACTCCCCCCAACCTAGGGAAAAGACCCTTGCTATTCACCTTATATATGTTCCTCATGACTTTATGCACCTCTATAAGGTCACCCCTCAACCTCCTATGGTCTCACGAAGAAAAGTCTCAGCCTAACCAGCCTATTTTTATAACTCAAACCCTCCATTTCCGGCAACATCTTGATTAATCTTTTCTGAATCCTCTCCAATTTAATAATATCCTTCCTATAACAGGGTGACCATAACTGTTCACAGTACTCCACAAGAGCTTCACCAACATCCTGTACAACCTCAACATGATGTCCTAACTCCTATACTCAGAGGTCTGAAAAATTAAGACAAAGTACTAAATGCCTTGCTAACTACCCTGTCTTACCTGTGACTCAAGTTTCAAAGAATTATGTACCTGAACTCCTTGGTGTCTCTGTTCTTCATCACTACCCAAGGTCCCTACCATTAAAAGTCCTGCCCTTATTTGTTTTACCAAAATAAAATACCTCACAATTACATAAACTCCATCTGCCACTCCTCAGTATTGAACCAGTTGATCAAGATCTCTTTGTAATCTGAGATAACCTTCTTCACTATCCACTATACCACCAATTTTGGCGTCTTGCACAAATTTACTAAGCATGCCTCCTATATTTCATCCTATACTTCAAACTAAAGTGGACCCACTACCAAGCCCTGTAGCACACTGCTGGTCACAGGCCTCCAATCCAAAAGACAACACTTCACCACCACCACCCTCTGTCTCCTACCATCCAGCCAATTTTGTATCCAATTGGCAAGGTCATCCTGAATCCCATGTGATCTAACTTTATTAATTAGTCTACCAAGTGGAATCTTGTCAAAGGCTTTATGAAAGTCTTTGTATATCATGTCTATTGCTCTGTCCTCATCAATCTTTTTGGCTACTTCTTCAAAAAAGTCAATCAGGTTTGTGACACATGATTTCCCTCATACAAAACCATGCTGACTATCCCTAATCTGTCCTTGCCTCTTCAAATGCTTATAAATCCTATCTTTCAGAATCACATCCAACAACATGACCACCACCAATGTCAAACTCATAGGTCTGTAGTTCCCAGGCGTCTCCTTCCCAGACTTTCTTCAATAAAGATGCAACATGAACCAGCTCTCCAGTCCTCCAGCATCTCACTCCTGGTTATTGATGATACTAATTTCTCTGTTAGACCCCACAATTTCTTTCCTAACTTCCCACAACATCCTGGGATACTCCTGATCAGGTCCCGGAAATTAATCCACTTTTACATTTTCTAAGACCCCACCACTTCCTGTTATATAATGTGAACGGTTCTCAGAACATCAGTATTTATTTCCCCAAATTCTCTAGCCTCCATTTCTTTCTCCACAGTAAAAACTGATGTGAAATATTCATTTAGTATCTGTCCCATCACCTGAAGTTCAACACATACGCAACTTCGTTGATCTTTAATGGGCCGTATTCTCGCTCTTTTGAGTTGCTCTTTTGATCTTAAAGTACTTGCAAAATCTCTTAGGAAATAACCTTGGTGGATAAGGTTCATCCAAATCCCTCTTTGCCTTCCTGATTTTCCTCTTAAAAATGCCCCTAAACTCTTTACACAGTTCAAGAGATTAATTTGATCCCAGTTGTCTATATCTTATCTGTCTATATTTGATTCTTTTTATTCTTGGCGAGAACCTCAATATCTATACTCAACCATTATTGCCTACTCTTATCAGCCTTACCCTTCACTCTAACAGGAACATAATGCTTCTGAACTCTTGTTATCACACTTGTCAGTTATCTCTTTACCTGTGAACAATCTATGCCAATTAAACTTCTTGTCTCATACCATTAATATTTGCCTTACTCCAATTAAGACATTTAACTTTTATTGAAGTTTTATCCTTTTAAAGCTAATCGAATTATAATCACTTGTCCAGCTGGGCTTATATTCTCCAGAATTTAAAATGTGAAGTGATCTCATTGAAATATATAAGATTCTTGAAAGCTTAGATGCTTCAAGGTTGATTCCACAAGCTGGAGAAAAAAAAATGGATACACAGTCTCTGGATAAGGAGTTGTCCTTCAGGACTGAGATGTGGAGAAATTTCTACTCTGTGAGTTGTGAATCTTTGGAATTCTCTATGCCAGTGTATTGTGGGTGCTTCACCATTGAATACACATAACGTTAAGATTTGTTGTCTCCAAAAGAACTAAGGGATTTGGGGAGCGGGTGGTAAAATGGACTTAGCCTTTGGTCATGCTGAGTGGCGGAGCAAGCTTGTCAGGCTCACTGGCCTACTCTTGCTCCTATTTCTCATGTTCTTATCATGAAAAATCAGAGGTGATCATGTTTGTTAAAGGGCCAAGTGAGACAGATTTATTCAAAAATGCCTCATACTTCTGGTTTAGTACATAAAAATACTGTCTAATCAGACCTATGATAGAGCGATGAAATACATAGAACAAGAATTGAAATGAACAAAATTAATATATAAACCAAACGTTGCAGAGATTAGAATCAACTTTGTGATGTTCCTTTCATTTAATCTGTTGCAAAGTTAGTAGGGAGGACCTTTGTCCCTGCCTCTCAGTTTTGGTGTCAGGATAAAGATGGAAATGCCAGTTCCAGACTGAAAATGTGTTGCTGGTCAAAGCACAGCAGGCCAGGCAGCATCTCAGGAATAGGGAATTCGACGTTTCGAGCATAAGCCCTTCATCAGGAATGAGAGAGAGTAGCCAAGCAGGCTAAGATAAAAGGTAGGGAGGAGGGACTTGGGGGAGGGGCGATGGAGGTGGGATAGGTGGAAGGAGGTCAAGGTGAGGGTGATAGGCCGGAGTGGGGTGGGGGCGGAGAGGTCAGGAAGAGGATTGCAGGTTAGGAGGGCGGTGCTGAGTTGAGGGAACCGACAGAGACAAGGGGGGGGGGAGGGGAAATGAGGAAACTGGAGAAATCTGAATTCATACCTTGTGGTTGGAGGGTTCCCAGGTGGAAGATGAGGTGCTCCTCCTCCAGCCAACCTGCCCCCTGGGTGTTCCTGACCAAAACAGCCAATTAAGAGACTGTAATTAGATGGTGCTCATGGAGACAAAGGGCAGGTTAGGGCTAGAATTCTCCAGAGTTGGGCAGTCAATCAGAATGGCCAAAGTTCTGGGTACCAGGTGAGGTGGAAGGCCAGGAGAACACGAGGGTATCTCAAGATGGAGGTGCCCTCTGAAGATCTTAGAAAACTTAATAGCAAAAGATGGCCACAGTTGCCAGGTTGTCATTGTGGAGAAGGGTTTTGGATGGCCTGTAGTTGTTGCTATTAATCTTTGACAATCATGGCTGCCTGGAGGGGGGGGGAGGGGGAATATTTAATGAGGCTCTTCCGCCCTCCGCTGTTCAGCAACAAACCATGTAGCAGTGAATCTTTGAAAGGGAGGCTAGAACATAGTCATTTATAATTCCCCATGAGAAGGTGGTGATAAGCTGCTTCAATCACTGTTGAACCATAAGAGCTACAATCTCCAGCATTTGTTGTTTTAAGTGCAGATTGCAGCATCAAATTACCCATAGTGTCCAGGGATGTGCAGGCTAGATGATTTGCATGCGAAATGCAGGGTTGCAGGGGTGAGATAGGAGGTGTGATGGTCTTTGGGTAGGGGGAGCTCAATGGACTGAATGGCCTTTTACCACACTGTAAAGATTCTATGATTTTTAACCGCTGCAGGCCTCACTTTCTTAGATTTTAATGGCTAGGTGGTGTGTTTGTTAAGCATATTAAATCAGCTAAGCCTCTCTGTTGCTAGTCAGATGGATATCCTAGTTTCTTTACTGTGTTCCCACTCAAGTGTTAATATTGGGCTTTATCAATTCTTGAAGTCAGTAATCCTTCCCCAACTAGTAGTTGCATATCTGGGCTACTGTTCTGATCTTGTATCATCCTTCACTTGCCACGGTGTTCTTTTCTTGCATATCTCTTCTCTACCAAACATGCAAACATAGAAATCATCGACACTTTATGATACCAAGAAAGCCATTTGGCCCCATTGTGTCAGTGCCAGCCTAATCCCACTTGCTTCTGTGTTCCTGCTGGTCATGGCTTTTTAAGTAGACTCCCATTGTGCATTTTAAGCACAATAGGCAGTAAATTTCAGATCTCTACCACATCTGGTGAAATGAAGTTTTCTCATCTCCCTCTAATTACTGTTTTGAACCCTCTGTCTTGACTTCTCATAATTTTATGCACCTCAATTAAGTCCTCAGTCCTTGTTGCACGCCAAGGAAAATGATCTGTCTTTCCAATATTTCCTCAAGGTTAAATTTCTCTATTCATGAAAATATCCTTGTAAATCTCCTCTGCAGTGTCTTGAGCTCAAATATACATTTCCTGTATCATGGGCAGAACTGTTTACAATGTCCAAGTTATTGCTTGACTAGCTATACAACCATGAGTTAGCACAGAAGGCCACTATTTGACCTATCTTATCCATGCTGACCCGAAGACTAGGTGCCCTTGTAATTTCACTTTCCTGTGCACAGCCCATAGCCCTGCAGCTTATAGCATCTAAAGAGTTGAAAGAGTTTAGGGTCTCGGCCTCCACCATTAACTCAGGTTGCAGATTCTAGACACTCCCCACCCTCTGCGTAAAAACAAAAAGTTTTTCTCAGGTCTCCTTGAATCTTTCTGCCAATAGTTTTGAGGTACAGTTCTAGCATAACCTTTGTACTCATGTTCTGTACATCAGCTACTGAAGGGAAGCATGACATATGCCAGTGTACTCAAACAGTTTCCTGATTTGGCCCCATTTTAATGCCTTAGATTTAGTATGAGCCCAGAGTGAAAGCTTGGTGGTATGAAGTCTGTAGAGTGGAAGTGAATGAGGGGTGAGTTAAGTTGAAGGGGGAGGGCTGATTTGATTTCTGTTGGATATGGTGGGGATGATGTGATATGCACTTCCTGGGCCAGAATATTTCACTGCTTGACAGGGCAGGATAAGGGGGTAAATGTGTGGAATCACAGGAGTTCAGTGGCAGAGGACTGATGAAATTACAGGCTATTACGCAAATATTAAACACATCTTTTCATGGAGTGTTTTAGCAACAGCCTTAGAAAGTAGGCTATTAAGGCATAATCATCAATAGATGAAAACACTATGATTTAAAGAGATCTTGCAACTTATAGAAAGCAGTCCAAACTCCACAGCAGCCATTGCTGCCTTGGATCCCGTGACCCGAAGATCTCATCTAGGAACCTCACTGAGGACAGCAGACCAATGTTTAGAAAGCGAGTAAAAAATGAGGTCTGCAGATGCTGGAGATCACAGCTGCAAATGTGTTGCTGGTCAAAGCACAGCAGGCCAGGCAGCATCTCAGGAATAGAGAATTCGACGTTTCGAGCATAAGCCCTTCATCAGGAATTATTCCTGATGAAGGGCTTATGCTCGAAACGTCGAATTCTCTATTCCTGAGATGCTGCCTGGCCTGCTGTGCTTTGACCAGCAACACATTTGCAGCAATGTTTAGAAAGCCCCCCTCCAGCAACGTTTTTCACCAACGTATCAAACCACTCCCTTTAAGCCATGAGGTCTCTCTGTTCCTGCACATAATTTAGAATGCCCTATATATTGTGTATTCGCTTGTCTTGTTACATTCCCAACTTGCTGTATCTGAGACTTTTCTCCAGATTAATTCCATTTTGGACTTTTCAGTCCAACTACCAGATGACCTACATTCATAGCCCAAATCTTTGATCATCCCTGTCAACCATACTGCCTGCTTTATATCACATGAAAACCTTTGCATCCTATCCACCACATTATAAATGTGATTATTATGTGAACTATAAAAAGCAAGCTATCAAATACTGAATGCAAAGCAAGGCCACTGGTTACAGCTGTTCAGTTGCAAAAGCATCTACCAATGGCTACCTCTTTCTTCATGTCAGTAATTTAATTTTAGATCAAATTTGTCACTTTCCCTTGGATCCCAGATGCTTCTACTTTTCTGTCCAGTTCAGGTAAACTGCACTCGCTGCCTTTTTCAAACCTAATTACTTGCTTCACAAAAATTTCAACTATTCGTCAAATATGGTTATCCTTAAAAATTCTAGGCTCACTTTCCTTAATTAATCTGTACATTTCCAAATGAATGCTTGTACCATCTCCCAGAATAGAATCTGAGAGTATAAAATTGATTTATTGGTTGTGATTCTGCAAATGGACATTATTTGTGAAATTACTCAGACAGCCAAATTAAGATTGCCAACAGGGTTCAGAGTGTGGCAGACTTGGATCTGCTGAAGTTGCACACATGGGCTTTTTATTGCAGACGGAGAAGACATGTAGGCACACTGTGCCTGTTTCAAAGTAATAAAACCAACAAGAGCCATTCTCTCTCATTCCTCAGGGCCATGTCTTGATCAAACAGTATTCACCTACCTGGATTAGGTTTACACAAAGCTTGGCAGCTGACTGTCAGTCATCATCTAACTGGTACATTCTTCATGCTAGTGCCTCTACCAATCACAGTCCACTTGCCAAACAATCAGCGCTATATTCTTGTACAGCTTAAAATTATTGTTCCCTTTTACATTGATATCCTTGCAAATGACCTGATAGGTTCAGGGGGAAAAGATTTAACCAGTTGTCTTTTTGATCGACAAAATTTCATAAATTGACTCCAATAATCAGAGCGTGGAATGCCCTGCCTGCAACAATAGTAGACTCACCATCTTTAAGGGCATTTAAATGATCTTGGATATACATATGGATGTTAATGGAATGGTGTAGGTTAGGTGGGCTTCAGATTGATTTCACTGGTCGGCACAAAATTGAGGGCCGAAGGGCTTGTACTGCACTGTAATGTTCTACATTCTAATTTGCCCCCAACTGAAATTATGCTCATTGGCCTAGCTCCCATCTTAAACATTCCTAAGCACTTGAGACCATCTGCCCTCCACCTTTTCCCTCCCTGGTTTTTGTTTAGGTTCATCAGTGTGCGTGCAGTCTGGATCTCTCCCCAGGCTCATCATTTCACATTTTGAAGTCTGCATTCTCAGCTGGATTTCTCCCATTGCACATACTCTGCAAACCATCATTATAAACTCCTGCAGCTTCCCTGCTGAATTATACATAATTCAGTATAATACAAGGGGAAGGAGAAAAAGACAGTAAAGAATAGCAAAAAGGGAGAGAGAGAAATAAAGATACAATCAGAATGCAAGGGAAAGAAGGAGATAACAAAAGAGACCAATGTAAGAGAGGATTTATCATTGAAAGTGTGACAGAAGATCCACCAGTTACATTTATTTTTTTACAAGGCTACTGAACAGAAATTCTCAATACAGGGTTTGCAGTAAGATTTGGTTTTATTTTGTACAGCGAAGAATTTTAAATTCAATATACACTAAGTCCAATTTGAGTTTATGTTTTCTTAATTCCTCAGCCAGAAACTGGATCATAAAAAAATCCAAAGTGTTCAGTCTGTGATGGAGGCCAGTGTCCTGTGAGCTTGATGCTAAATATTTAGTTAAATTTGAGTACAATGAAACAAGGCTCAAATTAATGACTGGTCATCTGTCACTCTGGTGTATTAAGAAAAACAAAATGTAGGCAATTTATTGAGATTCATGCCATACCTGTAACTAACTGATATGTTTTCGTACTAGATTCTCATTTTACTGATGTACTAACAACGAGGAAGTTGGCAAAAGTTGGAATTAGAAATTAAATTTGAAAATAATTTGTTGTATGGTTGAATGTTGATTAAAATAGATTGTTAAAGACTCCTTCATTTTCTCTAATTGATCTGGGTCCTTGCCTATTGGTGATGGGCCAGTTGCAGCATTTACAGCCTATATGAAAGACCAGCCCTTTGGCACAATCCCTCCAGAAGACTTGGCGCCCAGCACAAATATAGAATTTTGAAACATCGTGTTCATCAGGGTAGAAACCATCGCGTTTGTTGTAACACCATGTTGGATCATAATATGTCTTAAATTGAGGCCGTGTACAACACTTGCATTCTTGATCAAAGATCTGGTTTTCACCACAGCGTTCATGCACAGCTATCTTAGCACAGCGGTAGAACTTGGTTATGTCTGTTGGGTCAGGGTAAATGCCAATATCTTTATTGGCACACCATCCCTGATCAATATCTGCAGGTACTCTACGACTGTTTTCCATGTTCAGTTTTCCACAGCCTGGAAAGGAAAAACATTTTTTTAAGATTCTCCACAGTGTGGAAACAGGCCCTTTGGCCCAACAAGTGCACACCGACCCTCCGAAGAGCAACCCACCCAGTCCCATTCCCCTACATTTACCCCTGACTAATGCACCTAACACTACGGGCAATTTAGCATGGCCAATTCACCTAACCTGCACATCTTTGGACTGTGGGAGGAAACCAGAGCACCCGGAGGAAACCCATGCAGACACGGGGAGAATGTGCAAGCTCCGGACAGACAGTTGCTTGGGGTGGGAATTGAACCCAGGTCCCTGGCTTTGTCATGCAGCAGTGCTAACCACTGAGCCACCATACCACCCCAAGGGAAATGATGACCAATTTCTCTCAGCGCAGAATTAATAACATTTAGATTGACTAAAAACAATGAAATTTGAGTCTGAAAGATTTATCATCACTTGCGTTTTACATGAATAGTACAGTAAAATACAGTGAAAGGCTTCAACTGTTGCCACAATATGGCACCATTTTGAATGGTTTAAGATGAAACAGGTATAATTGTTTCCATTAAATAATAATTATATCTCAATGGCAGTGAGATAGAACAGTTGAACTCTTTATTACTTGATTTCTCCACTGTGCTCTTGAATATTTGCAGAAGATATTTCTTTCATGGATTCTGCTTTGTAAGAACCTGTAACTGTTACCAGTGAATGAGGTAAAACTTCAGAGACTCCAGTTTGGGGTTTTGGAAATTCAGAGCTGAAAATGTGTTGCTGGAAAAGTGCAGCAGGTCAGGCAGCATCCAAGGAGCAGGAAATTCGACGTTTTGGGCATAAGCCCTTCATCAGGGATCAGGCTTATGCCCAAAACATCGAATTTCCTGTTCCTTGGATGCTGCCTGACCTGCTGCGCTTTTCCAGCAACACATTTTCAGCTCTGATCTCCAGCATCTGCAGATCTCACTTTCTCCCCGTTTTGGAAATTCAGCCCTTTAAGTCTACTGAAGCTAATAACGTTTGCCATTATGACCACTACTCCATAACCAGGAAGAAAATCAAAAACTTTAAAAACCACTGTAAGCATCTATTTACATTGTCTGTTTCACACAATCCTAGAATTTATGATCAGTTGGAAGTTATCTTTGCTGGAGCTAGGCAAACACCTTAAAAATGGATCATATTTGGCAAGTTTTAAATGTATTTATCTTGATTTTATTGTCATAGTAATAGTTATAAAAGAAATATTTTATAGTAAATTAGTGTGGCACATTATTGGTAACTTATGTCAATTTAGCACACAGTAATATCCCACAAATTGCAGTGGGACTAATGGTCAATTAATAGTGTAAAAGGTAAAATAATGTATTTCCTGTCATAACAAACCGGTTGGAGATACCTCTAATAACAGAAACACTTGAATTATAGTGATCAAGAGTACACATATTTTATAACAGCAATTTCAAAAATGGGAAATCTAATGAACCCAAAAAAATAAAGTTGCCTGGACAAGCCAGCCTTACTAATCAAGCTACGTATCTGAAAGTGCTGGAATTGAGGAAGTGAGTGAATTCTGGTGCCCAATAATCCACTTTGACTGTGTTGCTTGAGCATTGCTGTTTGAAATGTAAACACGCTAACGGGATGGTGTTATAATTGTGACAGAAAGAATATATTGCCTGTCACACTGAAAGTATAAATGTGGTGATCAATTGGCAAAATGGACAATTGTTTCTATTTTGTATAGCTGCCCAGAATAAAAAGAGATTTACACCAGGCTTCTGTAAACTCATTATATCCAAAATAAATTTCCAAAAAGGAGGCAAACATTGAGTTAACAGCTAAGCTTACGGAAAGCAAGCATGGAATGAGCTGCCAGAGGAAGTGGTGGAGGCTGATACGCTTAGAACGTTTAAAAGGCATGTGGATGGGTTTATGAATAGGAAGGGCCAAGTGCTGGCAAATAGGACTAGATTAGGTTAGGATATCTGTTTGGCATGGATGAGTTAGACTGGATGGCCTGTTTCTGTGCTGTACATGTTTATGAATTTATGACACACAGAACATGAAAAATCAACATTCTCTGCAGAGATATTATTTAAAGAGAAAGGGGAAAAAACCAACTCCTGTCAGGATCTGTAAACAAGAGATAGAATGTGATGACTTTTCATGATTTAACACATTTCCTTTGAAATCAAAACACTGATAACTGTAGACTGACATTTAGGCCTGATACCCAATCAACCAGGCTTCAAGGCTTTGGAAAGTGTTCACAGTACAGCTTTTCTGATTTTACAAAGAAGTCAGAAACATTGATAGACAATTTGGAAACTTTCTCAGATTCACAGGTACTTCTACTGAGAAAAGGAAAGAGGCATGTAATTTGGGGTGTCTTCCTTACCATCTACGTATATATCTGCAAAATAGAAAACTAATTCCAGAAAGTGTTGCTAGGTAACCATTAGCATCGAGGCCCCATTGTCTTTTCAATACCAAGTCTACGGTAATTAGGGGCCATAAAACCCCATTGTTTATTTCCTTAATTTCCTTACTTGCCTTTTATCCACAGTCACTTGATTTTTCTGGAAACAGCAGGAGCCTCTCAGGCATGTTAAGCTATTGACTTCATTCCTTAATAAAACTACTTGTTAAATTCGTTTCAATCCAGAAAATGTCCAAATTGCTGCATGTCTTCCAACTATTTCATGTAGTCCTTTAAATATAAACATGTATTACCAATGACAGCAGATGGTTTTAGCATGTAATTACTGGTACCAAGCATGTAATTACTCCATGAGGTCAAGGAGAAGTCTAATGGCAAAGGAAGGGCCGTGAAGGGGCCTGATGCAGACATGTCAAAGAGACCAGGCAATTCTTCAATGGGCCAGCAGCATAAAGGCATGAAATGGATGGTGAAAGGAAAAACGGAAGTACACATCTGCAGTGAGTTCACCAGCTGTGGACCAGACTCAATGTCTTTTGAAAAACACAGATCCAAACTTCCTGACCCATTAAAAAGCTCTGAAAGGAGTTTACTGAGTCATAAATTGAGGCAATTAGCTTCCTTCCCCATTAAATCTGTCATCTGCAATTATTTGTATTCCCAGTGAGTTCATCACACTATTTATTCCAAACTCCAGCCATTTCTCAGCCAATACATTCATCCTTGCAATATATTGCCTTCCTATCCCAAATATAATGTGAAAAAAAAACTTATTATCCAATTTGTTGTCAAGATTTCATCAATGATTTAGATGCGGGCATCAGAGATACAGTTAGTAAGTTTGCAGATGACACCAAAATTGGAGGTGTAGTGGACAGAGAAGAAGGATACCTCAGATTACAACAGGATCTTGACCAGGTGGGCCAATGGGCTGAGAGGTGGCAGATGGAGTTTAATTCAGATAAATGCGAGATTCTGCATTTTGGGAAAGCAAGTCGTAGCAGGACTTAAACACTTAATGGTAAAAACAATGACTGCAGATGCTGGAAACCAGAGTCTAGATTAGAATGGTGCTGGAAAAGCACAGCAGTTCAGGCAGCATCCAAGGAGCAGGAAAATCAACATTTCGGGCAAAAGCCCTTCATCAGGACCTAAGGAACAAAGAGACCTTGGAGTGCAGGTTCATAGCTTCTTGAAAGTGGAATCGCAGGTAGGTGGGATAGTGAAGAAGGTGTTTGGCATGCTTTCCTTTATTGGTCAGAGTATTGAGTACAGGATTGGGAGGCCATGTTGCGGCTGTACAGGACATTGGTTTGGCCACTGTTGGAATATGTGTGCAATTCTGGTCTCTTTCCTATCAGAAGGGTGTTGTGAATCTTGAAAGGTTTCAGAAAAGATTTACAAACATGTTGCCAAGGTTGGAGGATTTGAGCTACAGGGAGAGGCTTAACAAGCTGGGGCTGTTTTCCTGAAGTGTCGGAGGCTGAGGGGTAACCTTATAGAGGTTTACAAAATTATAAGGGACATGGATAGGGTAAATAAACAAAGTCTTTTTCCTGGGGTCGTGGAATCCAGAACTAGAGAGTTTAGGTTTAAGGTGAGAGGAGAAAGATATAAAAAAGACCTAAGGGGCAACTTTTTCACAGAGAGAGTGGTACATGTATGGAATGAGCTGCCAGAGGATATGGTGGAGGCTGGTACAATTGCAACATTTAAGAGGCATTTGGATGGGTATATGAATAGGAAGGATTTGGAGGGATATGGGCTTGGTGCTGGCAGGTGGGACTAGATTGGGTTGGGATATCTGGTCAGCATGAACGGGTTGGACCGAAGGGTCTGTTTCCATGCTGTACATCTCTATGACTCTATTTGAGATCTCTCTGCCTGTAAATGCTGTGTCTGTTCACTTCCCTTCACTTCACCTGATGAAGGAGCAGCACTCCAAAAGCTTGTGACTTTAAATAAATCTGTTGGACTATAACCTGGTGCTATGTGATTTCTGACCTTGTTCACCCCAGTCCAACACCTGCACCTCCACATCATGGTTATCATTGACACTACAAACTGCCATCTCAAAATGGAGAGGATTTCCAAGAAAATCATGCATAACGACACACAAGGTTTTGCAGAGATGGAAGAAAGCAGAGAATATCCAAAAAGGACAACAGATCATGAACCCACTCAAGTTGATCTACAACACAGACTACACTGAGAGACTCTACCATTATACCTCTAGCACACTCCTCAATCATTTCATCCATCAGCTCTACAGCAGACACCACAACCTTGAAATCAAGATTAGATTAGATTCCCTACAGTGTGGAAACAGGCCCTTCGACCCAACAAGTCCACACCAACCCTCCGAAGGCAACCCACCCAGACCCATTCCCCTACATTTACCCCTGACTAATAAACCTAAAACTACAGGCATTTTAGCATGGCCAATTCACCTAACCTGCACATCTTTGGGCTGTGGGAAGAAACCGGAGCACCCAAAGGAAACCCACACAAACACAGGGGGAATGTGCAAACTCTATACAGACAGTTTCCCAAGGCAGGAATTGAACCCAGGACCCTGGTGCTGTGAGGCAGCAGTGCTAACCACTGAGCCACTGTGCCATCCTAAGATGGAGTCCATATTTTCAGCTTGTGCTCAGGATACAGCCGATCAGCTACGAGACACTGCCAAGCAGATGACGCAATTGAACTCCACCACCTACATGCACACCAAGAACAGGAAACTGGAGAATTTTGGCAGCACCACCAGCAGTAACCAAGCCTCCCCTAGTACCATCGCTGAAACTGGTACCACCGGTAATCCATTATCAACACCTTTCAACCAGGCAAAATCAAAGTTCTCAGCTGAGGCTCAATTTGTGCCCAACTACCAAAATAGATCCCATTGGTCTCATGGCAGACCCAGAGAAGTTCATCAGACAGAGGTGGCTCCCGGAATTCTTCCACAAACCCCAGGATGTCAGCAGCACAATGAGACAAACAATGAACCAGAACTGTTGACAGAAAGATCTGTAATGCAGTGACCAAAGAAGAAAGAGTCAATTTGGACCCCTCCGGAAGGCCACTGCCCCAGGCTCGACATGTTTTTCGAGCCGTCAGGAGATATAGTAACATCAGATTCATCAGCTGCATTCACAAGGAAATGCAGAACATCACCCAAACACAATGCAACACCATCCAGACTCTTAAACCCAACTGTAACATGGTCATCAAACCAGCAGACAAAGGGGCAGCTGTTGTCATTCAGAATAGAACAGACTACTGCAAAGTAGTGTACCAAAAACTGAACAACCAGGAACACGACACCAACTACCTGCCGATCCGACCAAAGAACATACACCTCAACTGAACAGACTTATCAAGACTTATAATCCAGAGCTTCAGAGTTTCTTATGCACTCTCATCCTACATACTTCTCACATAGCAGACTTCTACTGCCTTTAGAAGATACTCAAAGCCAACACACCCAGATGTCCCATCGTATCAGACAACTGTATCATGTGTGAAAACCTCTCTGACTATGCTGAGGGCATGTTGAAACCCACTGTACAAGGAACCCCCAGCTTCTTTTGGGACACTATAGATTTCTTACAGAAATTCAGCTCTCATGGACCAGTTGAATCAGGAACATTCTTCATCACAATGGACATTTTGGCACTCTACACCAACATCCCCCATGACAATGGCATCGCTGCAATAGCTTCAGTATTTAGCATCAACAACTGCCAATCTCCGAGTACCATCCTACAACTCATCTGCTTCATCCTTGCCAACATCTTCATCTTCGACAACCGTTCTTCATCCAGACACATGGAACAGCCCACGGGGACCAAATATATAATAATAATAACTAGGAACAGGAGTAGTCTGCCTGGCCCTTCGAGCCTGCTCTGCCATTCAATAAGATCATGGCTGATCTTTTCATGGACTCAGATCCACTTAGCTGTGCTCTCACCATATCCCTTAATTCCTTTATTGTTCAAAAATAATTTAACTTAGCTATAACACGCCTACTGACCTAGCGTCAACTACTTTACTGGGCAAGGAATTCCTTAGATTAACAACCCTCTGGGTGAAGTTCCTTCTCAATTCAGTCCTAAATCTGCTCCCTTTAATCTTGAGGCTGTGCCCTCTTGTCCTAGCTTCACCTGCCAATGGAAATATCTTCTCTACTTCTATCTTATCTATTCCCTTCATAATTCAATATGTTTCCGCAAGATTCCCACTCATTCTCCTGAATTCCAATGAATATAATCCCAATTTACTCAGACTCTCCTCATAAGCCAACCCCCTCAACTCTGGAATAATCCAGTGAACCTTCTCTGCATCCCCTCCAGTGCCAGTACATCCTTTCTCAAGTAATGAGACCAAAACTCATTCAGTACTCCAGGTGTGGCCTCACCAGCACCTTGGACAACTGCAATATAACCTCTCTGCTCTTAAACTCAATCCCTTTAGCAATGAAGAACAAAATTCCATTTGCCTTCCTAACTACTTGTACCTGCAGAGCAACCTTCATCCACTAGGACACCCAGGTCCTTCTGCACTGCAGCATGCTACAACATTTTACCATTCAATTAATAATCCTTTTTATTGTTACTCCTACCAAAATGTATCTTTGCCCACTCACTCAATGTATCTATGTTCTTCTAAAAAGTTTCACAGTCTCCTGCACACTTTGATCTGCCACTCATCTTAGTATCATCTGAAAACTTTGACACCCTACACGTGGTCACCAACTCCAAATCATCTATCTAAATTTTAAATAATTGTGGTTCCCAACACTGATCCCTGAGGCACACCACCAGTCACTGATTGCCAGCCAGAATAGCACTCATTTATCCCCACTCTTTGCCTCTGTTAATCAATCAATCCTCTATCCATGCTAATACTTCACCCTTAACACCATGTATCCTTATCTTATATAGTAGACTCTTATGCGGCACTTTGTCAAAGGCTTTTTGAAATCTAGGTACACTACATTCATTGGGTCCCCATTGTCCACCTTGCTCATAACATCTTCATAGAATTCCAAAAGATTTGTCAAGCGTGACCTCCCTTTCATGAACCCATGCTGCGTCTTCCCAACAGGACAGGTTCTATCGAGATGCCCTGCTATTTCTTCCTTGATAATAGGCTCAAGCATCTTCCCCACTACAGATATTAAGCTAACTGGTCCCCAGTATGCCAATATTTTCATGCACAAGTTCAAGCAACACATCTCTGCTTGCATAGGACTTCCAATGAGCGCTATACACAAAATACATTGATGACATTTTCTTCCTTTGTACTCATGGTGAGAAATCACTGAAACGACTACACAATGATATCAAAAGGTTTCATCCCACCATCAGACTTACCATGGACCATCCTTCAGAATCAGTCTGATTCTTGGTCACATGCATTTCCATCAAGGACAGACATCTCAGTACCACACTCTACTGCAAGCCCATGGATAACCTCAAAAAGGTTATTATTCTGTAGCTTCAACCATAAACATGTTAAAAAGGCCAACCCATACGAACAATACCTGCATATATATCAGGATCTGCTTAGATGATGAGGAATATGATAAACACCTAGAAATGCTGAAAGACACACTCCTAGGAATGGGATACGATGCTCAACTCATCAATTTCCAGTTCCAACATGCCACAGCAAAAAACTGCACCCACCTCCTCAGAAGACAGACATGTGATATGATTGACAGAGTACCCTTTGTCATCCAGTACTTCCCTGGACCGGAGAAACTACATCAAGTTCTCTGTAGCCCTCAACATGTCATCGATGACAACGAACATCTCACTAACGTTATCCCTACGCCTCATTTCTTGCCTTCAAACAACTGTCAAATCATGAACAAACCATTGTTCGCAGCAAACTACCAGCTTTCAGGACAACATCGACCACAACATCACACAACCCTGTCATGGCAATCTTTGTAAGACATGCCAAATCATTGATATAAATGCTACCATCATATGATGTAGCACGATGAACCACGCACTGACAGATACTCATGTGATTCAGCCAATGGTGTCTACCTCATATATTGGCAGGGAAGGATGCTCTGAGGCATTATTTATTGGAGAGACCATGCTGACACTATGCAACAATCGCCAGACAGGAATGTTCCCTCCCATTCAAGGAATACATCGGTGGTCAAGGACATTCAGCTTCTGATCTTTGGGTAAGCGTTCTCCAATGTGGCCTTTGCGATACACAATAAGACAGAATCGCTAAGCACAAACCGCCTGAACCTTGATCTTGGGTTCATGTTGCACTATGTGTGACCCCACCATACTGTTCTGTATTTATAAAATTTTCCTTATTGTTCTGTCTTCACACCCTCACCTTGATAACTTGTTATGATCTCTCTACCTTAATTAGTTTGTACAGTTTGAATTACTTGTCACTTTGTTTAGACTGTTGGCATGTGACTCTTACATCTATCATGTTATTCTAGCCATTGGGTTTGTCTCCAGCACCATTTTATTTTTATCTTTTAGTAATTATCTCTCTGCCTCAATTAATCAGATCATAAGTCATACCTTCACTTGCTATTCAGCTGTTGACACTTTACTCACACCATCTGACACTTTTGATCACCTGCAAATACTTATTATTCAGCCTGTCAACAATCCACTCACACTATTTGTGTTATCTTCTGATCTTTCCACCTAGAAATTCTGTGCCTAAACGTTTCCCTCCACTTCACCTGATGAAGGAATAGTGCTCTGAAAACTTATGATTTCAAATAAACCTGTAAGACGATAACTTGGTGTTTTGTAACTTCTGACTTTGTCCACTCCAGTCCAACACTGCCACCCGCACATCATTTACAAATTGAGGTGCAGAGTATAAAAGCAAGGAAATGATACCACACCTCAACATACCATTGGTCAGACCATGTTTGGAATCTTGTGTTCAGTTCTGGGCACCTTATTTAAGGGTGGATGCTAAAGGCCTGGAGAGGGTACAAAGGAGATATACCAGAATGGTACCAGAAATGAGGGCATTTAGGTACAAAGAGAGATTAGAGAAATGGGGTTTATTCTCCTTGGAGCAGTAAAGATTATGAATCTTAGAATTAGATTTTACTGTCACATGTACTCAAGTATCGGAATACATGACTGCAGTGAAAAGTGCACAAAGTTGCTATTTTCCGGCGCTATCTTGGTTACAAAGAAATTTTTAAAGCCCAGCAGGAATAAAGGAAAGCCAAAAGGTAAGCAAAGTATCTTAAACCTGTGTCTTCTGCCCATAAAAGTGTTTGGAACCACCGATGCTAGCAGCTGGGCCTAGCCACGGCCTAGAATTAGGCCTGGACCTGGTATTTCAATCAGCCTGTGGGTGAACAGTCACATTCCTGCTGCTGTTGTTGCTATTGCTGCCACCTCTGATTGCTGGTGGAGCTTTGCTAATGCTGCCAACCCTGGTGTTCAAAATTATGAACAACTTTGACAGGATAAAGGAGGATTTTCTGTTCCCACTAGTTGTATATCAGTAACTGGGGGTCGTAATTCCAAGATTGTCAGTGAGACTAGGAATGAGATTAGGAGATTAGGAGAAACTTCTTTACTCGAGAGTTTTTAGGATTTGGAATGTATTACCTGGGAGACTGGTCGAGGTGGATTCCTTGGGAGGTTTCAAAACAGGGCTGGATATACATTTGAAAGTGATGAATTTGGAGAGTTACAGAGAATGGTACTAGATTGGTAGCTCTTTTGGGAGCCAGTACAGGTACAATGGGTTGAGTGGCCTTCTTCTCTACTACAAAATTCTATGCTTAAGGCAATGCACATGACAATGGGCCAAGTGCTATAAATTGGGATTAGAACAGATGGATTCTGGGGATAGAATAGCAATTTATTGTCACTTGTATTTATGAAAATACAGTTAGATATGTATAAGTCATCATTATCTGGTGCCATTTTAATTGCCGAAATTATATTTTAAAAAAGTGAGACAAGTTAAAACAAAATTTGTCTGTTCCTCCTCCATTGCTTGATTACTGGCGTGGACACAATGGGCTGAAAGATCTTTCTCTTTGCTGTAAAATTCAAGTAGTCTACGGTGACACACAGTAGGGTCCTGCATATCAATCTTCAATTCCTGGAGTCCTCAGGCTGATACTGCAATGTTGGCAATCCTGCTCTCTGCTAACTTCACTTCAAAAAATTGCAGTCTATTTTGCCAGCACTAAGATCCAGAGAAACCTCTAGTATCTAGATTTTTAAATTGGTCTGTATTGAATCTCAGATCCACCAGCTCCATATCTAATCACCCAGCAGTGGCACAGGGGGCCTTAAAAGTAAGTTATTTGCCTCATACTGGCCAACTAGTCCCTTCTTGTTCTGGGACCTCCAGCAGCTGGTAGCAATGCTGACGGAAGGGTCCAAGCAAGGGAACTTGACCATCCAATACAGTCCTTTCTGAAACAAAGGTTGTCTTTGTCAGAAACAGGCCTCATGGTGAGAGGGAGGGACAGACAAAGGACTTCCTTAATCTGATGTAAAATATTCTTGAATTTACACAAATATTGTTTCCCTTGTATGATGTAAGAAGCATGCAATGTATAAATATGAATCAGTTTTGAGTTTAGTTTTTGAACTAATGGCACCTGGGTTTCAGTCTGTGTATATAATGGAATTTAATGATTAATGTGTCCATATTTCTGGAGCCATGTTCTTTTCTTGAAACCAGTTTGAAAGCATTTCTTTTCAGTTCACAAAGATCCTGGTGAAAGTTAGATGTATGAAACAGTTTCTCCCATAGAAAGCTGTTAGTTCAGAACTGTTAAGAAATAAGTTTTCTCAGTGTAAAGGTTTTAGTTGAAAGCTCCAGACCAGAAGTATTTAGTTAGAACCCTGAAGGAGTTATTTGAGGCTGTGAAAATCTAAGCTTAATTGTGTGACTAATCAAGGAAGAGGCTATTAAACAGTCAAAATGCGAACTAGAAGAAACATTTAAGTCAAACATATACATGTGATAGAGAAGCGATTCTCTCTAAGGCTAGAGTTTACATGACTGATCTAGTTCCCATTCTGCTCAATGTTAACCTAGGATGTTCATATTGAAGCATTCAGTCATGGTTACACCACTGAGTATCAAGGGAGTGATGGTTACATTTTCTCTTGTTAGAGATGGTCATTGTCTGACATGAAAGTTAGTTACCAAATATGAGCCCTGAATGTTGTCCAGGTCTTCATGTAATTAGACACAGATGCTTCATTACCTGAGAAGTCATGAATTATGCAATCATCAGCAAACATTGCTTTTGATCTTATAATGGAGGGAAGGTTTTTGATGAAACAGCTGAAGTTGTTTGAGTCTAGGTCACAATTTTGAACAACTCTTGCAGTAATGTATTGTGGCTGGGATGACTGATTTACAACAACCATTGCCATTCATAACTGAATATAATCATAGTCATACAGCATAGATACAAGACCCTTTGGTCCAACTAGACAACACTGACCATGTTACCAAATTAAAATAGTCCTGTCTGCCTGCATTTGGCCCATAACCATCCAAACTTTTCTCATTCATCTACGTACTCAAGTGTCTTTTAAATATTAAGTGTCCCCGAACTATCACTTCTTCTGTCAATTCATTCCACACACTAACCAGTCTCTGTATAAAAGAAAATTGCCCCCATGTCTTTTTTAAAGCTTTCTCCTTTTACCTTATGAATATGTCCCATAGTTATTAATTCCCCCACCTTAGGGAAAAGACCTTTGCTATTCACCTTTTCTATGCCCCTCATGATTTTATAAACCTCTGTAAGATTATCCCTCAACCTCCTATGCTCCAGTGAAAAATGTCCCAGTCTATCCAGTCTATCTTTATAATTCAAATTCTCCAATCCTGGCAACATCCTGGTAAATCTTTTATGAACCCTCTCCAATTTATTAGTATCCTTCCTATAGCAGGGAGACCAGAATGGCGCACAGTACTCCAGAAGAGGCCTCAAGCAATGTCCTGTCCAACTATAACGTGATATCTCAACCTCTATACTCAAAGATTTGAGCAATGAAGGCAAGTGTGTTAAATGCTTCCTTAACCACTCTGTCTAACTGTGGACTAACTGTCTAACTGTCGAACTGCAAATTTCAAAGAATTATGTACTTGAACCTCAAGGACTCTATGTTCTATGGCCTATGCTTAATTATATAAGTCCTGCCCTTGCTTGTTTTACCTTGCACTTCTCTACATCAAACTCCATCTGCCACTCCTCACTCCATTTACCCAATTGATTGAGATCGCTTTGTAATCTTAGATAACCATCTTCACTGTCCACTATACCACCAATTTTGGTATTTTGTGCAAACTTACTATGTCTCCTATATTCTCATCCAAATCATTTATATAAATGATAAACAAAAGTAAACCCAGTATCGAACACCATTGAACACATGAACACCATTGTTCACAGGCCTCTAGTCCATAAAGCAACCCTCTTCCATCACCCTCCATCTCCTACTGTAAAGCCAATTTTGTATCCAATTAAAAAGCTCACTCTGAATCCCATGTGATCTAACTTTACTAATTAGTCTACCATGCAGAACCTTATCAAAGGCTTTACTGAAATTTAAGTAAACACCATCTACCATTCTGGCCTCATCAAACTTTTTAGTTGTTTCCTCAAAAAACTCAATCAAGTTTGTGAGACATGGTTTCCCTTGCACCAAACCATCTTGAACATCCCTCATCATTCCTTGCCTCTCCAAATGTATGTAATCCTATCTTTCAGAATCACCTCCAACAGTTTACCCAGCACTGATATCAGACTCACAGGTCTATAGTTCCCAGGCTTCTCCTATTTCTCCTTCGCAGCCTTTCTTAAATAAAGACACAAAATTATCCTCCCTCCACTCTTCAGATACCTCACTCATGGCTATAGATGATATGAGTATTCCTGCTCGGGGTCCTACAATTTCCTCCCTAACTTCCCATGATATCTTTGGATACATTGATTAGCTCCTGGAGATTTATCCACCTTTGTTTTCTAAGGTCTCTAGAACTTTGTTTTCTGTAATGTGAACTGTTTTTAAAACATCAATATTTATTTCCTTGTGTTCCCTAGCCTCCATTTCTTTCTCCCCAATAAAAACTGAGGATGACCTTGTTGATCTTTAAGGGGCCCTACTCTCTCTATAGTTGCCCTTTTGCTCTTAATGTATTTATAGAATCTCTTTGGATTATCCTTAACTTTATCTGTCAAGGCTATCTCATATCTCCTCTTTGCCTTCCTGATTTCCCTCTTAAAGAATGCCCCGACACTTTTTATACTTTAAGAGATTCATTTGATCCTAGTTGTCTATATCTATGATTCTTTTTTATTCTTGACTCGAACCTCAATACCTTTATTCATCCATTGTTCCCTAATCTTAGCATACTTACCTTTCATTCTAACATGCACAAAATGCCTCTGAACTCTCACTGACACATTTTGAAAGCCTTCACTTGTCAGTCGTCCCTCTAAGTGTACTTCAATCAAATTTTGAAAGTTCTTGTCTCATAACATTAAACTTTGTCTTAGTCCAATTAAAAATTTTGCTCTTATGGAAGGCTTATCCTTTTCCGTAACTATTTTAAAGCTGATTGAAATATGATCACTCATCCCAAAGTGTTCTTTCTGATTAAGAACCATTCTCATCTGTCTATTTTCACTGCTATTTAGGATCCTCCCCCACCCCGACTCTTCCTCTCTAATAGTTTACAGGCTCCCAAAATAGAACTAGAAAATTTCCCTGTCTGGGTATTGATTCCTTTCCAGTTCAGGTGAAACCCATCCCTCTTGAACAGGTCTTTTCTAGCCAGAAGAAATCTCAATGATCCCTGCACATTGCACCACCTCTTCAACCATTGATTTATCTGTCTTATCCTTTTATTCCTTCGCTCATTAGAAGTTTGGGCAGGACTGCAGAGCTTAGATTTGAACCGTTTGTTGTGAGATCACTTAGTTTTGTCTATTTCATTCTGTTTACACTGTTTGGCATTCAAGTAGCTCTATATGGTAGATCCATCAAGTTGACACTTCATATGTGGGTAGGCTTGGTGCTGGTCCTGGCATGCCCTCCTGCATATTTCACTAAGCTAGGATTGTTCCCCTGGATTGATGGTAATGGTAGAGTGGGAATTTTGCTGGGTCATGAGTTTACAGTGTGGCTGAATATAACTTTGTTGCTGCTGGTATCCCACTGCACCTCACAGATTCCTAGTTGCAAGGTGCTGGATCTGTATAAAATCTAAGACATTGAGAAGGGCAATTGTGCTGTCCAATGTGATGGAGGGTACCTTTAAAGTAAAGGTGGGACTTCATTTTTTGCCGGAGTACTGGTCGTGTCCGAGCAGATGTGTTTGCTTTAGGTGGATTGGTCAGGATTAGGCCAATTACACTTCTCTTTCTTGTTGTTTCCTTCACCACCTGCCATAGGCCCAGACTAGTAACACTTCCTTTTGTACTCAGCCAGCTCAATTAGTAAGCTACTTAGAACATTGACATACGAATCCACAGTACATGCTGTGCCTTTGTTACCCTCAATACATCCTTCAAGTGGCATTCAACAGCCAATGTTAAGGATGCCCAGGGAAATTCCCTTCTTACTGCATTCCACTATGTTGCTAACTCTGGAGGTTGTCTTGTTGGTGGATTGACTGTGATCTGAGACACTGGCTGAATGGTATGATTCTGTGAGATAACTTTTCGACTGTTACTTGACTCATCTTTGAGATAGTACTTCAAGTTTGCCATAAGTCCCAAAGGAGGACTTTGCAGGGTTGACAAGGCTCCATGTGCCATTGGTTTTTTCCATACAATGGTGGATGTCAGGTGGTTTCTCCAGTTCAACTCCTTTTATCAGCTTTTCTGTGGGGAGGTACAATTCAGTAGCTTGCTTGACTAATTCAGAGGGCATTTCAGAGTCAACCATACTGTGTGTGTCTGAAGTCACATGTACAGCAGACTGGGGAGGGAGAGCAGATTTTCCTGTCAATACAGTGCATTAGTAAACCATTTACACCAAGGGGCAATATATGTAAATGGTTTCATTAGACTAACGTATAATTCCAGATGTATTCATTGAATGCAAATTTCACCATCTGCTATGGTAGAATACCAACCCATATCCATAGACCATTATCTTAGATCTCTGGATTACTAGTTCATTGACAATATCATTGATCTCTTTTAATCTGTGATTATGTTAAGAATATTACCTGAATTTATTTCAAGAAGCTTATTCAATCTGGTTGTTAGTGGAAGTACTCCCTGTTTGCAATGATTTTGAAAATCATCAAGATCTATCGTCCACAAAAATGCTCCTCCAAATTTGTTATCTTTCATCCATTTGACCTAAAATGATAAATTAACAATGTAGATGTCATTATTTCTTTTAATCAAAACTCTTATATTGTCTTCTGCATCTAGTTCGTTTTACATTTTTAATCAGGTCATCCTGAGATAGAGTGGTCCAAATCTATACTGGTTTTTGATATTTAAAAATTATTCATTAAGTGACATGCATGGGTGTCACTGCCAAGACCAACATTAACTGCTCACCCCCAAATGTCTTTGGGAAGGTGGTAGTGAACCACCTTCTTGACAAATTAAGAGGCTTACTAGACCATTCCATAACAGTGCTTGAGAGTTGATGAAACTGCTACTGGTTTAGAGTTGTGTATAGGTCTGGGTGGATAGGGGTGGCAGAGTTGTTTCACTGTTGAATGTTAATGAACCTATTAGGTTTTAATGACAATCTTACACTTATTATTGATACAGCCTTTTATTCCAACTGATTTTTTTTGAATGTTAGCTGAATTTTTCATGATAAGATTTGGATATTATGTTTTTGGATCATTAATCTGAGGTTCTCGATTATTCTTCCAGTAATTTAGCCACCACACCCATGCTTTTGGCAATACATGCAACATCAGGAGGAGGTCACCCACTCACCCGTGGTGATAACCCAACTGTGGCCCATCTTTTAGACCTTGGTTTCACATAAATCACAATTGTCTGTCTCAATGTAAGGTGTGGGTTTGGCCCAGTGGGATTTGGGGTCTTGTGCAGCATTGGAACAATGGTGTGGTGTCTCTGTGGTGTCTGAAAAATGCCACTGTTTGTTCTCAAAATACTTGTAAGTCCCTTCTTGTGTTTGTGAAAGGAAGTGTATCTTCTATGTTACATAAATCCCGTTGGGTGTGAAATTATTCGAGCTGTCTATATCTAACTATCTATTAAAGGACATGAATGCCATGTTTTTGTTTTTTACACGTACCTCCTTTTCTTCACCTTAGGCCAGCTATTGAGAATGCGGATGGCTTTCTTCAATTCTGGTGTTGTGGATCCTGAGCTGACTAAACCATCCAATGCTGGATCTGTGCACACATTGCTGCAGATGGTGTTTGAAAGAGCTCACATATAATTTATAACTACCGAAATATGACAGTTGTTTTGAGACTCTGTCAAATTCTGGGGAGGCCTAATTTTTCACCCTCAGATCCAATTTTTAAAAATATGGAGCGGAAGAAACCAAATCAAGACTTGAGTTACTGCACCGGTTAATGACAGTGTTTTCCTAAACACTGAGAAAGGCATTTAATTCCTGGTAGGGAGCAAAATGAAGGGGATCTCATGTTCATGTAGAATAGAAAAAGCAGTAAAAAGTGAACTTGCAACAAATGTGAAATAATAGTTACTGTGGAAATTTGAACTTCACCTCAGCTCTGGAATTCAATCCATGTTTCACTTTCTGCTGGTATTTTTAATCTAAGTGAAAGCAGGATCTCTTTCATTCTGTCCATATTTGAATTAAGGCTGTAATGATGTCAGGAGCTAAATGGTCCTGGTAGAATGTGAACTGAGCGTCATGAGCAGGTCATTGCTAAGCAAGAGCAGCTTGAAAGCATGGCAGTGACACCTTCCAACACTTTCCTGATGACTGAGAGAAATCCAATGGAGCAGTAATTGGCTGGGTTGGATTTATCCTGCTTTTTGTGCACAGGACATAACTGGGCAATTTTTCATCTTGTCAGGAAGATGCCAGTGTTGCATCTAAATTACTAATATCTGCTTAGAGGATGGGTAAAGCATCATGAATCTATTGTGGACCACCAACCTTGCTAACATCTCAAACAGAAATATTTTTGCTTATGAATTGTTATTCATAGAATCCCCATAGTATGGAAACAGGCCCGTCGGCCCAACAAGTCCACACTGACCCTTCAAAGACCAATTCCCCCTACCCTATATTTACCCCTGACTAATGGAACCTACCTTACACATCCCTGAACACTATGGGCAACTTAGCATGGCCAATCCACCTAACCTGCATATCTTTGGACTATGGGAGAAAACTGAAGCACCCAGAGGAAACCCACGCAGACACGGGGAGAATGTGCAAACTTCACACAGTCACTGAGGCTGGTATCGAACCCTGGTCCTTGGTGCTATGAGGCAGCAATGCTAATCACTGAGCCACTGTGCCACCCACTGATTGGCAAGTTTGAAATTATTAGCAATTGCAAAGACATTGCAGTAGGACTTCTATTTGTAATTTGATTTGATAAATGGTACAAACTCTATTAATACATGAAATCATACATGGACCCTAAAGAGATATCATTGGCAAGCAAGAATAATAATGAAATCCAGTACAAACTGTTTTCTTAACAGCACTGGGGTTGTACCTACAGGATATGGACTGCAGCAATTTGAAATGTTGGCCCACCCCCATCACAACCACCTTCTCAAGTGCAATTAGAGAAGGTCAATAAATACTCATTCAGCCAGTGACACACATATCCCATGAAAGGAAATAAACAGCTTCCATACATTTTGGAAACATTGCACAAGAGTGAACTGTGGAACATGGGTACACTTCATTGTGAAATTCTGGCTCTCTTGCTGGTTATGAGTGCACTTTTTTTTAGATTTGAGCACTTGTGTGTGTAATTTTGATTTCTTGTGTTGCTCACCACAGAATTATAAAATCATACAGAAGAGGCCCTTTAACCCATTGAATTTGCACCAACAAAACTACTTTAAGTCTCTACTGGTCCGACTTTCCAGCACTTGGCCCATAGCCTGGAATGCTATGACATTTCAGCTGCTCATCCAAGTATTTTTAAAGGTTGTGAGTATTCCTGTCTCAGCTACCTTCCTGGGCACTGTGTTCCAGATTACTACCACTTCTGGGTGGGAATTCCTTTCCTCAAATCCCCTTTAAACCTCCTGTCCTTTACATTAAAATTGTACGCCTTCATTAATGATCCTTCAATTAAGGGAATCACCTGCTTTTATCCATCCTGATCATAATTTTATGTATCTCTATCAGGGGGTCTCAGCTTTCTCTGGTCAAAAGAAAACAAACTGACACTGTCCAGCCTCTCCTCTTTGCTAAACACTCCATCCCAGGCAACATCCTGGTGAATCTCGTTTGCACCCCTTCCTGGGCAATCACATCTTTCCTGTAGTGCAATGGCCAGTCTGTACATAGTGCTCCAGATGTGGCGTAACCAAAGTTTGGTACAGCTCCAACTTTCGCTCTGTGCCCTTATAATCTATGCTACAACTGATAGAGGCAAGTCTTCTGTATGCTTTCTTAACTACCTTCTGCCTTCATGGATGTGTGAACAAGCACCCCAAGATTCCTCTGTTCCTTTGACCTACCTGATGTCCTGCCATTAATTGAGTACTGGCTAATCTTGTTACGTCTTCCAAAGTGCATCTCCTCACACACAAACATGTTAAATTCTATCTGTCACTGGTCTGCCCATTTGACCAATCTATGCTCATATAGCCTGAGAACTCCTTCCTCATTGTTAACCATCCAGCCAAACCCCAGGTCATTCTCAAAGTTACTTATCATGCCCTTCAGCTTTTTCTCTCTATTGTTTATATACAACATGAACAATAAGGGACCCGGCATTGATCCCAGTCATGTGAACAGCTTTCTAACGCCACCCTTTGTTTCCTACCACTAAGCCAATTTTAGTTCCATGTTACCCTGCATCCCATATACTTCTTTGTCAGTCTTCCAGGTGGAACCTTATCAAAGACTTTATTGAAATAAGCAATATTAACTGCACTACCGTCATCTACACCCTTGCTCAGTTTCTTGAAAAATTCAATGAAATTTGTTTGGCATGCTGACTATCCCTGAGCAAACCTCAAAGTGGAGATTAATTGCCTCCCTCAGCATTTTTCCCAATACTTTCCCCTACCACTGATGTGAGGTTCACTGGTCTGTAATTCTCTGGTTTATCCGAACACCCTAATTGAAAAATTCCCATTTGCTGCCCTCCAGTTCGCTGGCACCTCTCCTGCAGCCGGAGAGGAATTACAAATTTGAGTCAGAACTCTTGTAATTTCCCTCCTTGTGTCCCACAGCAGTTTGGGATACAACTCAACCAGGGGATTTGCCCACTTTTAAATATGTCAAAGCTCTTCATTCCCTGTGTCAATCAAGCTCAAGAACCTCACATTCCCTTTTCCTGAATTCTGTACCCGCTGTTAGTTTAGCCTTTTTGAGCTTTGTGAGGTTGATAGCTTTGGAAAGGTCACTATTTCACTGGCAGAAGATGATCTTTGTGACTCTATTGAAGAAAACGTCAATCCAAAAATGGAGGAGCCCTTTCCTCTTCCTGACACTGAGATAGTAAAAATTTGCAAGTTTCCAAACAGCATATTGGTAACATCAGTAGCAGAAGAAACTGATTCAGTGTACAAACAGCAAGAGAGGAATAATAGATTATTTATAAAAACAGGAAACTGTAGCGTTTCTCTAGATGATGAAAGTAAAAATATTGAGTAATTTATTGAGTCCAGGGTTTTTTTGGAAATATCTGCGTGGATCAGGAAGACAAAAGTGCCGAATTAATCTCCTGTTTTAACATGTAGGTTTGTGTTACATTGTGCACAGACATGGCTGAATATTTTTCAACATTAGACCCAAATAGAATACAAGTTTAATTCAGGTAACTCATAATACACAAACCATACTTTGGTCTCAAAGTTGTTCATATCGTCATATCCAAGCCACACCTTTCCCTTAGAAGCGAATGGGACCATTTGTGATGTATAAATTGGTTTTTCAGCACTTTTCAAGAAGTCACAGATCTGTCGATGAGAACAATCGGGTATTATTATATGTTCAAGAGCTATAAAAAGTTACACATTTATATTTTTAAAAATTGCTGGGTATGATTCAGGAATGGGTGGAGCAGATTGTTTATTTAGGTGGAATAAAAGTCAGCCTTTCTCTATAAAAGGCTGATTATCCACCTGTCAAATTACCTGCAAATAACTAGCTTTAATCGACTTCTTTAATTTGTCATATACAAATGCACAAAAAAGCATTAAGGACCTGGCCAATGCGGAATCCATTTTTATGAAGTGAGGTGGAGCTAATCTGAATGCTGATGGATTGGATAGAGTCATAGAGATGTACAGCACAGAAACAGACCAGATATCCTAACCTAATCTAGTCCCATTTGTCAGCACCTGGCCCATATCCCTCTAAACCCTTCCTATTCATAGATCCATCCAGATGCCTTTTAAATGTTGTAATTGTATTAGCCTCCAACACTTCTTCTGGCAGCTCATTCCATACACACACCACGCTTTGTATGAAAAAGTTGCCTTTTAGGTCCCTTTTAAATCTTACCCCTCTCACATTAAACCTATGCCCTCTAGTTCTGGACTACCCCATATCAGGGAAAAGACCTTGTCTATTTACCCTATCCATGTCCCTCATGATTTTAGAAAGCTCTATAAGGTCAGTTTTCAGCCTCTGACACTCCAGGGAAAACAGCCCCAGCCTATTCAGCCTCTCTCTGTAGTTCAAACCCTCCAAAAATCTTTTCTGAACCTTTTCAAGTTTCACAACATCTTTCTTATAGGAGGGAGACCAGAATTGCACACAATATTCCAAAAATAGCCTAACCAAAGTCCTGTACAGCTGCAACACAACCTCACAATTCCTATACTCAATGCACTGACTAATAAAGGAGAGCATACTAAATGCCTTCTTCACTATCCTGCCTTCCTGAGACTCCACTTTCAAGGAACTATGAAGCTGGACTCTAAGGTGTCTTTGTTCAGCTAACCCCAGAACCTTACCATTAGCATCATATCTGTTATCGGGAAAATTTCTGAGTCTTTTCGAAGAATTTTCCAACCATTTACTTTATTCTTAAGGAAGTAAAGTTACATTCTTCCAGTCCTATACAAGGGCAAACAAGCTCTGCTTGGAGATCAGCTAATTATGGAGTTCAATGTAGCTAAGTGTGAAGTCATTCACTTTGGTAGGAGTAACAAGAAGATGGATTACTGGGCTAATGGTAGGCTACTTGGTAGTGTGGATGAGCAGAGGGATCTTGGTGTCCATGTACACAGATCTCTGAAAGTTGCCACCCAGGTAAATAGTGCTGTGAAGAAGGCATATGGCGTACTGGGCTTTATTGGTAAAGGAATTGAGTTCCGGAGTCCTGAGGTCATGTTGCAGTTGTATAAGACTCTGGTGTGGCCTCATCTGGAGTATTGTGTGCAGTTTTGGTCGCCATACTATAGGAAGGATGTGGAGGCATTGGAACGGGTGCAGAGGAGGTTTACCAGGATGTTGCCTGGCATGGTAGGAAGATCATATGAGGAAAGGCTGAGGCACTTGGGGCTGTTCTCATTGGAGAAAAGAAGGTTTAGGGGAGATTTGATAGAGGTGTACAAGATGATTAGGGGTTTAGATAGGGTTGACAGTGAGAACCTTTTTCCGCTAATGGAGTCAGCTGTTACTAGGGGACACAGCTTTAAATTAAGGGGAGGTTGGTATAGGACAGATGTTAGGGGTAGATTCTTTACTCAGCGGGTTGTGAGTTCATGGAATGCCCTGCCAGTAGCAGTGGTGGACTCTCCCTCTTTATGGTCATTTAAGCGGGCATTGGATAAGCATATGGAGGTTATTGGGCTAGTGTAGGTTAGGTAGGCTTCGGTCGGCGCAACATCGAGGGCCGAAGGGCCTGTACTGTGCTGTATTTTTCTACGTTCTATGTTCTATAATTTGTTAATTGGGTAGCCTGGTAACTGTGGTTTAGCTCCAAACAATATAAATGGATAGGTCTCAGTGAAGTTTGAAATGGAGTGCAGATTTCAAGCACCGTGAGCAGAAGTGAATTTGGTGAGTGGGGAGTTTCCTAAAGAGGATGGGTGTGTTCCTTTTTACCTTTGTTTAATCTACTTTGGTTCCTATTTGGTTCCTACTTCGGTATAATGGAAGAAGCTAGTTGGTGGGTAACTGGTGAACTACTTTACTTAAAATAAGTAGTTTGTAAAATTTAGATGTGACAGGACAGCTCAACCAAGTGGAATGTACAGTCTGTAGTATGTGGTAAAGTTGTGAGTGCATCCACAAGGCAGAGATTGATGTGGCAAGCTTACTTAGGGAAGTAGTCACATGCAAGGTAGGTGTGTAAAGGTGACTGCCAAGCAGGTTAAGACACTCAGACGGATAGTGCATGATTCTCCTGGGACAATCTGTTACTAAGGTGAAAGAGTGCATGCTCACTTTAAGTGTTTTATGAATTTTAAAGCAAATTTAAAGTACAGCCTCAGCTGCCAGAGCAGGACAGCTAAGAGACAGACTGTTCCAAAATAGATACATGGAACAACTGGCTGTTAAATGGTTACTGAATTTTGGTTGCTATTTTGACAACAATTCAAACTTAACCAATTAATTTAAATTAGGCCCAGGGTACTAAGACCCAGTTGAGTTTGAACTTATTGTATTGGCAATGGACCAATGACTGGGAGCAATGTTGAAGGGTATAAAGCCAGAGCATTTTGAAAATTGGTCAGAGCAACTGCTGTAGAGCTAATTGCTCATCTAACATTTTGCTCTCAAAGAAATGTCACAAGGCACTATCTATCAAAAGGTACCTTTTCCTGTAAAAGCAGTAAAAAGGAGGAAGACAGTAGAGTTGGAGAGAAGGGAAAGGAGAAGATCATTTGTATGGACTCTGAGAAACTAAATTAATGTAATGTTTAATAATTGTGTTACTAGAGCAGCATTTTTATAGAGTTGGGGTCTGATAGAATTAGTTCAGAAAAGGGGGCTTTGATTTGTTCATAGTTTTGTTTAGTGTTCACTATTCAAGTTAGGAAAATAAATTGGTATTTTTCTTTAAATAGTGGAAATGGAGTTGTCTTTCACTCACTCACACTTTTAACAGATTATAAGGAGAGTTGAGCTTTTCTGGGTTTTAATTACCAGAGAGGTACCTCTGCATCCTACCAAATCTCAGGGACTAATCAGGAGATTAAAAGGCAGGATTTCAAAAGCAGTAATCTCAGGATTACTTCAAGTCACACATGCCAGTGAGCTTAGGAATAGAAAATTCCTAAGAATATGGCTGGAGAACAGTTTTAGGAGGGAGAGCATCAGATTTTTGAGGCCTTGAGACTGGTTCTGGGTCAAATGGAACTTGTACAAGATGGCCGAGTTGTATCTTAGCAGGACTGGAACTAATATCCTCACATGGAGATTTGCTACTGCTGTCGGGTAGACTTTAGAACCAGATTGGCAGAGGATGGAAAATTGTTAAGCTCTCCAGTAATATCTTGCATTTGGATGTCAAATGTGTTTGACAAATCTCATAGCCTTCTTTGAGAATTTAAGAGAGATGAGAAAACACAGTGAACGCAGTGTGTGTCAATTTTGGGAAAGTGTCTTTTTTTACATTTAAGGTAATACATTCAGGATGTTTAGAAAAGGTTCAGAAATATGAAATAAGAATCATAATTGAACTATTATTTTAAAAATTAAGTAGCAGAGAGAACACTTTTCAATGCATTTGAAAGTGGGTTGTGCAATCTCAAAGTTCAGTTTTGAGATCACTTCTGAATTGCTAAGTGTACCAATAATATAAATGAGGGTGGTGGTATAAATATGCAATGATCCCACAAAAAAGGCAGTGGAAATCACTGTCGTAGCTGTCCCTTAAAATCACAGCCAGATCTGGTGTCCTATGTCTTGTAGTTCCCCTTATCAACGTTCTGTCATCTTAGAGTACTGCAGGCAATGTTCAAGTTTCTACTGAAGTGCTGGTTCTCAACTTCCACCTTTCTTTAGGCTCCCTACAGTGTGGAAACAGGCCCTTCAGCCCAACCAGTCCACACCGACCCTCCAAAGAGTAACCCACCCAGACCCATTTCTCTCTGACTAATGCACCTAACACTATGGACAATTTAGCATGGCCAATTCACCTGACCTGCACATCTTTGGATTGTGGGAGGGAACCAGAGCACCCAGAGGAAACCCATGCAGAATGCACAAACTCCACACAGAGAGTTGCCCGAGGCTGGAATCAAACCTGGAATCCTGGTGCTGTGAGGCTGCAGTGCTAACCACTGAGTCACCATGCCATCCAACTGTGTCAGCAGTTTTTGCCACCCTGGCTTTCATCAGTTGGGGATACTTTTTGTTGAAGGTGACTGCAGGAGTGGAAGATGTTCTAAAGGAACCAAGTTCTAAGATTATAAATCAATGCTGCCATTCAATTATCCCAATGAAAATTGAAAGATGGAGCTAATTCTTTACAAGATTAAAGAAAGATACTAAATAATGTTGAGGGCTGAAAGATCACAATTCAACCTCGGTAAGTGCAATGTGATAGATTCCAATCTAGAAAGCTGCAATTATACAGTGAATGAAAGCAGGCTTTATGCAGTAGAAAAGCAGAGGATTGGGGGTGTAGATTCACAGAATATTAAAGGCAATACATGCACCAGGCTACACTCCTGCCACTGCTCAGTCAATATGTATGAACACATCACTCACTATTTCATAATGCCAGTCAAAGAGGAACAAACCACATGACCAAGTGAATAATTCTTGGTTGAAGAGCCTTTTTATCATAAGCATTTCTAATAACACAATTTCTTGTGCCAATGATTTTTCTCCCTGGCTTTGTTGCACTGGAGATTCATCTTTAATTCTTGAAGACATCAGGGCAATCCTGGGGGGTTGGCAAATGGCAGCCTCACTGCTTCCTCAGATAGTTGCAACAGAGCCCATTACATTATTTTAGAAACAAGAGTGTTTACCTGGCACCCAGGCAAACCTCCCTGACTCATTTACCCACTAGCTAAAATACATTATCTGGTTGCTGTCTATTTGAGGATCTTGGGTGTATTTAAAATAATCACTATTATGTGCATAGAAATGGTGACTCTTTTGAATTAGATTACTTACCGTGTGGAAACAGGTCCTTCGGCCCAATAAGTCCACACCGACCCTCCAAAGAGAAACCTACCCAGACCCATTCCCTTATATTTACCCCTTCACCTAACTCTATGGGCAATTTAGCATGGCCAATTTACCTAACCTGCACATCTTTGGACTGTGGGAGGAAACCAGAGCACCTGGAATAAACCCACACAGACAGTTGCCTAAGGTGGGAATTGAACCTGGGTCTCTGGCACTGAGGCAGTGTGCCGCCCAAACAAAAAAACAATTCTTTTTTGTTATTCACTCAGGCGATGTGGCCAGGATTTATTGATCCATACTTGGTTGTCCTTGAGAAGGTGGTGGTAAGGTGCCCCCTGTGCTGTAGATAGACCCACAAATCCCTTGGGGGAGGGATGTTGACCTGGCAACATTGAAGGAACAGTGATATATTTCCAAATTAGGTTGGTGAGTGGCTTGGAGGGGAACCTGCATGGGGCGGTGTTCCCATATATCTACTGCCTTTGACCTTCTTGATGGAAGTGGCTATGGCTTTTGAAGGTGCTGTTGAAGGATCTTTGGTGAATTTCTGCAGAACATCTTGTAGGTAGTTCACACATCACTGCTACTGACCATTGGTGTTGGAAGGACCTGATGTTTGTGGATCTGATGCCAATCAAGCAAACTACTTTGTCCTGGATGGTGTTTTGCACCTGCACCCATCCAGGCAAATGGGAAGCAGTCCAACACACTCCTGACTTGTGGCTTGTAGATGGACAGGCTTTGGGGACTCAGGAGGTGAGTACATTGCCACAGTATTCCTAGCCTGTGACTTGCTGTTGTAGCCATTATGTTTATATAGTGAATCCAGTTGAGTTTTTGGTCAATGTTAGCCCCCAGGATGTTGATAGTGGTGGATTCAGTGGTGGTAACATAACTGAATGTCAAGAGATAGTGGTTAGATTGTCTCTTATGACTCAGGGTCATTGCCTGGCATTTATGAGGCACAAATATTACTTGCCACTTGTCAGCCCAAGTCTGGATATTGTCCTGATCCTGCTGCATTTGAAAATGGATTGCTTTAGTATCTGAGAAGTCACAAATGGTGCTGAACATGGTGCAATCATGAATGAACATCTCACTCCTGACTTTATGATGGAAGGAAGGATACTGAAACAGCTGAAGATGGCTGAGCCTCCTACATTACCCTGAGAAACCCCTGCAGAGATGTCCTGGAGCTGAGATGACTGATCCCCAACAATCACAACCATTTTCCTATGTACCAAGTATGACTCCAACCAGCAGAGAGTCTATCCCAAACACCAAATGATTCCTTGCTCCTTGATGCCACATGTGGTCAAGGCCTTGATATCAAGGGCTGTCCCTCTCCCCTCACCTCTTTTGTCCATGTTTGAACCAAGGCTGTAATGAGGTCAAGAGCTGGGTGTCCCTGGCAGAATCTGGATTGGACATCACTGAGCAGGTTATTGCTGAGCAGGTGCTGCATCATAGTACTGATGATGACACCTTCCTTCACTTTACTGATTGAGAGTAGACTGGGATGGTCTTGAAAAGACCACTTTAAAGGATTAAGAGATATTACTGGGAAGCATTATTCATTCTTCAGTTGAAGCATTGAGATATTCATACCTTTCATGGCTTTTCAAAATGTCTAACGATCTGGATATTATTGCTCTACCCTGTCTTTCCTGAAGAATACAACTGAGTGATTTGCTGGACTACTTCACAAGCAATTAAGAATTAACTACATTGAGACTGGAGACATATATGGAGGCTAGGACGCTAAGTCTCCTTCCCTTAAAGAATCTGACTGAAAACAATTAGATTTCTATGACAAACAACACTTCATTCCTCGGCTTTTATAAGCGAATTCAAATCATGCTGGGATTTGAACTCTCATTCTCAAGATTGTTAATTCAGCAACCATAACATGTGAGGAAAAATGTACTCAAGCTTCCTCACCTCGTAATAAGCCCAGTAGCCAGGATCTCTTGTATAGATACCAGCTGGGCCTGGTCCAACTATCGGGGCACCACCACTGTTATTGGCGGAACTCTTAAGCATGAAGGTTCGTCCGTATGTTGGGAATCCAATCATCAGTTTTTCTGCTGGTAAACCATTTTCTCTCCAGTATTTGGCAGCAAATTCCTACAGCAGAAGCAATAAGAAAAATGAGCTAATCGCATTTGGGGATTTCCTACTACTTATTGTCATTTGATTCTCTGTAAATGATTACTTGTACAAGGGATGGTGTGCCATCTGCAAAACAGCCTAATGTAGAAAGACCTTTGGAACATAATGATGTGATTACATTAAAATATTCTTGAATATATCAGCTTCGCTGGTATCAGTTTATGCTATTGATCAACAGACACATTTATTTAATATTAAATGGACAAACTACCCTGTGCCCACTTTCTATTTACCTTAGTTAAAAAATCTCCATGCTGTCTTTCTGAATATCAAAACAATGAAGATGTTTCTGCCATGTTATGTTCTATGAAATCTGTAAGTTAATATCACACATTGCAAAATGTTACATTACAATCAATCTCTGCTCACTCTAAGCTACTGCCCATGTATGGGGTTTGTGCTTTTCCTCCCCTTAGTAACTGAGGGCAGTTTCTAGGACACCAATTGCTACACAGCGATGTGATTGGAGAACCAGACCCATTTTCTGGCTGACCTGTCATAAGCAAATGTCAGCAGAAAACACAATTCCTATTGGCAGCTTGCCCACTGAGATGGAAATGAACCATTTCTGTAAGATCCTGCAGAGATGTAAAGGAAAGAGGAAGAGGAAGAGGAATTGTGGCCAAACAGGAATTGTACATTGTGGATCTGAAGGAGGCAATAAGAATACTAATACAACTTTCAAGGTCTTGTTTCAGCAGTTCAGTGGAAATGCCGATGACGTAAGCTGAAGACTGGATCTATGCCTTAGATGGTCAGTTCGTACCAAAAAAGGTGGTGCACATCAGTGAGAGCAACATTTACACTAAGATCTGGATACAGTGCAGAAAGATGTTTAATCTCTTCAGGAGTGCCACAGTAAGACATCCCTTCAAATCACTCAAATCTCTACAAAATCCTGAAAAAGACAACTTTCACCTTACATAGCACCAACTAAACTGTTTTGTTCATCATGGGATGAGGGTGTCCAGCATTTGTTACCCATTGTTGTGGTTCTGTTCACCGAGCTGGGAATTTGTGTTGCAGACGTTTCGTCCCCTATCTAGGTGACATCCTCAGTACTTGGGAGCCTCCTGTGAAGTGCTTCTGTGCTGGTTCCTCCAGCATTTATAGTGGTTTGCCTCTATCGCTTCCAGTTGTCAGTTCCAGCTGTCTGCTACAGTGGCCGGTATATTGGGTCCAGGTTGATGTGTTTGTTGATAGAATCTGTGGATGAGTGCCATGCCTCTAGGAATTCCCTGGCTGCTCTCTGTTTGGCTTGTCCTATAATAGTAGTGTTGTCCCAGTCGAACTCATGTTGCTTGTCATCCACGTGTGTGGCGACTAAGGATAGCTGGTCGTGTCGTTTCGTGGCTAGTTGGTGTTCATGGATACGCATCATTAGCTGTCTTCCTGTTTGTCCTATGTAGTGTTTTGTGCAGTCCTTGCATGGGATTTTGTACACTATGTTGGTTTTGCTCATGCTGGGTATCGGGTCCTTTGTCCTGGTGAGTTGTTGTCTGAGAATGGCTGTTGGTTTGTGTGCTGTTATGAGTCCTAGTGGTCGTAGTAGTCTGGCCATCAGTTCAGAAATGTTCTTGATGTATGGTAGTGTGGCTAGTCCTTTGGATTGTGGCATGTCCTCATTCTGTTGTCTTTCCCTTAGGCATCTGTTGATTAGATTAGATTACTTACAGTGTGGACTTGCGGGGGTATCTATTTTTGGCGAATACAATGTAGAGGTGTTCTTTTTCCTCCTTTTGCAATTCTGGTGTGCTGCAGTGTGTTGTGGCCTTTTTGAACAGTGTCTTGATGCAACTTCTTTTGTGTGTGTTGGGGTGGTTGCTTTCATAGTTCAGGACTTGGTCTGTGTGTGTGGCTTTCCTATATACCTTTGTGGTGAATTCTCTGTTCGGTGTTCTCTGTACCATCATGTCTAGGAATGGGAGTTGGTTGTCCTTTTCTTCCTCTCTAGTAATCTGATTCCTCTGAATGTGGTGTTGTAGAAAACACACACCGAATCATCAACGGCACAGTCACAGGCATCAGATTCACTAGAGAGGAAGAAAAGGACAACCAACTCCCATTCCTAGACATGATGGTACAGAGAACACCGAACAGAGAATTCACTACAAAGGTATATAAGAAAGCCACACACACAGACCAAGTCCTGAACTATGAAAGCAACCACCCCAACACACACAAAAGAAGTTGCATCAAGACACTGTTCAAAAGGGCCACAACACATTGCAGCACACCAGAACTGCAAAAAGAGGAAGAAGAACACCTCCACAATATATTCGCCAAAAACGGATACCCCCGCAATTTCATCAACAGATGCCTAAGGGAAAGACAACGGAATGAGGACATGCCACAATCCAAAGGACTAGCCACGTTACCATACATCAAGAACATTTCTGAACTGACAGTCAGACTACTACGACTACTAGGACTCATAACAGCACACAAACCAACAGCCACTCTCAGACAACTCACCAGGACAAAGGACCCGATACCCAGCATGAGCAAAACCAACGTAGTGTACAAAATCCCATGCAAGGACTGCACAAAACACTACATAGGACAAACAGGAAGACAGCTGATGATGCGTATCCATGAACACCAACTAGCCACGAAACAACACGACCAGCTATCCTTAGTTGCCACACACGCAGATGACAAGTAACATGAGTTCGACTGGGACAACATTACTATTATAGGACAAGCCAAACAGAGAACAGCTAGGGAATTCCTAGAGGCATGGCATCCATCCACAGATTCAATCAATAAGCACATCAACTTGGACCCAATATACTGGCCACCACAGTGGACAGCTGGAACTGACAACTGGAAGCGGCAGAGATAAATCACTATAAATCACAGAAGCACTTCACAGGAGGCTCCCACGCACTGAGGATGTCACCTAGACAGGGGACGAAACGTCTGCAACACAAATTCCCAGCTCGTCGAACAGAACCACAATAACGAGCACCCGAGCTACAAATCTTCTCACAAATTTGTTACCCATCCCTAATTGCTCAGGCATATTAATTCACTCACTCTCTTCAACAAAACCAATGTTCAGTTTTTTTTTCAGTACCAGAGTACCTGCTATCCTTAGCTCTCCAGTTTCAACTGCCCTTTTGCCTGCTATCCCTAACTATAATGAGCCCACTCTCTGGCCACTACTTGCTAATCCGAGGAAAAGCACTGTTAGCTGACTGTTTCACACACGGAGCAAGCTTTACCTTCACTTGACCCTGAAGTTAGGTTCCCAAAGGCCATGAAGAAACTCCTGTTCCAAATTGCAATTTGCAGCTCAGTTTGCTCACTCCCATTTTCAAACAGATTAACAATTATGAGCATATCAAGAGCTCTCAGTTGAACCCCCCCAACACCTTTCTCCTCCATGTTTCAACATTTGGGTGGAAACCTTTAGACTAAAGAGTTTTTAATGTAGTTTGAGGGGCAAGGTCATTGAGTGGAGTTGGGAGTGTCATTGAGTGTCTCAAACTGGGATTGGAACAGAGATGATGTTGAGGTCCAGCCAGGAAAGGTGATGTATCTGGGGTGTCATTTTGAGGATGTCAGGTTCAGCAGATTCTGATCGGGTAAAGGTTAAAAGGTTGGGTGGAGTGTTGGTTTCAGCAGAATCTGATTGGATTGGTGAGGCAATGGTTCTAGGAAGAGGGTTGGTGTCAGATCTGCAGTGTAGCTATGGAGGATGTCAATGGTGTGTCACGGGGTGTGTTTAACAGAAAAGGAATAGATTTTTAATTCTCTAACTACATCTGGGTAATTATTAACCTTAGGTGAATCAGAATTCTCTGAATTCTCCAATTTTATTAACTTTCCAGATGCAGCTAAAGTGGAAAATTCAACTTTCCAGGATGTGGAGCTAGCATGCAACTCCACTCCACGCATTGAAGAAGCATGTACCTGTGTTTTTGCTTTTTTAAAAATTTCTTATCAACCCATTCAGGGATGTTATTTATTACCCACCTTTTAGAGGTGGGACTTGGACACAGTCCTCTGGTTCAGAGGTTCTCTCACAAGTACAACCTATAAAGTGTGTATGTCAGGTTATTTCAGAATCACATTTGAGCAAAAGGTTCCCTCTGAGATCCAAACTCAGGATTTCCCATTTACAAGGCAGGTACTTTAACCCGTTAAGCCACAGTATCATTTCAGCATATCTGTTAGCTCTTTAAAAAAAGGTGAGCAATTAATGCCTTCCTTTGACTTTCTTTATGGCCCTGTAACTTTATGGAATGATGTCTAAGAATTGTTATTAGCTAGGTGTACAAAATCTAGCCCTTGCTGCCAGGCTGTTAAGCTTTCACTAGTCGTACAAGAACAAACATTGGGGAGAATATTAGACTGATATTTGAAAACCAACTACAGTATATGAGGTGTTGTTGATGATGGCATGCTAGTTCAACAGCCTTAGATGGATTTATGAATTTATAAACCTGTTTTCACTGTATCAAAGAATCCGTAGGGAGACATGGGTGTAGCCAGCAACATCCTGGCCTTAAGGAATCCTGCAATCTTCATAAACCCAATGCAATTCAGTTTTATCAATCGCTTGTCCACCAGTCATCCACTATTGTAGTTAGCATCAAAAGAACTTTCTCGCCATGTCTGTACGCAAGTAAACAGCATGCTGACCAACTGAACAGCGAAAATGAAGTAACAAAGTGACCAGACGAATTCTTTGAAACAATACATCTCATACCAACATTGTGTCCAGGCTATAATGCGCATTTCTGTGGTTTGAAGTCAGCTATCATAAATCAATTCGAGCAAACCAATAGATAATCCAGGAGGCAAAATTTAATTTGACTGTAATTCATCATTCACTGATTTTTTGATTTGTTTTTTCCATCAGAGTTCAAGAAGAAACATCTTTTCCAATCTTTTTTAAAGAAGCCAATGTTCCAGCAGTTGTAAATTGAATCTGTCTGTGTTGCCATTTTTGAATACAAGCTCAATGTGAGTTTAATGTATGCGTACCATGTTGAAAAATGTAGATTCACGCTGCTTTGGATTGGCATGAAACAAGGGATTGTTATGTGTAGCGAATGTGTTCCAGGCACTCTGAAAATCGTATGTCATCACATGGATTGAATCCAGGTAGCTGGAGAATAAAAATGCAGTAAATTACATTATGAATAACCAATGATAAATTGGAATTTTTTGGATTATGTGTATTCAATTTAGTTACAAAACATTCCCAATTGTTTGCCTCACTATTTTAGCACTAGTTCATTTTTTCTTTTAAGATATAGTCAAGACCCGCATAGCAATGGAATTTTGATCCTATTAATACTTAGTAGAAGGGTTATGCACCAGTTATGACATTGGAATGTGAATAACCCCAAGAAATTTCTAGTTGGAAACTACCCCATAATAGATTAAGACTCCAATTTCCCAGTTAAATTAAGGAAAGATGTTTTGTACAATCTTCCCCATGTATTATGCCATTGTATTACATTAAAATAATGACCACAATCCAAAAAGTCAAAACTGCCTGAAAAGCCAGTGAGAAAGTGCTCAAGGCCACGTAAGGTGCTTTAAAATGATCCTTTTTGTTTTGAGAGATCTTTACATTTAGTGCATTAATAAAATCCTAGCTTGCCATCTCTGGCTTGCTGTTTGTGTTCATCGCTTCATCATTTCAACCTTGGTTATCACAGATCCCCTACTGTTTTGTGAAGCAGACCATTTGACCCATTGAGTCCATACCACCCCTCTGAACAGTATTCCACTCAGACACCTACCCTTTTCCTGTAACCAGTGGGTAATCCATCTAGCCTGCACATCCCTGGACACTATGGGTAATTTAGCATGGTCCCCACCTAACCTGCACATCTTTGGATTGTGGGAGGAAATTGGAGAACCTGGAGGAAACCCACGCAGACATGGAGAATGTGCAAACTCCATACAGTTGCCCGAGGGTGGTATCAAACCCGGGTTGCTAATGCAATGAGGTAGTGCTCCTAACCACTGAGTCATTGTGCCAACTGGTTGGTTATATCCAAACTGTTGGCAATGTCTCATTCCCAATTTTTCTCAATGAAATAACAGTTTTGCCCAATCCAGACTTAATCTCAACCATCCAGGATTTCATGAGTACATGGAGTTGATCCAGACTGCCACTTGACATCCAACTGTAAAAGTTGCAAGCAGATATTTCTGTGCTGAAATAATTAATACTTACTGACCAACTTTCTTCACCTCAAAACCAGCATCAATTTTAGCCTTACTAGCAGGCAATGCAGCTGAGAGTAAAAGTCTGGGTCTTTTAGTGCGTTTTGATTCTGTATGTAAGTTTTGTCTCAATTCCTGGAAGAAAGATCAAATCTTAGTGTTCCATAACTGTCAATGCAAACAGGCTATAGCAGAGTCACTTACAGTCACGTGATTTTCTTTACCAACAAGGTAACTTGTTAAATCATTGAATGTAAAAATATTGAAGGCAGACACAAATTATGGTAGCACTGTATTAGAAATAGTACAACCCATTAAAAAAAGGCTGTGAAACAGACCTTTTCTGAACTTGTCTGAAACATGTCAAAATTCAATGAAAATATTGATATAACAATGTGTTGAAAACATCCATTTTTTTTCACCCGGCAGCCATTAAATTCAAATCTTTGCTCTGTTAATCAATACTGCTAAAACTCTCAGCCTAAGATTGGAGCATAACTCAGCCATTGGTCCCTCAAACCTGCTCTGACATTTGTTAAGGTAATGGCTATTCTAACTGCAACTGTGACTTTATTTTAATTACTACACCAAGATAACCATTTGTCTGGATGAGTGCAATCCCCACAACACAAGAAAATGAATACCATCCAGGACAATTAATTGGCATCCCATCTGCCACCTTCAACATTCACTCCCTCAGCCACTGATACACAGTGGTAATTGTGGTACCATCTGGAAGATGCATTTCAACAATTCAACAAGTCTCCTAAAACTCTATCACCTAGAAAGATAAGAGCAGCTGATGGACAGGAATATTGCAAATTCCCTTAGAAATCACACACCACCCTGACTTGGAACTGTATTGCTGATTCTTCATTGTTACTGGGCCAACGTTTTGGAACTCCCTTGCTAATAACACTGTGCTACATTGCAATAGCACTCCCTATACTCCAAGGACTGCAATTGTTTAAGAAAACAGTTCAGCAACACTGTCTTCAGGGCATGTGGTGACAGACAACAAGTGTCTCAGTGTCTAAATGCTATCTCAGCCAGCGATGCACACATCCCATGAACAAATAGAGAGAAACCTTTCAGCCTTTGCTTCTCAAAAATCCATCTCTGTCTTAAAAATATTTAAAGGCTCTGCTTCTGCTGCCTTTTGAGGAAGAGATTCAAAGACTTGAGACTCTCTGTTGTTATGTCGCTGAGTTTAATGGGTGACCTTTTGTTTTGAAACAGTGATCCGTAATTCTAAAGTTAAGGTGAGATTGTAAGTCAGTTGGATGGCCTGACTTAAGACATTGTGTTATGTGCCCTGGGACCAGGATTTGAAAGGGCTATAAATCCACAACCCCTAAAACATTGCTGCACACAGGAAGTGATTGGATACAGGAAGATATGTGGAAAATTTATCAGCAGAACTGGTGAGGAGCTCTTGATTATGGAGTTTCACTGAGCAACAAGTGTTGTGGTTATATACTATACTTAGGGAGTGAAATGTTATCACATAAAGTAGAAAGTGTTTACAAGGTTTGTTCCATGATGCTGATACCTAATTTACAGGGAAAGTACAGTACAGGGTCATAGAATCTTAGAAATGTACAGCACACAAAAGGCCCTTTAGACCATTAGGACTGCACCAGTCAAAAACAACCACCTAACTATTCTAATCCCCTTTTCCAGCACTTGGTCCATAACCTTTAACGCCTTGGCACATCTAAATACTTCTTAAATGTTATGAGGGTTTCTGCCTCTACTACCCCTTCAGGCAGTGAGTTCCAGACTCCCACTTCCCACTGGATGAAAAAGGTGTATCCTCCCATCTCCTCTTAATCATCTGCGCATTATCTTAAATCAATGCTCCCCGGTCAATGATGCCTCCATTAAAGGGAAAAGTTTCTTCTTGTCTACCCTATCTACGTTCCTCAAAATGTATATACATCCCAATGGCTTTGCTCCAAGGAAAACAACCACAGTCTATCCAATCTCTCTCTTCGCAATGAAATTCTCCAGCCTAGGCAACATCCTGGTAAATCTCTTCTGCACCTTCTCCAGCGCAGTCATATCCCTCCCATAATGTGGATTCCAGAACTGCACACAATACTCTAGTTATGGCCTAATCAATGTTTTACATTGTTTCAGCATGACCTCCCTGTTCTTAAACTCTATGCCTCAACTAATAAAGGCAAGTAAACCATATGCCTTCCTAACCACTTTACGCACCTGAGCTGATACATGATAGGACTGGTGGACATGCATACCAAAGCTCCTTTGATTCTTGGTGCTTTCCAGGTCCTTCCATTTATCATGTATTCCCTTGCCTTGTTTGTCCTGTCCAAGTGTATTACCTCACATTTATCTGGATTGAAGGGTAGCGAGACCACTCCCGCAATCAGATCTTACAATAGCAACGTTACTTAAAGATATATAAATTGCAGACATTTCTAATGTTTTGTTTAGTTGGCATTTTGCCTGGGTTGTGAGATAAGATGCTAACTCCACATTGGGAGCTTCTATGTAATTCGAAATCTGATTATAATCACAACTGATTTGCTTATTGATGAGACTATTGAGAAAGTCTGTAGCTCAGATTGAGGTCCTGGTTGTAAGTTTGCTTGCTGAGTTGGAAGGTCAAGCTGGAAGGTTCAGCTCAGTGAGCAAACTTACAGCCAGAGACTCTGTTACTTGCAAAATTGACAAATAAAATCTGCGCAAAGGAAGTTTGATGACTGACATGGCTCCTGAACATTTCCATGAACTGCTTCAAGTCATGATGAGATTTAAACTAACTTGGACCAGTATCTATAGCTTATATAATTGTAAAAGACTCTACAGATGGGTAAAACAGATGAGTAGTACATTCTAGAACTAAAACCACCACTGTTCTTAAAGTGTGACATGAGATGCCTATATAGTTCATTGCTCAAAACACTTGTCAACAATTTGCTGAGATCACATTACCCATACTTTACATAAAAGGTCATACAATACCTCACTTTGAAAGACTGCATTTTTCAATAGCAGATGCATTTTAGCAGTTCTGCGGTAAAAAGTATTGAGTGAGAGTCTGAGGCATAATAGTCATAGCAACACCATGCAGTTACACTTTCAAGCCACACTGAATGATGTGAGTTTTGAGAAGATTTGTAGCTCAAGTTGAGGTGCTGGATATAAGCTTGCTCGCTGAGCTGGAAGGCTTGTTTTCAGACATTTCGTCACCAGACTAGATCACATCAGTGAGCCTCTGATGAAGCACTGGTGTTATGACCCGCTTTCTATTTGTGTTTAGGTTTCCTTGGGTTGGTGATGTCATTACCTGTGGTGATGTTATTTCCTGCTCTTTTTTTCAAGAGGGTCCAAGGCGATGTGTTTGTTGAGAGAGTTCTGGTTAGAAAGCCAAGCTTCTAGGGATTCTCGTGCGTGCCTCTGTTTGGCTTGTCTTAGGACGTAAGTGTTGTCCCAGCTGAAGTGGTGTCCTTCCTCATCTGTATGTAAGGATACCAGTGAGAGTGGGTCATATCTTTTTGTGGCTAGTTGATGTTCATGTATCCTGGTGGCTGCTTTTCTGCCTGTCCTATGTAGTATTTGTTACAGTTCTTGCAAGGTATTTTGTAAATGATGCCTGTTTTGCTTGTTGTCTGTATAGTGTCTTTCAAGTTCATTAGCTGCTGTTTTAGTGTGTTGGTGGGTTTGTGGGCTACCATGATGCCAAGAGGTCTGAGTAGTCTGTCAGTCATTTCTAAAATGCCTTTGAAGTAGGGGAAAGTGGCTAAGGTTTCTGGGTGTGTTTTGTCTGCTTGTTTGGTTTTGTTGTTGAGAATGACATGTTGTTGATTTGAATCACTTTGAATAAAGTTCAGAACACTTGCAAATAAAAATGAATTCAAATAGATCTATGTTTAGGATCTATTCATGGGATGCTGGTGTTGCTGGCTTAGTCATTATTTCCTGTTCTTCATTGCCCTTGAGAAGGTAGTGAGTTCCTTTTCAGGATATTTCAGGATCTTGGCCCAGTGACAGTAAGGGACTGGCAATGTAATTCCAATTAAGATGGTGAGCAGCTTGGAGGGGAACTTGCAGCTGCTGATGGTTCCTATGCATTTGCTGTCATTGTACTTCTCATTGGTAGAGGTTGCAGGTTGTTCTCGTGCATCTTGTACATGGTAACACAATCATTGGATGCATAGAATCGCTATAGTGTGGATAGAGGCCATTCAACCCATCAACTTTTCCTGAATCTCCGTAGAGTGTCCCCCTCCTGACTGTATACAGTTACATCACCACTTTTGGTCTGTTCCACTGATAGCACAAATGCAGAGATGGTGACAATGTTGATTGGGACACTGTCTGTGAGGTATGACTTCATGAGAGTGAATATATCAGGCCGTAGTATTACTAGTCTCTGGAACAGCACTCCCCATTTGTTACAAGCTCTGAGATGTTTGTAAGGAGAACTTTGCAAAGTTGACAGCACTGTGTGTGCCTGTGTTGTTTCTGGTGTCTTGGTAGATGGTCCATCCTTGGTTGGGTGATTGTTCAGTTTCACTCCATTTATGAAACTTTATAGAGAGTAACTATGACTGAATGGCTTGCTAGGCCACTGAAGAGGGCACTTAAGAGTCAACCACATCACTGTGGTTCGGGAGTCACATGTAATGCAGAACCAATGTGTTTTACAAATTTTTTTTCTTGAAGGACATTAGTGAAACATCAAGGTTTTTTTGATGGTATTTGGTTCCCATTAGATCACATTTAATCAATATTTATTAGCTGAATTCAAATTTCATGGGGATTTAACACCCATCTCCAGAATATAACTCTGTGTCTCTGGGTTCTTAGTCTCCCTAGTGTAGACACTCATTATTATCAGTGGCCTATGTGTAGTTAGTTGATCTTGGTATGGAAAGTTATGTAGCTGCTACAGTTGGCTTCATGGGAAAGGAAGCTGAAAAAGTAGCTAAGGTTCCTAGTCCCATCAATTTGCAATAACGTTACTTAAATATGTGCATGCATCTGTGAATATACATATGTTTGTGTATGTTACAATTCTTGAAGAATATGGAATGATGTGTTGTAATATTCTATATACTGGATACCCCTGCTCACATTGATTGACTGGACTTTCAAATAAAGCTTAGCCTTGGAAGGTGATGACAAGCTACTGGTCTTATGGAATCGTGCAAAGTTTTATATTGAGAAAATATAAAGCAAAGAATTTTTTTTTGTTACTCACCTTAAGCAAAACTGTATACCTTTTCTTGTTATCAAATGGATTTCCCTTTGACCCTGGGTGGTCCCATACTAAGTCGAGACCATCAAAGTCATACTTCCTAACAAATTTGATCGCAGAGAAGATGAATGTTGCACGAGTTTTCTTAGTAGCAACTGTAGTCCTGAACCTGAAAGAAGGGAGAGAATGAATGAAATATTTTCATTTTGTTCAATCATTTATTTAAAAAACAATTTTGTTAATATTCATAACATGATCTTAAATCAAAACTGCATGCATGGAAGACATTAAAATTCTTTCAAAATTCCATTTTATATTTCACACGGAGAACACCTAGTTTGAAGCATTTTATTTCATACAGAATATATAAAAACTGGTAAGCTATTTTAAACAAAATATAAGTGAGTGTTCTGGCAGATCATTTTACAAAACAATCTCAGGAGCCTTGAGGTGCAAAAATTGTTTTTTGAGCCAACCCTGGAAGAGTCTACCTCAGAAAATATTCTGAGATAGCTCTTTAACTCAATGAGAATTCATCTGACATTTAGGCATTGTAAGTCACGTAGACTGTACATTACAGTCATTCTGAAATGGTCTGTTCTAGACAAACACCTGGTCTTTTTCTCACATTCCAGAAGTGGTAGGGTGAGTGTTACATCTGGTCTAACCACTCCCTGTCCTCCCAGGTGCCATCCTATCTCCTCTCCGAAGCCTTCGTTTTGTTTCCATCTGTAATTAAACTCCATTGCTTTGCTTTTCTCAGTCTGGTGCAGGCCCATACTCACTTTCCATTTCTAAACAGAACTCCGGGTTAATTCTGTGAAATTCAGTCTGTTTATCATGTCAGCACCCTGAGTGAATCTGCTTGTGTGAGATTGTTTCTTTTTAGTCTGACAACTTTTCTTTAAGAAAAATAAATGAAAAATGAATCTGAAATGATTGTTGCTTACAAAGTTAACTGAAACTCTACCTCATTTTAATTTCAGTTTGAGATTGGTATGGAAATAAGCTATGCTTACTCACGTCATACCCAAAATGTCCCAAAATGGGATAGAAATCACACCTAGTAGTATCCACATATAAATATATCGAGGCTCATAAGACCATAAGACATAGATGCAGAAGTAGGTCATGCAGCCCATGGTATCTGATCCATCATTCTGAGATCATGGTTGACCTAATAATCCTCAACTCCACTTTCCTGCCTTTTTCCCCAATGCTGGAACCTCATTCAAATAGTTCGATGAGGTCCAAGGCTCAATTGCCTCCTGTTAGGGAGGTGTTTGTTTATTGTTTACCACCCATTTGAAGCCTGAGAAAGAGAGAAAAGGAATTTCAACCCCCTTAACCTCAAAACTACTGAGGTCCATTAATTGCTATGATGTGGAGGTGCCGGTGTCGGACTGGGGTGGACAAACTTAAAAACCAGGTTATATTGTATCTTAAGTTACTTTGAAAATTGGACTTTTTGATTAAACACTTGGGCTTCTGGAAACTTACAGACAACTGATAGGCGTTGCAGTGGTTGGCATTAAATATAAGACAATCATAAATGGGAATTTCATGAGACAACTCTTAACACATAGGGGAGTAAAACTGTAGAACTCACTACCACAAGAAATAGTTGAGGTGATTACGTTTTTCTGGGTAAGGTAGGTAATGAGTTGATGGAGAAAGGAATAGAATAACATGATGATAGAGTTAATACAAATAGGTGGGAGATAGACAAACATTGGAATTGACCAGTTAGGCTGAATGCCTTATTTCTGTGCTGTGACTATATGAAAATGTTTAGTGGTTCATAAATTTACAGAAAGGACAGCATCAACATTCTTTATTGAAAATACTTTGCTCTTGGAATGTGAACAGTTCCAGTAGGCCACCAACCTTTGCTAAATCTAAATCCTTTTTGAATTTCAGTAATTCATGAATTATAGTGTCTCATAATCTCAAAATTCCACAATCTTAACTCAGTAACAATGAATGAATGCTGCTAAATTTATGATCAGGTTGGCATGACACTTGGATACCTTGGTGTTCCAATGACATTGCTGCTTTTGTCTATCATAGTGGCAAGCACCAATGAGAAAGGACAGAGCTGTTGTAGGGGATTATATTGCTGAATACCTTGAACTACTCCTTGACTTAATGTAGGCTGAGCTGAAAATGTGTTGCTGGTTAAAGCACAGCAGGTTAGGCAGCATCCAAGGAACAGGAAATTCGACGTTTCGGGCATAAGCCCTTCATCAGGAATTGGTTTCATTCCTGATGAAGGGCTTATGCCCGAAACGTCAAATTTCCTGTTCCTTGGATGCTGCCTAACCTGCTGTGCTTTAACCAGCAACACATTTTCAGCTGTGATCTTCAGCATCTGCAGACCTCATTTTTTACCCTTAATGTAGGCTGACCTGACAGTATAGGGAAGGTTATTGATTAAGCAGGTGAAGATGTAATTTCCTTTAGAAATTCCTGGAGGAATATCGTCAAGTTACAATGGTAGGACTCTATCAGTCATCAGTAATTTGCCTTGCAGCAGATAGGACTCTTGCTGTTTGAGAGGTTTCCTTTTGATCCTCAAATTTCATTTCTGCTAGAATTCTTTGGTGTAATTCTAAGTCAAATCGTTCCTTTACGTCAAAGGTAGATATTTTCACCTCTAGTCTAAGGTTTCAAAGTTGTTATTAGATCAGGGGCTGTGTCATTCTGGCTGAACATGAACATCATTGAACAAGTCATTGGAGAGCAAATGTCACTACTGATAGAAATTGGTCAAATATAATTTATCCTGTTTTTCACAGACAGGATGTTCAACACCTTCTCTCACATTTCCCAGTGGATGCCAGTATCATTGATTTTGAGAGCTACTCAGATTGGGGCCAGGTCTTTATCTGGGTGTAGAAACATTTCATAGCTATTACTGTGTTCAGAGCACTCAGCTACTTATTAAACATCATTCAGATGTTGGTAGACATTCACATGCATCACGTTCAGGACCTTAGAATGAGGTAGATTAATTTATCACTCAACACTTCTGGTTGAGAATACCTTAAAGCGCTTCAGTCTCATTTTTTTCTGTTGTCAGACTGAGGATATAGATATTTACAGATCTACTCCCTTCATTTCTTAACTGTCTGCTGCCATTCGAACCTGGACATGGTCAGGCTTAGGAGATTCTATAAATTGTGGAATGACTTAGCTCTGTGTATAGCCTGCTGCTTTGGACAAATTTATTATTAAAGCTTTACTGGTTGGTATCTTATTATAAGGTCAATCTGGAGCCCCTCCTTGCATATCATTCCACATTTTGCATGGAAGAAGCTCTCAGTTTGATGCTGGTTGAGGAGTGTGGGATGCATTAAGTCGTGAGGTCATTAATTGTGGTAGGAATAATTCTATAGTTTTACATGTACTACTTGTATTTAAAGAGCCAGGTATCCCTCTTGGAATTGTAACTTTGCTGGAAAGCCTGAGAAAATGCCTTGTATTTATATCTAAGCTATGTAGGAATGTCTGGGCACTACTCCACTTTTGGTTAACCAGTAGCTAACTAGCTAGGGGTTCAACATCCTGACTACCTGCCTTTTGTTTCATAAAGGCAGGTAGTCAGGATGATAATACATTTATTATGTTGTACCAATATGCAATGACAAATATTGATCAAAATATGAATCTCTGCATTAGTCTTGCTCTGTTTGTTTAGAGTGTGAAATAAAGCAGCTTAGCAATTCATAAGGCTCAACTCTAGTGTTTACTCCATCTATGTTTGCAGCCATTTATGGAGGAAAGGCATAAATTGTTTTGAGCAGATGGGCCAACGTGCCGAGGAGTGGCAGTTGGAGTTTAATTTAGATAAATGTGAGGTGCTGTGTTTTGGACAGGCAAATCAGGACAGGACTTATACACTTAATAGTAAGGTCAGGGGAGTATTGCTGAACAAAGAGACCTTGGAGTGCAGGTTCATAGTTCCTTGAAAGTGGAATCACAGGTAGATAGGATAGTGAAGAATGCACTTGGTATGCTTTCCTTTATTGGTCAGTGCATTGAGTAGAAGAGTTGGGAGACCATGTTGTGGCTGCGCAGGACATTGGTTAAGCCACTTTTGGAATACAGTGTGCAATTCTGGTCTCCCTGCGATATGAAGGAATTTATGAAACTTGAAAGGGTTCAGAAAAGGTTACAAGGATGTTGTCAGGGTTGGAGGATTTGAGCTAGACGGAGAGGTTGAATAGGTTAGGGCTGTTTTCCCTGGAATGTCAGAGGCTGAGGGGTGACCTTTCAGAGATTTATAAAATCATGAGGGGCGTGGTTAGGGTAAATAGACAAGGTATTTTCCCTGGAGTCAGGGAGTCCAAAACGTGAGGGCATAGGTTTAAGGTGAGAAAGGAAAGATTTTAAAAGGGGCTTGAGGGGCAACATTTTCACACAGAGGGTGGTGCATGTATGGAATGAGCTGTCAGAGGAAGTGGTAAAGGCAGCTCCAATTATAACATTTAAAAGGCATCTGGATGGGTATGTGAACTGGAAGGGTTTAGAGGGATAGGTGACAAATGGGACTCGATTAGGTTAGGATATCTGGTCAACAAGGGCGAGTTGGACCAAAGTGTCTGTTTCTGTGCTGTATATCTCTAGGATTCTATGTTCTGCATTTATTGTGCAAGTGAGCACAAATGTTTTTCTCTGGGTAAGCAACTCAGGTGATTTACAGATGCCACTGACATAACTAAAACTAAGAACACTGAGTTTTCAGAGTGTAGTTTTCTTTTATATCAAAGCAACCAAAGTGGAGAATAACATTTTATATTTAATCTAAATATGAGGCATTATTCCCTTTCTGCTAGAAAGCTTGGAATTTTTAGAGTTCCTAATGAACTAGATTTTCTCATCCCAACAATCTGAGTTATTTGCTCTTGAAGACTGAATATCAAACCAACCATTACGTGGCTCCATGGGGAAAAATGTATATTTCTATATATAGTTCATTACCTGTTTATATCTGTGATAGACATTACCTTTGTGGATTAAATCCTCCAATAGCCAAGAGTGTCTTCAAATTAGGATTCCTGACGGAAAAAGCAAAACAATGCCTCGTTTTAATGACAAACATATATTGAATTTCACAATTTTGGAAGCTCATGCCTTCAATGAAAGACATTTCAGAAATATCCAAGGGAAAATAGCTTTCCCTTTGTGGGTAATGTATTCTTTATTTCCTACTTAATTCCTGTAATAGAAAATGTACACACTCTGAATCAATAGTTCTCAATAAATTACTTGTATGTGTGTTATATTTCACTGTTCTGTAAACTACCAATCGGTCATTGCACCTCATATATTTTACAACAACATATGTTTGGTTCATGAGAACAGGAGTAGCACTTTCAGTCCCTTGAGCCTGTTCTACTATTCAATGAAATCATGGCTGATCTGTGGCCCAACTCCATATACCTGTCTTCAGTCCAGTTCCCTAGACCAAGGACAACCAATGGATGTTACCAACCTGCTGCACAGGAGGCTACTGAGTAAGATAAGGGCCATGGTGTCAGAGGTAAGGTGCTAGCATGGATAGAGGTCTGGTTGAAAGCAGAGAGTGGGGATCAAAGGGTCCTTCTCAGATGGTAGCTAGTGACAAGTGGTGTTCCGCAAGGCTCAGTGTTGGGACCACAACTTTTCAGTTTATACTTTAACAACCTTTGTAAAGGAACTGAGGGCATTCTGGCTAAGTTTGCAGAGGATACAAAGATAGTAGAGGGACAGGTAGCATTGAAGAGGTGGTGAGGCTGCAGAAGGATTTGGGCAGGTTAGGAGAGGTGGGCAAAAAAGTGGCAGATGGAGTACAATGTGGGAAACTGTGAGGTCATGCACTTTGGTAGGAAGAATAGAGGCATGGATTATTTTCTAAATGGGGAGAAAATTCAGAAACCTGAAGAGCAAAGAGACTTGGGAATTCTAGTCCAGGATTCTCTCAAGGTAAACTTGCAGGTTGAGTCAGTAGTGAAGAAGGCAAATGCAATGATGGCATTTATTTTGAGAGGACTTGAATATAAAAGCAGAGGTATACCTCTGAGGCTCTATAAAGCTCTGGAAAGACCACATTTGGAGTATTGTGTGCAGTTTTAGGCCCCATAGCTCCATAAGGATGTGCTGGTCCTTGATCGTGTTCAGAGGAGGTTCATGAGAATGGTCTCAGGGATGAAAAGCTTAATGTATAAGGAATGTTTGAGGACTCTGGGTTTATATTCGATGGAATTGAAACTTCTAGAATACTGAATGGCCTGGACAGAGAAGATGTCAGGAAGTTGTTTGCATTGGTAGGAGAGACTCCGACCAGACGGCATAGCCTTAGAGTAAAGGGAAGACCTTTTAGAACTGAGATAATGAGAAATTTCTTCAGCCAGAGAGTGGTGAATCTATAGAATTCATTGCCACAGAAGATTGTGGAGGCCAGGTCATTGAATATATTTAAGATGAAGATGGATTCTTGAGTATCAAGGGGATCAAGAGTTACGGGGAGAAAGTGGGAGAATGGGGTTGAGAAATTTATCAGCCATGATTGAATGGCGAAGCAGAGTTGATGGGCTGAATGGCCTAATTTCTGCTCCTATGTTTTATGGTCTTATGGTCTAGTATATTTATGTAACAAAATATTCTCAGTTTTTTATTCTCCTTTTCCTGTACTTTTTAAAAAGAAATGTATCACATTTTTCACAATTTCAAGTGGATGAAGATAGACAACAGTTGAAACTAAAACAACATTAAAATAATACATAGCAAGAACTAAGATTGTATGATGACTTTATTTGAGCACAAAAATATTCCAAGGGGTATGACTGAGGAAGAATGGAATGGAATCCAAGCATCTGTGGAAGCATGAGTAAAAATGTCTAAAAACTAATGCTTAGATTCCATTCCACTCTTCCTCAATGCTAGGGCTCTGAAAGATTCAGAGTTTTGGATGCAGACTGTTTTAGGGAAGGAGTTCCATTGAGTAAGATAGAGAAGGCTGAAGATTCTGCCATCACTAGTGCAAATGAAGTACAGCCTGCTAGAACTGAAGGAGCAGATGGAGGCATGGCTATTTTGGATCTGAAGTGGGTCAAAGCCGAGTAGAAATTTAGTGATGATGATACAGATTGATGCTTTGACATCTTGTGAGAGTCAGTGCATGCCAAAACTCAAATTGATACGAGTTTCATCTGTGCTTTTGTTAATTGAATTATTTTGTCCTCCTGAATTATTGGGTTGAATATCTTTCACTGCGAAAGTAGCAGTTTCTTTACATTAATCTTGTGCGATGAAGGAGAATGGAGCTGAAAAATGTGTTGCTGGAAAAGTGCAGCAGGTCAGGCAGCATCAAAGGAGCAGGAGAATCGACATTTTGGGCATAAGCCCTTCCTGCGCTTTTCCAGCAACACATTTTTCAGCTCTGATCTCCAGCATCTGCAGTCCTCACTTTCTCCTCGCTGAAGGAGAATGTAAGGACTGCAGATGCTGGAGATCAGAGTCAAAAAGTGTGGTGGTAGTAAAGCACAAGCAAGTCAAGCAGCATCGGAGGAGCAGAAGCCCCTTGCCCCCCACCCTGCCCAACCACAACATTCCTGATGAAGAGCTTCTCGGGTGCTGCCTGACTGGCTGTGCTTTTCCAGCACCATACTTTTTGACTCTTGTGCACTGAAGTCAAACATGAAAATCAAGAACCTTCACCGCCAGTTTCTTTTCACAACATTCCCTACCATGATAGTAGCTAGGAAATTTTCTATACCTTGGACTATTGATAAACAGATCATTGAAATGTTTATTGTATTTTCAGAATCTTTGTTTTGTTGGGAAAATCTATCCTCTGGGTAAACCTCACAACAAGTATTTTACGCACTGAAATGTTAACTGGGATGCACTGCCAGTCTTTTGCACTCATTATTTGAATAGAAACATGCAGATTTTCCACAACAGGTTCCGTTAATATCCCACTCAACTCTGATAAAAATCCAAAAGATTCCATGGACAATGCTGTAGGTCATGTTGATCCACCTTTCCACCTGCTCTTGGAAATTCACCCTGGTCTTGTAAAACCCAGAACTTCTCCCCATGTCTTATAACAAGTATTGTGGGTAAGGCCCTATGTGCCAACTTCCACTTAAGTGGTTCATTAGAAATATGACTGATCCCCAGAGGCCAATACACCAAGTGGACTCCAGGAACCTGAAACTAAACCCAAAAGTGCAATCTAGGTTCAAGGCTCTTATTTGAATTGGAACTTAAAAATAAAATGTTCTTCTTTGGTTCCTTGCATAAGGCAGGCAAAGAAGTCCTGACTGAGGTCAAGAATAAGGCAGAGAGAACCCCTCCTTTCTCAGTGATTGATGTTGCTGCATTTTTCAGCCACCTGAGACCTCCCACTCATCCTGCATCCTCCAATGGTCACCCCTGAACCAGGCCTGAAATAAGCATAACCTACAATCTTCCTAACCTGCAATCTTCTTCCTGACCTCTCCGCCCCCACCCCACTCTGGCCTATCACCCTCACCTTGACTTCCTTCCACCTATCACATCTCCATCGCCCCTCCCCCAAGTCCCTCCTCCCTACCTTTTATCTTAGCCTGCTTGGCACACTCTCCTCATTCCTGATGAAGGGCTTATGCCCGAAACGTCGAATTTCCTAATCCTTGGATGCTGCCTAACCTGCAGTGCTTTAACCAGCAACACATTTTCAACTGTGATCTCCAGCATCTGCAGACGTCATTTTTTACCTGAAATAAGCATAGTCACCTTGTCTATCTTATTACTAATCTTGTATAATTTATGTAACAGATTATTTTTTCACAGGAGTTGGGGGATTTATGGCTAGATCAGCAATTGTTGTTCATTCCTAATTGCCCTTGAGAAGATGATGTTGAGTTATCTTTTTGAACAACTGTGGTCGATGTGATATAGGTACACTATTGTTAAGTCCTGGATCTTTTCTCCTAACAACAGTGATGCAGTTCTACATTAGGACAGGGTAGAATTTGGAGGAGAACTCTATAACTCTGATCATCCACTATATACGGCCCACTTATTTAAGGAAAGATATAATTTCACCAGAGATAGTTTGGAGAATGTTTACTCGGATCATTTGTGTATGGAAGGGACTGTCTTATGAGCAAGGGTTAAACAGGTTGGGACTCTACTCACTGGAGTTTAGATTAGATTACTTACAGTGTGGAAACAGGCCCTTCGGCCCAACAAGTCCACACCGACCCGCCGAAGCGCAACCTACCCATACCCCTACATTTACCCCTTACCTAACACTACGGGCAATTTAGCATGGCCAATTCACCTGACCCGCACATCTTTGGACTGTGGGAGGAAACCGGAGCACCCGGAGGAAACCCACGCAGACACGGGGAGAACATGCATACCCCACACAGTCGCCTGAGTCAGGAATTGAACCCGGGTCTCAGGCGCTGTGAGGCAGCAGTGCTAACCACTGTGCCACCGTGCCGCCCACAAAGAAGAACAAGAGATGGTCTAATTGAAACATATAGAATTCTTAAAGAGCTTGACAGGGCAAATGCTGAGAGGATGTTTCCCTTTATAGGAGAGTCCCGGACCAGAGGGCTCAGTCTCAGAAACAGATGCACCAATTTAAGACTGAGATGTGGAGGAATTTCTTTTCTCAGAGGGTTGAGTGTGTTTGGATTGCCTTGACATTGAGGGCTGTGAGGACAGAGTCCTTGTTTATATTTAAGGCTGAGATAGATAAGTTTTTGGTCAGTAGGGCAATCAATGTTACAGGAAAAAGCAGGAAAGTGGAAGCAAGGAATGTCAGTTCAGCCATGATCCTATTGAATGGTGGAGCAGGCTAGAGGGACTGAACGACCTACTCTTGTTCCTATTTCTGATAGTCTTGTGGCTTTATACAGGGCTGTTTAAAAACCAGAAAGTATTTAATCTTTTGATAACTATGGCAATATTTATCAAAAATCTTAAATGTATTTTTTGTCTACAATGACTTATTCTGGCATTGTATTTCACACACACATTTTTAGTCAAACATAATATAAATTTCTGTGTTCACATTTAGAATGAAACTATCTATGTGAGCTGGTATTACTGACTCCTCTCAGAGTAACACTGTAATCTCTCTGCTCTCTCTTGAAATGATCTAGCCTAGAGTTTGGACAACTTCCTCTACCACAACCAATTTTGTATCTCTGCTTCTAAATCTGCTGTAAGATTTGCTGTGTATAAAAAATAGTAACAAAATCAAAGTGTCGTATAAAAACATTACAGAATTATACTTGTCCAATTACTCCTGTTGCTTAACTTCACTTCATTCATTAGTATAGCCAGGGATCGTTTTGAACTTGGATCTTAGTTTAAAATGATAATGTTGATTCAATGGCAGATTGTAAACCATTTCCAGATTCAATCAACTGAATTGATATCACCCATCTTATATTACTGGCCAAAGTCAAAATTAGCTCTGTTCCTTCTTCCTGTCTGCAACACAAATTATTCAAACTATTCATCTATTCTGATCTCTTAGCCATTACATTAAGAGCTATATAAAGAATTTGGTGTAGTAGCTAAAGGTACCAATTTGGAAATTAATGCCTGGGCTAAGTGTATACACAAATGATGCTGCCGTTCTAACTTTGGAATTTAATCTCACAGGCGTCTCTGGGTCTTGCATTGGTGAAAGTGATTCTTTTGCATTTCAAGATTCTTTCTCTGAGAATATGTAACTAAATGAATATGCAGCACCTTATATTATGTCAGGTTCCAATTGCTCTGGCATCAAAAAAGTCACACAATGTTTCCACTTGGTGTAAGCCAGCAAACTCTCTTCTATTCGGATCCTTAAGTCTTTCAGCTAGTTCCTGGTATTTCATGAATGTTTAAACAACAACCTTCCAATCATTTATTTTGACAAGGTGCGTGAAGGGCACCCCTCCAAAATAATTTTTCTGCTGAGTTCATGTCATGCAGGCGAGAACACATGAAACTCTCTCCTGATCTTTCTAAGGTTTGCTGAAATGCAATCTAGACATCTTAGCTTTTGCGCACATTTTCTTTCCTTTCTAATTGTGTTATAAATCTTTTAACATTCAATTGGAAAGTCCAGTGGTGTTTATCCATGTTTCTCTGATATGCTTCATTACTTGAAACAAGCAACATGCTCCCTTGTGGCCCGCACTTAGTCATTTGCCTTTATTTTGTGAGATGTCACCATTAAATGATATTTAAGGGCAACATATCATTAAGAAATAAAATAAAGAACTGCAGATGTTGGAGATCTGAAACAAAAACAGAAAAAGCTGGTGAAACTCAGTGGTTCTGGCAGCAGATGGGGAGAAAGCAAAGTTAATGTTTCAAGTCTAGTCACTCTTCATCAGTTCTGATGTTGCCCAATCTACTGAGTTTTGCCAAACATTTGTTTATGTTCCATTGGTAAATATTTAACTAAATTGAATTAAAGTCAAAAATAGCAGAGGTGTTCAATGTTGCATTATCCAATCCCTGCTGGAGCAGAATTTGGAATGGTTCAATTGACCTATCCTCCTTGCAATAGAAATGGGGAAACAATTGGACCAGGCTCAATCTCCTAACTAATCCAAATAAATCTTGCTTAAAAATGTATATACATGAAAATCCTATGTAAACAGGATTATTATTGGGATTAGACAGCCTTATAATAATCAGTTAGCAAGCGACTACACGGAATCAGACATAAAGACTGAGTAATTGGGTAACACACTGAGGACCTCAGGATTTGAACATTATACCAAAGAACATGACTGTGGTCAATGGGGAGAAACTTGCAGCAAAATGGTGGATTATGATTTAGCAGTTACATATATACATGCAAACTACTGTACAACTGTTTTCAGTACACAGATGAACTACTGAGAGATACATCACTACTTACTTTTTTTTGAGACTGTTAAATGATGCATAAAGAGCTTCATCATTTTTTTCCTTAGTCACAATCTTATGGTGCTTATCAATGGCAGCAAATGCATAAATTAGATGGGTGCACAGGCAAGGAGGGATGTTTTCTGGCATAAACTTGCCTATTCCTGGTCTGTGCTGTGCCCAATTTGTGAAATAACAAATCAATTTGAAGGTAGTTCCTAAAAATGGAAAATAATGAAGAATAAGAAAGTTAACCATCATCCTTCGTCTTTTAAATCTTATCTGGCATTAATATCGTGACTTACCCATATCTAGTTGGGACAACAGCATGAATCCCACTAGAAAAAAAGGTAAAACAAATTTGATTTAAAATGGAGATACGTTCTCTCATGTAGAATATAATACATTTCAAATAATAAAAACAATTGTCAAGCTGCAGTATTTGATTAACTAGAAAGAGTGTCACATTCTGAACTGGTAATAAAATTACACACGCTGTCAAAATTTTTCATCTGTGGTCATTGTAAGAATACAAATTTGAAACTGATCATCTATTCATACTGCATCAGGAGAAGGTGCTGATTAGTTGGCAAGTGGATTCTTATTGGTTGAGGGATTATCATTGAGAATTATCATTACAAAGAAAGTAACTCCAAGCTTTTGTTTAAGTTCAAACCATGAAAGTCGACATTGATTGGTCAAAGAACTGCTATGAAAAATCCTGTAGGGAACAGTTATCTCTCAAGCTTTTATTTGGTTGAAAAGATACAATGTGTGGACATATTATTTCTGTTTGCAAAGCACAGGACCTTATGTATGAATATCAGTAGCTTCTATTAAACATAAGTGAGTCACATTGTGGCCCAACTGATAACTTTAAACAGTTGGTATAATTCATAAAGCAATTAGGATTATTAAGTGTTGCCCAACTATGGAATCATATATAATCTTGGGTATGATGTTCTGATATTTTTCAAGTTTTGGGCTGGATGAGTACATTCAGTCAATTCTCTGCCACTTAAACAATCTGACCCCAGTCTTCTAGTCTCATTTTGGGGATTCCACCTTCCACTGGAGTGGGTGTCAATGCTCCCACTTTGGGAGCCCTTTTGCTTCTTAATTGGTTGGTAAATGCAGAATTTTCCCCTTATATGGCTGCCTCCTAGAAGACTCCGCATTCTAAGTGTAAAGGTAAAATTGCCTTAGTCTTACCAGACTATAAGGCTGCTCTTTCCTTAGAGAGAGACAACTGATGGAGGTTTAACCTGAGGGTCACCAGATCTTAGGCAAGAGAACTGGTTGAGAAAGAGAGCCCTTTGTGGTAACAACAACAAGGGTTCCTCACTATTAGTACACTTCTAACCTATGCAAAGTTTGGATTTGCAAATTGTCCTGATGCTTGAAAATGTTCAAAGAACAGATTCTGCCCTATGAGTCTCCTTACCTTCACTAAACTGTTCTAGTTATATCATTGACTTTCTTACTACATTGCAGCCATATTGTGAATACAATTCCAGTTGCACCGACATGCTCAACAATTTCTTCCTGCTGCCTGTGAAAAGGATGTCTTGGGGCAAAAAGGATTTCCAACCTATTCATTGCAGCCTACACAATGTCAAAGGTGAAGCATCTGAGAATCTTGGAAATCGCTGAACAATCCCTTCAATCATTTCTTAAGGGTTAGCTTGCTTCTGTTCTGCAGCCAGAATGCACCCTGACTCTAACGGGTGTTGAATGCCTTTATATGGTGTCATAGATATCTAGTATCCGGCCTTCCTGATAGGCCTGCCACTCACGTAGAGTGTCAGTATTACATGTTACCAATGTGGCTATTCAAAGCCATATGTCGTGTGCACCCCACCCGCAGCCCCTTTGCACCAGTGTTTAAATGCAATGGGAATTGCAAATGTTCAAGTATGCATCATGGAAAGGCCTACCAGTTTTGTTTAATAAAAATGTTTTGAATTTCTTTAAGCAGCATGACAGAATACTTAACGCACAGGTATTGACTAGTAAACCACAACTCAACCCCTTTGTATTAAATGCCTTCAGTTTACAGCATATATGTACCCTAACATAACACTGCACTAATTATAATTATTGAAAGATTTAATTTTTAAAATCATTTTCTTACTTACCAATTAAGCCAGATATTTTCTCCATTTTTGGATTCAGTTCACTATCAGTGTCTCTGCAGCTTTATGCCTGCTGTAGTCAACGACACTATGGTACTAAAGAAACCATACACTGTCCCCATAGCTCCTACGACAGAAAATGATTAACTAAGAAGTTAAGGTGGTGGAACAAATAGATAAACTCCTTCAGTAATGAATGGTAAACATTTGGAATGATCTACCAGAACAGGTAGTGGACGTAATGACATTACTGGACTACAAAACGCACGTGATTGTCAGGCCGGATGAACAGGAGGTGTGTCCATTGACAGAATTAGTATTTTTCTTGTTAGATTTACCATGAATATGAAAAATGTAAATATGAAGGACATGAAACATTAATTCTTTGTATCTCTGTACAGATAATGCCAGACTTGGCGAATTTCTCCAGTACAGCAGGCCAGGCAGCATCTCAGGAATAGAGAATTCGACGTTTCGAGCATAAGCCCTTCATCAGGAATCCTGATGAAGGGCTTATGCTCGAAACGTCGAATTCTCTATTCCTGAGATGCTGCCTGGCCTGCTGTGCTTTGACCAGCAACACATTTGCAGCTCTGATCTCCAGCATCTGCAGACCTCACTTTTTACTTGAATTTCTCCAGTAATTTGTTTTACTGATTATGGCTGGTGCATGTGTACTCAATCTGGAACTTCTTATCGCTTTTGAATTAATTTAATTCAAATCAGGAGTACTTTCTCGATATTATAAATTCAATGTTGATCACACGTGTAATAAAAACCTTTAATGCAAATTGACATCTCCTTTCTATTCTTGTTAATTTCTAATTGTATTTGTCAATAATGTGCCTCTCCATCCCACTTGAAGTTCATCACAACATCATACACCAGACCCTATCCATTATGTGTTTCACAGATCCTTCAATCTGGACACGGAGATGGTAGTTCCTTCTGTCTACCCTATTTTCATTTGCTGGGTCGTGGTGTGCCAATGTAACCAGTTGTGGTCTCAACCAAAATTTCATCCGGATACGGAATTTATTCAACCCCACCTCATGGACAGTGGGATCAACTGGACAGCCCTTTCAAAGAGCTGGCACGAGTGCGGTGGGACCGAATAGACTCCTTCTTCGTTCTATAATTGTAGCCTCGCAGTAACTTTGCAAAGTGAACAGTGAAATGGGAGAAAGTGAGGACTGCAGATGCTGGAGTTCAGAGTTGAGTGTGTGGTGCTGGAAAAGCACAGCAGGATCAGGACAGCATCCTAGGAGCAGGAGAATAGACGTTTCGGGCATAATTCCTGATGAAGTGTTTATACCAGAAACGTCGACTCTCCTGTTCCTCAGATGCTGCCTGACCAGCTGTGCTTTTCCAGCACCACACTCTGGACAGTGTCCTCGAAATGCCCCCTTCTGTTTCCCTGCCATTGACACCACTTTTGTTTTGGCAATCAGCCTTCTTACACAGGGCTAATCCGGGCTGGGGGGGTGTGTGCTGGGGGTAAAATGAAGGGATAGGGCTGAAGGAAAGTAAAATAGAGATCCAGGGTGTAGTGAGGTGGCGTGGAAAGTATATTCTTGCTATTGAGACGATACACGCTGGAAATTCCGAGCGCATGCGTGCAGCTGGTGGTTGCAGGTAAACACTGGGTAACTAGTGGCAACGGAAAGTATCAGTGTTCGGCATGGCTCCGAAATGGACAGGTAAGATGTTTCCACTCCAACCTAGTCAGTGTGTTTCTGTGAGCTGCGGCATGGATCTGTGGACAGAGAGGGGAGCAGTAAAATAAAACGTTATCTAGAAACAGCAGTGTGTTCACATCCAGGCTGTAGGCAGCCGGTTTTCTAACTCGGCAAGGATTTTGCCAGCTTCTGGATGAGTGGTGCTGGAAGAGCACAGCAGTTCAGGCAGCATCCAACGAGCAGCGAAATCGATGTTTCGGGCAAAAGCCCTTCATCCTGATTTCGTTGCTCGTTGGATGCTGCCTGAACTGCTGTGCTCTTCCAGCACCACTAATCCAGAATCTGGTTTCCAGCATCTGCAGTCATTGTTTTTTACCTAAGGATTTGCCAGCATTGAGGGAGAGGAAAACCAATTTCCCTTCCTGAGGGAGTACCTGCTGCTTTTAGAATACCTAGGCTGGACTGGAAGGAAACGGTTCCTTACCATGCTGGGAGTGCTGGACTTCCAAGTTGGTGACCTTTTCAAATTATAAAAACAATTGTCTAGTTGCAGTATTTGATTAACTAGAAAGACTGTCACATCCTGAACTGGTCATAAAATTATGCATACTGTCAAAATTGTGAAGATAGAATCTTCTAACCAGCTATTTGGCCCATCAACCCCTTGCTGTCCCCTCAGAAGAGCTGTTGGATCAGTATAATTCTTTCTCTGTTGCCGTGCATTTTCTCTTTAAATTTCAGGTGCATTTCCAATTCCACTTTAACACTTGCTATTGAATGAGCTTCGTTTCAGGGAGCGTCACGTCTTCAGCTTCCATAAAATTTGAAGGAATCACTTTGCAAGCACATCATTCAGAGCATTTCTTCCAGTTTTAGAGTCATCGAAATGTACAGCACGGTAACAGACCTATTGGTTCAATTTATCCATGCTGACCAGATATCCTAAATTAATCTAATCCCATTTGCCAGCACTTAGACTATATCCCTCTAAACCCTTCCTATTCATGTACCCATCCAGATGCCTTTTAAATGTTGTAACTGTACCAGCTTCCACCACTTCCTCTGGCAGCTCCTTCCATTCATGCACCACCCTCTGCGAGAAAAGGTTGCCCCTTTGGACCCTATTAAATCTTTTCCCTCTCACCTTAAACCTATGCCCTTGAGTTTTGGACTCTCCCATCCTGGGGAAAAGACCTTGATTATTTACCTTATCCATGCCCCTCATGATTTTATAAACCCCTATAAGGTTGTTCAACTGATTGCTTTTTAAACTGGTATACTGTTGCTTAGCACTTGACTGCAGTGGCATTTGAAACCCTCACAGCAGTTTGTTCCTTGCTCTTTACAAATACAATATAATCTCCATTTTTTAATATAAAAAAGCCTCTGCATAGCAATATACTTGAACCAAATGATGGTCTAGTTCCATTGTCTAAAAATTACAAAAGACTAACAATCAACTTTTATAATTAAATAGAACAACTTTAGAATCTGTTATCACTCATTTTTTCAAAATAGTATTCATATTTGGGTGGAAATGTGCTTCTAATTTTGAGTCATGGCAGCACACTGCAGATTTCTTGAAGTATGATTCTGCAGTTTACAGATCAATCATTTCAAACTAAATATTCAGAAAGTAAACTTATGTTATGGCAAGACAGACTTGCTGAGTGAAATGCCCACTGTAAGCTGGGTGGGGTCATGGATGCTTATGTGGCCTAGGCTTGTCCAATCATCAGCTGCAAAATTTGAGCTCAGAGTTTTTAGATCTCAGAGTCACAAAAGCGAGAGACCTGTGCCCAAAAGAAGTTCAAGGTCGTTTTATAAGAAGAAGAACAGTTTTAGGCGATTCAGCCCTTCATGCCTGCTCCACCAATCATTATGATCATGGCTCATATGCAACTCAATAGTCTGTTCACACTAATCCCCCTCCCCCTCCCCCCCCATATCCTTTAACTCCATATAATATATGCAATTGCTATTTGAAGTCATGCAATGTTTTGGCCTTGACTGCTTTGTGGTAGCAAATTCCAGAGGCTCACCACTCTCTAAGTTAAGAAATTTCTCATCTCACTCTTAAAATGAGTTAACCTATATGCTTAGACTGTGACCCCTGGTTCTGGACTCTTGCATGTTTTGGAATATTCTTTCTGTCTCGTCCTTTTGGAATTTTCCTTTTTATTTATCCTTCCTAAGTGCGGAATACCCTTGAATAGACATTTCCCATCTCTGGTCATCCTGCAGCCATGAGTCTGTAATTCTAACTAATTTAAATTTGTTTCCATCTACTTGCACAATTCATCCATTTCAATGCTTTTCCTCTGGGCATTAAGGCAAAAAGCTTTAAGGCTCGGTTTTTTTTTGCATTACTTGTCCTGTTCTCATTATTTTTCACTGTGGCATTGTTTGATCCTGGCCTTTGATTTCTCTGCATATCATTTTTCTTATTCCCATTTCTGTCTTTTGTTCTTCACCTTCCTCTGACCCTCAGCATAGGTTCACATCCCCCTGTCAAAAGGAGAGGTTTGTAAAGATGCCAAAAATATTGCAGAATTGAAGATTTGATTATAGAATTCAAAAGGAGGGTAAGAAATCAATAAAGGGAGAATCGAACATGAATGTAAACTAGTATCAAACATAAAAATGGATTGTAAAAGCTTCCATAGGGATGCAAAAATAATCATCAAAGACAAATGTAGGGTCATTTCAGGCAGAAACTGAAGAATTTATAATGGGAAATAGAGTCTAGATTAGAGTGGTGCTGGAAAAGCACAGCAGTTCAGGCAGCATCCGAGGAGCAGTAAAATCGACGTTTCGGGCAAAAGCCCTTCATCAGGAATACAGGCAGAGAGCCTGAAGGTTGGAGAGATAAGTGAGAGGAGGGTGGGGGTGGGGAGTTGCAGTGGGAGAGGGACCCCCTGAGATTCTTGTAGAGAGAGTTGGAAAACTTCTTCAAGGCAGGCATCCTTGCAAGAGGAAATAGGAAATAGAGCAAGGACAGCAAAACGAAGTATTTTGTGTCTGTATTCATGGAGAAAATTACAAGCAGTCATTGAAGTAATTTAGATTCAAAAGTCTAATGAGAATGAGGATCTGAAATTAATTTGTGTCAATAAAAAATCATATTGGACTGAATGTTGACAAATCCCTGGCATTTGATATTTACCCTTGAGTTTTCAAAGAGATGGGTGCAGAAATTGTGAATACATTAGTATCCTTCTAAATTCTATTAAATATTAAATGTTGCTTACTGATAAGTTGCAAATGAAATTTCATGGTTTAAGATAGAAAGGAGAGAGAATTGCTGATTTGTTAGCCTGATGTCAATAGCAGAGAAAATACTAGAATCAATTATAAAGGATGTGATTGCTGGGCATTAAGAAAAAACAATAGTCCAATTAGGCAGACTCAACGTAAGAATATCAGTAACAGAATGAATAAGGCAATAATGTGATATATTTGGATTTTAACAAGGCTTTTAATGAAGTCCTATGAAGGAAGTCAGTGAACATGTGAGATTGGGGGTAATATATAAAATTAGATTGAGGATTGTTTAAGAGACTGAAACAGAGGGCTGAATCTTACCATATCTACCATTGAGGGTGAGTTGGAGGTTTGGATTAGGAATTGGCTGGCTGGAAGAAGACAGAGGGTAGTAGTTGATGGTAAAGGTTCATCTTGGTGTGCAGTTACCAGCGGTGTTCCGCAAAGATCTGTTTTGGGACCATTGCTGTTTGTCATTTTTATAAATGACCTGGAGAGGGGCTAGAAGGTTGGGTGAGCAAGTTTGCAGATGATACGAAAGTCGGTGGAGTTGTTATCAGTGAGGAAGGATGTGGCAGGTTACAGCGGGATATAGATAAGCTACAGAGCTGGGCAGAAAGGTGGCAAATGGAGTTCAATGTAGCTAAGTGTGAAGTGATTCACTTTGGTAAGAGTAACTAGAAGATGAAGTACTGGGCTAATGGTCAGATACTTGGTAATGTGGATGAGCAGAGGGATCTTGGTGTCCATGTACACAGATCTCTGAAAGTTGCCACCCAGGTAAATAGTGCTGTGAAGAAGGCATATGGCGTATTGACTTTTATTGGTAGAGGAATTGAGTTCCGGAGTCCTGAGGTCATGTTGCAGTTGTATAAGACTCTGGTGCGGCCGCATGTGGAGTATTGTGTGCAGTTTTGGTCGCCATACTATAGGAAGGATGTGGAGGTACTAGAACAGTTGCAAAGGAGGTTTACCAGGATGTTGCCTGGTATGGTAGGAAGATCGTATGAGGAAAGGCTGAGGCACTTGGGGCTGTTTTCATTGGAGAAAAGAAGGTTTAGGGGTGACTTGATAGAGGTGTACAAGATGATTAGGGGTTTAGATAGGGTTGACCATGAGAACGTTTTTCCACGTATGGAGTCAGATATTACGAGGGGGCATAGCTTTAAATTAAGGGGTGGTAGGAATAGGACTGATGTTAGGGGTAGATTCTTTACTCAGCGAGTCGTGAGTTCATGGAATACCCTGCCAGTAACAGTGGTGGACTCTCCCTCTTTATGGGCATTTAAACGGGCATTGAATACGCATATGGAGGATAGTGGGCTAGTGTAGGTTAGGTGGGCTTGGATCGGCACAACATTGAGGGCCGAAGGGCCTGTACTGCGCTGTATTTTTCTATGTTCTATGTTCTAAATGTATCATATTTGCAATATAAGCGGCAGGACAGTGGCATGGTAGTTTGCACTGTTGCCTCACAGCACTAGGGACCCAGGTTCAATTCCAGCCTTGGGTGACTGTGTGGAGTTTGCATGTTCTCCCTGTATCTGAGTGGGTTTCAACCAGTGCTTGGTTACCTCCTACAGTGTAAAGATGTGCAAGTCAGCCATGATAAAAGTGGGGTTCCAGTGACAGGGTGGTTCTGGGTGGAATGCTCTTTGTAGAGTTGGTGCAAACTCAAAGGGAGGAATGACCTCTTTCCAGACTGTAGGGGTTCTATGATATTTTGGCTGTGTCATTTTCACGGAGCTTCATGGAAGGTTTCTTGCCCTATGGTACCCAACTTGCCTCATTCACTATCTATGCTGCCCCTATGACATCCATCTCATCTGATGATAGCCCCATTCTCCCACTCTCCATAGTTGGAAGTTCTTTTCATTGCCAGGATAGCCTATCACCAGTGCCATATTTAAAAGGCTTTTGCATACCTTACTGAATGGTGGCATTCTGGAGTTGCCCCATCCGTTTTTGCATATTCTTCCCTCAGCATTGCAGGGAAAGGGGCAAAGTACCCAACTTTGTAATCAGGACCTTAAATTCCTGGCAGATGGGATGGTGCACAAGAGAGCTATCTTCTTACCAGAGGAGACCAGGTCACTATGCCATGCCAGTTTATTCTGGTCATCATCCTGGTCAGTGCAGTCTGCATGGTATAGATGAATGCCCAGAAGTGCAGGAAGAAGGGGAATGATCTTCTCCACTTCACCAGAGTAAGTGCCACCATCTTTGCTATCTCACATTCGCTCTGTTACTGCACACACCTCCTACCTGGGTTGATTCCCTACCATGTCCACTATTGCATGTAACAACTTCCTTCACTCAACTCCACCCCACAGCCCCAACCTGACCCACAACCTATACCAGCACTAACAGCTAAGCCAGCCACTTTCATGTCAATCAGTCCATCCCTTGGTATCATTGCAGGATAAAATAGTCCATAACAGAGCTGAAAGGGCCAGGATACTGGTGGGGCAACTGACATATAGCTCCTTATCCCCTACAAGGAGAGGATCTTGGAGTTGGCCAATGAAGACTGGAACCCCTCCTGTGGGAATGCAGAAACCACCGTCTCACAGTGACTGAGTAAGGTGTCTTGTTCATTGTTGGGCTATTATCCCACTACCTCCACTGCACACTTAACATTGCCACACCATTCACCCCTTGGTCACCACATTCTCACTTGTCTCCTGCAGGTACCATCACAGTGGCCATGGTGTCTGCTGTCAAGAGGAATGCCTCATGAACTATTCCCCCCCACCCCTCCACCTCTGGAGGAAGAGAGCATGGAGCCCTCAGAGGAAGCGCTGTAGCTCCCAGAGCTCAAATATTGATGCCTCAGTGAGTATTTTTCCTAGATCAGAGGCAGGAGCACCTGCTGGTGAGCACTTCACTGCCATGTCTCTGCAGCTGGTCAAGGGAAAAACACTTGGAGGGCTACTGGAGACCAGGCACCTGCCAAACCCCAGACAGGAGACTGAGATCCCATTGTGTTGGCCATTTAAAACTTCATTCAAATGGACCTGCAGACAGCTTTGCGTTGGGGACAATGGCTGTGAGATTGCAGCAACATCACAGGCACCATGCTGTCTCCCAAACTTCTCACGCTGTTCAGGACCTGGTAGGATTTTGCCCAAAGAGTAGAGATAAATAGATCACTTCAGGTCAGCAGGCTGTGACCACTAAGTCAGAGCCTGGACCCCAGTTGTTCAGGGACTATCAGTGATTTGGATGTGGGAACCCTTTATAATTTTTAGAAGTCTGCAGATGACACAATACTTGGTGGGACTGAGGATGCAGAGAGGCTCCATGGGGAGGTGATGGCCTAGTGGTATCATTGGACTAGTAATCCAGAGACCCAGGTGAGGTTCTGCAGACTGAGGGACCTGTCAATTCTGTAAAGTCCTCCTTAGTAATATAAGGGGGCTACTGCAGTCTCAGACCGATCAAGCTGCAACCTGACATAATCATACCTTACAGGAAATGTCACAGATGCCACCATCACCATCCTGACCTGCCAGCAGGACAAACCCAGCAGCTGTATTAGCACAGTGGTATATAGGAAGGAATTGCCAAAGGCCTATTTCTGTGCTGTATGAATCTATGATCCTCTGACTGTCTATGACTCCCTGATGTAGCTGCACTGGACCCGGGGATTGGCTATGACCTATTCCCCGGACTGTAGAGGTACAGGCTCCCTGATTGTGAGCTCCCCAACCAGACATCTGGCTGTGCCTGAACCCCTGGACTGATACTTGAGGATGTGCTGGGGTGCCCTGACTGGGTGATGTCTCTCAGGGACAGTGAGGAATACTCCCTTAAGATTTTGACATACGGCCATTTACTTGTGTCAAGCAATTGTGTTTATATGTTATCAGCTGGCACATGGGGCAGGTATGAATTCGATGTAGCGTGGTGCTGGGCTGCAACATGGCCTTCACTGCTGACAGGTGTGACAAGGTGCTGGCTTTGTGTCAGCACTAAACAGCAAATTAATAGCAATATCATAGACCTTTACAATCTGGCAGAAGTGGGAAAGAACAAACAGACAAGGTAAGGCAGGGATACTGCAAGCATCTCAGGCACAAACTGAGTCAGAACTAAAACAGCAAGTGAGCAGCTCTGAGCTGGCTGTCCCTGGATGCAGAGTATCTTACAGCAGCACTGAAATAATAGTTACCAGTGTTTTCAAAAAGTGCAGAAACATAATATAAGAGGCTAACACATGTCAGATGCCGGTATCCATGGATTTCGAGAATATGCAGCTATTACCTTGGAGCCGGTCTAAAGATGTCATTATCCAAGATGGCGATCTGGAAGAGCGAGTGTAAAAGGGTGGTCTCAAGATAATTGCCCAGACTTTCATGTCAGGAATTCTTGGCATCTAGCTTCTACCTGTTCCTGGTATGATAGAAGGCTATATTATTAGTGAGGGTGATAATGAGCAATAATCCCCATCTAATAAGGACCTTACTTCTCCCTAACAAGAATCTCATTGTGATGTCCAGAACTGTTGAAAAATGCAACTAGTTGCTTCTAATGTAAAGATAGGCCTTCTCAAATGACTCTCCCAAACTTCTCACGCTGTTCAGGACCTGGTAGGATTTTGCCCAAAGAGTAGAGATAAATAGATCACTTCAGGTCAGCAGGCTGTGACCACTAGGTCAGAGCCTGGACCCCAGTTGTTCAGGGACTATCAGTGATTTGGATGTGGGAACCCTTTATAATTTTTAGAAATCTGCAGATGACACAATACTTGGTGGGACTGAGGATGCAGAGAGGCTCCATGGGGAGGTGATGGCCTAGTGGTATCATTGGACTAGTAATCCAGAGACCCAGGTGAGGTTCTGCAGACTGAGGGACCTGTCAATTCTGTAAAGTCCTCCTTAGTAATATAAGGGGGCTACTGCAGTCTCAGACCGATCAAGCTGCAACCTGACATAATCATACCTTACAGGAAATGTCACAGATGCCACCATCACCATCCTGACCTGCCAGCAGGACAAACCCAGCAGCTGTATTAGCACAGTGGTATATAGGAAGGAATTGCCAAAGGAATCCTCAACATGACTTTGGACCATGAGGTCTCATGGCATCAGGTCCAACATGGTCCAGAAAATCTCCCGTTGATTACATGTACCACATTCAAGTCCCTCCCCCCCCAACTCGAAGCATTCATAGAACATAGAACATAGAACAATACAGCAGAATACAGGCCCTTTAGTCCTCAATATTATGCCAGCCTTTTATCCTACTCTAAGATCAGACTAATGTATATACCCTTCATTGTACTATCTTTCATGTGCCTATTCAAGAGTTGTTTAAATGTCCCTAATGTATCTGACTCTACTACCACTGCTAGCAATGCATTCCACACACCCACCACTCTGTTTAAATAACGTCCCTGCTGACATTTCCCCTAAGCCTTCCTCCAATTACCTTAAAATTATGACCCCTCATGATAGCCATTTCTGTCCTGGGAAAAGGTCTCTGGCTAAGCACTCTATCTATGCCTCTCATCATCTTGTACACATCAATCAAGTCACCTCACCTTTGGTCCAATGAAAAAAGCCCTCGCATAAAGCCCTCGCTCCTTCAACCATTCTTCATAAGACATGCCCTCCAGTTCAGACAGCATCCTGGTAATTCTCCTTTGCACCCTCGCTAAAGCTTCCACATCTTTCCTATAATGAGGTAATCAGAGCTGAACGCAATATTCCAAGTTTGGTCTAACCAGGGCTCTAGAGAGCTGCAGCATAACCTCACAGCTCTTAAACTCAATCTCCCTGCTAATGAAAGCCAACACACCATACGCCTTCTTAATAACCCTATCAACCTGGGTGGCAACTTGGAGGGATCTATCAACAAGGACCCTAAGGTCCCTCTGTTCCTCCATATTACCAAGAATCCTGCCTTTAACCCTGTATTCTGCATTCAAATTTGACCTTCCAAAGTGAATCACTTCACACTTTTCCAGGTTGAACTCCATCTGCCGCTTATTAGCCCAGTTCTGTATCCTGACAATGTCCCGCTGCAATCTACAACACTATCCACAACTCCACCAACCTTCGTGTCATCGGCAAATTTATTTGCCCATACTTCCAGTTCTTCATCCAAGTCATTTATAAAAATCACAAAAAAGCAGAGGTCCCATAACTGATCCCTGCGGAACATGACTGGTCACCAAGCTCCAGGCTGAATACTTTCCATCTGCCTCTGCCTCCTTTTATGGGCCATGCCTCCTTACTTTCTGAATGAGTCTACCAGGAGGAATCTTATCAAACACCTTGCTAACATCCATGTACAGCTCTATTGCTCTACCTTCATTAGTGTGTTTTGATACATCCTCCAAGAATTCAGCAAGGTTTGTGAGGCATGACCTGCCCCTCACAAAAGCCATGCTGACCATCTCTAATCAAACTATGGTTTTCCAAAAATAATCATAAATCTAGTCTCTCAGAACCCTCTCCAATACTTTGCCAATCAGAGATGTAAGACTGACTAGTCTGAAGTTCCCAGGATTATCCCGATTCCCTTTCTTGAACAAGGGAATAACATTTGCTACCCTCCAATCATCTGGCACTACTCCAGTGGACAGTACAGACACAAAGATCATTGCCAAAGGCACAGCAATCTCTTCCCTTCTTTCCTCTAGTAACCTAGGTTATATCCTGTCAGGCCCAGGAGATTTGTCTATCCTTATGTTTTCAAAATTTTCAGCACATACTCCTTATTAACATCAACCTATTTGAGCATATTAGTCTGTTTCATGCTGTCCTCAGAAACATCAAGGTACATTTCACTCGTGAATACTGAAGCAAAGCATTCATTAAGGACCTTCCCTACTTCCTCTGACTCCAGGTACAAGTTCCCTCCATATTCCTGATCGGCCCTACCCTCACTCTGGCTATCCTCTTGTTTCTGTAAAATGCCTTAGGGTTTTCCTTAATCCTACCTGCTAAAGCTTTTTATGTCCCCTTCTAGTTCTCCTAAGTCCATTTTCCTAAGTCCTGGCTACCTTGTAACCATCTAAAGCCCTGTCTGATCTTGCCTCCTCAACCTTAAGTAAGCTTCCTTCTTCCTTTTGATAAGATGTTCCATATCCCTTGTCACCCAAGGTCCTTTCAACCTACTACCCCTTCCTTGCCTCAATGTGACATTCATTCCCCAAATTGAGATGTCAACCTGATGAAGTTACAAAACAGGATGACATTAATGTCAAACAGCAAGTAATAGACACAGCTAAGCAATTCTGTAACCAACAAATCAGATCTAAGCTCTGCACATCATGTCACATCTAGTCATGAATGATGTTAAACAATTAAACAACTCACGGGATATCCCTATTCTCAATGATTTGGGAGCTCAGCAAATCAGTGCAAAAGATAAGGCTGAAGCATTGACAACCTTCTGAGTGGATGAACCATCTCACACTCCTCTGAATGGTTCCCTGCATGACAGATGCATGTCTTCAGCCAATTTGATTTACTCCATGTGGTTGGAGTGGAGACACTTTTGCAAAGGCTATGGGCTCTGACAACATTCTGGCAAAAGTCCTGAAGACTTGTGCCCCAGAATTTATTGCTCCCTGAACCAAGCTATTCCGATACAGTTATCCGACAATATGGAAAGTTGCCCAGGTTTGTCCTGTATTCACAAAGTAGGGCAAATCCAGTTCATCCAATTACCACCCCATCTAATGCCATCGATTATAAGTAATGTGATGAAAGGTTTATACACAGTGCTATCAAGGGAAGGTGCTGGCCAAGTGGCATTACAGCTACACTATTAATACAGAAACTCAGCTAATGTTCTGGGGACCTGAGTTTGAATCCTGCCATTGCAGATGGTGGAATTTGAATTAACTTTTTAAAAAAATTCTGGTATTAAGTATTAACTGATGACCATGAAACCACTGCTGATTGTTGGGAAAGCCTATCTTGCTCATTAATCTCCTTCAGGGAAGGAACTCTACTATCCTCACGCGGTCTGGTCTACATGTGATTCCACACCCTCAGCAATGTGGTTGATTCTCAACTGCCCTCTGAAATGCCAAGCAAGCCACTCAGGGTAACAGCAGTTAGGGACAGGCAATAAACGCTGGCTAGCCAGCGAAGCCCCGATCCAAGTGAATAAAAATGTAAAGCAGCACTTGCGTAATCTACTCATTGACATTCATTTGGATTCTGCCAGGCCAGGGCCTCTCTTGATCTTATTACAGCCTTGGTTCAAACATGGACAAAGTGGTTGAATTCCAGAGATGAGCTGAAGTGAGAGTGACTGCCCTTGACAGCAAGGCCACATTTGATTAAGTGTGACATAAAGTAGCTCTAACATAACTAGTGTCAATGGAGACTGGGGGATACTCTCCAAATGTCAGACTTGGCACAACAGAAGATGGTTGAGGTGGTTGGAGGCCAGTTATCTCATTTCTAGGACATCTCTGCAGGGATTTTTCATGGTAGTGTCCTGTGCCCAACCATCTTTAGCAGCTTGATCAATGACCTTTGGTATTCAAAAGGGAGGAATTGTTAATAGTATAATACTAAGCACTATTTGCGACTCTTCAGACACTGAAGCAATCCATACCCAAATGTAGCAAGACTTCGACAATATCCACACTTGGGCTGACATGAGCAGAAAAGTAAAATTTTCACCACACAGTGCCATGAAATGACCATCTCCAATAGGAAATTCAAATGAACACCCTTGACATTCAGTGGTATCGCCAGCACCAAAGCCCTCAATATCAACATCCTGTTGGTTACCATTGACTAGAAATGGAATTGAACTAGTCATAGGTGGTACTGTGCCTACAATAGCAGACAAGAGGCTAGAATCTTGTCGTAAGTAACTCACATCCTGACTCCCCAAAGCCTGTCCATCTTCTGCAAGGCACAAGTCAGGAGTGTGACAGGTTACGCCCCACCTGCCTGGATGATTGCAGCTCCAGCAATACCCTAGAAGCTTGACACCGAGCAATACAAAGCAACCTACTATATTGGCACACGTCAACAGACATTCAGCCCTTCCACTACTGACACTCAGAAGCAACAATGTGTACTGTCTACAAGATGTAGCGCAGAAATTCACTAAGGTTTCTATTACAGCACTTTCCATGACTATTTCCATCTAGAAAGATAAGGGTAGCAGATACATAGGAACATCACTACCTGCAAGTTCCCCTCCAAAGCACTTACTGCCTTCACTTGGAAATATAATGCTTAGATTGTTTAAAGAAATACAATGGAGCAATTTTTTTTTGTTTTCAAATGGTTAGGTGGGTTGTATTTAAAATGTTTTAGGAAACAAGGTAAAATGGACCAAACGGTCTGTTATGATGCCAACTGTACAATTATCATTAATGGATATAATCTTTCAGGGTTGCTGAGTCAAAATCCTGAAACTTCCTGCCTAACAGCTTTGTGGGTGTCAAGATGAGAGTGGTGCTGGAAAACCACAGCAAGTCAGGCAGCATCCGAGGAGCAGGAAAATCGACGTTTTGGGCAAAAGCCCAAAAGCAGGGAGCCTCTGGGTTGGAGAGATAAATGGGAGGGGTTGGGGCTAGGGAAAAGATAGCTAAGAGTACAATAGGTGGAATGGAGGTGGGGATGAAGGTGATAGGTCGGAGAGGAGGGTGGAGCGGATAGGTGGGAAGGAAGATTGACAGGTAGGACAGGTCATGAGGATGGGGCTAAGCTGGCAGGTTGGAACTGGGGTAAGGTGGGGTGAGGGGAAATGAGGAAACTGGTAAAGCCCATGTTGATGTCATGGGGTTGAAGTGTTCTGAGGTGGAAGATGAGACATTCTTCCTCCAGGCGTCGGGTGGTGAGGGAGCGGCAGTGGAGGATGCCCAGGACCTGCATGTCCTCGGCAGAGTGGGAGGGGGAGTTGAAATGTTCGGTCACGGGGCGATGGGATTGATTAATGCGTGTGTCCCAGAAATGTTCCCTAAAGTGCTCTGTGACAAGGAGTCCAATCTCCCCAATGTAAAGGAGACCGCATCGGGAGCAATGGATACAATAAATGAAATTGCTGGATATACAGGTGAAACTTTGATGGGTGTGGAAAGCTCCTTTGAGGATTTGGATGGATGTGACGTGGGAAAGTGTGGGTGCAGGTTTCGCAATTCCTGCGGTGGCAGGGGAAGGTGCCAGGAGGAGAGGGTAGGTTGTTGTGGGTGTGAACCTGACCAGGTAGTCACAGAGGGAAAGGTCTTTGCGGAATGCAGATAGGGGTGGGGAGGGAAATGTATCCCTGGTGGTGGGGTCCGTTTGGAGGTGGTGGAAATGCTGGTGGATGATGTGGTTTATGCAGAAGTTGGCAGGGTGGAAGGTGAGGACTGGGGGGTTCTGTCCTTTTTGCCGTTGGAGAGGTGGGGTTTGAGGGCGGAGGTGCAGGATGTGGGTGAGATATGTTGGAGGGCATCTTCAATCACGTGGGAAGGGAAATTACAGTCTTTAAAGAAGGAGGGCATCTGGTGTGTTCTGTGGTGGAATTGATCCTCCTGGGAGCAGATACAATGGAGGCGGAGGCAGAGAAATTGGGAATACGGGATAGCATTCTTGCAGGATATAGGGTGGGAAGAGGTGTAATCCAGGTAGCTGTGGGAGTCGGTGAGTTTGTAAAAAATGTCAGTGTTGAATCGGTCGTCATTGATGGAGATGGAGAGGTCCAGGAAGGGGAGAGAAGTGTCAGAGGTGGTCCAGATGAATTTAAGTTTGGAGTGGAATGTGTTGGTGAAGTTGATGAATTGCTCAACCTCCTCGCGGGTGGAGCCAATGCAGTCATCAATGTAACGGAGGAAGAGGTGGGGAGTGGTGTCAGTGTAACTACGGAAGATGGACTATTTTACGTAGCCAACAAAGAGGCAGGCATAGCTGGGGCACATATGGGTGCCCATGGCTACCCCTTTCATCTGGAGGAAGTGGGAGGATTCAAAGAAGAAATTGTTAAGGGTGAGGATCAGTTCAGCCAAATGAACGAGAGTGTCAGTGGAAGGGTACTGGTGGGGACATCAGGAGAGGAAGAAATGGAGGGCTTGGAGGCCCTAGTCATGGCGGATGAGATGTAGAGAGATTGGATGTCCATGGTGAAGATGAGGTGTTGGAGGCCGGGGAAACGGAAGTCTTGGAGGAGTTGGAGGGCATGGGTGATGTCTCGAACATTCCTGGACAAGGGGGGATAGGACAGTATCGAGGTAGGTGGAGAAGTATTCTGTGGGGCAGGAGCAGGCTGAGACAATGGGTTGGCCGGGGTGGTCAGGCTTGTGGATCTTGGGTAGGAGGTAGAATTGGGCGATGCAGGATTTCCGGACTATGAGGTTGGAAGCTGTGGATGGGAGATCTCCTGACGTGATGAGGTTGTGTATGATCTGGGAGATGATGGTTTGGTGATGGCGGGTGAGGGAGCGGTAGGAGGAAGTGTCTTAGAGTTGGCGCCTGGCTTCAGCGGTATAGAGGTCAGTGTGCTAAATTACCACTGCACCCTTTATTCAGCGGTGTAGAGGTCAGTGTGCCAAACTACCACTGCACCCTAGAACTTCTTCTATCGATGATAGTTATTGTGTTTATTCCGAGACCCCCCCCACCTACACACACACAAATCACCAACAACCCACCCTCCCCTCCTGGCACCTTCCCCTGCATCGTAGGAATTGCAAAACCTGTGCCCACACCTGTCATCTCACCTCCATCCAAGGCCCCACAGGAACCTTCCACATCCATCAAAGTTTCACCTGCACATCCACAAATGTCATTTATCATATCCATTGCTCCCGATGTGGTCTCCCTTACATTGGGGAGACTGGATGCCTTCTCACAGAGCGCTTTTGGGAACATCTCTGGGACACCCGCACCAATCAACCCCACCACCCCGTGACTGAACATTTCAATCCCCCTCCCACTCTGCAAAGGACATATAGGTCCTGGGCCTCCTCCACTGCCACTCCCTCACCACCCGACGCCTGGATGAAGAACGTATCATCTTCTGCCTTGGAACTCTTCAACCTCATGGCATCAATGTGGACTTCACCAGTTTCCTCATTTCCCCTCCCCCCACCTCATCCCAGTTCCAACCTGCCAGCTCAGCACTGTCCTCATGACCTGTCCTACCTGCCAATCTCCCTTCCCACCTATCCGCTCCACCCTCCTCTCAGACCTATCACCTTCACCTCCTCACCGGCTCCATCCCCCACCCATTTATCTCTTCACCCTGGGGGTTCCCTGCTTCATTCCTGATGAAGGGCTTTTGCCCGAAACATCGATTTTCCTGGTCCTCGGATGCTGCCTGACCAGCTGTGCTCTAATCTTGACTCTGATTTCCAGCATTTTCACCGAGCTTTGTAGGTATATCTACATCAATGGACTACAACAATAAAGAAGGCAGCTCACGAAAATCCTCAAGGGCAGAAAGGGTAGGCAATAAATACTGGGCCAACCAGCACTACCCAATATCCCATGAGTGAATGAATAGTATCCAGGACAATTCAAACCCTTCATTTCATAATATGAAATGGTAACTGCTGAAGTAATTGATTGCTGTTTCAGAACTGTTGCACTATAGTAAGTTGTTTCAACGTTTTCTCTCGAATTCTCCTAGCAAAAAAGAGCAATTTGCCAACAGATGTTCCCGATCGAAAGATGTTTCCACTCTACTGGTCCCCAGACAGACATGGAAATGAATATCCCCCAATAAGAGGAACACCAGATTGTGGACCTGGGCGCTATGACACCTATCTTGTATGGAAGAAGTTTTAATTTTAACCTTACCATTCATCATACATTGAGACCATAAATGTAGATACAGATGAGAACATGTTGTAAATGTTAGTATTCTATTTTCACAGAAGATGATAAGGAATAGGAGCAGCAGTAGACCAGTGACTCATTGAGCCTGTTTCTCATTCAATGTGATCACAGATGATTGATATTCCTTCATTCCACTTTCCTGCCATCTCCCACCTCAATTCTCTTATTTATTAAAAACCTGTCTATTCTGCCTTGAATATACTTATTCAGCCACCTCTATGGCCAAGAATTCCACAGATTCACCACCTTCTTATGTGGGGGATCCTTTATTCTGAGATTATGCCCTCTGGCCCTAAATTGTCCAAAAAGGGAAACAACCTTTCTGCTGCTATCCTGTCAAGTCTAAATATTTTGTATTTTTCAATAAGATCTCCTCATTTTCCTAACCTCTCATGAGTACAAGCCCGACGTATTCAACATAAGCAAATCTTCCCATACGCAAGACCAACCTAGGAAGCCTTTTCTGAACTGCATCGAACAACAGTAGATCTTCCCTTAGATAAGGGCATCAGAACTGTCCACCGTGTTCCAGCTGTGGTCTGATCAGCACCTTGTATAGATTTAACTTTTTTTTTAATATTCCATTCCTGATGAAGTAAAGGCCCTTCTCTATTACCTGCTGAACTTTGATACTAGCTTTTAGTGATGCATGCAGTAGGACACCAAAATCCTGTGCTGTAGTATTCTATTTTCTTTCTTCATTTAAACAGCATTCACTCCTCTTTTCTTCCTGCCAAAGTGAATAACTTCATATTTTTCTGCATTATTTCTACCTATAAAGTTTCTGCTGCTCATCTAATCTCTATTTCTTCATGTAGACTCTGATCATCACTATTTGCCTTCCCACCTATTCTTGTATCATCCACAATCTTTGCAATGGGACATTCATTTTCATTTTTCGAGTAATTAATATATATTGTAAATAATTGTGGCTCCACACTGATTCCTGTGGTACTGCACTAGTTACAGGTTGCCTTCCTGAAAATGCTCCATTTATCTCAACTCTGAATTCTATTCGTTAGCCAATCCTCTATCCATGCTCATATAATGTTCCCAATACCATGTGCTCTTCTTTTATTAAGTAGCCTTATGTAAGGTAGATTATTAAATGCCTTTTGAAGATATAAGTATATTACATCTGCTTGTTCCTCTTTATCAAACCTGCTTGTACACTCCTCAAAGAACTGCACTGAGTTTGTTTTGAATCTATGCTGACTCCTTGATTATATTATGAGTTTTTAAATGCTCTGCTATTACATCTTTTATAATAGAACTAACACTTCCCCAAATTCAGAGGTAAAGCTGTCTTTCTCGTCTCCCATCTTTTTTGAATAAGGATAGTCTCTTGGTAGTTTTTTAGCCCTATGGGACTTTTCCAGAATCTATGGATTCTTGAAAGATTGTGACCAGTGCATCCAGTCTCCAAAGCTATTCTCTTTAATATCTTAGGATGCAACCCATCACATCCAGGGGATATATCAGTTTTTAGCCCCACATATTTCTCTAGTACTTCTTCTATAGATAATAGTTATTGTGTTTATTCTCCCCCCAAGACACACAAATCCCCTCAACCCTTCATTATTTAGTATGCTTGAAACACTATTAGTTGTGAAGACTGATACAAAGTATTTGTTCAAATCCTTTGCTATTTCCTGGCTCCCCATTATTTTCCGAGCCTTGTTCTCTAAGGGCCCAATGTTCACTGTCTTCTCTTTTTCTATTGATAGTTCTTACATCCATTTTTGCATTATTTGCTAGTTTACCCTCCGTTTATTTTCTCCCTCCACTTTATGCTCGTCTTTTGTAGGCTTTTAAATCTCCAAATCCTCAGAGTTACATCTAATCTTTGTAACATTGTGTGTCTTTGCTTCACTTTGATCCTATCCTTAACTTCCCTAGCTACCCAAGGTTGGTTTATTCCCTTCCTAGAATCCTTCTTCCTGGAATATATATTTGGATGAGTCATGACATTTTTGTTTTTTAAAAATCTGCTATTTTTCATCCATCGATTTTTCTGCTCAACCTCTTTCCCATTCCACTCCAGCCAACACTTCTCGTTCCCATGTATTTACAGTTGCTTCTAACCCAAGTTTCTCATAGAACATAGAACATAGAACATAGAAGGATACAGCGCAGTACAGGCCCTTCGGCCCTCGATGTTGCGCCGACCGAATCCTACCTAACCTATACTAGCCCAATAACTTCCAAATGCCTATCCAATGCCCGCTTAAATGACCATAAAGAAGGAGAGTTCACCACTGATACGGGCAGGGCATTCCATGAACTCACAACCCGCTGTGTGAAGAATCTACCCCTAACATCTGTCCTATACCTACCACCCCTTAATTTAAAGCTATGTCCCCTAGTAACACCTGACTCCATTAGCGGTAAAAGGTTCTTAGTATCTACCCTATCTAAACCCCTAATCATCTTATACACTTCTATCAGATCTCCCCTAAACCTTCTCTTCTCCAATGAGAACAGCCCCAAGTGCCTCAGCCTTTCCTCATAAGATTTTCCTACCATTCCAGGCAACATCCTGGTAAACCTCCTCTGCACTCGTTCTAAAGCTTCCACATCCTTCCTATAGTATGGCGACCAAAACTGCACACAATACTCCAGATGAGGCCTCACCAGAGTCTTATACAACTGCAACATGACCTCAGGACTCCGGAACTCAATTCCTCTGCCAATAAAGCCCAGTACACCATATGCCTTCCTCACAGCACTATTTACCTGGGTGGCAACTTTCAGAGATCTGTGTACATAGACACCAAGATCCCTCTGCTCATCCACACTACCAAGTAGCCTACCATTAGCCCAGTAATCCATCATCTTGTTATTCCTACCAAAGTGAACGACTTCGCACTTAGCTACATTGAATTCCATTTGCCACATTTCCGCCCAGCTCTGCAATTTATCTATATCCCGCTGTAACCTACCACTTCCTTCCTCACTATCCACAACTCCACCGACTTTTGTGTCATCCGCAAACTTGCTTACCCAGCTTTCAAGTCCTTCCTCTAGATCATTTATAAAGATAACAAAAAGCAATGGTCCCAAAACAGATCCTTGTGGTACACCGCTAGTAACTGCGCTCCAAGATGAACATAATCCATCAACTACTACCCTCTGTCTCCTTCCAGCCAGCCAATTCCTAATCCAAACCTCTAATGTATCCTCAATGCCATACCTCCGAAGTTTTAGCATTAGCCTACCATGGGGAACCTTATCGAACGCCTTACTAAAATCCATATACACAACATCTACTGCTTTACCCTCATCCACTTCCTTAGTCACCTTCTCAAAGAACTCAATAAGGTTTGTGAGGCACGACCTGCCCTTCACAAAACCATGCTGGCTATCCCTGATCACGTTATTCCTACCCAGATGTTCATAAATCTTATCCCTTACCATTCTCTCTAAGACTTTGCCCACCACTGAAGTCAGACTCACTGGCCTATAGTTACTAGGGCTATCCCTACTCCCTTTCTTGAACAATGGGACCACATTCGCTATCCTCCAGTCCTCTGGTACTATTCCTGTTGACAACGACGACATAAAAATCCAGGCCAATGGCTCTGCTATCTCCTCCCTAGCTTCCCATAGGATCCTGGGGTAAATGCCATCAGGCCCAGGAGACTTATCTATATTCATCCTTTCCAATATTCCCAAAACCTCTTCCCTGCATATTTCCAGGGCATCCATTCTAATTATTTGTGATTCCATATTCACATCAGCAACAGTGTCCTGTTCCTGAGTGAATACTGATGAAAAGTACTGATTTAATGTCTCTCCAATCTCCTCTGCCTCCACACACAACTTCCCACTACTATCCTTGACTGGACCGATACCTACCCTAGTCATCCTTTTATTCTTGACATACCTATAGAAAGCCTTTGGGTTTTCCCTAATCCTACCAGCTAAAGACTTTTCATGTCCCCTTCTCGCTTCTCTTAGCTCCCTCTTTAGCTCCTTCCTGGCTACCTTATAACTCTCAATCGCCCCTACTGAACCTTCACGCCTCATCTTTACATATGCCGCCTTCTTCCCTTTCACAAGGGACTCCAATTCCTTACTAAACCACGGCTGCCTCACAAGGCCCTTTACACCATGCCTGACTGGTACATACCTATCGAGGACACGCAGTAGCTGCTCCTTGAACACTCCCCACATCTCATTAGTGTTCTTCTCTTGAAGCCTGTTTTTCCAATCCACACATCCTAAGTCATGCCTCACTGCATCATAATTTCCCTGCCCCCAGCTATAGCTCTTGCCCTGCGGCGCACGATTATCCCTCTCCATCACTAAAGTAAAAGTCACCGAGTTGTGGTCACTGTCCCCGAAGTGCTCACCTACCTCCAAGTCTAACACCTGGCCTGGTTCATTACCTAGAACCAAATCCAATATAGCCTCCCCTCTTGTTGGCCTGTCGACATATTGTGTCAGGAAACCCTCCTGCACACATTGTACAAACACCGACCCATCTAATGAACTCGAGCTATAGCTCTCCCAGTCAATATCTGGGAAGTTAAAGTCCCCCATAACAACCACCCTGCTACCTTCACTCTTTTCCTGAATCATCCTCGCAATATTATCCTCTACTTCTCTAGGACTATTAGGAGGCCTGTAGAAAACACCTAACAGGGTGACCTCACCTTTCCTATTTCTAACCTCAGCCCAAACTACCTCAGATGGCAAGTCCTCTTCCATCGTCCATTCCACTGCTGTGATACTGTCTTTGACAAGTAATGCCACGCCTCCCCCTTTTTTACCCCCATGTCTGATCCTACTAAAACATTTGAACCCTGGAACGTGCAACAGCCATTCTTGTCCCTGTTCTACCCACGTCTCTGTAATGGCCACAACATCGAAGTCCCAGGTACCAACCCACGCTGCAAGTTCACCTACCTTATTCCTTATACTTCTGGCATTGAAGTATACACACTTCAATCCACCTTTCTGGTTACAGGCACCCTCCTTAGAGATCGCTGCATTATTCCTAACCTCCCTACACTCAAGGTCCTGTACCCTAAAGCTACAGTCCTGGTTCCCATGCCCCCGCGGAGTTAGTTTAAACCCTCCCAAAGAGCACTAGCAAACCTCCCCCCAAGGATACTGGTGCCCCTCAGGTTCAATACTGGTGCCCCTCAGGTTCAATACTGGTGCCCCTCAGGTTCAAAAATTAAATCATCTTAAATTGAAAGCTACTGTTCCCAAAGGACTTTTTTTTTCTCTTTCATAGTTCATGTGAAGAGAATCCAAATGGAATAAATCCCATCCTGGCACTGGTGGATGAACTGAACCCATTCCCCCTGTACTAATCTTTAAGACATACATTTTACTCCTTGTCTTTATTTACCCCCTGATGAAGGGCTTTCGCCTGAAATGTTGATTTTGCTGCTCTTCGGATGCTGCCTGACCTGCTGTGCTTTTCCAGCACCACTCTAATCTGGTTTCCAGCATCTGCAGTCATTGTTTTTACCTCGTTGATTTTAACCCTACTGCGAATCCTCTTGCAAGGATGCCTGCCTTGAAGAAGTTTTCCTCCTCTCTCTACAAGAATCTCAGGGAGTCCCTCTCCCACTGCAACTCCCAGGTCATTTCCTCTGCCCTGAAGCTACTTTATGCTACTTTCGCTCCACCCCACCCTCCTCTCATTTATCTCTCCACCCTTCAGGCTCTCTGCCTATATTCCTGATGAAGGGCTTTTGCCCGAAATGTCGATTGTGCTGCTCCTCAGATGCTGCCTGAACTGCTGTGCTTTTCCAGCAGCCCTCTAATCTAGAATCTGGTTTCCATAATCTGGAATCATTGTTTTTACCTACTTTATTTGCTCCCTGCCAATTTGTCAGTGGCTGAGGTGGCTATTGTGAAATTATCATCTCAGATGTTCTACTTTTCACTTTAGCTCCTAACTGTTCAAACTCTTTCAGCTCTGGCTCTTAGTTCCTTTCCAGTCCTAAGCAGTTGTTTTTAACCCTGGAACCAGGCAGGCAACATAGCCCGCCAATATACCATGCTCACAGTTACAGACATGTTATCCTCTATCACTACTGGATTCCTGTTTCCTCCTCCCACTTGGATGGCTTCCTGTACCATGATGCCTTGGTTAGGTCGTTCATTGTCCCTGCAGTCTCTGCTCTCATCCATAGGTTACAAAACCCTTGCTACTGTTTTACAATTGCAGGGGCCAAGGCTTCTCAAGAGCTGCCCCTAGGGTCTCCATATCTGCCTCCCCCACAATCGCACCCTCCTATTCTTGTTCATTGACCCAGCTTGAGTTACCCTAATATAAGGCATATGACTGCCTCCCGAAGCAAAGTGTCCAGGTAACCTTTTTCCTTCCTAGTGCAAAACAATGTGTGCAGCTCATAAAAACAAATCCCCAACTCAGATCCAAAGTTGCTCGAGCTTATGAATGTAACTTGCTACAGATCACCAGATCATTCTGTGGATCATCCCAACTGCCACACATTACAAGTGCACCACATCAACCAACCTACCATTTCTATGTAATCCATGAAATTATTAATTTGAATCACTAGTATCCCTGGTATTTTATTGTCAGTTCCCTTTTTAATGTGCTAGAATCAATTTTTTGTCTAACAAGCTATTCATGATAAAGACTGAAGAACTGAGCACAACTCTCGACATTTATTTCCCTTTAAAGACCAGGATATTGACTAATCAGCTGCATTGCTGGGTAAAAATCAACCAAACCCCTCTCTCCTTTCTCCAGTGAACTTCTTGAGACATTTAACTTCCACACTTTATTGTATGTCACACTTAAGTAATGAGCCACATTGGGTTGGATACTTATACAGGTATATGTTCCACACATGACATGTCAATCTTACTCAGTAAATGAGCTTCCAGTTTCAGCTATTTCAGTTAGGCTGCTCTTGCAATATAGTCCTTGAAAATAAGCTTGCTCAAAAACTTCGAACTGCTGAATTAAACAACTTGATTTCACTTTAAACAAATTAAAATTGCAATCTAAATTAAGTTTGCACAAATTGAAGATTTGGACACTTTCTTACTCAGCAAATGCACACACTCACTCCCAAGTGTAAAAGTGAGAGTGGGTTTAATGTTAACAGTCAAATCAGGAAGTCTAAGCACCTTTTCAGCAACATGATTCAAATGTTATTACAAAGAACAAAGAATAAAGAAAATTTACAGCCCAGGAACAGGCCCTTCGGCCCTCCAAGCCTGAGCTGATCCTAATCTACTGTCTAAACCTGTCACTCAATTCCTAAGCATCTGTATCCCTCTGTTCCGCATCTACTCATGTATCTGTTGAGCTGCATCTTAAGTGAATCTAACGTGCCTGCCTCTGCTACCTCTGGCAACGTGTTCCAAACACCTACCACCTTTTGTGTAAAGTACTTGCCACGTGTATCCCCCTTAAACTGTTCACCTCTCACCTTGAAAGCATGACCTCTCATTATTAATCTCTCGCCTTGTCTCTATCTACCCTGTCTATACTCTTCATGATTTTGTAAACCTCAATCAGGAACCCCCTCAATCTCCTTTTTTCTAATGAAAACAAACCTAACCTACTCATCCTCTCTTCATAGCTAGCACCTTCCATACCAGGCAACATCCTCATAAACCTTCTCTGCAACCTCTCCAAAATGTCCACATCCTTTTGGTAATGTGGCGATCAGAACTGTACACAGTATTCTAAATGCGGCTGAACCAATGTCTTGTACAATGTTAACATGATCTGCCAGCTCTTATACTCAATACCCAATCCGATGAAGGCAAACATACCATATGCCTTCTTGACCACTCTATCCACCTGTGCAGCAACCTTCAGGGTATAGTAGACCTGCACTCCCAGATCTCTCTGTTCATCAACTTTTCCCAAGGCCCTTCTGTTCACTGTATAATTGGTTCTAGAATAAGGCTTCCTAAAATGCATGCCCTCACATTTGGTTGGATTGAACTCCATCTGCCACTTCTCTGCCTAACTCGCCAGTCAATCTATATTCTCCTGTATCCTTTGACAGTCCCTTATGCTTTCTGCTGCTCCACCAATCTTCATGTCATCTGCAAACTTGCTGATCATACCAACAGTGCCCTCTTCCAGACCATTTATGTATAGCACAAACAGCAGTCGCCCCAGCACTGATCCCTGTGGAACACCATTGGTCACCTTTCTCCATTTCAAGCAACTCCCTTCAACTACTACTCTCTGTCTCCTGTTGTTCAACCAGTTCTTTATCCACCTAGCTAGAACACCCTGCACACCATGTGACTTCACTTTTTATATTAGTTTACCATGGGGAACCTTATCAAACGCCTTATTAAAGTCCATGTATATGACATCTATAGCCCTTCCTTCGTCCATCAACTTGGCCACTTCCTCAAAGAACTCTATTAAGTTGGTGAGGCATGATCTCACCCACACAAAACCATGTTGCCTATCACTGATAAACCCATTCTTTTCTAAATATAAATAGATCCAATCCCTCAGTACCTTCTCCAGTAACTTTCCCACCACTGACGTCAGGCTCACTGGTCTGTAGTTACCCAGAATATACCTACTACCCTCCTTGTACAGGGGACAACATGAGCAACCCTTCAGTCCTCCAGCACCTCACCTGTGCTTAAGGATGCCACAAAGGTGTCAGAGCCCTAGCTATTTCCTCTCTTGCCTCCTTCAGCAACGTTGGATAGATCACATCTGGTCCTGAGGATTTGTCCTCCTTAATAATGTCTCACCTACTCAACACATCTTCCCTACTTATGCCAACGTGATCCAGACTAACCAAACTTCTATCTCTAATCTCAACATGCATTATGTCCCTCTCCTCAGTGAATGCTGATGCAAAGTAATCATTCAGAATCTCACCCATTCTCTCAGGTTCGACACACAGCCTTCCTTCCTTATCGTTTAGTGGACCAATCCTTTCTGTAATTACCCGCCTACTTCTTATATAAGAATAAAAGGCTTTGGGATTCTCCTCAATTCTGCCCGCTAAAACTATTTCATGACCCCTTTTAGCCCGCTTGATTCCTTGTTTAAAACTGGTTCTACTCTTATAATATTCTCCCAGGGCCTGTTCTGTTCTTAGCTGCCTGGACCTTATGCACACTTCCCTTTTCCTCTTGGTTAGTCATACGATTTCTCCTGTCATCCACGGTTCACAAATTTTGCCTTTCCTATCCTTTGCTTCAATGGGACATGCCTATCCTGCTCTTTTTTTAACCTATCTTTGAAAGCCTCCCACATATTACATGTGGACTTCCCGTCAAATAGCTGTGTCTAATCCACATTTCCCAGCTCCTGCCTAATTTTGATATAATTGTCATTGGCCCAGTTTAGTACTCTTCCCTCAGGACCACTCTCATCTTTGTCTATGAGTATTCTAAAACTTACAGAATTGCGGTCACTGTTTCCAAAGAGATTCCCCACCGCAACTTCTACCACCTGGCCTGGCTCATTCCCCAACACCAGGTCTAATATGGCCCCTTCCCTCGTCGGACTATTGTTATACTGTTCTAGAAAACTCTCCTGGATGCTTCTTACAAATTCTACCCCATCCAAACCTCTGACACTAAGTGCATCCCAGTCAATGTTGGAAAAATTAAAATCTCCCATCACCACTACACTATTGCCTCTACATCTGTCCATAACCTTAGCCAGAATAGAAGTTAATGTTATTTGATGATAAAGATAACCCATTCAGTTTATTTGGAGCTTTAAGTGATGGAAACAGACTATAAGGATAATGCGCCATATTTAATTAAATCCTTAATCTAAAGCCAAGAGAGGAGGAGAAGGAGGAGTTCCAGTTCACAACTCTGCTCTTAACCAGTGTGAACTTATGAGATGCAATCTACAATATGTAGCACCTTGAAAGTTTTGAGGAAAAAACTGAATGAAATAATGAGTACTCATGTACCGGCCTCCTCCAGCTGCTATGTGCAGAAGTATTGGAAATACTTTTGTGAATATTTTCTTCTTTACTATTTACAGAAAAAGAACTATAAATACATTATTTTATGTTTAGGATTTCGTTAGGGTTATCAAACAAAAATAATCCTTGCAATTTATCTTCAACTCCTTAGGGGACTGACCAAAACATATTGTGAGTCTAGAGCCTCAGATAGGCTACATTGAATCAAGTTAGATTTCTTTCTTAAAGGACATTTGTGAACCAATTGAGTTATTTTCCAAAAACCTGTTAGATTTATGGACACTGTTTCCAGTTTTTTTTAGAATTCTGATTTATTTAAGTAATTAAAGTTAAATTCCTGCAATTTATTCGATTTGAATTACCATCTTGGGACTATTAGTTTTTCTGGTGTGTTACTCCAATGTAAGCTCTGTGCTATCATATCACAAATCTCAATTGGTCTCTGATTTATGTTTTATTTTGCAGACAAATAGTTTGATTGACAACTTAGAAAGGAAACCAGAGAGTAAAATGGGGTACACTCTCGGGGCAAGAACGTCAGTTCGATTTCTGCCAAAGGTAGGCTATGAATTTGCAATAAGAATTAATTTTAAAAATTCCTATATATATTTCGATAGTTTAATTTGAATAATCTGACAGCAAAATTATATAAAGGTGGAAGACTGGCTGCCTAAGAGGGTGAGAATATTCAATCCTGAAATTCAACTAACGAAACCTGGAAACTGCTGCTGCTTATGATGAAAGAGTATCGTTTTAAAAGATTGTCATGTTTTATGTGATTAGCCATGATCTGTGTCTATAATCAGACACTCCAGATGACTCAGTGTCTGTTTCAGAATGGATGGAAGGCAAAGACCTCAGACCAGTGCTCAATGTAATCAATATACAACACCATTGTTTTGTATCTTTTCTCAGCTTTAACTTCTTCTGGTCTCTTTCTGGACTGAGGAGGAATGCAGGTGTCATAGTGGCATTCCACTCTGCTGTCAAAGCTGATGCTGGGAAGTAAAGGCATGTGTGTTTAATGTGGCTTTGCCACGGATTGTTTCCTTTGTCTCAACTCAGACCTTTAAGAGATTAGAATGTTGTTGCAGTTGAATTGCTAGACCCACGTTCTGGTCATTTAGTAGCATGTGTACACCGACTTCAATGTCATGATTCTCTTATATCTCTAGGGTTACTTCTTTGGTGGAGGTAGTCTTTGCCTAGTCATTTAATTGACCTGATTGGGTCCAGGAAAAGCTGATAGAGATGGTGCCAATCACTGAGTCTCTTGCCTTAATGGGACCTGTGCTCGGAAAACTGCTGCCCCCTTTCTCAAGTGATAACCTGTCAGAGGAAGGCGGTCGTCATTCATGAGAGATGGATTGTTTAGGTCTTGCCTTACAAGTCTTATTGAATTCTTTGAGGAGGTGACCAAGCATGTGGATGAGGGTAGAGCAGTGGATGTAGTGTACATGGATTTTAGTAAGGCATTTGATAAGGTTCCCCATGGTAGGCTTATGCGGAAAGTCAGGAGGCATGGGATAGAGGGAAATTTGGCCAATTGGATAGAAAACTGGCTAACCGGTCGAAGTCAGAGAGTGGTGGTAGATGGTAAATATTCAGCCTGGAGCCCAGTTACAAGTGGAGTTCCGCAGGGATCAGTTCTGGGTCCTCTGCTGTTTGTAATTTTTATTAATGACTTGGATGAGGGAGTCGAAGGGTGGGTCAGTAAATTTGCAGATGATACGAAGATTGGTGGAGTTGTGGACAGTGAGGAGGGCTGTTGTCGGCTGCAAAGGGACTTAGATATAATGCAGAGCTGGGCTGAGGAGTGGCAGATGGAGTTCAACCCTGCCAAGTGTGAGGTTGTCCATTTTGGAAGAACAAATAAGAATGCGGAATACAGGGTTAACGGTAGGGTTCTTAGTCAGGTGGAGGAACACAGGGATCTTGGGGTCTATGTACATAGATCTTTGAAAGTTGCCACTCAGGTGGATAGAGCTTGTAGGAAGGCCTATGGTGTATTAGCGTTCATTAGCAGAGGGATTGAATTCAAGAGTCGTGAAGTGATGTTGCAGCTGTACAGGACTTTGGTTAGGCCACATTTGGAGTATTGTGTGCAGTTCTGGTCGCCTCACTTTAGGAAAGATGCAGAAGCTTTGGAGAGGGTGCAGAGAAGATTTACCAGGATGTTGCCTAGAATGGAGAATAGGTCGTACGAGGATAGGTTGAGAGTTCTTGGCCTTTTCTCGTTGGAACGGCGAAGGATGAGGGGTGACTTGATAGAGGTTTATAAGATGATCGGAGGAATAGATAGAGTAGACAGTCAGAAACTTTTTCCCCGGGTACAACAGAGTGTTACAAGGAGACATAAATTTAAGGTGAAGGGTGGAAGGTATAGGGGAGATGTCAGGGGTGGGTTCTTTACCCAGAGAGTGGTGGGGGCATGGAATGCGCTGCCCGTGGGACTGGTAGAGTCAGAATCATTGGCGACCTTTAAGCGGCAATTGGATAGGTACATGGATGGGTGCTTAATCTAGGATAGATGTTCGGCACAACATCGTGGGCCGAAGGGCCTGTTCTGTGCTGTATTGTTCTATGTTCTATGTTAAGAGCTGCTCCTTCAAATACAGGCTGTTTCTCATCAACAATTGCTAAAACGAGTCTGCGAATGGTCAAATTACATGCAATTGCCTGACAAAGCCATGTTTGTAAAGTGTCTCGTACTGATTCCTGAGTTTTCAATGTGATTTTTAAATAGAGGCATGGAGTGCAAAAGCAAATAATTAGTGGTGAATCCTCATAAAAGAATTAAACAACACTGTGACTACAGTTTTCAATTCAGGGCATTAGAAGAATGTGAAGGTTTATTGGAGGGTTCAGAAGAGATTTAGCAGAGTGGCTCCAGGGATAAGGGTTCACTGAGAATCTGGTCTTGTTCTTCTTAGAGCCAAGAAGCCCATTCTCATTGGAGAAGAGAAGGTTTAGGGGAGATCTGATAGAAGTGTATAAGATGATTAGGGGTTTAGATAGGGTAGATACTAAGAACCTTTTACCGCTAATGGAGTCAGGTGTTACTAGGGGACATAGCTTTAAATTAAGGGGTGGTAGGTATAGGACAGATGTTAGGGGTAGATTCTTCACACAGCGGGTTGTGAGTTCATGGAATGCCCTGCCCGTATCAGTGGTGAACTCTCCTTCTTTATGGTCATTTAAGCGGGCATTGGATAGGCATTTGGAAGTTATTGGGCTAGTATAGGTTAGGTAGGATTCGGTCGGCGCAACATCGAGGGCCGAAGGGCCTGTACTGCGCTGTATCCTTCTATGTTCTATGTTCTAAGCCCAAAGGGATTTTATGGAGATTATGAAGGGTGTAGCTAGAATAAAAAGCAACTGTTTCTACTGACTAAAGGATTGACAATCAAGTAGCTTCGAATTATTTAGGTCAAAGGTTACACAAGGAAATGTGCTTAGAAGTTGTAGCACTTTATCTTTCCCTGATATTGCGATGGATAGAGATTCAAATGAGAGTTGAAAATGTAATTAGTTAGTTGTTGGTGATAGATGAATAGAAAAAGAAAACATGAGGATGGGCAGGGTGATAATGGTAGGACTGATTGGATATATCTTGGAAAGTATTGGCACATGCTCGATGGTGTGAATGTGCTACAGGACCATAGGTTCAGACTGCATCATGAAGGTGTTTGACAAGAAGCTATTGAGGGTTTAAAAGATGATGCCAGGAAGTCGGAGGAATGTGAACAAGGTTCCTGGAAACAAAAGAAGGCCAAGGTGCACAATTTCTCCCTCCAGGCTCTCTGAATTGACTCCGTATATGTTGCTCATACATTTACATCGATAATTAATTTAAACTGCCAGTTGAAATGTTTGATCACTGCACAGCAAAACTTTTTTTAAAATGAGAGAAAACGCACAATGCATTGATCTGACCAGTGTGCTTTCTGATGTATTCTTGTAGCTTCCTAACTCTTTCTCTGAAGCATTTATACATGACACATTACCTTTATTTTAGTTGTTATTTCTCCATCGTTTTATCTCAGTTACCATTTCCTCTGTATCACCTTTTTGGATTCTCTCTTGGCAGTTGTCTCATTCTCATTACCTTCATTTTGTCTTTCCCTACCTTCTTGCTTTTTGCGTCTGTTTTTCATTTGTCTCTACTGCTGTTTTGTGAATTGTATCTTCTTTTTTTAACCTACTCTCAACAGCTGACTTTATCACCTGGTCCTGCAGTATATCAGAGAAGATTGGGAAGGGAACGAACTTTCAAGCCTTCCAGTGCACCATTTGGTTCTTCAACACCAAGAAGCAGAGAGAGTTCATTGAATAAATTGGTGGTTCCAGGGTATGTAATGCTATTAAAAGATAGAATGATTCTTAACTGTAACTGATCTTGTCATTTACAGAAAGTGTGAAGTTTTCAGCTAGAGTTGTTTTCTTTGTGGCTTTAGTAAAATTAGGAGACAACAATAATGAACTAGATCCATGTCCACTATACATCATATTCACAGTGGTGTCATAAAATGATTGCAGACACTAGTTTCTAATAATGACTTCCATTACCTGAAAAAGGTTGCCTTTAGAGAGATTGCTTGTTTTTGTCTACATCACTGTATCAGTGCCATACTTGAATTCATTTGGGGTTCATATAAACATACAAAATATAAGCAAAAGTAGACCATTGGGCATCTTGAACTGCTCCATATTAAATAAGATCATTGAAGATCTATTTCTTTGTGGCACATGGACATCGTTGGCTAGCTAGAATTTATTGCCCATTTCTAGTTGCCTTGAGAAAGTGGATGAGCTGCTGTCTTGAACCGCAATACTCTGTGTGCTGTAGGTAGATCACAGAAAGGGAATTCTAGGATTTTGACCCAGGGACAGTGAAGAAATGGTGATATATTTCCAAGTCAGGATGGTGAGTGGCTTGGCTGGGAACTTGGAGCTAGTGGTATTCCCATGTATCTGCTGCCCTTGTCCTCCTTGGTGGAGGGTATCGTGGGTTTGGAAGGTGCTTAAGATCTTTTTGTTTTTTGAATTCTATTTTCCCTTCTAGCCCTAATAACCCTTGATTTCCCTTGTCTAGCAAGCATTTATCCACCAAATCCTTTGTTAAATATTTCCTAAAAATTGATGTATTTAGTTGACTTGTAGGTAAAACTTCATGGATGGATAATAACTAAAATGAGACACTTTGTACGAAAACAAACTGAGCAAGATAATTCATGTAGAATTTTTAAACAAATTTAAACAAATCCTCCTATTTTGGATGAATTGCATTTTTTAAAAATCCAGCTTTAACACAATGCACTGCGTGTGCACTGAACCTACTTTGGATATTGCAGACACAAATAATAAAGTTACATTATTTTTTAAAAATGGTATTGGATCATCTGTATATCCAGGACTAACATGTGAATTTTGTGAATTTGTAGCCCTGGTACATATCACCCTAATGAACAAAGGAGCCAGCATGTAACATGGCCGATGAAATTTGGTGCTCCAGACTGGAATTTGGTTCCTGCTCCAAAAAAGCGAACATTGAGAATTGAGGTATGACTAAAATAGTGTTAGAAATGTCCTCTGAGCCTAATCAGCTAAACATGGACAAGAATTGCAAGGACTGGAGGGATATATTGCAAGATATGGAGGGATATTATGCAAGGGATATGAACCAACGGTAGATAGAAAAGATTAGTTTAATTTGGAACCATGTTTGGCACAAGGGCCAAAGGGCCTATTCCTGCACTGTATTAGTTTTATGTTCTATGAATTAAGACAACATTTTGCAGGTACAGTCATAGATTCATACAACACAGGGACAGACCCTTTGGTCCAACTCGCCTGCGTCTAGGAGACATCCCAATCTGACCTAGTCCCATTTGCCAGCATTTGGCCCTATATCCCTCTAAATGTTTCCTATTGTACCAGCCTCCACCACTTCCATAAGCATTCCATAAATGCACCACACCCTGTGGGAAAATTTACCCCTCAGATCCTTTGACTGGAAATCTGAAACAAATGCAGAGACTGCTGAAGACACTCCGCCAGTCTGGCAGCACCATGTGGAGAAAGTAACAGGGTTAATGTTTCTGGTATGCCTGGCATAGATAGATGTATAAAACTATGAGAGGCATTGATAGGTAGGTAGAAGGATAAAGTCATAGAGCTGTACAGCACGGAAACAAACCCTTCGTCCAACTCGTCCATGCTAACCTAACCTTGTCCCATTTGCCAGCACTTGACCTATATCCCTCTAATCCCTTCCTATTCATATACCTGTCCAGATGCCTTTTAAATGTTGTAATTGTACCAACCTCCACCACTTCCTCTGGCAGCTCATTCCATACACGTATCACCCTCTGCGTAAAAAGGTTGCCCCTTAGGTCCCTTTTTTCTTTCCCCTGTCACTCTAAACCTACACCCTCTAGTTCTGGACTCCCCCACCCCAGGGAAAAGATTTTGTCTATTTACCCTATCCATGCCCCTCATGACTTTATAAACCTCTAAAAGGTCACGCCTCAGCCTCCCATGCTCTAGGGAAAATAGCCCCAGCCTATTCAGCCTTTCCCTTTAGCTCAAATCCTCCAACCCTGGCAACATGCTTGTAAATCTTTTCTGAAACTTTCAAGTTTCACAACATCCTTCCAATAGGAAGGAGACCAGAATTGCACACAATGTTCCAAAAGTGGCCTAACCAATGTTCTGTACAGCTGCACCATGACCTCACAACTCCTGTACTCAATACTGTGACCAATAAGGGAAAGCATACCAAACGCCTTCTTCACTATCCTATCTACCTGTGTCTCTATTACTCATGGAGCTATGAACCTGCACTCCAAGGGGATCTTTTCTCCTTTGTGGAGGAATCAATAACCAAGGACCATAGATTTATGATAAGGGGCAGGAAATTTACAGGACATATGAGGAATTTGTTTTTCACTCAGAAGGTAGTGGGAACCTGATTGGTAAAGGCAGAAATCCTCATAACATTTAAGAACTAATTAGATGTGCACTTGGAATGCCAAGGCATATAAGGTAAATGATGGAAGATGGGATTAGAATTGTTGGGTAGTTGTTTCTTGACTGTCACATACTCAATGGGCTGAAGGGTCTTTCTCTGTGCTGCAGATCTCTATGACTCTTCTTCAGAACTTCCGTCTAAATAAGAATTATACCAGACTGAAAACATCAGCTGTTTCTCTTGTTTCCAGTGTTTTGTATTTATCCTGCCAAGAACTAAGTGGTTTAAAATATTACAGAAGAGATTTCTAATCATTCTGATATTAAACACTTGTAATATTTCACCTAAGAGTTAAATCACAAAGGCTCTTGAGATAACATGCAAGCCTTTCTGATTTCATGAATGATGCCGTACCAAAATACAACTGAGGTCATGCAAACCCAGGAACCCAAGTTTAATTATACTGACTTTGTATTCGACTGGTTAATCTCTGCTGAAATGGCACTGAGGCGGGCTTCAGCATGCCTGGTCAAGAGAAGGGAAGTCCAGCTGGGGTTTCCTTTCTTGATCACTGTTCAGCTATACTGTTGGAAATTTGTAAGCATGGTTGCCAGTTGAGGATTAAACTCAGCCATTACATGCCATAATCTGGTAACTTGATAATGCTTACTATCCATAAATTTTCCACAAGAATGGCCATTTGAGTGAGGTACCAGCATACGTCTAATACCTATGGAAAATATCAGCATGATTCAGAACCTTCAGAAACAATTAAAGAAAATAATACATTTGATTTTAAAAAAACAATTTTAAAAGTTGTTTTATTTTTAGCTTGCCAGTGACAAAGAATTCCGGAAACACAGGAACAGAGTGGCATATTTCAGCTTGTACTTCTCATAATTAAATATAATTCTAATCTCTGAATGCCAGTCTCCACTATGCCAAAACATGATGTTTCAAGCATACACATATTGATTTAAAGAGGGGGTAATTCATATAAATGTGTGATTTTTGCTGTTTTTTAACATTTTATTCTGTAATTATGTGCCTGTGTCATGAATCTCATTAAACATATTCAACTTTCTGAATAAATTAGTTTCTACATGTCAGTGTTAAAATGTATTTCGTTTGCACTGTTGAAGAATGAAATGTCTCAAAGCACAGTAAGATAGGTTGACATTCCAATGAATTGGCCACAACCTTTGACTGTATAGGTTTTTCTGTACAGTCAGGTCGTGAGTTGTAGCCCTAATGCAGCATGTCAGCATAATTCTAAGATGACATTCCAGATACTGAGGGGGTGCTTCATTACCAGTCTTTTGAAAGTGATGTCAGATCAATTAAGATAAATGTATAAGATATCATACCTCTTAAAAAGAACCCAAAGTATTGCAGATGCTGGAAATATGAAACAAGAACAGAAATTGCTGGAAAATTGTAGCAGATGTGGCAGCATCTGAAAAGAAAGTACAGCTACGATTCAAGTCTGTTGACTCTTCATCGGAACTATTAACAGTGAAGAAAACGTGGCATTTGTGCTGAAGTTGAAATTTTTGGTGGCGAGCATGGGACAAAGATGAGTGGATAGGTAGAGATGGAGCCCAGACAGAGATATAAAAGGGATAGGTAAACAAAGAGATTTTGGATATCAGGCCAGGATAGAAGAAAAACTGAATAAGTAATATGAGCTAAGAGTAGGAGAAAATGGGTGAGCTGTACTGAATGTAACCATATCATGTATTAATGGGTTTAGGAGTATGTGAGAATGGGTGGCTGTTGCCAAGCATGTCATTTCCCTTTGAGGGAATACTGCAATAACTAGGACTCGACATCAACTTCAAAAACTTTGCAGCCTGATTCTATCTTTCCATGTTTTTACAACTCCACACCTGCTCTTGCCATGACATGGATTGATTTTAGCAGTTAGTTTTTCTTCTACCCTAACTATCTATCCCCTAATTTCCTTGTTTACCCACCAATCTCCCTTTCTCTCACTCTGGGCTCCATCTCCTCTGATCCACTCACCTCTCCCTTTGGAAACCTCCGTCACCCCTCAAATGTGACTTCAGCATAAATACCATTTTGTCCTAGCTGTTAACGGTTCTGATGAAGAGTCACTGCACTCAAAACGTTAACTCTGCTTTTCTTCCCACAGATGCTTCCAGACCTGTTGAGTTTCTCCAGCAATTTATTTTTGTTTCCGATCACAATGCTTTTAGGAAAGAATTTCAAGGTTGATAATGTAGTGACAATATTTTTTCCAAATCAGGATGATCTATGGTTTAGAGGGAAATTGCACTTTGACAGCACCTTCTAAACCCATGACTTTCACCACCTAGGAGGACAAAGGTAGCAGATGCATACCTACACCAGAAAGGAATTGCTGATACTTCAAGTATATTTATTGGCTTTGAAATATTTTAGGAATAAATACAATCATTTTCATGGTTCTTTTCAATAGATATATACAAAATGCCTCTGAATAAGCTATCCATACATCAAGGGGAGAAAAATAGCTTCACTCGCATGACATTCTGGTCTTCTCCTGGAGCCATTTTTTTTAAACAAAAATGTGTCCTGTTACATGATAAAAGTGCATAGAATTATTACTCCTGTACCATTGATCTCTTTAATGTACAGACACATTTTTCTTCATATTGTCATCAGAAAAAAGACTGACTGTTATGATCAAATTGCACAAGCAGTTGTGGGATAGAAATACAAGTTGCAGAAAGTTTTGAAAAAGCACTTGAAAGATTTGTCTTTTACTTTATTGTTAAAGAAAATTGGAATAGGTTGATGGCTTGTGCTTTGTGACTCAACCAAGCAGAAATAAAAGGGTCCGTTAAAAAGTTCTAGCGTAGATTATTGTAGTATAATAAAGTCAAATGTGATTTTCCATTTTAGTAGCAAAAACAGGAAGGTAAATTATCTGAATGATGATAGAATCGGAAAGGGCAAGGTGCTATGAGACATGTACAACAGTCATTAAAATTAAGCATGAAGGTGCAACAGACAGTGAGAAAGGCAAATGGTATGTTGGCTTTCATAGTAAGAAGATTTGAATATAGGAGCACGGATTTCTTGCTGTAATTGTACAAGTTTTTGGTGAGACCACACCTGGAGTATTATGTGCAGTTTTGGTCTCTTTCCCTGGAGAAGGATATCTTGGCTATGAAGGGAATGCAACAAAACTTTTACTAGATGGATTCTTGGAATGACAGGAGTAATGTATGAAGATAGACTGGATAAATAGGTCTATATTCACTGTAGTTAAGAAGTATGAGGGCTGTCTCATAAAAACTTACAGGATAAACACAGGAAGGATGTTCCCAATGACCAGGGAGTCGAGACTAGGTGTCATACTCTCAGAATAAGAGGTATGCCGATCAGGACTGTGATGAGGAAAGTTTTCTTCACCTGGAGAGTCGCAACCTAGTGGACTTCTCTGCCACAGAAAACAGTTGAGGTCAAAACATTGATTACTTTCAAGAAATTAGATGTTATTCTTCTTGTAAAAGGGATCAAACAATAGGGGGAGAAAGTGAGGATAGGATGCAGAATTAGATAATTAGCCATGATTGCATTGAATAGCACAGCAGACTATTGCTGGATAGTGTCATCCCTTCCATTCTCAATCCTGAGCAGCAAAATGAAAATCATGTTTTATCACTATCATCCCTACTTACAAATCTCACAGTCCAAAAATTCTGATGGTCGCAAATCTTGGTAGGGAATCCATTGTCTTCTATTATTGCTTCAAAAATTATTTTATTTTATGCAATTGTAATTAGATGTACTCCCTTCTGCAACCACCATGCACGCAAATCCATTTTCACCTGTGTTCAAATAAACACTGCACATATGTATTTTTTTAAACATGGGGAAAATGAAACTGATTTAGCCATTGCTTGTGAGAATTAAATTAAAATACATAATTTGTAAGGCACTGTTTTCATTTCTTGAAAAAGCTCATCACAGGTTTTTATTTTCAGTATGGTGTAATGTTTTAAACTGGTATTGAAAGGAAGATGCTTTCATTAAATTGTTTCAATAAAATGTAGTGAACCAGAGCAGAATCATTTGATGTCCTTTATGTAGCTAGAGTATAAGAAATGAAAATTATGTACAATGGCTTGTACTTCATTGCCGTCACTGTCTTGTTGCACATCATGATGACTGCATAGTTTGCGGAACTTAACAAAACAATTAATGTTTCGGAGATAGTGCACATTCAATCATCCACCTTTTTGTACATTGTTTTGACAATTGGCTAATCTCAAGGGCAACAGGAAACTGCACAGAGCGTGGGGCTCAAATGCTTTACTGGCAAAAAAACTATAAGGCTTTTTGATTGGAAAGAGGAACTGCTGAATGACCTAAGAGAAATGCTTACATTAAGAAATGAAATAGTTGGATCTTTCTGGTCCACTTAACACATGGTGATGACACAATAATAAAGCAACTAACATTCACACTATACAAATGCCAGACAATGACCATCTCCAATATAAGATAATCTAACCATGGCCCCATAACATTCAATGATATCACCATCATGGAAATCCCTGGAGTTACTATGCCAAAAACTGAGCTGGACTCACCACTCAAATACAGTAGCCACAACAGCAAGTCAGAAGCTAGGAATACTCCTAAGAGTAACTGACCTTCTTGACTCCTGAAAGCCTGTCCATCATTTACATGACACAAATCAGGAGTGTGATGAAATACTCCTTACCTTGGTGAGCGCAGCTAGAACAACACTCAAGAAACTTGATACAACCTGCTTGATGCACCACATCCACAAATGTTCAATTGCTCCGCCATTCATGCTCAGCAGCAGCAGTGTGTACTATCTGCAAGATACACTACAGAAGTTCACCAAGGCTGCTCAGACAGCAATTTACAAACTCCATTCACTTCCATTTCAAAGGAAAATTACAGCAGATACTTGGAACATCACCACCTGCAAGTTCACCTCCAAGCTACTCACTATGCTATTTGGAAACATTGTTGTTCCTTCAGTGTTGTTGAGTCAAAATCCTGGAATTTCCTCCCCAGTGGCATTGTAGGTCTACCTATAGCACATGGACTGCAGTAGTTCAAGAAGACAGCTCACCACCGCAATCTCAAGGGCAAAGGAGATGGGCAATAAATGCTAGCACAGCCAGCAATGTCCACGTCCCATGAGTGAATAAAATAAAATTGCACAAACCATCCTTTAATTAATTTCTTTTTTTTCATGGATGTAGGCATTTCCTATCAAAATTATCCTCACGAAGGCAGTGGTGTACAACTTCCTTTAATCACTCAGTCCATCTAATGGATGTACACTCTCATGCTTCAGGAAAAGTAAAAATTGAAAGAATGCAACAAAGGTTAATATCATTGATAACAGTACCTGCTAAATGATGCTCAGGCATGGTTAGTGTTTCTAAACTAAATAAGGATATAAGGACCTGTGTCAACTCAACAAGATATTATAACTTGTAATTCATCCATTGTCATCAGCGGATGACAGCTGAGCTAAATTTGCAGAGTTTAATGTGGACAAAATTATATATTAGCAATGGATATTTTTTCAAATACCTTTGTATCAACAGTCAAGATTGCTAACTATTTTTATAATGCCTTTTGGTCATAACGCTTCAACTTATGACCCTTTGGAATAGCCTCTGCATCTGAAATATTCCAGAGGACAATGTTCAACATATTTCAAGGGAAGAATAGAATAATGTGCAATGTGGATGATATTCTGATACATGGTTCCAGTCACCAGACTTGAATATCATATAGCAGGTGCTGTGAAATTACCTCCCACTGTGCACTTTCAATTTCTGCCTTCACCTTTTCCATGTGAGGAGCAAAATAGTGGTTAGAAAGTTCTGAAAACATTGCTAGATGCAGGCCTCCTGCTTGAGAACAGTACGATTTTGCAAGATGATTGCACCTTATAAAGGACCACAATTTCTAAATGAACAATTTAAGAATTTGACAAGGAATGTCAATCACCACCATCTAATGCAAGCATTACCAATTCTTCAGTCAGTTCTGAATCTGAGACCAAGAACAAGAAGCTGTTAAGAAAACAACAGCTGAGATATTCCATGGAAATACAAGACAGTATAAGAAGAAACAGGAGAGCCTTAGTATCCTAGTGTAGTATGTGATTTAAACATATTGACAAATGAAAGATCATGAAGCAAGGATTCTTTATTCCACTGGTATCAGGTCATTTTTTTTCTAAACTGAGGAGATGCTAAACCTCCTGGTTATATTATATTTTTAAAATTTTTCCTCACACTTATATTTTCCCCAGCACCCATGTTGTGTGTGTGTGTATGTGTGTGTGTGTGTGTGTGTGCAGGTATGAGACAGTGAAACACAACAAGTGTACAAATCTTTATTCATTTTCCACCACCAGGAAGCAAGGAAACACAAAGGGTGGCCAGTGACAAGCAATGCTGTTCTCATCAAAGGGCAATGCTGTGTAATCAAAAAAGTGAAGGGAAGGGTCGGGATTAAATGAAAATAGAGTTGGACAGGGAAATAAAGCACTCCACTCCCTGTGGTGCACACCTGTCCCTGAACAACTCAAGAGAGTTGGTAAATACAGTGTGCGCCTTCTCCAGGGACACCAGGGCTGGGACATAGCCATGGAAGAAAGGCAGGCAATTGGCCAAAATGAACCCCTCCCCGGCCCGCTGCCTGGACCTGTTTATGGCCTGTTTGGCCACATGAAGGGAAATTAAGGTTAAACAAGGAAAACATGGTATTTAAATGGTGTTGAACTTATGATTTATATCTGGCTAAGGAAATCCTTCATCTATCTTATCCTTCTGCCTATTTGGCCTCCTTCCACAAAGGTACTGTTTTCTCCAGTTTCTTTTCAGAAAGGGAATTCTCAGGTCCACTCAGCCAGATGCCCTATTTGTGCCTTTCTCCATCATCAATACCTTCTCCAGATCCTAGCTAAACTGCTCCTGATGCCCTCCCTCATCAACGCCACCTGCTGATGGAAGCTCTGTTAAAGAAAAATACAACTATGGACATACTACCCTGACATTGAAGAATGGCAGAAATCCACCAACCACTCTACAAATACCCAAGGAATTCATACTCAAGTGGATAAAAAGTGTAATCAACCATAAACCTCAGAAACAAATCTGAATAAGATGAGAGAGAGTAATAAAACCCAACAAAGGCTAACCCTTTGTCTTTGAGGCTTTTAAGGGAGAGAGGGAGACTGTAAAAAATGGGAAGGAGGAATTGGGAAAGTGAAGATATTGTTATGTGTTACAGTCTAAGAGCTCATAATGTAATTGTATCAGATACATGATAAAACATAGAATGTTGGGAATATGTTGGAGACACTGCTAAGTTAATGTAGGAATTTTAATTGTGTGAACAAAGTCTGTAAGTAAGTAGCACTTGTCTAAATGAATATAAACAATACATCATTTGAAAGACCCATATCAAACAAAAGATGGAACATTTTACACAGATACCCCCAATGCAATGACAATTTCTAAAAACATGAAAATTAAAAACGTTTGGTCTGCAGTTTTCAGCAAGTTTAATTTTTTTTTACACAGGTGAACATGTAATTTGACATTAAATATGTTTAGATAATCCAAAATTATTTCATCAGGACTCTGTCGAGAAATTGTTCAAAAGTAGTCAAAAATTCAAAGTATTAAGTATCAAACATTGAAAACTCAATTTATTAAAATAAGGATATTTTAGATTAAAATATTTGAACAAGGATTTATCATTTTTAACAGCATTGCTTTATGTGAGCACCTTCAGAACGCAATCCAATGAAAACATTTTATGATTCTTGTTGTTGTGAGTAATTGATACCTGAATGTATTGACTGATTGTTTCTGCTGATTTCTTGATGTTACATACATAGAAAATGCTAAATTTGAGGACTTTGTTAATGTGCTGTCCAATGGTACTGAATATATTCATTTCAATTTTGTAATCAAGCTACCAGTTGAAAACCAATTCAACAAAAGACACTTTAGAGATGTACTTTCTAGTGACACAGTGTATGAATTTGGTCTGATCTTTCAATAAACACTGTTCTCCTTACCAGAGGACTGTCTTCTTGTTTCCTTGGGTTAGTTACAACATTTTCCCTCTTAAAAGGATTCTGATTAGCATAAACAAACAGATTTTTTTGGAATACCATTCTATTGCTTTTTTAGGGTGGACACAAGAGTTAGAATCTTCATCAAAGACCAGTTCTTCAGGATAGTGTTCATGAAAGCAGAATTTAGGAGGATACACTGGTCAGTGTCGAAACAATCTTCTTTCTTTCAGCATTAATTCCCATCAACAGCAGTTCTTACATTGTCGTTATTATTGTCACAATTACCATGAATGCTTTCACAGCTGAAGTGCCTATCTGAATTCCTAGTGGAGTAAGAAAGACAGAATATTATAGAGTCCATGATTTACTTGCACAAAAATCAGTGGATCTTGCTGGTCTACATTTCTGGTCTTTTACATCAAGTATAAATTCAGCAGCTGGAGACCAGACAGCTGCAATGTGAACATTCAACAATTTAAGTTGAAGGGAGAACAGTGCAACATGAAAAGATCGAAAATTAGTGGTCAAGGACATAATAGTCTGAAAACTTACTGTGACAAAGAATTATGTTTACATTATAGTGCAAAGTTGCAAAATCATTGCAAGGCGATGGGCCAGATAATTATAACACTTTTGACTATCTGTGATGATATACACATGCTTCTAGGTCCCATCAAATTGAAGAATTGTAAATGTATAGCAAGGTGAGTATGGGGAGGGGCTGATTAATTGATCGGTAATATAACACCTTCATCATCTTGAGGGGATACTGGCTTTTCACTTACTTCATTATAAAGAAACCAAATATGGATTCTCCTGAAGCAGCAATATCAAACAGAGAGAGGAACAGGGGACAGGGAGAGGAAGAAGGAGGGTTTAAGAGGGAGAAAGAGGAGGAATGTACTGCAGGAATGGCATATGGGAGTCTCATGATGGTTGCCAAATTGTCCATGGAACCAGACAGATGCATGCATGCCAGAGCCAGCACTGTACTGACAGTGTTGGTGGACTCCTCCATCCTTTGATCCAGCTTACAGAATGCCTCTGACAAACCTTTCCACTATTCCTGTTTCTGTCTGTGCAGTTGACAAAGTTATTAATGGTCAAGTGGTCTTCTGCCTCGAGCTCAGCAAGTGCTCAATGCCTGGGTTGCATTCAAAGTGTCAGAGACCTGGAGTGTTTCTTGCTTAACCAGCTGCAGAGGCATGTCAGTGCTGTGCTCTCAAGATTGTGTTCCTAATTTAAACAGAGTATCCACTGAGATGAAAGTCTCTGAGGTGGTGGTAGAATTAGGTTAAAGCCTTGCTTGCATACCTCCTGAGGGTGACTGGTATTGACCCCTGCTTGGCAGAAGTTCACCGAGTTCCACTAATTCTTTCATAAGAGAAAAGATGGAATTAGTTGACTAAGACGAAGAAAATTTCAGGCAATTAAGAATGAGACAGCACTGGTTGTAAAGATGCAGTACAGCACATCGCAATGAAGCTTAGTGGCTTGGCTGGCCATTGTGTTACCCTAGTGTCGACATTAGCGGATATGTTCTTTCTGGGCAAATTGGGTATTTTCCTTTTGTAGGAAGTGATGAGCCTTGTGTTTGCTACCTGCTGATCTTGGTCCAAAGTGGGTTAATTTTCCCTGCAATAACACAATGGGAGGAATCGAGTACAAGTTGTAAAGTCATAGTCATAGAGTCGTCCAGCATGGAAACAGACATTTCTGTATGTTAGAATGTTAGACCAGTAATTGGTGATTCACTATGTCCTTAGTGAGTGATTGAGAAATACGAACAACAGGAAGGATTATTAGGATGAGGATGATGAAAGGCATTGAGTGGATATGTTGCATTCCATGAGCTTTGGTGAGAATTGTGTGCAGTGGCAGTAAGTGCTGTGTGCAGTGCGTGGTGACCCCTATGATGTGAGGTTTTGAAAGGAAGATGGGGGCATTTATCCTTGTAGACAGGAGAAGATCACACATCTTTGTTTGCACTGTTGCATGTCCTGTGTTAACTCGGAAGACAATTTTGGTTTGGGTTAGCTTTGCTGATCTGGCCTCCCTTTGCGGTTTGTGAAGGAACTACAAAGATTCAGTGTGAGGGCCTGCAGCATCTGAAGTGGTAAAGAAGCCACCATTTATATATGGTGACAGCGCAGTAAACTCCAGAAGATTCCAGCAGTGTCAAGCACCTCCGTATCTCTAACCACACAATTCCCAAAATAGATAGGCAGCAAAGAGCACAGTTGTGTAATTGCTAAAGTGACAAGCAAAAAACTGCATGAGAGAAGTTTCTCTGAGCCATGGTAGATTGAGCATTATGAATCAACAAGACACTTATACTAAAGTTGTGAAAATACCACCCTTAGTGATTATATATCTGTAGTTGTGATGGTTTATCTAGTTGTTAATTTCTACCTCATACAACTGATCTGCTCTATGTAGATTCCAGACTGTTACTTGGGCTGATTCTTATAAGCAGTGTTAAAGCTTTGAATCCTGACTGGCTCTTCAATTTTCAACTCTGGCAATGGTTGGGCAGTTTTGTCAAAACAAAATTTGGCTTTCTGTCATTTCACCTTGATTTTGACACTTACGTCGTTACTACTCCTGGCCTCAGTAGCCATTTTGCGACTGGTAAAGTAATTTGGATGCTGTGTGATATCAGCCTTTGTACAGGACTGCTCTCCAGTAGTACTACTTTCAGTAGGTGTTTTTCTCCATTTGAGGACTGCCTTGTATACCTCCATGCAGGAGTTTCTCTTTTTGATTATATTGGTAATGTTCATTACCATGTCAGACTTTCCATTTTATTGAGGAATATATGGATATGATTTAGTGGTGAATTTCCCAATGTTTTACAAAATAGCTGAATTCTTCACTTGTGAACTGAAAGTCATTCTTGCTAATCACAAAGCCTGTAAAGCTGTAACCACCAAAGTGTACTTCTAATGATTCAACAGCCTCCTCAGTAGTTGTTGTGTCAGCTGCTCTCTTTCCGAGTAGTGAGAATAGTAGACTATTATGACAAGACAATCAATTCCTCTGAGAATGAAGAGGTTTATTCCCAGCTTTATCCACAGTCTATCTGAGATGTCATGTGTCATCAGCTACTCTTTAGCTTGCTTAGTTTGATAACCATTACAAGCACTGCACTAGTCATCCTTGATTTCATTGCTCATGTTTGGCTAGTAGAGAACTTCTCATTTCCTGAGATGCCATTCAATTGTTTGGTGGCTTGCATAGATATACCATAGTATCTCTCCTAAATCTTAGGATAAGGACTTTATTTTCCTTCGTACAATATGTCTTCTTGGGCCATTAATTCATCTCAGTGTGCCTGATAGAATCTTGTCACTACAGGTGCTTTTAGGATATTCTTTCATCACTACTTCTTGCAATACTTGGAGAGTTACATCTTCTTGGGTAGTTTATTTGAATTGAGAAGGCATATGCCTGTTTGATTCAACGTCTACATTTGTGTTGAATTCTAGAGAATGTTGAGCTGCTGCTTTACACTGGATATAAAAATTTTTCACTTGCTACACCATTGTAGCATTTTCTTTCTTCAAAGGAATACTGCTCTGAGCAACATGTCAGCAACTTAAACAGGTTTCCCTTGCTTGTATGTCATATCTGGATCAAAACTCTGCAGCTACAGTAGTATTCATTGTAGATGCTTTTGAGCGATAGTAATGGCTCAAGGAAAATGCTTTTAACTGGCCTACAGTCAGATTTGGCTGTCACTTTGTCTGTTCCAGGTACTGATAAAAATGTTCAAAAGTAAAGACAATCTTTTTTTTTAACCTGAAAGTAGCACTGTTTCATTTGGATTAGCATCCTGAATGCAAATGAAACCAATTGTTTGACTGAATCTGAGTTGTTCCAAATCCTATCTCACTGGCATCACACTGCAGTATTACATCAACATTTGCATTGTAGCAGTTTAGCACTGGCGTCACTAGTTGTGTGATTTTATTGAATGCTACTTTTTGTTCTGCACCTCAATACCACTGCAAGTGCTTGACATGGATTTGGTGTCATGGTTCACACTCTAACAATAAATTGAGCAAGATTGGCTAAAAAGTTGACAAATCCATCAAAGAGTTATACTGCTTTTAAATCAGCTTTCACCTTTTCAGGATTTAGGAAAATGTACTTTTACTGTCAGTATATTATATGTGTATTTGACTCCAGGCACTGTTAATTGCAATGATTTCTTGCTCAGCTTTAGGTTCACACAAAGTGAGTTGGCATTTGTTGTGGTGAGGGGCATGTAGGAATCGCAATGGTAGGATGCACTTAGATCTGTTATGGAACCCGCCATGGTTTATACTAGCCCAGCGGCAAAACAATGGGGCACAACTTAGGCTATTTCCATTCTCACAGGCTGGAAAATCTTAGTAAAAGCAAAATACTCTGGGTACTGGAAATCTAAAACAAACTCAGAAAATGCTGGAGAAACTCACTATTACTGTGGAGAAACAGAGTTAACATCTCAAGTCCAGTATGTCTCATTTCCAGAACAGTTTTGAAGAGTCATATTTGTTTTTCTCTCTCCAAGATGCTGTCAGACCTCTTGGAAAATGTTAAGTTCTTTGTGCATCTGGGGTGTACTAGTTCTTTCATCCAGGAAAGCACACTCAAACTGCTCCCTTTTAAAAGAATTAAAATCCATATCAAAAGAAAGCTCCATTTTCAGACCTGGAACCCCAGGTAACCTCCACTATGGCTGTTCAATGGTCTTGAACCATTGGTCAAGGTAAAGTGATGATGACTTATGTAGGTACATAAAAAGGCAGAGTCCGGGCTCCATACCTTACATAGTCCAATGAATCCTAATTGTAAAGCTGAGTTCTGGTTCAGTTCCAATAAACATGTCAGAAATATGACAGGCATTCACCAAAGAGTCACTGCTTTTTGGTATCAGAGCTCTGAATTAGCTGGACGACAAGTTTGTGTTGCAAATGATACCAACAACGTAGCTTCAATTCCTGCACCGGCTGAGGGCACCATGAAGAACTTTCCATATCAACGTCTTCCCTCGCCTGAGATGTAGTGACCCTCAGGTAAAACCATTCTCTCTAATGAGGAAGCAGCCCTACGATTCCTTGGGATGATGATCATTTAACCTTTACCTTGCCAAATCTACTACAGATTTATTTTCACTGAATGATAATGACTAATCATAGTTGTTTCACCTGTGACCTAGATTTTGCAGTTTTCATTTAAAACTCGGATAGTCGAAGCAGTTTTAAAATAACAGCAAACATTATAATTACTTTGCTAAAAGCAATACACTGCACATGTCTGAAATCTGAAATATACTGACCCTGAATTCATACCAGATTTGAAACATTAACTTTGTTTCTCTCTCCATAGATGCTACCAGATATGCTGAGTTTCTCCAGTGTTCAGTGTTTATTACTATAGTGCTATTTTATTCACATCAATATATACAGAACTCACTGAGAAATCTAACAGACTGCAGTTATAGTAATGATAAATATTTTACCTGAATTTGCAAAGCTCTTTGTCAAGATGTTCAATGTAGGATAAGCTCCTTGTTTGCAATGATTAGAAAAATCATCCAAGTCAAGTGTCCACACTAAAGCTCCACCAAATTTATTCTTCTTTATCCAGTCAACCTACAAAAGCAAATGAGGTGTTAACTATCTGTTGTAAATCAAGTCTACACTCAACTGGGCGACCATTAACAGATTTTGTTGAACTTAACCATATACAAGAATAGTAAGAGAAAGAATCTCTGATACCCTTTTGACTCTGATTCTTGTTCCATGTGATCTGACATCTCTAGAATATAACTTCTTATGCATATGTTCAGTACTCTTAGTCCTGAATTTGATGGATAGCATAGATGTCTCTGATGGAATAACTTAACTGCTTACCCTTGTATATTTCTGAAACATACATGATCCATTTGCTATACTTGAAAACACATACAATAATTTCTTTACACATCATGAACTAAAACTTGCATTCACTTTCGAAATGAAGCATTCAGTCAAGTTCTCCTTCCTCAAAGTACTAGTCTACAAATTTGCCAGGTTCTCTACTGTTGTCAACTGCCGGTTTATGTCCCCTTGATAAATACATATTGGGATACCTGCAGTGCCATTCATTATAAAGTTGGCCTTATTAGCAACTTCAAATAAGGACAATGCTATTTGTTTACCATGCAAGATTGTTCTTGAAATAGGGCACAAAGCCATCCAACGGCTGCCTTTAATGGATCAATTCATGATGTATATTGCACAAACTCATAAGCTGGCCTAAGGACTTCAATTTTGTTCCTAAAAGGTACTTGTCTACCTCAGTATCTTGGAGGAAGATACATCAAACATTTTAGCAACTGCTAATTGCTTCATGCTGTCTGTCATCATGAAGATGCTGCTTTCAAGCCAAAAAGACAATTTGTCTATCAGATCAATGAGTAATATGGTATGTGAATTTCAGTGCCGATGTGATGCTCGATGTATAGGCTATATGTCCGAAATGAACTGATATGTTGTTTTCAATCAGCAAGCCTGTCAGCTGTTCACAACTGGAAAGATATTGTAGTCAAAACTTGAAACACAATATTCAGGTATAATTTTTGGATAAGATCTGCTAAATATCTTGTCCTCTGAAGCCTGTATGCAAACAATATAAACTTCTGAATCAAGGCCTACAGATAGTTCCTCATTTGTACTCTGGTTTGAAGACTGCTTGGAAGGTCAACTTTAAATCAGGTACTTTTCTGACAACAGCTTCATTCATGATAGGAAGAACAGCTAATGTGTTCATTTCTTTAGCTGATTTCTCTGTATTTTGCTATGTGGTTACCAATAGTTCAGCAATCACTTTTAGTAGTTGGACATCTGCAACTCTTGTTTAAATTATGTTCAAGTTCCATTTGATGCTGGAATTTAAGCATTTCTAAAACAATCCTCAGCTCTTGAAACTGTTGATTGAGTTTTTTGATATTTACTGAAAGAAGCCTCTAATGATTACATGGCTTCTTGATGGGACTCAATTGAAAACTTCAGCTAGCTGTCTTCAGCTAAGAATCTCTTGAATGTTCAATATTGGCTTGATCCGGTTTGGAGTTAAGGGTCTCCTTTCCTCTGGATAGCTTTTTGTTAGCTTACAATGGTTGGTGTCTATTGATGAAATTAGTAGCACGAGCATATCAATCTTACTAACCCTTTCTAATAAAGGGAAGTGACTCCACAAACAGACAGAAGATACTTCGTCATCATGATATATTCAAAAAGATTAACAAAATCCAAGACCTTGTCATTCAACAGAATTTTTTCTTCTGTGGCAGCATTATTCTCCTCTAGTTTTTGCTGAAAAAGTGAATTAATGGCAGAATTCATTTTATTTGGCTGCTCGCTGTCATTCTTGGTGATACCCATGCCTGATTCTTCCATGAAACGTGAATAATCAGAAATTTTCTGATTTGTCCTAGGAATTGTGTATATTCAGTGAAGTCTCATTTACTGGATGATGAGTATTTAATATTATAGAATATAAATAAAATTTAATATTATTTCTGCAGCAGCTGGTAAATAAAAACGTTTAAAGTTATACCCGCAGCTCTATTGATAATGAACAATGCTGGTTGGAAATGGCAAACAATCAATCAATCAATCTCTCTTCCATTGCAGTGAAGAACGTGGACTTCTGTCCTTATTGTGTCCTGGATCTTGAAATTTGATGATACATGGAAAAAATTGAGGTAGCAATCATGGCATTAAATCTAAAAGAATGGGTATGCTTGTCCCCTATCCAGTTTAAAATTCGTTCTCTTGTCATTAACCATGACATTTATGCTAGAAATCAGCTTGTGGGTCTATCACACTATCAAAACAAATATATCTTGGTCTTTGGTAACATCTACATCTCAATTGCAGACTGGAGTGGTCTGTTTTTAAATTTTTTGGAGTAGATTGAAATATCCTACTGAGGATTTGGCAAACCACCTAAAAATGGCATTTCCTGTAGCCTTTAATTAAAATGTGTGTTTTGCTTGCAAAGTTCAATCTGTCTGGTGATCTGCATTGCTTTTAGTAATTTATCCAACATTCTCACTACAATCTTTCAAAAATCTATATTGGCAATTATTTGCAAGGTGGTATATATGAACAATTTATAAAATAATTGAGCCAGCTCCTGGATGTGCTAATTAAGCTATGCCTAGTCTACAATGAAATTTCTTCATAATTAAAACACAATTCAAATGCCTGAAAATAAGATTCATTGTAGTTTATAGGCCTAGTCTGTTTTGACTCTTAAAGTATGAAGGACAGTTAAGCAGGAACAGACCATTTGATTGCAAGAAGCATCATACCATCATCATTCATTATTCATGTGTACATTTTCTGTTATGGATTACTTAATACCAATCAGAAGGACAACTTTCTTAGCTTGTGAAATTAAACTAAATTGCTTGTCCAGCCAAGGACAGTTTCACAGCAAGGGTTAGGGAATGAATTTTTTAACTGAAATACCTTAGGTTCCTGTAGACACTGGTCTGCAGTTCCCCATTGGCTTTTCATTCTAATGTGACATCTTCCTCTTTGGTGAACTTTATACCAGATGTTGTTCATGTGTTTGTGGGTTTCTTCTAATTTGTTGAGTTTTGTGATGACAAAGGTGTTTTCCACATGATGGAGCCAAAACTTAGGCTGGATCGTGGGAAGGGCTGTTCATTCTAACCTTGCATAACTGCTTTTGCTAAAAGTCCTGATATTGGTGATCCCATAAGCGTCCTATTGATTTGTTTATAGATCTTGTCATTGAAGGTGAAGTGGGTTGAGAGGCAAAGATCTACAAGCTTGAAGATGCTGTCCTACAGAAAAGCCACACATACACGCTGACCAGATACTCAACTAAAGGAGCAATTGTCCCAACACCCACAAATGGAGCTGCATCAGGACGTCATTTAAACGAGACACCACACACTGTAGCATCCAGAAACTATGAGCAACTGGGTATTCAGGAACGATGGACTATAAGCACAGTCCGCTGCTTCCTGCACAACAGACCTAAACAAGATGACACAACGTGCCCAGAGCCTTGAGCCACCTGACCATACATCAAAGACATCTTGGAGATGACAACCAGAATATTCCGACCCCCAGGCATCATAGTAGCCCACAAACCTATCATCACACTTGTTAGGATATTATAGAAGCCCATGAGAGGTCAAAGATGTAGTTACTTCGTAGGACATCGAGGGGCGCTGTGAACCTATAGTTTAAAATTGATGACCAAAGTGATTTATAATTCTTGGCTCTTTGCCATAATAGATAACAATGGTAGTTTTCAAATGAGACTATCTACAAGGTCAATTCTGCCTGGTAAACTATGCGATAAGATTAAAAGGCGAGGAAATGTTGCAAACATATAGTAATTCCTTGTATGCAAGATATTGAATGTTTCTAATATATGTAAAGCCTTTGTGAAATCTACTAAAATGTTTCCAGAATACATAGAACCTTTGTTTGCAAATGATACCATTTTGAAGAAGGCTTTTGTTTGTGAAAGATCACGTTGCATGAATTGAGATTAGAAAATAGTATAACTAACGGAGCTTATCGATAGATTTTCAGAACTTGTACATTTTCTCCAGCGAACCATTCGATCTTTCGTGCTTCGCTGTAACAGCTAAGTTTCTGCAGCTAAATAAATGTACCTCCAATTATATCAAATAATTGGGTAAGTGTGATCTCTCCTTAAAAGAACACGCTTGGACGAATTCCGTCCTAACATATGGTGACCCCGCAAGTGGAGGAGGAGACCACAGGTTGGCAGATTGGGAAGCAGACAAACTTTTCGGCCGAAACTTTAAGGTGAGGAAGCGCCTGTTACATCAAAAGCTTCCAGTAGTTAACTCTTGAGTTAGACATTTGTCTGTTTTTTAATCCTCACCAACTTGAAATTGAATTGATTTGGACACAAAGGTACAGAATCTTAGCTGGTAAGTTATTTTAAATCTTCTAATGTTAATTTTCTCCGATGTTAAAATTCTTCTAGGTGAGGGGAACCGCGGACCCTGTGGCACAGACTTTAAAAATTCCTAGAAGTGAGGAGTCTCCGTCTTTAAAATTCTTCTAAGTGAGGGGTTTGGTTAACCCCGACGCACTAGTGTGCACTGAAAATTCTTAGAAGTGAGGAGTCTCCGCCTTTAAAATTCTTCTAAGTGAGGGGATTTGCGAGCCCCGCCGTGCAAACGTGAAAGTCCTAGAAGTGAGGAGTCTCCGTCTTTAAAATTCTTCTAAGTGAGGGGTTTGGTTAACCCCAACGCACTAATGTGCACTGAAAATTCTTAGAAGCGAGGAGTCTCCGCCTTTAAAATTCTTCTACGTGAGGGGATTTGCGAGCCCCGCCGTGCAAATGTGAAAGTCCTAGAAGTGAGGAGTCTCCGTCTTTAAAATTCTTCTAAGTGAGGGGTTTGGTTAACCCCGACGCACTAGTGTGCACTGAAAATTCTTAGAAGTGAGGAGTCTCCGCCTTTAAAATTCTTCTAGGTGAGGGGATTTGCGAGCCCCGCCGTGCAAACGTGAAAGTCCTAGAAGTGAGGAGTCTCCGTCTTTAAAATTCTTCTAAGTGAGGGGTTTGGTTAACCCCGACGCACTAATGTGCACTGAAAATTCTTAGAAGTGAGGAGTCTCCGCCTTTAAAATTCTTCTAGGTGAGGGGATTTGCGAGCCCCGCCGTGCAAATGTGAAAGTCCTAGAAGTGAGGAGTCTCCGTCTTTAAAATTCTTCTAAGTGAGGGGTTTGGTTAACTCCGACGCACTAGTGTGCACTGAAAATTCTTAGAAGTGAGGAGTCTCCGCCTTTAAAATTCTTCTAGGTGAGGGGATTTGCGAGCCCCGCCGTGCAAACGTGAAAGTCCTAGAAGTGAGGAGGGAAGGTGTCTTTGGATTTGTCTCTGCCGGTTTAAAAGTCTTCCAAGTGAGGGGTTTAGCTAACCCCGACACGCTAGTGTACTGAAAATTCTTGGGAGTGAGGAGACTTGCAGCAGGAATTAGTCTAAACTGTTTCCTTAGAGGGATCTTTTCCGCTCAAACGTCTACCTTAGACCGGTTGTTAAGAGCAGAAATCTGCCACAGCGAAAGTCAGGTATTGAAAGACGTATTGTTTTAAAGCGGATCCCAATAGGGAAAGGAGTCAGATGATTGAAGTGGATATCTGAATTTGTATGTTTATGTAAGTTTGTGAGAGAGGGGCCGGCCCAAAGAGGAAGAATGAACAGGAGCTGTTGGTATAACTGACTATGTGTATGTGTGGGTAAAAATCTGTTCGTTGTAAGAGAGAGAGGGTCTCTGTGTTTGTGAAGATCTATGTGTGTATAAGAATCTCTGTGTGAAAATCTGATTGTGAGAAAGAGAGAGTCTCTATGTGTGTGAAAATTTGAGTGTGTGTGAGAATCTTTTTGTGTGAAAATCTGTGTGAGAAAGAGTCTCTGTATGTGTGAAAATCTGTGTGGGTCTGTGAAAAAAAATCTGTGTGTCATATCTCAAAGAGAGAGAGAAAGTGAGTGCTGCAAGCATTAGCAGACTGTGTCTGTGAGAAAGACTCACAAAAGGCTGCTCAACTAACAGACAGTTTAACACTTTGTGCTCTGGCTTGAATTCATCTGTTTGATAGTGATTGAATGTTTAAGTCTTGTCACCTAGAGCGTAAGTCCCGGGACTGTTTTTGAATGTAATTGTTATGGTTACTTAACATGATTTTTTTCAGGTTGGAGATTTTAAAATGTTTAAAGATCATTAAATCCTCTATTGCTAACTCTATAGATTATTGAATCATTAAGTCATCTGCTGAACCATAGTCTTTTGTCTATGTTTTTACAGGGTATATGATTATTAACATTAAAATACAGTTTGAGCCAATATTTTAGTTCCGTAAACTTTAAAGACAGTCTTACTAATTAAAATGTATATAAATTAAACCTGTCAGCATCCCTTTATGAAATCTTTAAAAAAAATTGTTTAAGTTTTAAAGATCTTACTTTTCTGATTGAATGAGTAAGTTTTATTCACTGGAGCTTGAGTTCCAGGATTGTTTTAAATGTGATTTTTATGAAAACTTAACATGATTTTTTTTTAAAAGGTTAATAACTTCTGTTCTTTTACAAATCATGACTGTCTAACTGTCCTTTTCTTTTATCTTTTTACATACAAAATATGTGAAGGTCAGTTGAAGATTAAGTTCAACAGTGGGTAGTTGTAAAAACAAAAACTTCCATGGTTATTATCTGTGACCTTGGATTTGACCATTATGCATGTGTTAGAAGTTTTTAACTGGAATCAACAAATTGTTGTAAGACATCTCTGATTATTTTAAGACCTAAAGTATTTTAATTGAGTAATGATTGACCAGAAGTACTTAAGAAAACTAATTTTGGATCTAAAATGGGGAACTAAAACTGAGTGATCACAGTGGTCTTCAAAATTGGTAACTGTATGCATTTTACATTTTGAAAATTGAATACTGGATAAATGGACGTAAATATATAAATATGCTTACAAGTTAGTTACAGGCATTGAAGTAAGACAAGCTTGAATTGGTAAATTGGTGTTTAAGGATATGGGAATCTAAGGACATTGCAATATTTCTTAGAAGAAAGGAAAAGGGAAGAATGTAATGACTTGTAACTTTGGAAAGTACCGATAGGAGACGAGGAGATTAGGTGAGTGTGTGTTCCCCTCACTAGTGGGGAGGTCGGAACATATAAGAGGAAATAACGGTCTTGGTTGAGAATTTGATAGGATTTTCAGAACAGATTAATCTATGATTAAAACCCAGTATGTATATGTGGGCTGGTTTAATGCCTAATTTAAATATACTATTTACTAGGGGAAAAGGGAGACTTATATGGGGATACTGGAGCGCTCGTCTGTTGAAAGCATTGTGTTACGGAAAGTGAAACCTTCTGCTGTTCTTTCCTCCCTCCCTCTCCAGATGGTCTTCTACTTCAATGCGTTTTGTTATTTTTTTCTATTTTCTCTCCACATTGCTAATAATTATCAGGCTCTACACATAAAGTGACTGGAAAGATGTATCTTTTGTTTGTGTTAACAAGACATTCGCACCATCTGGAGTTGTTCACAGTTTATCAAAAGAATCAAACAGCATTTTTTTTTCTCTCTCAATTTAACATTTAGTTTTGTGGGGGAAGTTCGGTAGGTCTCTATGTCTATCTTTTCTAAGACCTGCAGGCAAGCATTTTTGCATGATCCATTGTGCTACTGCTTTAGCCTCTGTAATCAATGATTTTGAGATGCCAATATTCTGCCATCGGTTTTGCTTAGATTCTGAGCTGAGCTTATTGCGTGGAATGGGTGTTGAACCTCTATCTATTCAAGCTTCGCACTCTACAGTGAATGACATCATTATGGTATCAATTTTGCTAAATGATTTATTTGCACAAGTTTGATTCGAAATTTAGTTCTAGAGGGAAATGGGATTTTCTGAAGAGGAATAAATTTTAACTCTTAAGGATGCTTGGATGATAGAGTAATATTATATTTTTGTATTACAAAGTCTGGATTTAAATTTCTGGTTGTTATATAGTACTTTTCACAGCTATTCACTAACAGGAGGGATTCAGTCCTGGTCACACAGATTTTGTGCCAATTCCTAATACAACTGTGGTCAAACACCTAATTTTAATTCCACAATTCCAAACTTGGTTATGACGGTTCTAGGAAAGATGAGATAAGAAATCAGATAGATTTTTCCATATTGGTAATATAACACTGTGTACTAAAATGTTGTATTTATATTCCTACAGACTACAAGTCAAGCACTTTCTCTTCATTTTTTCAATTATGCAGATCTGATGGTGGCTAAAACCTTTTAATACTTTGAACAGGTCTTCGTTAATAAGCATCTGGACACATACCTAGTAGGCTGTACAAAGACAGCTATGATTAACTTTAGCTTTTTCATTGACTAAATTTTAGTTGTGGTTAAGAGTAAGGGACTTATTCCCCTTGTTCATTATTAAGTACTGGTTATGAATTTAGTACAAGGTTTCAAAAAACTGGAAGATGACCCTACCCCTGTTGAAAGAGGAGCTTATGGGTCTGTGATTAATTAGTAAATGGAAAATTGGTATGGGCTCACTAACAAAATTAGATTAAAAGTTACTTGTTAAAGTCTGATGAGTTTTTGATATATTACATACATTTCCAAAAATGAGATTTCTGAATTTATCATTGCATGATTAAGATTGCTCGCAATTGATGTTTTGAATTATTGCTCTGTCAATAGCAACAATTGAGTACTTGCTGCCCTACTTAAAGAAGAGCAATACATTTAGTAATTTCAAAACCAACAGATCAGTAAAATTTGTACCACTTAGTTGCAAGTATGTGTAAAATCACCAGAAGATTGAATCAGTTACATTTTTTACCTGGTACAAAGCAGACCAATACATCCAACTTTGTTAATCCATCCTTACAGAATTCTATACTGTATCAATCTCAATTTAGGCTGAAAACGTTTCTACAGTTTATGCCAACAAAACTCTGTCACTGTCCAGCAAGAAGCATATTTCAAGGGTACCACAACTAGTTAAATCTCCCTATTGGAGATGGAATGACACGGTATCCTTCTGTGCAGTGTTCCATCACTATTGGCAAAGCTCATACACTAGAAAAGCAAACAAGTCAGACAGAATTGGTGACTTTCTGGCTGCATGTCAGTAGCTTCTGTTGTTAGGGGGGGGGGGAGACCCTTGGTTTACGCATCCCTGCTGCTATTTTTATTACCTGTGGTTATTGTTATGTGTGTGCCATGTATCAGGACGCTGGTGACACGAACGATTGACCATGACCTGACGGGAAAGGATGATTCAACACCTGCATACTGGTGTTCCGCAGCAGTGCTGAAGGAGCCTGTGATGGGGGCGGCTCAGGGAAGGATTACGGAATCAGAACCAGAGAGGATGGAGGAGACATGTCTAAGAGAAGCGCAGGACAACTAATGATTTTACTATATGACTGTATTTCTTTTTTTTAATCCTACTCATTCCAAAGCTCTAATTGTGAGGGCTGTAGTCCAGAGACCCCCTAGTTGTGTTTTGTTTCTTCCTCTCCCGTTACAGATTGGAAACAGTTAAATTTGTGCCTTAATGCTGTAGTCAGGAATTTTGAAGTGCTGTGTGTCTCGAGGCTTGAGAGACTATTGAACACGCAAGAGATTCCTAAACATCGTCTGGTATCGAGAGCCACTGATCACTATGATAAGCCAGGTGCCACTGCCCTGTACGTTGAAATGGATGTGGATTGCATTGGTCATTGAGGAACGACTGGTTAGCCAATGACGGGTAAGATTCCTCGAGCTGAGGGACAACCTAAGACAGGCACAGTCGCGCATTGACTTTCAGAATGGTGGCCTGTGGACATGTGGTTTTAACGGATGCCTGGCCTTAGCATCTGTCTTGGGAATCTGGACTAGTCTCTGGCTTGCCGAGCAGCAGATATAAGTAAGTTGTGGACACAGCACATTATATTCACATTGTTTTTGATAAAAAAAAATGCAAACTATGTGGCTGATTTTGAAGCCGATTTAAATCTATTACAAGAAAATTCGGCATTGTGCCAGTAATATGAAAATCTATTTTGGGATTTCATGATATAGTATAGTGTGACCGGTTAATTGGTGGGTGTACAATCTGGTGTTCTTTGGACAACTGACCTTCACTCTACAAGCATCCAAGCTCATTCATTTTTTTTCTCTATGGTTCTCTACTATTTGTTATATACTTTATGTTTTGTTAATTTTAATAAAGTTTTTGTAGTTCTTTTGTTAAAATAAGAATAATTTAGAATCAAATACTAATTGTTGATTTTTTTTTGTAGTAAGATGCTGCTTAGGGACCCCTACACTCTTAACTGATGTCTCCTTAGAACCAGACGGCCAGGTCAAGATGATATGTTCAGAAAAGCAAAAGGGACACGAAGAATGCGTCCGTAGACACACCTGGCCCCGGTTGCCGCACAATATTGCGTTTGTAACGGTTTATGTTGTTATGGCCTCTGAAGAGGCCAAGGGGGGGAATGTTAGGATATTATAGAAGCCCATGAGAGGACAGAGATGTAGTTACTTCGTAGGACATCGAGGGGCGCTGTGAACCTATAGTTTAAAATTGATGACCAAAGTGATTTATAATTCTTGGCTCTTTGCCATAATAGATAACAATGGTAGTTTTCAAATGAGACTATCTACAAGGTCAATTCTGCCTGGTAAACTATGCAATAAGATTAAAAGGCGAGGAAATGTTGCAAACATATAGTAATTCCTTGTATGCAAGATATTGAATGTTTCTAATATATGTAAAGCCTTCGTGAAATCTACTAAAATGTTTCCAGAATACATAGAACCTTTGTTTGCAAATGATACCATTTTGAAGAAGGCTTTTGTTTGTGAAAGATCACGTTGCATGAATTGAGATTAGAAAATAGTATAACTAACGGAGCTTATCGATAGATTTTCAGAACTTGTACATTTTCTCCAGCGAACCATTCGATCTTTCGTGCTTCGCTGTAACAGCTAAGTTTCTGCAGCTAAATAAATGTACCTCCAATTATATCAAATAATTGGGTAAGTGTGATCTCTCCTTAAAAGAACACGCTTGGACGAATTCCGTCCTAACACACTGAAACAGTTCCTGATGAATTTAAAGGACCATGTACCAAAAATCAGCAGAACAAACGTTATATACAAAATACCTTGCAAGTTCTGCAACAAACATTACACTGGACAAATAGGCAGGAAGCTATTCACCAGGATACACGTGCACTAACTTTCCACCAAAAGACATGACCAACAATTACTGGTATCTATACACACAGACAAAGAGGGACACCAGGTTGACTGGGACAATACATCCATCCTGGGACAAGCTAAACAAAGACACACACGGGAATTCTTAGAGGCCTGACATTCAAATTAGAACTCCATTAACATTTGTTGACTCCATTTACTAACCTTTCAGAAACAGAACCGGTAATGATATCACCTACCGCAACATACTGATACAGATAAATAGCAAGCAAGGCAGAACACCAAAGCTTCTTTAGAGGCTGACTGATGATGTTCCCGAGCATGGTGACACAACATCTGAGAACAAATCCACCAGCTCAGTGAGCAAATTTACCTGAAACAACTTCATTTGGAAATTGTTGAACACAAATAAATATTTATGTTACAGAATGTTTAAACAATATAATTAAAATACTTTCTTTATTGTTTAAAATAGCACAAAAATTAGATAAAGCTGAATAGCTACATTATAATATAAACTGTACTTTGATATTTATACTTTGTTCATCATCATAGCCAAGCCAAACACCATTTTTTACTGCATATGGTACTTTCTGTTCATCAATCCAGTGTTTTTCTGCTCCTTTCAGAAAGTCACAGATCTGTTAATGAGAAAAAATTAGACATTGTTAGAGTACCCCAGCAGATCCCCCAAAATACTCATTCACTGTAAGTTAGTTGTAGGCTACTTTGTTATTCCAATATAACATACAATGTCACATTTGATCTGATGTCACGACACTTCATGGAAGTCTGGAATTAATGTGGGGAACTATCAGAGTAATTGCCTCCTTGGCACCAACCCCTGCACAGCACTGTACCACCAAGTTTGCTGTTCTGTCTTGTTGGTGGGATAGAATATGCCTAGGAAGGATTATGAAGGAATCTAGAATGATAACAAAAACATATGATTTTCAAATTGACTGTCAGGTTGATGCTTAACTAGCCTTAGCTCCCCTAATTTTAACTGAGTTGGATATGCCCTTAGATTATCCTGTGTTTTAGTCAATGTTGGTTTTACTTTCATTATTGTGGCTAATAGTGGTTTTATAAAAGCGGGTTGTTTGCTAAGAGAGTCAAGTCAACCACATAGCTTTAGGTCTGGTGTTTTATACACACCTGGTAAGGATGGCTGATTTTGTTCCGCAAGATATATTAATCAGTTTTATAATTTTCTATTCTATATTTACTTAACTAAATCAATTCAAATTTACAGCCATCTGTGTGAAATTTAAACTCATGTTTATGGATCATTATTTAAATCTGCTGAATCACCGGCTTTTCTTAGCAGTGAAGGTTGCCAAAGTATGAGATTCGTTACATCATTTACAGTCATAGAGATGTACAGCATGGAAACAGACCCTTCGGTCCAACCCATCCATGCCGACCAGATATCCCAACCCAATCTAGTTCCACCTGCCAGAACTTGGCACATATCCCTCCAAATCCTTCCTATTCATATACCCATTTAGATGCCAATTAAATGTTGCAATTGGACCAGACTCCACCACTTCCTCTGGCAGCTCATTTCATACACGTACCACCCTCTGTGTGAAAATGCAGCCCCTTAGGTCTCTTCTAGATTTTTCCCCTCTCACCCTAAACCTACGCCCTCTAGCTCCCAACCCCAGGGAAAAGACTTTGTCTATTTATCCTATCCATGTCCCTCAATTAGCAATGCTGCCTCACAGCGCCAGAGACCCAGGTTCAATTCCCGCCTCAGGCGACTGACTGTGGAGTTTGCACGTTCTCCCCGTGTCTGCGTGGGTTTCCTCCCACATTCCAGAGATGTGTGGGTCTGGTGAATTGGCCATGCTAAATTGTCCGTAGTGTTAGGTAGGGTGTAAATGTAGGGGTATCGGTGGGCTACGCTTCGGCGGGTCGGTGTGGACTTGTTGGGCCGAAGGGCCTGTTTCAATACTGTAAGTAATCTAATCTAATTTAATTTTGTAAACCTCTATAAGGTCACCCTTCAGCCTCCGATGCTCCAAGGCAAACATCCCCAGCCTGTTCAGCCTCTTCCTATAAAATCCTCCAACCCTGGCAAAATCCTTGTAAATCTTTTCTGAAGCCTTTCAAGTTTCACAACATCTTTCCGATAGGAAGGAGACCAGACCAGAATTGCATGCAATATTCCAACAGTGGCCGAACCAATGTCCTGTACAATGCCCCAACATGACCTCCCAACTCCTGTACTCGATACTCTGACCAATAAAAAAAGCATACCAAACGCCTTCTTCACTATCCTATCTAACTGCGACTCCACTTTCAAGGAGCTGTCAACCTGCACTCCAAAGTCTCATTGTTCAGCAACACTCCCTAGAACCTTACCATTAAGTGTCTAAGTCCTGCTAAGATTTGCTTTCCCAAAATGCAGCACCTTGCATTTATCTGAATTAAACTCCATCTGCCACTTCTCAGCACATTGGCCCATCTGGTCAAGTTCCTGTTGTAATCTGAGGTAACCCTCTTCGCTGTCCACTATACCTCCAATTTTGGTGTCATCTGTAAACTTACTAACTGCTATTGTGGAATTTGTCTGCAAGTAACAAATAAATCTGGATATTCCAAAAAATAATCAATACATCTCTTACTCAATATCTACTGATTTCCTAATTTTCTAAGGTGCTTCTCAACTCATCAATTGTTGCACAGGGTACTCTATTAAACATACTGTACTGCTTGCACATTATAATCAAACCCTTTACATTATATAGCATAGAAAATAGAAGACAGACATCTGAGCCCTCAAGTCTGGTTGTATGTGATTTAACGTAATCATAGCTGATCATCCAACTCTGTACCCTGCTCCAGTTTGCTTTCCAAACCCCTTGATCTTTAGCCTTAGAACTATATTTGACTGCTTCTTGAAAACATTTAATGTTTTGGCCTCAACCACTTTTTGTGGCAGAGAATTTCAAAGGCTTACCACTCTCTGGTTGAAGACATTTCTCCTCAGCTTAGTCCTAAATGGCCTACTCTATATCCTTAGATTCTTACCCCTAGTTCTGCACTCCCCAGGAACATCCTTATCATTCATCTTTTCTAGTCCTGTTTAATTATGTAGGTTTCCGTGAGGATTTTACACCCTGCCACACTCCACATTCTTCTAAGCTTCACTGATTGGAGTCTGACAGTATTCTAATTATATTTTGTATTGTTCAATTAACAAATATTTCCTTTAACATAATATACTGCACTTAATCATTTAAAGATATTTCTGCCAGACTGTCTGTAGTGAAAGTGTGATTGTTAATTGAAAGCTGCTATGCTTGCAAAATCACTCTTCCTTGCTTGGTCTACTATGCGTGCACAAATGTCTTGAAAAAAATGAATGGGGGATTTGTAAAAGCGTGAATTACGATGATGTTTTGATTCTCTGGATGAATTATAACATACTTGCATCAACACACCTACAAAAATAGTGTTTACCACTGTAAAGACAGTATCTTTTCAAGTTTTAATACTGATTGTGGACTGAAATGGGCAAAGGGCATTTCTTTTAAGGTTAAAAAAAATCAACGATTGTGGAAAGAATTACTGTACTATTAAAAGCAAGTTACCCGACACTCATTGCAAGTGCTGTTTGTACAGCAGTGGGGGAGATTTCTACAGATGAATTAGTGCTAATGGTTGTGCACTAAGGTACGTTTGGCTGGCAAAAAGTAACTGTTAAGTACGTGGAGTGTTGATTAGTTATCGGTGCAAAGGCTTACTGTCTAACAACAACCATGTGATTAGCTCCCAGCTTCTGGGTCTGAATGTTTGGTTAGAAGCTATTGGACTCTGAAAAGGAAGAAACTGTTCTTTTTTCTGCATAAAAAATCTTCAGGTCTGAAGAAAACCAATTTATTTTGCCTGATCAGTTGGGGTAATCTGTGGTTCTCAACCAATAAATCACTCAGTTGGTGTGAACCAATCATATGTGCCTCCTGCAAGCAACTGAAATACCTGGAGAAGTAAGCAGGTCCTGATAAACCAACAGGATACGTGAGTGAGTCCTATGGACAGGAATCATTGAAATGATGTTAGTCTTTCTCTCTTCTTATCTTAAACAAATACCATCACAAAAAGATGGGTAAGTGTATTGAGAGTTTTGTATAGTGGTTAGAGTTTTATATAGTAGTTATATATTGACGAATCGTAACTGCTTACTGTAGTTAAACTCTATTTATACATAATAAATAGTAATGTTTATTAAGTACAAAGATTTCATCCATATTTTTTCTCAACCTTGGTTTTAAAGACAGCTAAGTTGGGGAACTTTGCATACTTCTATGAAATCTTTAACTTTTGCGATGACTCTGGGAATAGTGGGGCTTGGTTTCCAGCATACTGTCCCAGTGAGGTTTAAACCATTTCATTCATCCATTTGTACTGTAAACAACCTGAAATACTGCATGTCTCTTAAAAGATTTTAAAAAACTGGTTGAGTGAAACTGTATATGCAAGCCATGGTGCAAGAAGCCTGAAATAATGTTGGACTTTCCAACCAAGGCTTTGAATCATGGTTGACAGATCCCACAAAAGCTAGCAGCAAAATGAAGCAATGGTTTACTTTGACATCACTCTGATATAATAGTCCTCTGCATTTTCAGCTAATATAAGGAATCTGGATGGCATTGTAAACTAAGATTTTTGCTGAAGGAGAGTCTTCAATTTCAAATTCTTTTTAAAAGAAAAAAATCTAAGATTTCAACATTAAAGGGAATAGTGTTCCTCTTATGCCCATGTGAACAATGTTGTAAACAGTTAGGCAATTACTGCTAACACATCTTTCAGCAGAGCCCCAACCTTTGGCAAGTTGATCCATCACTGAATTTTGAAATTGTTACCAAGTGGGCTACAGGTCATGCGGTCAAAAACAACCAACATTCAAAATTTTGAGCACTGTATAATTAGCAGTTTGTTTTGATTTAAATTTGTTCAAAGAAAACTAAAGCTACTCAAGTTTTACCACCTCATAATTTGCTAAGAAGCCATCCTCTTTTGTGTATTTGCCTTTTGGTCCAGGTCCATTTGCTGGAGCACCAACATTTGAATTTGAAGAACTCAATGTGAAGCTTCGTCCATATGTTGGAATTCCAACCAGCAGTTTTTTTTGGTCTGCACCTTTATCTTTCCAGTATTTAACAACAGAATCCTGTACCAGGAGCAGTTAGAACAACACTGAGTTCAAGAGATTAATCACCATTGTAAAACCGCTTTTCAAAAAATATTTGTAAAATAATTTGTAAACGTACAATATTGTAATCCAAAGCAACACCCTTATCAACATTGCTATGATATAAAGGACTGTTGTGTCCAGTGATGGCTTCCCAGTGACCATGGAAATCATATGTCATGACACTGATGAAATCCAAATATCTAAAGAGATGAAAATAAAGCAAGTTAAATCATAATCTCTACTAATACTAGCAGCTCATAACGATAAACAACAACAGCATACATTCCTGAAGAAGGGCTTATGCCCGAAACGTTGAATCTCCTGTTCCTTGGATGCTGCCTGACCTGCTGCGCTTTTCCAGCAATACATTTTCAATAGCATACATTAATACAGGGTAAAAACGAGGACTGCAGATGCTGGAGCTCCTTGGATGCTGCCTGAACTACTATGCTTTTCCAGCACCACTCTAATCCAGCATACATTAATACAGAATAATGGCCAATATAATTCAGATTTATGGCACTCCTAAGAGCTACTCCTACCTATCGTAAAACAAGCTTACTTTTAGACAGTGTAACACAAATCCAGCTCAAGACAGTAAATTAAACTCCAAAATGTAAACCAGTACAGTAAGTCCATTTTTCACACTAAAATGCAGAATTAAAACTAGAGTAATAGTGCTTACAACTGTATTGAACACACCAAGAATATTAAGATCCATCCAAGTATTATATAAACTAATAGGAACTGACAATCTGCAGGAATTACATGGATCTTTTGTTGTAATTCTGGCTGAAGACTCACAATTAATAAACATATAATATTATAAACCAAAGCAATATCCTTATCAACATTGCTACAATATAAAGGACTGTTTTTCTCTCTGTTTGGAGCCTGTTGTTCACATCTTCAAGTCAGCATTGATGCTCTGTGTCTTGAGGCTGCCAATGAATATTTCTGATCATTTCATGATTTTTCAGCTGGACTTCGTAAACAGCTGAGGCACTTTAAAGAATTGATACAAATAATATCAGGGAGTATCATCAGGTGTGAGAAAAGTCTGATAAAAACAGGATGCACCCTTTTCATGATAGAAGCTGCTATATTGAAGTAAGCTTTTATAGTTTCAAATCTTTCAATAAGTGAGATTAAAGAAACGTAGGGTGGATGAGACGGATAAAGGGTAAGCGGGTAGGAGAGGGAACTGGTTAGTGAATAATGGGTGGTAGTTAGTATAATTAGTGAGGTGGTTGAATGGGATGGCAAGTCAGGTGGTTATAAGTAGTTAGGTAGGTGCAAAGTAGTCAGACTGATTTGCCAATTAGGAGGAGCCAGGCTGCTCAGTTCAGTTACACTGTATAATTAGAGCTGGACCAGGTATTAATCTAACTTGTCCTAATTGAATATCAAACACAGTTCCATGAATCTGGCTCACATCTCTAGAGTTTCACGAAAGGCTCTGAACAGAAGAAATCAGACTTTCAGAATTTAAAATTCACAGGCAATTTCTTGCATATGTGTTGGTTAGCACCACAGTAACTTGATGTGCATATCTTCACATATGTCCCATCTATATTTGTTTTCACCTCAAGTTTACGTTAACTGCTTTTGATTTATGTTACACTAGTGGTTTTCAACTTTTGTGGTTTGCTTTATTGTGCTTTGGACACAGTTTGCCACCCATGTTTCTCAAGTGTTACAACCCCTCTGTTAATTTAATTACACACCTAGAAAAGTTCACTTCACCTCGTAATCTGTTAAAACATGAGTGACAGAGAATTCTCAAATTCCACTATTTAAAGAAAATAATATCAATTTACTCTTTAACTCTAAAAGTGAACATTAAACAACTAGTCACAACTCTAAGCCCCCTTTCTCTTAACTGCTTATTACCTGCTGCCAACTCTATAACAATATACTGTTCCAACAAAACACTTATTAGAATTACATCAACTTAGCTTCAAAACTATACAGTGGCTGTCATTGTCGGTGTGTCTTCTTTCATCTGAAGATCTCCTGGGGTCGTCTTTGTTCTTTTACTGTGAAGATGTTTCATATAAAAAAGGTACCTTTGATAGACAGTGCTTCAATCTTTTGGGTTTGGGTTTGGGTCTCTCTCTCTCTAAGACAGTTACTCCCTCATTTTCAAAACGCCTGCTTTCTTTTACATATCCCCAACATCGGATCGTCTCATTGGTTCGATGTTGGCAAAACGATAAATTCAAACGCAATTGGATTTTAGTATCTTAGGACATAATTTAAATTGACTGGTTAAATTCTAATTGGTGTCTAAACAGCAACCAACTCAGGTATTCATTTCACAGGCAAATGTTACATATTTTCAATTTTCCACTATGTTGAGACCGTTATCTAGTCATATGACACAGGTGCTTGTAAGCTCTCTGTGCAGAACAGCAGTCACGGTCTCTTAAAGGTATAATATACACCTTCAAATTCATAACACAAGTATCAAAATGTGGTTTGTTCATGACTGAAACTTAACCCCCTTTGAAAATTAAACTGCACAAATAGGATCTACATTTAAAACTAAATTACACTTACTTAGATATTTTAGATACTTCATAACTAGCATCAATTTTATCTTTACCAGCAGCCACAGCAGCTGTAATCAGCAGTTTGTCATTTCCTGTTTTTCCCTCTTTTGTAAAGGCATCTCTCAATTCCTAGGGAAACAAAATAATGGGATGAAAACTGTAATCTCATGGTTTAAGCAGACAGTAGTAGTTACGGGGATCATAGGTTGGATTATTGTAGCTGTAATGTTCACCTTAAAGCAGTTTCCCAAAGGAAAGATGATTTCAACCCAGCTTGCCCAGTTCCGGCTAAAATGGTTGAGAGGATCATTTCAGTCACATGCCATTTTAATGACATATATTTCAGCATAAGAGCCCTTGCCGAGTAATTTAATATCTTGAAAACACAATCTGGTGATGCCATCCATCCTACTAAACACACTGGTAAAATCTGGCAGGAAGCAATAATTTCCTAGATGATAAAATGCCAGTCTAAAGATTTTACAACTTTTGATAGAAAACAACATATCTGTAGATGTACTTGATGAGAACTACAAATTGCCCAAGCCTCTCCCATGTGAGTCTTTGTATGGATTCTGAACTAACATGCACCATAATTAAAATTTAGGTTAAGATCATACAATTACCCCTCAAATTCTCTACACTGAAACCATTTTTTTGATACTTTAATCTCTTTTAGTATGAAGTATATTTTATAAACTGACAAATCAAATTGAGATGATCTTTTCATTTGTCATCAGAATATAACAGTTCTGGTTTTTAATGCATTAACCTCTGAGCTGAAGGACAACTCATACTCAACAATTTTTGGTGGCGGTAGCAGTGGGGGGATGGGTTGATGTGCAGCTATGAAGAAGCCTTCTCTTCTCTTTAAGACCTTAGAACATAGGTCATCAGGCCCTGGGGACCTGTCTGCCTTCAATCCCTGATAGATTGCTCAATATCTTTGACCTAGTGATGATGATTGTTCTAAGTTCCTCCCTTTCTATAACTTCTGCAGCACCTTTCCTGCTGGGATAATATTAGTGTTCTTCACTGTGAAAATGGAGGTAAAATATTGATTTACTATCTCCCCCATTCCTGTGTTTCCACCTAATATCTTTCCAGTCTCATCCCCCTAGGGGCTAGCATTCATTTTAGCTACTTGTTTCCCTTTTATATGCAGAAGCTTTTGCTATCCATTTTATATTTTGTGATAGTTTTCTTTCATAATTTAGCTTGCCTCTTTTTATTCCTTTTTTAATAAACCCTTGTTGATTTTTAAAATTTCCCACCACTGGCCTTTGCAATATGACATGCCTTAGTTTTTGCCTATTATCTTTAACTTCTTGTTTAGCCATGAATCTTTTTACCTCCTTTTATAATCTTGCTTCCTCTCCAGAATATATTTTAATTGGGAGGAATTGGTAACTCCTACATTTCAGTCTTCCTGCCCACTCCACTGGGACCAAAGCTGTCCTCATGCCTATATCATCACTTTTGTTAACTCCAGAACGTTAGTGTGGAACTCCAGTTTCTCACCCTCAAACTGATTTTGAAATTCTAGGATTACATCATTCCTCTTCCCTTGAGTATCCTCTCCTATGACCTCATTACACAACACCAAATCCAGAATAGCCTGCTTTCTGGTTGGTTTCACAGCATATTGTTCTTATATATTCAATGAACTCTCCTTTGAGGCTACCCTTGTAATTTATACCCAGTTTATATGCATATTAAATCACCTATGATTAGTGCTGAATCTTTCTTAGAATTTCCCTATATTTCTTGGTTCATATGGTGCCCCACTGCAGAAAAACTGTTTGAGGATTTGAACCAGGGATCTATTTCCCACACTATCCACATTGATCCTAAGTCTATGTCATTTCTCACTACAGCAATGATATCTACTTTTTATGACAAAGCTGCACCACATTCTTTTCCTTCCTGCTTATCCAGCCGAAATACAGAGTAGCTTCCAGTTAAGCACCACCAAATCAAATTTATGCACTTCCATTTATTCTGTTAAGTTATTAATTTTATTCCGAATGCTTTGTGCATTCAGAGAAAAAAGCCTTTAAGTTTGTTCTACTATCAAATCTCTGCATTCTTGGCTGGTTCTTTAATACAATATGATGTTCACAAGTTCCGTCTCTTCATTTTACTTTTGGTAACAATTAGCCTCATCACTAAATTGAATTGTGATCTTCTCCTTTAACTTTGATTTTCTAATTTTCTGTGTAATTCAACCCACTCCCCGCCCCACTATTTTGTTTAAAGGACAATCTACAGCATACCTTATGCAATTCTGGTCCCAGCATGATTCTGGTGGAGCCCTTCCCAATGGAACAGCTTCCTCTTTCCAGTATTAGTGTCAATGACTCGTGATTTCAAACCTATTTCTCCCACACCAATCTTTGAGCCACTCACTTATATCTTTAATATATTCACTCTATGTTAATTAGCTTGTTGCTCAAGTAGTAATTCAGAGATTATTACCTTTTTGGTTCTACTTATTATTTTAGCCTCTAACTGCTTATATTCCCTCGTCAGAACCTCATTCCTTGTTCTACCTGTATTATTGGTATCTATGTGGACCACGACAACTAGATTTTTTTCCCCCTTCCACTCCATGTTCCTCTGCAGCCTAGATGAGATATCCTGAACTCTGGCACCAAGGAGGCAACACAGCCTTTGGGACTGTTGGTCTTGGTCACAGAGAATAGTATCCATGCCTCTTTCCTATTTTCAATTATGACTACCTTTTGCTTTTTGCCTCCCCTTGAATGGCTCCTTTCATACGGAGATATGGTTATTTTGCCCAACTTCCTATAATCCCTGCTCTTATTCACACAGGGAGTAAACAAGGATTGAGGCTCAAGCAACACCACCTCCTGGATCCCTCTACATATCTCACTCATTGTCACACTCTCCTGTTCCTCTCCAAAGGCTGAATCCAAGGTTGTTAATCTAAGGGGTGTGACAGACTCCTGAAACACAGGTAACATGCCTCCTCTCTGACATATAGAGCCTGAAGCTCAAACTCCAGCTCATCAACTTTGAGCCAGAGTTTCTCAAGCATCCAACAATTCCTACAGATGCAGTCACTATTAGCAACAATGGGGTCAACTACCTTCCACATCATACAGGTGCAATATTACATCACCTGACCCTACATTTATATTTTATTAGTTTTTATTTAATTTTTAAATTCCTACTTGACTTTAGCTTTGTAATCCATAAAATATTTCTTCCGTTTATCTTTAATCTGAAACCAAATTAGAACTGGTATTTAAATTAGCAGACATTTGGCCATCAATGAACTTGCAGTTTTCCTGTGATATCACTGTTTATTCTCTAAGCTGTTCATGAATAGAACAGCAACTTATTATGTGTATTTTTACTTAAAAAGTGCAAATTTTTACAAGTCACCATACCATGGTGCCAGTATTAATGACAGAAGTCATAGATAAAAAGATAAAAGTAAAAGTGAAGATAGGAGCTGATCTTAGATTAAGTTCAATTTGGAGCCTTCAAAACCAAGATTCTGCCCCATATCCCTGTTTAAGTATTTGTTTTAACTTGATAAAGTATTAGTGCTTTAACAGGCTAACAATGCTCTTAGATTTTTTCTTAATCACTCAGATGAAAATAAATTCAAATGGAAAAAGGTAAGCAATGTACTAGAGAAATAAGAAGTTTAGATATTTAGCAGTTCATACATAATGAAAATATTATTGCACATTTAAATGTTTTACAATTGAGAGCTATTTTCTTACCATAATCAAAGATGTAAACAGTTGTTTATTTTCTGGTGGGTTTCCTTTAGAACCTGGATATTCCCAATCCAGATCTAAACCATCAAACCCATATTTCTTCAGAAACCTAATCACAGAGTTGATGAATATTGCTCTATTAGTCTTAGTTGACACCATGCTGTTGTAACTAAGGAAGGAGCCAGAGAGGTAAGAGGAAGTTAAAAAATTGGTGGTGCTATTTTCCAAATGTAGTACAATGTAAAATGCATTTAATTTCTCTTTGTTTATTTTAAAAATCAAGAACTGGAAAGGGATTAAAAGTCAAAGGCAAAATTGCCATAGTCCTAACAGACTGTACTCTCATGAGAGAGAGATGACTGGTGGTAGTTTATCTTGACAGTCACCATGATTCAGGTGAGGTGAAAGATTGAGAAGCTGAGACCTTTTCATGGTAACCCCAGCTGGTGCAGGAATTGAACCCATGCTAAAGACATTACTCTGAAACCAGCCATCGAGCCACCTGAGCTAACTGACCTCCAACAGGTTTTAAACCGAACAACAAACATCGTTGTTTGGCAATAATGTATTGATACACAAGTGACACTAAACATTGGCTCATTTAATTAAAATGTACACACTAATTTCAAAATTCAACATTCTGCAACTTATCATGTTTTAAGTGTATAGGTCAAAAACTATTGATACATTATATATTTGTAGAATCAGCTCTACATGCAATTGCAACAATAAAATGCAGACATAGAAAATTCCAGACAAAGACCTAGATTTTTGTACACAAAATAAGTAGCATTGTGTTGTAGAATTTTTCAGCTCACTGTATTCAGTTTGGGAAAAATATTCCAGAATGGCAGGACCTTCACTCCAGAGCAAAGTTGAAGGGTAAATTTGGGTGGATGCTGATCAGAAGTGATTATGGGGGTTGCAGAGTGCCGAAGCTGGCTGTTTAAAAGGCCCATCTTGGTTCTCTGGGATGTTGTCCCAGTTGTTTCAGATTAGGTCCTCTAGCGCTCTCATCCCTTATCAACACTCACCTTCTCCACATGTCAAAGTAACAAACTCCATCATAGGATTTGATTTATCATCGTCATATGTACCTAAACTCAGTGAAAAGTTTTGTTTTGCAAGCCGTACAGGCAGATCATAGCAAACAAGGACATACAGATGATAGGGTGCTTAAACAGAGCGAAGTATACAAGTTTACGACTGCTACAGGAGGTGCACAAAAGCAAAGTCAACATTAGATTTGAAATTAGTGTTCGTTCAGTAGTCAAATAACAGCAGGGAAAAAGCTGTTCTTGAACCTGTTGGTGCATGGATTCAAGCTTCTGTATTCTCTGCCTGACGAAAGAAGTTGAGTAAGAGTATTATCAAGGTGGAAGTGGTCTTTAATGATGTTGGCAGCCTCTCAATGGCATGAGAAGTGTAGATGGAGTCCATGGATGAGAGGTCGGCTTCCGTGACAAGCTGGGCTGTGCACACAACTTTCTGCAGATTCCTACATTTGTGGAAAGTGTAGTTGTCATATTAGGCTGTTTTGTACCCAGATAGAATGCTTTCTATGTAAAGGTTGGTGAGGTCCTTATGGACATAATTCTGGGTCCTGTCCACATGTTCAAATGCCTGCAGAGTTTTTAAGACACTGAGAAAATATGGGCTTTAGTCAGAGCTGAGTCAGATGATCTTGTCAATGTAGACATGAGGAAATAGAATATTGCAACTAGGCTCAGTGGCATCTCCACCGCCAACATTAATGAACAGAAGATGAGCAATATGGGGGGAAAGGGAAGCTATACTATCAGAATCTACCATATTTATTTAATTCTAGGCAGTCCAGGTAGTTCTCTTATAACGCTGTAGTTGTGTTCCAGTGGAACCTTGCTTAATAGAAATAACAGGGCCAATGGGAAATGTAGAGTTAGCAGCAGACCAGCAAAAAAAATTAATCACGATCACTCAAAAATCACCAAAAAGCTCTCACAAAGTACAGCACAGCCTGAATGAAGGTTTAAACCATATTTATTAATGAAACAAAAGTGAATATTGTTAATGCAGGGACAGGGGGTTGTCATTGTCATTACCACTTTTAGGTGCAGTTGTGGTCGCAGAAGTGGGTGGCTGTTGTCGATTGTCTTCTGATTGTTTCTTGGGGGATTGATTTTTAAAAAAAGACACCCAGATTTTGCTCTTTTGCCCTTTTTCTTGTCTTGAAGAAGCTGTTCATAGGGTGCCAGTTGATGTCTTATTGAACAAATTGCTATCCTGCTGCATTCTGCATTGTAATCGTTGTCCTCTAAGAGCTGCAACTGCCTTTCAATTTCCCTCAGGATTAAAGACAAAAGATGATTGGAAAGCTCTCATGGTGTTGCATCCTTGACTTCACCTTTTTCATAATCATGATGTGGGAAGCTGGAAAAGCACAGTAGGTCAGGCAGCATTCAAAGAGTAGGACAGTCGACATTTCGGGCAGAAGTCCTTCATCAGGAATGTGCTTTTTCATCTCCATCTTCCACTTCCCTCTCAGCTGTTATAAATCAACTGCAAAGAGGTCTTCACAGTGGGACCCAACCAGCTCTTCAATATCCTCACTTTCCACTTCTTCAGAGCAAACCTGCTTTGTGAGGGCAATTCAATGCTCTTTGATTTTTGGGAGCTGCTCTGACAGTTCACATCCTTGGAAATCTTGAAGAACATCCAAGAGAACATGCCGCCAAAGTACATGCAGGCAATCCTTACTGACATTACCCCAGGCCTCCACAATAATGTCAATATCATTCTTTACGTTAAAGCTCTTCCAAAATTGAAGAACACTTGTCCTTGTTATCCCTGTCAGTAGCAGCATTCAGCCTCTTGAATGTGCGTCCAGCATTGTTCCAGCAATACAGGTTGCTTTAAGCATTGTTTCTAATGGTGCATAAGGTGGATTTCCTCATTTTTGTTAAGTGAGTTATATCACATGGTCTCTCCTTATGCTCAAAATGCTTTATAGGATCTAGCTTCTCTTCCAGCGTTATAGCCTTTTTTTGCATTCACCACCCGCAATCTTCTCACCAAGATGCTTCTTGTTAACATTCTTGTTACTATGCCCCTCCATTTTTGCAAAAGCAAAAGAATTACTTTGTAGATTGTGTGATATGCAGGTACAAGAACAAATTAGAAAGTCAAATGTTATATATAAGAGTAATGCAGTCCTGTGGAAATTATACAGGGCTTCTACAATAATTCAAAAATATTCTTGTCTCAGAGGGACAGCAATGAACAATCATTAGTTTAATTTTTGAGATGAAGCTGTTCAATGTATACTACTGTATCTCTCACATGCTCTGACGGCAGTTGATATCAGCGCATGCGCAGAACGCCACGAAGACATTAGTGCTGATATCGGTGCATGTGCAGAATAAAGCATGCAAAACAATCACCGCTGGAATTGTGCTATTGCGAACAGAGGTGAGAATTCTTGAAAATACCGTTCCCTAATTCTTTAGCGACATTGTAGGCAAATTGCAGTGCCGAGACATGCTTTATATGAGAAGTCAGGACATGGATGAATCAGAAATCATCCACGAAGGCACCTGTTGCTGCTAGCAGCTACTACTGTTGTCGCCTGCAATCTGAATAAGTTGCACATTTGACCAGCAGCCATGTAGAGCTACAAAACGTTAATATGGCACACTTGTTACGATTGGCAGTGACTCCATGTTTCTGGTTTGGTTGGGTTCATTGGACAACTTTTCCAGTTGAGGCAGCCCAATTTTCAACGAATCTTCACTGGCAGCTTTGTAACTCTTATTTTTTTAATTAAACCCATTGTGTCAAACCAATGTACCATGTTTCCAATATAAACTTGACCACCCCACCTTTTAAGAAAACATTTTTAAAACAAATTTGTGATATCTATGTACTTTATTATTATAGTTTTTACCGTTTGGAACCAAAATTCCAACCTCCAAGAGCTATGAGAGTCTTCAATTCAAGATTCCTGTCAAAAAATAAAGTTATCATCAGGTAATATTTTAACAACTAAGCTGAACTTCTCAATATTTAAAACAAAGATTTGTTTTAGTGAGTGAAAGAAAAAGCGATACAAGTGCTCTTGGAATATAACAGTGAGCAGTGTTTAGTTATGGAGATTATCTAGGTGTCTATGGGCACACTTTTAAACAGTCTTAGTGATGTTGGTAATGTCGAGATGTGTGACAACATCAGGCAAGAAGTCCAGTCTAAATCGTCTTCGGAGGATCTCAAGGCATCTTTTATGCTATTAACAAGTGGAGCAGTAAGGTAATGTCCAGTTTCCAAAATTAAGGGAGATTATAGCGTGTTAACGTCTTGTTAATGTCCCAACTCACCTCAATAATACTGAACTTTCTATCTTATTAAAATGAGCCATTAAGCTAAACATCAAGAAATCTCAACATAGAAATCAGAGTGGGTACCTTGTGACTTCATCACTTATTCTGAATGATGTCCTTGTTGGACCCAACATATGCTCCATGGGCACCAGCCACACACACAATGTGGATCAATATTATTGATTTTGCAATGCTGCCTTGTTAACAAACAAAACTTTCTTAACCTTTTCACATTACTTCAAATTTCTGAAAGCCAGACAAAACCCTAAACTGTACTCTAACAATTCAATGCCTTGTGGATACAAGAGATAACAAAAATGAGGGGAAGGGCAAAAGATAAGAGAAAATGAAAATATTTTACGTGAGAATTAATCATTACTTAAGAAAATCTTCAGTGTACAAATGAACTGTTGAAAAATGTATTTCTACTTACTTTTTTTTTATATCATTGAATGTTTTGTAAAGAACTTCATCATTCCATTCAAAGGTTGTGATTTCATGGTTTGTATTCATCTTGGCAAATGCATAGATCAGATGGGTGCACATAAAAGGATCAATGTTATCGGGCAAAAATCGACCAATTCCAGTTCTGTATTGCGCCCAGTTTGTGAAATAACAGACTAGAACAGTATTACCTAAAAATAGAAAGTTACCTAAGCTATAATAAAACTTAGGAAATATCCCAGAGCAAAGCCACAATGTAATACTTAACTATTTAGAAAATAAAGCTTTAATGTGATTAGTATAAAGTTGAACCATGTGGCTTTATAAATCTGCATAAATTTCATCAAATATTGACTCAAAATGTACTGCTGGGCAGAAGTCAATACTTGCTACAAAAATACAACATGATTTATTTTTAAAAACATTAACTACCAGCTTTGGTGTGCAGTTTTTAATTGGTTTGATTGTTTAACAGCTTATGCATTTTAAGAATATAGAGTACTGAGATAGAGTAGTAACGTTTACATTTACCAGCAATACTGTAACTTACTCAGATCAGGCTGGAACAACAGAATGAATCCTGTTAGAAAAGGAAAATACATTTTATTTCACTTTTCACTCCAGTATAGAATGCAGCACATTTTAATAATCACAACTTATTTGTGCATCATCGTTTTCATTGCAAAAACGTCCTAAGGCATTTTAACTGAGATGTGATAAGTTCTGAGCTAAAGAATCAAATATTAGAAGAGGTGATCAAAGATGATCAAAGAAATGGATTTTATGGAGAATCTTAAAAATAAAGAAGGACAGGGGTTAAAGATCATGGTAGATGACAAAAGAAAGGGGGAATTTGTAAGAGGCCAGACTTAGATGATCAGAGCTGTCATTTATAAGTGGGGTGGGGGGAAAGCATGCAGGGTAGGCTTATGAATGTAAGGGGTTAAATGAACTATTTAAATAGAAGACCATAAGAAACAGAAGTAGGCCATTCAACCCATCCAGTCTGGTCTGCTACTCCATGAGACCATGGGTGATCCAAATCTGATTGTCAACTTTTTTCATTATCCTTGATTCCCTTACAGATTAAAGATGTGTCTCTCTCAGCCTTTTACCTATTAAATGATTATCCTTGAAATATCTGCGGTAAAAAAAAACAGATTCACTATTCATAGAGAAAAAAATCCCCCTAATCTCAGTCTTAAAAGTATGACCACTTACTCTGGTCGAGACCCTCCCATGAAGGGAAAAACTTCTCCGCATCTACCCTGTCAAAACACTTAAGATCCTGGAATATTTTGATCAAGTCACCTCTTATCACTTCTAAATTCCAACAAGTACAACCCCATCCTACTCAATTTCGCACCATAACATTGTCCTCTCTACCCAGTAAAAAACCTAGTGAACCTTCTCTGGATTGTCTCCAATGCCAATATCTCTTTCCTTAGATAAGAGAAGCAAAACTGTTCACAGTATTCAAGCTATGGTCTAAGTAGTTTCTTATACAGTTTTATCAGAACCTTCTTTTATATTCTATTTAATTTGAAATAAAAAACAACATTCCATTTGTCTTCTCCATTACCCACTGAACTTGGATGTTAGCTGTTTGTTATTCATGCACAAATTCCTCTGTGCTGTAGTTTTCTACAGTCTTTCTCCATTAATTAAGAGCATTCAGCTCTTCTGGTCTTCCTGCCAAAGTTCATAATGTCACATTTTCTCATTTGTATTCAATTTGTACTGTATTTTGCCCAATAGCTTAATCTGTCTATATCTCTTTTAGACTGTTTGTGTCATACACACCATTTGTCTTCTCACCTACTTTTGCGTCATCTGCAACATTGGCAACAGTACATTCACTTTCCTCATCCAAGATACAATATATTTTGTAAATAATTGTGGACCCAATATTGATCACTGTGGTACATCATTAATTACAGGTTGTCAGCCTGAAAATGCCTGTTTTATCGCAACTTTCTATCTTCTGTTAATTAGCTGATTCTCTATTCATGCCAATACAGTACCTCCAACATCATGAGGTCTTATCTTATTATAAGTAAGTGCATGGTACATTGTCAAATACCTTCCAAAAATCTAAACATATTACATCCACTGCTTCCTCTTCATTTATCCTGCCTGTAACTTATTCAAAGAATTCTAGTAAATTTGTCAGGCATAATTACACCTTGTTGTGGTTCTGCTCGCCGAGCTGGAAGTGTTTGCTGCAAACGTTTCGTTCCCTGGCTAGGGAACATCATCAGTGCTGTTAGAGCCTCGTGTGAAGCGCTGCTTTGATGTTTCTTCCGGTATTTATATTGGTTTGTTCTTGCCGCTTCCGGGTGTCAGTTTCAGCTGCAGTCATTTGTATGTGGGGTCCAGGTCGATGTGTCTGTTGATGGATGTTCTTATGGCATTCATCCCCAAACTCCATCAACAGACACATTGACCTGGACACCATATACAAACCACTACAGCTGAAACTGACATCCGGAAACGGCAAGAACATCCATCAACAGACACATCGACCTGGACCCCACATACAAATCACTGCAGCTGAAACTGACACCCGGAAGCGGCAAGAACAAACCAATATAAATACCGGAAGAAACATCAAAGCAGCGCTTCACACGAGGCTCCAACAGCACTGATGATGTTCCCTAGCCAGGGAACGAAACGTTTGCAGCAAAAACTTCCAGCTCGGCGAGCAGAACCACAACAACGGATACCCGAGCTACAAATCTTCAATCAGATTTTAAATAATTACACCTTCATGAAGCAAATAAAAGATCAGAACAGAATAAAACTGTATTATAATGTGTACTGTTACATGAAATGCACAGTGAAATGTTTTATAAGTTGCCCACCACAGCACCTACATCAAGGACAGAAGTCATACATAATAATTTTAAGAAAATAAAATTAAGACACAGTTCAGTTAACAGCTCCTGGGCTAGGGAAAAGCACATGTAGGAACAAACCAAATAATCTGAAGACGCAGCCAGGACAAAACCACCACCCTGGGAAAAGACTGGCAAGCTGGCTAGACCATGCTAACTCCACTTGACCATATTATAATTTTTAAGTGCTCTGTTACTACCCTGTGAAATAAACTGTAACATTTTCCCAATGAGAAATACTAAGCTAACTGCCCTACAGCCATTTACCTATTTTTTTTATTTCCTTCTGTTTTGAGTAAAGAATAGAATAGAAATATAATGACACGTACTTTTATATGAAAATTAAAGTGAAACATTTTATATGTTTCCCCACCACAGCACCTACATCAATGACAGAATCATACATAAGAATAATTTTAAAAAAGTAAAATTGAGACAAAGTTCATCACAGTTCAGTTAATGGCTCCTGGGCTTGGGGAAAGCCAATTTAGGAATAATGGAATACCTTGAAGATGCAGCTGGGTTCGAGACCTCCACGTCAAACTGCTGGATACTAGGCTGGAAGCCTCCGCCAAAGAAGACAATCATGCCGTGCCAAAACTGCCACTCCGAGATTGCCTGCTGGACCTTTGGAATATCAGGATGCTGAAGACGAAAAACCGCCATATGGGGACAAGACCTCCATGCTAGGACAAGATCACCACAACAGAACAAGAGCATAATACTTGGAGACCTCCACATTGGGAAAATGCCACACAGGGAAACCGCCACACACAGCGAGACTGCTACGCCGAATTGACGCCGCCTTTCTTCCCTTTCAGGTGTCCGGGCCGAGCTGCAGACCCAGCGTCTCGACATATCTGTCTTGGCCAACGGAGTCAGCCTGGGACCTATTTCTTGGTTGGAGACCCTGGGCTAGGTGATGCAAAGTCTGCTTGACCGCATTATGTACTTTTAAATACTCTGTTACTACACCCAGTGTAATAGATCCTAACAATCCCCCAGTAGGAGATATTAAGCTAATTGCCCTATAGCTAGTTACTTGTTTTATTTTAGTCTCCTTAATATTTTGAATAAGGTGTTATATTGACAACTTTCCAATCCTCTGGAATTTTTTGAGAAGCTAAGGATTCTTGGAAGATTACTACTTGTGCATTCACTATCTCTGTGGTTAATTCCTTTAATATCCTGGTATGTATCCCATTAGGTCCAGGGGACTGATCGGTCTTTAGCCCCAGTACTTTTCCTAATACTTTTTCTCTTGTGATAGTTGTTGCATTTATTTTCTCTCTGCCCTTTTCCCCTTGATTATTCAATAATTTTGGAAAACCTTTTATATCTTTAAATGTGATGCAAAGTAGTTATTCAACTTCTCTGCCATTTCCAAATTATTATTTTCCCAGCTTAAATTCTCTAAATTTGCTCTATTTAAAGAAACTGTTGCTGTCCATCTTAGTACTGAAATAACTCCACAGAGACTAGTATCCTGTCCCCAAGTCACCCTGTATTTACATGTGCATAGTACTTGACACTGGTTTGGCTTCCTCAGAGCCAATTCTCAGACTGAACAGAACCTCTGACACTCCAGTTTACACCTGTCAGCCATCCTCCCTGTTTGGACCAGAGTAACAGCCCCAATCAAGGAACTCGCATTCTATGAGGCCCAACTGACAGACCTCATTACAATCACAACATCTTCCTCCCTCTAAGTTTAGGATCGTAGGCCTGCTGTTTTTCATCATCTCCTGGGGTGTCTTTACACTGAGCATGTTTCCCCTGGCTCAGCCTTGGGTATGGATGGTTGTACCGGACCATACCCAGTCTCTTGCGCCCGGAGCGTCTCAGAAGAAATTTATCCTCTTCTTCAGGCAGTAAAGGCATTGAGGTTGCAACATCCACCATGTCAATTACAGACTCAGATTTCTTTAATACTCGACAGAGGTTCCGACAGGCTAACCGGTTGCTCTGAGGGGCCAGGCATGTTTTAGTCCTGCCCCATTTGATAGTTTGCAGTTTTCATGTGGTCCACACACTTGTTCAGGACTGCCTTGTTGACCCAAACTTTGCACATCACAGTACACTACCTCACGTTGATCATTCCTCTTATCTCTGCAAGGCCATTTCAATGGTTTTGGCACCAAACTTTGTCCCCTGAAGTAAACTGTCTCTCTTGTTTACAGTCTGTCCACTTTTGGCATTACTGACGCTATTTCACCTTTCCCCCAAAATACGGGTGGATCGGTTTTAACCTGGTGCAGAGTCTTTTTCCCATTAGCAAGTTTGCTGGAGTTACCCCTGGAGTTGCATGAGGGATGGTCCAATAATCAAATAGAAACAGGACAGTTTGGTATCAAGTGAAGCTGTAAGCTGGTTCATTTAGCCTGCCTTCAAAGTTTGGACTTTGCGCCAGACGATTGGATGATGGATGGTATGGAACTGTCAATATGCCATTCGACTTTAGGAAATATTCAAATTCCCCTGTTGGCAAATCATGACCAACACATCCAGAAGCCTATGTATTGCAAAAGATGCTTGTAGCTTTTCTGTTGCTGTCCCTGTGTTTGATAGATGGACTCTGTGCATGTCCAACCTCTTCCCCCACAAAGACTAAGAACATTGAGCCCACGAAAGAGCCGGCAGAGTAATTGAGTATAACAGAGTGCAAGCGAATCCAGGGTTTACCTGATAGTTCCATGAATGTAGGGGAGCTCTTCAGATGGTGAAGACGGGCGCAAGGAGGGTCATCACCAGAGGAAGAGACAGAGCGCCATAGGTGAAGAAAAGGGAATTTCCTCCCAACCAGGAAACAACGGACCCCCTGAAGTCCACCCTCCACGCAGTGAGAACTAGGGGGTACCCACTGCCCCACAGCTACAGCTACAAGTAACTAAGAGCTGTGATCCTGTGACAGTCACACTGTCAGACACAGAACTGGACGGTGCGGACCCTTGTCTCAGCTCAATGACACCAGAGTGGGTAAATGACCCCAGTTAGGAGCTGGACAGCTACCTCAGCCCTGCGAGGGTCCAACAGTTCGTGCTCACCATGGGGATGCAGACAGCTACCCCAGAGACAGGACAATGGTAACCCCATAAACTGGGGGTTAAAGAAGGTTCGTATAACAGGGGGCCCACTCAGTGGTTGTGTTCCGCTGTGGACGCTCAGCCTTGAGCTCCTGAGCTTCTTGTGAACGCCTGTCCAAGAACAGAGAACCACCACTTAATTAATACCTTTCAACAGCACTGTTTTTATTCAAGACTGTCAGTATACGAATAAACAAACAAGGCTTGGGAGAAAAGCCACCTTAGACCACGTCAGGTACTAAAGAGTGGATTCTCTCACTCTCGATAGGGAAAGTTGTTACATTTATACATAACTTCTCACGCAATACAGAGTCCCGTGTCATTAGGCTATCGAAAAGTATATTAATCAAAGTATACTTAATTGTAAGCTTACACATCAAAAAATGCTCTAAATCTAACACACAGACACCAGCAGCCATCTGGTTAAGATATTAACACTATCTTTAAAGTCAGATATTAGCCCCCATTATTCTTCTCCTGCTCTTCAAGGTAACAGTCAGATCTCAGAGATGCTCTTAAATGTAAACATTCAAACCTCATTACTGTGTTACAGCTAGACCGTGAGGCACCAGTACTCCTCTGATGGCTGCCCTTTGACCTGGTGCTATGTACTATATCATTCTCGGATCTGTGGGGAGGATTGTTTATACAGCTAGGCTGGCTTCTTACAAATTGCTATGTTAGCAATTAGTTTCGCTTAGCCTGTCGCTTAGGATGCCGGGAAATACAGCCAATATGCCGGGGCCATTTTAGTTAACATTTCTGAGCTCCATTTTCTATATGGTCACTATATCTATTTCCAACTTATCACCGCTGAAGCCTCAGCTAAATACCAAGAGACTGGATGGCTAATAGACAGAACTGTAAATATGATAACTGTAAATTCAATTAACTCCATCTGTTCTCTGTAATGTTAAGACATGCAATGTAAATATATCAACGGCATAACCAATTGTACAGGTACCAAAGATTTATTTCTATGAATAAAGTATATTTTGAAATTAAAAAAAGAATGTAGGGGAACTGCTGGCACTAGTTTTTGTCCTTGTTAGCATCATGAGCACTGCCCCACTGAAATGAGAGATTACACAGGTTAGAGTGACACTAGGCACATGGACACACAAGATGGTCGTGAGCCTCAAGGTGGCCACTTGACGCACAAGATGGCTGTGGACCACAATATGGAGTGAGATAGCAGAGCAAATACAGATGCCGTCTGGGGCCACCAGAATGCCAGCACAATGCATTCACAACTTAGTGAATTAGTTTAAGGCAGATGGGGGAGAGATTACGCATGAGCAGAATACACTGGCCGCCGAGGTGTCTGGGTCCAGTCAACACCTTTGATAAAAATGCTAACAGTTTGATACGGACTCAATACAGTGATGATAGGCTGGGCTGCAGTAATCGTCCTTCTCAGGAAGAGCGATTAGCGCCCATTACTAGAGCAATGGACTTCTGTGCAGATATTGAAACTGACAATGATTGCACTGAAATTAACAAAGGCTGAGCTGGAACTGACAATGACTGCACCAAAACTATTAATGACTCCGCAATGTTGACCATAAACAAACCATGTTACAAAGACAATAAGCTTATCAGTGACCTATTATGACAAAATGTATAAAAGTATCTTGACATGTGCTCCGGGCTGAGAGAAGAATTGCAACTGACCATGTGCTGTTGGTGTCTTTCTCTCCCCGGAGCTCCAGTATTTCCTTGCACAATAAACTCTGTCGTTGAACCCCGACTCTGAATCCGAGCTTGGTGATTTTCCTCACAACACCGCCAACGTAGCTAAGTCTGCAACCAACTTTGGCCACCAGACATAACTTCTTGCCAACATCTTCATTTTGGGCACCCCTGGACAACACTGGTGGAGTTCAGTTAGCATCAGGCAGTGATTTTGTTTGGGACAATCACTCTTGCTCCTCAAATCAAAATGTTTTGTTTCATCACGTCAAGAAAAGTTTAAATTCTGATTGTGATCTCACTTTTGGTCCCCGCCTCAACACCAGCTTTTTTAGTTTTCCCAGGACTGGATCTTTTCACGTCCACAGTCTGGTGTCGTCAGCGGTGACAGGAAGGGCGCCCAGAAAGTTTAAAACAAGAACAAATTCTTCCAGTGGCAGTACCATTGTGGTGCACCTGTCGGCAGGAGGTGGCTCAAGGCATCCACATTTGGCACTTGGCCTCCTGGACGGTATCTCCACTTGTAATTGTATGCATTTACAACAAAAGGTCCATTGCTGAATTTGATCTGAAGCTGTGGGTAACATAGCCTTATCCTCTTTGAGTAACCCAAACAGGGATTTGAGGTGTGTTATTACTACAAATTTACATCACTCTACTGCAAGCTCATGGATAACCTCATGATGCTTCAGTTCTTCAGTTTCCATCCTCAGCAGGTGAAAGAAGCCACCCCCTACGGACAAGCCCTGCATATACACAGGAACTGCTCAGGCAAGGAGGCATGCAACGGACACCTCCGGATACTGAAATACCCCTTCATAAGAACAGGATATGATGCTTAACCCATCGATCGCCTGTTCCAATGTGCCACATTGAAAAACCGCAATGACCTCCTCAGACAACAGACACGGGATACACCAGAGTACCTTCATCATCCAGTACTTCCTCAGAGCAACTTCATCACGTTCTCCACAGCCCTCAATATGTCAATGATTACTACAAACGTCTTGCCACCTCCACACCTGTCCCTACACCTCTACCTCCTGCCTTCAAATAGCCATCTAGCCTCAAACAGATCATCGATCACAGCAAATTATAAGCCTTCAGGAGAACAGCGACCATGGCACCACACAACTCTGCCATGGCAACCTCTGCAAGACATGTCAGATCATCAACATGGATACTATATCACATGTTGGAACACCACGTTACATGGCAGGTACTCATGATTCGGTCAATGTTGTCTACCTCATATGTTGCAGGAAAGGATGCCCTGAGATATGGTATATTGGTGAAAGCATGCAATCACTACGACAACAGATGAACGGTCATTGCGTACCAATCATTAGGCAGGAGAACACTTCAGTGGTCAAGGACATTCAACCTCTAATCTTCAGGTAAGCATCCTCCAAGATGGCCTTCAAGACAAGCAATAACACAGAACTGTTGAGCAGAAACAGATAGCCAAGTTCTGTAACCATGGGGACTGCCTCAACCATGATCTTGGATTCATGTCGTGCTACATGTAACTCTGCCATACTGTTCTGTTTGTAAAATCTTCCTCACTATTTTGTTTTGACATCATCACCTTGATAGTTTGTTCTGATCTCTCTACCTTAATTTATACAGTTTTGGATTACTTGTTACTTGGGTTAGACCCTTGTCATGTGACTCTTATACCAGCCATCTGGTTTGTCTCTAGCATTATCTTACTTTTGAATTTTTAAAATTCTCTCTGTCTTAATTAACTGGATCATAGGTCATCCATCACTTGTTATTCAGCTGTTGACACTTTACTCACATTTTTTGACACTTAGATGGAGGGGAGAGTGGTAATCATCCCAACACCCACAAATGAAGATGCATTAGAACATTATTTCAACGAGCTATCACACACTGCAGCACAGAGGAACTACACAGAGCAGAGGAAAATCACCTCTACAGTGTATTCAAAAAGAAATGGTCCCCAATGAACAAAGTTCGCTGATTTCTCAGTAATAAACTCCAACAAGCAAACAAAACATGCCCAGAAACCCTAGCCACTTTTGCCTACATCAAAGACATCTCAGAAATGACTGCCAGACTACTCACTCCTATTGGCATCATTGTAGCTCGCAAGCCCACCAACACATTAAATCAGCATCTGATAAACTTGAAAGACCCTATACAGACAACAAACGAAACTAACGTCTTGTTTTACAAAATACCTTGCAAGAACTGTAACAAACACTACATTGGATAAACAGGCAGAAAAATAGCCACCAGGATACATGAACATTAACTAGACATTAGATTAGATTAGATTACTTACAGTGTGGAAACAGGCCCTTCGGCCCAACCAGTCCACACCGACCCGCCGAAGCGCAACCCACCCATACCCCTACCCCTACATATACCCCTTACCTAACACTATGGGCAATTTAGCACGGCCAATTCACCTGACCCGCACATCTTTGGACTGTGGGAGGAAACCGGAGCACCCGGAGGAAACCCACGCAGACACGGGGAGAACGTGCAAACTCCACACAGTCAGTCGCCTGAGGTGGGAATTGAACCCAGGTCCCTGGCGCTGTGAGGCAGCAGTGCTAACCACTGTGCCACTGTGCCACTGTGACCCACTCTCACTAGTATCCTTACATACAGATGAGGAAGGACACCACTGACTGGAACAACACATCTATCCTGGGACAAGCCAAACAGAAACCTGCATGAGAATTCCTAGAAGCATGGCATTCCAACCGGAACTCTATCAACAAACACATTGACTTGGATACCATTTACCACCCCTGGAGAAAAAGAACAGGAAATGATGTCGCCACGGGAAATGGCATCACCAACCCAAGGAAACCTAAATACATAAATATAAAGTGGGCCATGCCACCAGCTCTCCATCTAGAGGCGCACTGATGTTACTTACTGTGGTGATGAAACGTCTGAAAATAAACCTTCCAGCTCAGCGAGCAAACTTACATTCAAGGTTAGATCTCATGAAATGCAGAGAGAAGTAGCCATTTGGATACAGAACTGACTCAAAGGTAGAAGTCAGAGGGTGGTAGAGGAAGGTTGCTTTTCAGAATGGAGGCCTATGACCAGTGGTGTACCACAAGGATATGTGCTGGATCCACTGCTTTTCATCATTTATATAAATGATTTGGATGCAAACATACAAGTTTTGTTAGTAAGTTTGCAGATGACATCAACATTGAAGATGTAGTGGACAGTGAAGAAGATTACCTCAGATTATAATGGGATCTTGGTCAGATGGGCCAATAGGCTGAGGAGTAGCAGATGGATTTTAATTTAGATATATGCGAGGTGGTACAGTTTGGAAAAGAAAATAAAGCAGAACTTATACACTTAATGGTAAGGTCCGAGGGAGCATTGCTGAACAAAGAGACCTTAGAGTGCAGGTTCATAGTTCCTTCTAAGTAGAGTCGCAGGTGCCCTTCAGGCGCTCTGCCTGTATTCCTGATGAAGGGCTTTTGCCCGAAACATTGACTTTACTGCTCCTTGGATGCTGCCTGAACTGCTGTGCTTTTCCAGCACTACTCTAATCTACACTCTGGTTTCCAGCATCTGCAGTCATTGTTTTTACCTAGAATAGTGAAGGAGGCATTTGGTACGCTTTCCTTTCGTGGTCAGAGATTGAGTATAGGTGTTGGAAGTCATGTTGCAGCTGTACAGGACATTGCTTAGTCCAGTTTTGGAAACTGATGTGCAATTCTGGTCTCCAGGATGTTGTGAAACTTGAAAGGATTCAGAAAAGATTTAGAAGTGTGTTTCCAGGGTTGGAGGATTTGAGATACAGGGAGAGGCTTGAATAAGTAGGGGCTGTTTTCCCTGGAGCATCAGAGGCTGAGGGTTGACCTTATGAGGTTTATAAAATTATGAGGGGCATGGATAGGATGAACAGAAAAGTTATTTTCTCTGGTATGGGGGAGACCAGAACTAGAAGGCATAGGTTCAGAGAGCGAGGGGAAAGATGTAAAAGGGACTTAAGGGGCAACTTTTTCACGCAGAGGATGAATGCGTGTATGGAATGAACTGCCAGAGGAAGTGATGGAGGCTGTACAATTACAGCATTTAAAAGGCGTCAAGAAGGCTGTATATCTGGGAAAGATTTAGAGGGAAATGGGCCAAATGCTAGCAAATGGGACTAGATTAGGTTAGGATAACTGGGTGGCATAGACAAATTAGACCAAAGGGTATGTTTCTGTGCTGTATAACTCTGATTGTAGCTTCATGATCACTGTCACTGATGAATACTGTAGCTTCAATTCCAGATTTATCACTTAAGTGTGAGCTTTGAATTCATGCCCCAGGGCATTAAGCTGAGCCTCCAGGTTATTTGTCCAGTGACATTACCAAAATGCCACCATCTCCACAAGTGCAAACTCACCTATTTGTTAAAGAAAGTCTTCAGGCCCAGAGTTCCCTTGAACATGAGGTTTTTGGATCTGTTGATTTTATTGGGAATAAGATTCAAACTTACATAAACAATAAAACTGAATATTTGTTTTCAAGTCAAAGCAGAATTTCTTAACTCTGCACACTGTTCACAGTAAAGATACAGTAAACTATTTTATAGTCTTTGTTTTAAATCATCAATTATGAGTGTGCTCATTTATCTTAAACAGAGCTGATTTGAACAATGAGTCTTTTCTTCTAAAAGTAGTAAATGAGACAAATATGGAAGATCAAAAATGATTTTTTTAAAAAAAAACAGGGTTTCGAAGCACACGCACTTAGCAATAATATGCTTTTTTAAGAGATTGAGTTTTGTTGGTGGTTGGCCCTGATCACTCTTCAATGAGGCTATTTCGTCTGCTTATTTTGCTTGCTTTGTATATTATTGCCACCTCATGGTGAGACAATGGCACATTCACCATGCAACATTGATTCCCAACAATCATCCAATTACATGTGTAAGTGTACATTGTTCAGAACTTCTGGTTCTATTCTTGAAAGTCATACTCACCAATCAGTTTAAATATTCCTCTCATGTTTTGATTCAATGAATTAGTATCTTTCCACTTTGATGCTGTTGGCAATACTGCAGTGTAGCCAGAAGCATGAAGTATCTTAAATCCTACAACATACAGAAATATTAGTTGAATGCAAGCATTTCGCATGGATGGAAAAGTCGACCAGACACTATTCTCTTGTACTCTATAACTTTAATAAACTGCCTCACTCTTTAAAACATTCTTGAAAAAAACCTTAAAACCCACTGGGTTTACGGCAGAACTACCAGGGCTACTGCTCAAATAAGAAATCCTTGGATAGAAAATGCTTCACCAGCTGAGTAAGTGAAACTCCTTAAAAATATTGGTTAAATAAAGAAACTGGATGGAAGACAGGGAGACTTTCATTTGTTTTCAAAAACTCAGACGTAATAACATTTTCTTTTAGCCAGATGTAGAGGGCATAGGTTTAGGGTGAGAGGGGAAAGCTATAAGAGACCTAAGGGCAATTTTTTCACGCAGAGGATGGTACTTGTATGGAATGAGCTGCCAGAGGATGTGGTGGAGGCTGGAATAATTGCGACATTTAAGAGGCATTTGGATGGATATATGAATAGGAAGGGTTTGGAGGGATATGGGCCAGGTGCTGGCAGGTGGGACTAGATTGGGTTGGGATATCTGGTCGGCATGGACGGGTTGGACAGAAGGGTCTGTTTCCATGCTGCACATCTCTATGACTCTAAGTTGCATGTGGAATGATTTGGAGATGACAGTGTTGGGACTGGTTTGCACTTCACAAAAAGATGGGTAAGATCAGAAGAGAGAAAGACTAACATCATTTCAATGATTCCTGTCCATAGGACTCACTCACGTATCCTGTTAGTTTATCAGGACCTGCTTACTTCTCCAGGTATTTCAGTTGCTTGCAGGAGACACATATGATTGGTTCACACCAACTGAATGATTTATTGGTTGAGAACCACAGATTACCCCAACTGATCAGGCAAAATAAATTGGTCTTCTTCAGACTTGAGGATTTTTTATGCAGAAAAAAGAACAGTTTCTTCCTTTTCGGAGTCCAATAGCTTCTAACCAAACATTCAGACCCAGAAGCTGGGAGCTAATCACGTGGTTGTTGTTAGACAGTAAGCCTTTGCACCAATAACTAGTCACCATTCCACATACTGATCAGCTACTTTTTGCCAGCCAAACGTACCTTAGTGCACAATCACTAGCACTAATTCATCCGTAGAAATCTCCCCCACTGCTTGTACAAACAGCACTTGCAATGAGTGTCGGGTAACTTGCTTTTAATAGTACAGTAATTCTTTCCACAATCGTTGATTTTTTTTAACCTTAAAAGAAATGTCCTTTGTCCATTTCAGTCCACAATCAGTTTTAAAACTTGAAAAGATACTGTCGTTACAGTGGTAAACACTATTTTTGTAGGTGTATTGATGCAAGTATGTTGTAATTCATCCAGAGAATCACAGCATCATTGTAATTCATGCTTTGACAAATCTCTCATTCATTTTTTCAAGACATTTGTGCACGCATAGTAGACCAAGCAAGGAAGAGTGATTTTGCAAGCATAGTAGCTTTCAATTAACAATCACACTTTCACTACAGGCAGCCTGGCGTGGCAAAAAATATCTTTAAATGATTAAGTGCAGTATATTATGTTAAAGGAAATATCTGTTAATTGAACAATACAAAATATAATTAGAGTACTATCAGACTCCAATCAGTGGAGCTTAGAAGAATGTGGAGTGTGGCAGGGTGTAAAATCCTCACAGAAACCTACATAATTAAACAGGACTAGAAAAGGTGAATGATAAGGATGCTCCGCGGGAGTGCGGAACTAGGGGTAAGAATCTAAGGATATAGAGTAGGCCATTTAGGACTAAGCTGAGGAGAAATGTCTTCAACCAGAGAGTGGTAAGCCTTTGAAATTCTCTGCCACAAAAAGTGGTTGAGGCCAAAACATTAAATGTTTTCAAGAAGCAGTCAAATATAGTTCTAAGGCTAAGGATCAAGGGGTTTGGAAAGCAAACTGGAGCAGGGTACAGAGTTGGATAATCAGCTGTGATTACGTTAAATCACATTCAACCAGACTTGAGAGCCCAGATGTCTGTCTTCTATTTTCTATGCTATATAATGTATAGGGTCTGATTATAATGTGCTAGCAGTACAGTATGTTTAATAGAGTACCCTGTGCAATAATTGATGAGTTGAGAAGCATTTTAGAAAATTAGGAAATCAGTAGATATTGAGTACTTTTTAGAAATTCCAGATTTATTTGTTACTTGCAGACAAATTCCCCAATAGCAGTTAGTAAGTTTGCAGATGACCCCAAAATTGGAGGTGTATGGACAGCGAAGAGGGTTACCTCAAGTCCATCTTGACCAGATGGACCAATGTGCTGAGAAGTGGCAGATGGAGTTTAATTCAGATAAATGCGAGGTGCTGCATTTGGGAAAGCAAATCTTAGCAGGACTTATACACTTAATGGTAAGGTCCTAGGGAGTGTTGTTGAAGTGCAGGTTCATAGCTCCTTGAAAGTGGAGTCGCAGTTAGATAGGATAGTGAAGAAGGCGCTTGGTATGCTTTTTTATTGGTCAGAGTATCGAGTACAGGAGTTGGGAGGTCATGTTGGGGCATTGTACAGGACATTGGTTCGGCCACTGTTGGAATATTGCATGCAATTCTGGTCTGGTCTCCTTCCTAACGGAAAGATGTTGTGAAACTTGAAAGGCTTCGGAAAAGATTTACAAGGATGTTACCAGGGTTGGTGGATTTGAGCTATAGGGAGAGGCTGAGCAGGCTGGGGATGTTTGTCCTGGAACGTCGGAGGCTGAGAGGTGACCTTATAGAGGTTTACAAAATTGAGGGACATGGATAGGATAAATAGACAAAATCTTTTCCCTGGCGTCAGGAACTAGAGGGCATAGGTTTAGGGTGAGAGGGGGAAAATATAAAAGAGACCTAAGGAGCTGCATTTCCACATGGAGGGTGGTACGTGTATGAAATGAGCTGCCAGAGGAAGTGGTGGAGGCTGGTACAATTGCAACATTTAATAGGCATCTAGATGGGTATATGAATAGGAAAGGTTTGGAGGGATATGTGCCAGGTTCTAGCAGGTGGAACTATATTGGGTTGGGATATCTGGTCGGCATGGACAGTATGGACAGAAGGGTCTGTTTCCAAGCTGTACATCTCTATGACTCTAAGTCGCATGTTGAATGATTTGGTGTTGGGACTGGTTTGCACTTCCTGAGGAGGAGAAAGAGACAAATTCAACAGTACTTTTCAAAAGGCAAATAGGTAGGCACCCGACCCCAAAAAGTGCAAACGACGGGAGAGGTAAGGATGGGGAAGTGGAACTAGCAGACTTATTGAGAACTAACACGGACTAAAAGGCTTCTGCGCTTCAAACCGATGGGAGACACAGGCAAAGCACATGTAATATCTTCCCGCTTGTAAAAGGAAGGGTGAGAGTTGAAGAGATTTGCAAAATAACACGACGGTGAATGCTTTGCCTGCGAGTGTGGTGGATGCAGCTTCAATCGAGGCATGCAAAAGGGCACTTCAAGAAGAATAATGAGCAAGGTTATGGGAAAACGGGCGAGAGACTGGCAGTCAGCCTTTGGTGCTCGTTTAGAGAGCCAGCACAGAAACGCTGGGCTGAATGGCCTCGTTCAGCATCGTGACAACTCTGCGGTCTAACCGCTTCGTGGTCTTCTCAATTGCTGTGATCCGGACGGATTTGCTTCAAAGGATGAAAACAACGTTAACTTTAAAAATAACTACAGCGGAGTGGGAGCATCCATTCCGTCCGTCTTTGAAAGGGCTGGCATGAGTTCGATGGCCCGAAAGATCTCCTCCTTTACAGTCCAATTCTCTGACTCGATCGCCCATCTGGTTGTCCTCCGCCTGTGTGGCACTCTCTGACAATTTTCGCTTTCTAAAGTAAGGGGTGGTATCGGATTTTTTGGACGGTTTTCCGTACTCACAATAACCGGCGGCTCCCAGCTGCGCTCATTTCCCGCCTTTCACCTCAAACAGTGGACAACCCAACCACCGCGCACGCGCAGTTCAATCCTGTAGTGGTTTTGGTGGGGGGGGGGGGGGGGGGGGACAGGGGGCGCGCGCGGCAGCTCTGGGTGGAGCAGAGGATGGCGGGGCCGGGGCTAATGACAATCCGGGCAAGGCAGGGTGGGTGGGGCTAACGGCAGGGTGGGTGGGGCTAAGGGCAGGGTGGGTGGGGCTAAGGAGGTAGGGCTAAGCTGATGTCGCTGTGACTCAGGGTTCTGTGGGTGGAGATAAGGACAGTGTAGGCGGGGCTAACTATTATATAGGTGGGACCAAGTATTGTGTAGGTGTGACTAAGGGTTATGTGGGTGGAGCTAAGGACCGTGTAGGTGGGGCTAAGTATTATGTAGGTGGGACTAAATGTTGTGTAGGTGTGGCTAAGGGTAATGTGAATGAGGCTAAAGGCTGTGTAGGTGGGGCTAACTGTTGTATGGGTGGGACAAAGCATTATGTAGATAGGGCTAATGGTTATGTGGGTGCGACTAAGCAGTGTGTGTTGTGGGATTTAGGATTGTGTGGGTGGGGCTAAGGGCAGTGTGGGTGGGACTAAAAGCTGTGTGGGTGGGACTAAGGGCTATGTGGATGGGGATAAGGGCAGTGGACAGACTTGGGGCAGAGCAAGAGGTAGGGTAAGTGTCTATAAAGTCCACTGCTTTGTCCCACCTGGATGATGTCAGACTTTTTGAATGTTATTGGACCCATCACCATCCAAGCCAAATGGGGAGTGTTTCATTACACTCTGACTTGTATCTTGTAGATGGTTGACCAGGTTTGGGGAATCAGGAGGTAGACAAAATTCCTAACTTCTGACCTGCTCTTGCAGGCACTGAATTTATATGGCAAGTCCAGTTCAACTTCGGATCAATGGTTATTGCCAGGATAGTGATGGTAGTTTATTCAGTGATGATAACATCATTGAATGTCAAGGGACATGGTTAGATTGTCTCGTATTGGAATGATGTTTGCCTCACATTTGTGTTGTGCGAATGTTAATTGCCACTTTTTAGACCAAGCCTGGATATTGACCAATTCTTCTTGCATTTGGACAAGGACTACTTCAATATCTGAGGACTCACAAATAGTGCTGAATATTGTGCTATCATTGGCAAATATCTCCATGTCTGACCTTATTATGGAGGGAAGATATTGATCAAGTAACTGAAGAAACTGGTGGGAAAGGATGTACAAGGAGTGCTACTTCGTTGAGCAATTCAGGGAGTTGCACTCAAGTATTTGAAGATTCCCTTTGCTCTCTCATCACCTATCTTTAGCTATATGGCTTTCCATCTACTTTTCATACTGTAAAATGATGCAGGTTTCCGTGACAATGAGCAGTGCTGCCACAGGTTCTGGGCAAAAATGTGTCAGTATCATTTGTACAAATTGGAGTCTCAAGCCAACTGAAAAGAGTGATGGGAAATACTCCAGTATTCAACTCAAACAATGAGCTATTTCCCAGAAATTCTGATACCTTCTGATTGGTGCAGAGTTTGAATTGTTTATAGAAAATAGCCTATTCAACTACTTTCAAATGTCTACCAAATTTGGAGCAATGGAGACCCATAAATCCAGGAAATATCAACGTAATGGACTTGCTGACGCTTTTCCTCAGAAGACTGAACCATGGGAGGAAACTCACGAGGAGGGAATCCACCACTGCTTAGTTGGAAGAGGCTGTGGTTGATGCCATGCCAATGCCATAAGTCAAAGGCAACACTGTGGCCCCATTTTCCTTTGACATTCATCTGAGTTCACGGAGTGTCACTAATATAGATCACAATCAGATCCAGAGAGATAGAGTCAAGTTTGATTTTACCTTCGGCATCTGTCTGGAAAGAGGACTTCAGATAGCTTCATCTCAATGACATGGATACCAGTAGACAACATTATAACTGGAAGGCCCAAAATCTACCACTTGGCACCAGCTGACAGGGGATTCCAATTGGTCATGGGAACTGTTGAGCCGCTCAAAAAGGTTCAGGGAGGAGGATGAAATCTTCTCAGTTAGTTTGTGACAAAGCGATAGAGGATGAAGAAACTCATCCTTCCCGCCAGCTTCAAGTGTCACGTTTTGATAAACAATTCAAATCAAGCAGTACATGAAGTGATGGAAAAGATGACTGCCCTGATCAGAGAATGGTGTAACTGGCCAGGAAGCTGCTGATGTTGATGACCACTATTGGAATTGTACTTTGGTCAAAGCAAGGAACTTGCTTTGATCATTCCAGCATATCATCCATGGTTGTAAAGAAACCTTTGGAGATCTTTGGGATGGCGAGTTTGGAGAAGACTTGTTGCTCACGTTGAGGTTCTGAATGTAACTTTGCTGGCTGAGCTGTAAGGTTCATTTTCAGACATTTCATCACCATACGAGGTAACATCACCAGTGAGCCTCCAGTGAAGCACTGTGTTGTGTCCCACTTACTATTTATGTGCTTAGGTGTCCTTGGATTGGTGATGTCATTTCCTGTTTTTTTTCTCATGGGGTGGTAGATAGGATCCAAATCAATGTGTTTGTAGATAGTGTACCAGGCATTCTTGTGCGTGTCTCTGTTTAGCTTGTTCTAGGATGGATGTGTTGTCCCAGTCAAAGTGATGTCCTTTCTCACCTGTATGTGAGGATACTAGTGAGAGTGGGTCATGTCTTTTTGTGGCTAGTTGATGTTCATGTATCCTGGTGGCTAGTTTTCTGCCTGTTTGTCCAGTGTAGTGTTTGTTACAGTTTTTGCAAGGTATTTTGTAAATGACGTTTGTTTTGCTTGTTGTCTGTACAGGGTCTTTTAAGTTAATTAGTTGCTGGTGGGTTTGTGGACTACCATGATGCCAAGAGGTCTGAGAAATCCGGCAGTCATTTCCGAGATGTCTTTGATGTAGGAGAGAGTGGCTAGGGTTTCTGGGCATGTTTTGCCTGCTTATTTGGGCTTGTAGCTGAGAAATCGAGGAACTGTATTCATTGGGTACCCGTTCTTTTTGAATATGCTGTATAGGTGGTTTTCATCTGCTCTTCATGCCCAGAAACCCTAGCCACTCTCCCCTACATCAAAGACATCTCGGAAATGACTGCCAGACTACTTGGACCTCTTGGCATCATAGTCGCCCACCAACACATTAAAACAGAGAAGAAGAACAGGAAATGACATTACCAATCCAAAAAAACCTAAATACATAAATAGAAAGCTAGACATAACCAGTGCTTCACCGGAGGCTCACTCATGACGTTACCTAGTATAGTGATGAAACATCTAAAAATGAACCTTCCAGTTCAGTGAGCAAACTTACATCCAGACCCTTGGAAGTATGGATGTCTTTACCAAGTTCACGCATGCCATTTCCACCCATATCCAACAGACCTTAACTATAACCAGAATGTTGGTGTGTGATTGGTTTGTCAGTGTCGTCCACAGTGATCAGGAGTGGAGCTTTTGAGTGTAAGCTCCTAAAAGAGCTTTGCAAGATCTATGGTATTACCAAGAACTACTTATCATCAGCAGGATAATGAACAGTACTCAGCATGACTGTTTGTGTACCTTTCCTCCTGAGATAAACAAAGAGGCTTGACCAACTTCTGAAGCTGGCTTATGATTTTAATAGCTGCCAATATTCATCCACAGGCAATTTTCTAGACTGTCTCTTTGGATAAGTATCAGTCTTTCACATGGATCAACTTCTAAGCCTCACCACATCTTCCAATGCTGGAGTGGGCGGCACAGTGGTTAGCACTGCTGCCTCACAGCGCCTGAGACCCGGGTTCAATCCCCGACTCAGGCGACTGACTGTGTGGAGTTTGCACGTTCTCCCCGTGTCTGCGTGGGTTTCCTCCGGGTGCTCCGGTTTCCTCCCACAGTCACAAAGATGTGCGGGTCAGGTGAATTGGCCAAGCTAAATTGCCTATAGTGTTAGGTAAGGGGTAAATGTAGGGGTATGGGTGGGTTGCGCTTCGGCGGGTCGGTGTGGACTTGTTGGGCCGAAGGGCCTGTTTCCACACTGTAAGTCTAATCTAATCAATGACTGGATAGTTGAGTATAACGTGACACTAAGATTGCACTGATGGACCAGTGCTGAGAAGAAAAATATTGACCATTGATCTTCCAATCGGTGCAAAAATATTCCTTCAAAATCAAAATGCCAAGAACAGAATAGGAAACAGGTACTATCATGATTAGAGGATTGGCTGACTAGTAAAAGGCAGAGAGTGGAGATAAAGGTTTTTCTTTGCTGATGGCAGCCAGTGACTATTGAAGTTCCACAGGAGTCAGTGTTGCATCTGCAACTATTCAAGTTAATATATATTAATGATCTAGACAAAGGAACTCAGGGCATTGTTGCTAAATTTGCAGTTGACACCAAGATAGGTGGAGGACAGGTAGTGTTGAGAAAATGGGGAGGCTAGAGAAGGCCTTGGTCAGGCTAGGAGAGAGGGCAAAGAAGTGGCAGATGGAAAACAATGTGGTAAAGTGTGAAGTTATTCACTTTGGTAGAAAGAATAGAGATTGTTTTCTAATGGAGAAAGGCTTCAGAATCTGAGACGCATGTAGGATCAGTTAGCAGTTAGAAAGGCAAATGCAATTTTTCATTCATTTCAAGAGATTAGAATATGGAGTCATAGAGATGTACAGCACAGAATCAGACCCTTTGGTCCAACTCGTCCATGTCAACCAGATATCCTAAATTCACCTAGTCCCATTTGCCATCATTTGGCCCATATTCCTCTAAACCACTCCATTTCCTATACCCATCCAAATGCTTTTAAATGTTGTATTAGTACCAGCCTTCACCACCTCCTCTGGCAGATCATTCCACACATGCACCATCCTCTGCTTGTAAAATTGCCTCTTGGGTCCCTTTTAAATTTTTCTTCTCTGACCTTAAACCAAAGCCCTTTAGTTTTGGATTCCCCTATCCTGGGGAAAAGACCTTGAATATTCACCCTATCCATACCCCTCATGATTTTACAAACCTCTGTAATGTTACCCCTCAGTCTCATTTAGATTAGATTAACTACAGTGTGGAAACAGGCTCTTCGGCCCAAGTCCACACCGACCCTGCGAAAAGCAACCACCCAGCCCCATTTACCCCTGACTAATATACCTAACACTATGGGCAATTTAGCATGGCCAATTCACCTAACCTGTACATCTTTGGATTGTGGGAGGAAACCGGAGCACCCGGAGGAAAGCCACACAGACACGGTGAGAATGTGCAAATTCCACACAGACAGTAACCCAAGCTGGCAATCGAACCCAGGTCCCTGGCGCTGTGAGGCAGCAGTGCTAACCGCCGTGCCGCTCTGATGCTCCAGGGAAAGTAGCCCCTGCCTCTACAGCTTCTCCCTATAGCACAAACCCTCCAACTTTGGAAACATCTTTGTAAACCTTTTCTGAACCCTTTCAAGTTTCATAACATCCTTATAACAGGGAGACCAGAACTGCACAGCCATATTCCAAAAGTTGCCTTACCAGCCACAAAATGACCTTCCAACTCCTACACTCAATGCACTGACCAATAAAGGCAAGTATACCAAATCCCCTTTTCACTATCTTATCTACCTGTGACTCTACTTTTAAGGAGCTATAAACTTGCACTCCAAGGTCTCTTTGTTCAGCAACATTCCTCAGACTTTTAAACACTACCTGTCCATCCACTTCATGACTTACTTGCATGTGTATAAAGCCAAGAATGCATGCCTGTGTGTGAGACAGAATGTTTTTATTTGAATCGGGTGTTCAGTACTATAAACAAATTTCAACTTATCGAAAAGACAGGGAGGTGGGCAGAGGGGGCGGGGTTGCCTTGTTAGTTAAGAACAAAATTAAATCTATGGCACTGAATGACATAGCGTCGGATGATGTGGAGTTTGTGTGGGTGGAATTGAGGAACCACAAAGGCAAAAAAACCATAATGGGAGTTATGTACAGACCTCCTAACAGTGGTCAGGACCAGGGGCGCAACATGTACCGGGAAATAGAAAAGGCATGTCAGAAAGGCAAGGTCATGGTGATCATGGGAGACTTAAATATGCAGGTGGACTGGGTAAATAATGTTGCCAGTAGATCCAAAGAAAGGAAATTCATGGAATGCTTACAGGATGGCTTTTTGGAACAGCTTGTCATGGAGTAGGCTATTCTGTACCTAGTGCTATGTAATGAACCAGACTTTATAATAAATCTTAAAGTAAGGGAACACTTAGGAAGCAGCGATCATAATATGGTAGAGTTCAGTCTGTAGTTTGAAAGAGAAAAGGCAAAATCGGATGCAATGGTGTTACAGTTAAATAAAGGTAATTATGAGGGCATGAGAGAGGAACTGACGAAAATAGACTGGAAGCAGAGCCTAGCGGGGAAGACAGTAGAGCAAAAATGGCAGGAGTTTGTGGGTATAATTGAGGACACTGTACAGAGATTCATCCCCAAAAAAAGAAAGATTATCCGGGGATGGATTAGACAGCCATGGCTGACAAAGGAAGTCAGGAAATGTATTAAAGAAAAAGAAAGATTCTATAAAGTGGCCAAGAGCACTGGAAATCAGAAGCTTGGGAAGGCTACAAAAACAAACAGAGGATAACAAAGAGAGAAATAAGGAAGGAGAGGATCAAATATGAAGGTAGGCTAGCCAGTAATATTAGAAATGATAGTAGAAGTTTCTTTCAATACATAAGAAACAAACAACAGGCTAAAGTAGATATTGGGCCACTTCAAACTGATGCTGGAAGCCTCGTGATGGGAGATAAGGAAATAGCAGGAGAACTTAATAAGTATTTTGCGTCAGTCTTCACAGTGGAAGACATGAGTAATATCCCAACAATTAAAGGGAGTCATGGGGCTGAGTTATGTATGGTTGCCATTACAAAAGAGAAAGTGCTAGAAAAGCTAAAACGTCTTAAAATTGATAAATCTCCTGGCCCCGATGGGCTACATCCTAGAGTTTTGAGGGAGGTGGCTGAGGAGATAGCGGAGGCATTGGTTGAGATCTTTCTAAAGTCACTGGAGTCAGGGAAAGTCCCGGATGATTGGAAGATCGCTGTTGTAACCCCCTTGTTCAAGAAAGGATCAAGACAAAAGTTGGAAAATTATAGGCCAATTAACCTAACCTCGGCTGTTGGTAAAATTCTAGAATCCATCATTAAGGATGAGGTTTCTAAATTCTTGGAAGAGCAGGGTTGGATTAAAACAAGTCAACATGGATTTAGTAAGGGGAGGTTGTGTCTGACAAACCTGTTGGAATTCTTTGAAGAGGTGGCAAGTAGGTTAGACCAGGGAAACCCAGTGGATGTGGTCTATCTAGACTTCCAACAGGCCTTTGAAAAGGTGCCACACGGGAGGCTGCTGAGCAAGGTGAGGGCCCATGGTGTTCAAGGTGAGCTACTGGTATGGGTTGAGGATTGGTTGTCTGACAGAAGGCAGAGAGTTGGGATAAAAGGTTCTTTTTCGGAATGGCATCTGGTGACAAGTGGTGTCCCGCAGGGTTCAGTGTTGGGGCCACAGCTGTTCACGTTATATATTAATGATCTGGATGAAGGGACTGGGGGCATCCTAGCGAAGTTTGCCGATGATACGAAGTTAGGTGGACAGGCAGGTAGTACTGAGGAAGTGGGGAAGCTGCAGAAGGATCCAGACACTTTGGGAGAGTGGTCCAGGAAATGGCTGATGCAATTCAATGTGAGCAAATGCGAGGTCTTGCACTTTTGAAAAAAGAATACAAGCATGGACTACTTTCTAAATGGTGAGAAAATTCATAAAGCCAAAGTACAAAGGGATCTGGGAGTGCTAGTCGAGGATTCTCCAAATGTAAACATGCAGGTTGAGTCCGTGATTAAGAAAGCAAATGCAATGTTGTCATTTATCTCAAGAGGGTTGGAATATAAAAGCACCGTTGTGCTACTGAGACTTTATAAAGCTCTGGTTAGGCCCCATTTGGAGTACTGTGTCCAGTTTTGGTCCCCACACCTCAGGAAGGATATACTGGCACTGGAGCGTGTCCAGCGGAGATTCACAAGGATGATCCCTGGAATGGTAGGTCTAACATACGAGGAACGGCTGGGGATTCTGGGATTGTATTCATTGGAGTTTAGAAGATTAAGGGGAGATCTAATAGAAACTTACAAAATAATACATGGCTTGGAAAGTGTGGACGCTAGGAAATTGTTTCTGTTAGGCGAGGAGACTAGGACCCGTGGACACAGCCTTAGAATTAGAGGGGGTAAATTCAGAACAGAAATGCGGAGACATTTCTTTAGCCAGAGAGTTGTGGGCCTGTGGAATTCATTGCCTCAGAGTGCAGTGGAGGCCGGGACGCTAAATGTCTTCAAGGCAGAGATTGATAGATTCTTGATGTCTCGAGGGATTAAGGGCTACGGGGAGAATGCTGGTAAGTGGAGTTGAAATGCCCATCAGCCATGATTGAATGGCGGAGTGGACTTGATGGGCCGAATGGCCTTACCTCCACTGCTATGTCTTATGGTCTTACAAGATAACCTATTGGTCTGAGTCTTTACAAACATCTTGGAGAAACTCAGCAGTAAACACAGAAACAGAGCTAATATTTCAAGATGAATAGCAACCTTCTTGGAACTCTTGTTTTACTTTGTCAGAAAAGCCAGCTTCCCTTTCTCAACATGTCCTTTCTGACACTGCTGAAGTACCCATGTGTGAAATGCAGTTCTTGGCTTGCACCTTTTCAAGTGGTGCATAACCGATATTTAAATATGACACCAGTTCAGTGAAAAACACAAGATCCCAGCAGCAATGAGTACTAACCACCTCTGCTGCCATATGATTACGAGGGACAGGCTTTGGAGCCTAGATACATATTTATGATGTGAGCAATGATCGATAGTATGAGAATATTGCTAAAATCATGACGGATCACCCACTATGAAACACTCCAAAAATCACAAAGTGGTAAAATTCAGCCCAACTTTGTAAAGGCTTAACAATAAATTCAGCGCAGCTTATACTTTTTGTCACATCAGAACAAATACGTATTTCAGAGCCTCCTTTATTTCCCAACCGATTATGTAAACATTGTAATTAACCATTAGATTCAATGATACAATGGCAATTTCATAATGTTAGTAATCCAGAGCCCCAGGCAAAGACTCACGTCAGTGGTAGGGAAATTATTGGAGAAGAATCTTAGGGACAGGATTTACTGTCCCTAATTAGAAAATAATGCAGTTATTAGGGATAGTCAGCATGACTTTGTGTGGGTGAGATCTTGTCCCACCAATTTGACCGAGTTGTTTTGAGGAAGTTATGAAGACGATCGATGCCTCTTGGGGTGGGTGAAATCAGTTGTTTCAGTCTCCTGCAGTTACTTGGCGAGGATGGTGCAGAAATGCAGCTACTTGTAAGAGGTAAGAAAGTCCATCCTCTTCCCTGCAAGGCGAACCCACACCCTCAAAGACAGCCCGAACCCTCAGTGTGCCCACACCCTCACATGAAGAATCTACGTCTACAAAGAGAGTGTCCACACCCTCATAAGAAGAGCGGACAACCCTGCCAGGGGAACCCACCTGCAAAGTGAGCCCAACTCCCCACACTCCCCCCCAAAAGAAGAACACTAATATACAAAGACAGTACCCAACACCCCACAAGGATAGCATCCACAACCCTCCAAGGAATACCCACACCTATAAGAAAACAGCCCAACCCCTACAAGGAGAATGGCAACACCCCAACAAGCAAAATCCATGCCTACAAAGAGAGGGCCCACATGCAGGTCCAAAACCCGTAAGCAGAGCCCAAAAACCCAAAAGGAGAACCCAGACCTATAAGGACAACACTCACAACTCCACAAGGAGAATCCACGCCTACAAAGTGAGCCCTCACTGCCCCCCAACCTCACAAGAAGAGCACCCACAACCCTACATGGATAGTGTCTACACCCAAATTCCCACCCCTCCACATGGAGGACACACATCTACATCTCACCACACCTAAACCCAATTAGCGAATCCATATCTACAAAAAGTACCCCCCAACGAGAATCCACAAACCCACAGAGGTCCCATGCCTGCAAAGGTAACACCCCCACCCCCACAAGGAAATCACTTACAACCTCACAGACAGCATCCATAACCCCACAAACAGCACCCGCACGCCCCCCCCAAGGAAATCATCTACACTCCCACAGACAACACCCATAACCCCACAGACACCAGCCACACCCTCATAAGGAAATCACACACACCCCCACAAGGAAACCACCCATATCCCCACAGACAACACCCATATCCCCACAAGGAAATCACCCACAACCCGACAGACAGCACCCACATCTCCACAAGGAAATCACCCACAACCCGACAGACAGCACCCACATCTCCACAAGGAGGATCCACACCATCACAAAGAGAGCACCCCACCCTCACCTAAGGCAGCCCCACAGCCACCCACAACGTAAACACATCAGAGCTTTTTGCCCGAAACGTCGATTTTCCTGCTCCTCGGATGCTGCCTGACCTGCTGTGCTTTTCCAGCTCCACTCTCGTCTCGACTCTGATTTCCAGCACTTTTGGTCAGGAGTTGGTCAGCCCCGCCCCCAGCGCCCCAGCCCCGCCCCCAACGCCCCAACCCCGCCCCCAGCGCCCCAACCCCCGCCCCCATCGCCCCAACCCCGCCCCCATCGCCCCAACCCCCGCCCCCAGCTCCGCCCCCATCGCCCCAGCTCCGCCCCCATCGCCCCAGCTCCGCCCCCATTTCCCCACTCCCGCCAGACCCCAGAGGGAGAGCCGCCCGCTTGGTGCGTGCTGTGCGTCAGGGCCCATCTCAAAATGGCGGTGCACTCGAACCTGAGCGGCCCGTCGCTCCCTCAACTGTCGGATACAAATAAAACGGAGGGCGAGAGCTCCGCGCAGGTATCGTCCTGGTTTGTTTGTTTTTCCCTTGAGGATCGGTCCCCGGCGCGGAGCTGCCGGGAGGATGGCAGTCGGTGCCAGGAGTGTCCCGGGTCCGGTGACCGAGGCCCGGCCGAGCCCGGGGCTTCCCCGCTTCGCAAGCCGCGGCTACAGGTTTATCAGGCGGCAATGGCAATGTTTACTGGGATTCCTCCGGGTGTTGTACATTTCCGAGATGAAACGGCACGCGGGTGGGCGGGCAGGGGGAGGGGGAAAGACAAGAACTGTTTACACAGAGAGGAATCCTTGCCCCATCTCCACAATAGTGACTCGAGAACTGTGTTCACCCTCAGCCTCCCTCTTATAAATAAAAACAAGGATGCTTATAACCTGGAGAAAGTGAGGACTGCAGATGCTGGCGATCAGAGCTTAAAAATGTGATGCTGGAAAAGCGCAGCATCCAAGGAGCAGGAGCACTTCACCTCCATCTATTCGCTTCAATATATGTTTGCATCAGTTGACCATAATTGAAAGTTAAAATGCTAAGAGTAACTAACTCCAGCGTACACTTGCAGGGTTTGGATGGGTCATCCCAGAATGTGGTTACCTCTGGCATTTTTTTTGTGGTCACCATTTCTGGACTTATGACACACCTCTGGCCACCACATCCTGAGGTGGGACTTGAACCTGGCCCATCTGACCCAGAGGTCGGGACTTGACAACTACAGATACTTCCTATATCACCCCATGCAGAGGTGTTATGGCACAACTTCCAAGCAGGTGGGACCTTGAACCTGGGCCTCCTGGCCCAGAGATAGAGACACTGCACCACAGACCACTTATCAACATTGCCATCTTTATGATTTAGCAACATGAATGAGAAACAAATGAGTTCACAGTGAAACTAAATTATGGCTGTTGCAGGTTTAGCGCTAAACATAATTTGCACTAATCTGTGCCGGTGGTGGTCATTTTCCAAAAGCCAAATCATATCACAATTTAAATATTCCTTTAGTCGTTAGGAAATCCCATATAATGAAAAGTATTTGGGAGGATGATCCACAGTTATATTCATTAAACTTTTAAAAGTGTGGAGTGAACTCTGAAGCATGGTTTCAGACCCTTTCTAATTAAGTGATGAAATGTAGAAATGATTTATTTTAGTTGTGTGTTAATTCATTTCATTTTTAATGTATAAATACAGCAATTTAACACTTAAATTATGTGTCACTGACAGTGTGCAGGATTCTCAGGAAATTGGCTTTAAGGAGCTCAGAGAGCTGGTATGGACTTGTTGGGCTGAGTTGCTTCCTCCTGCGGTCATAATATTACTGAAACTGAATTTAAGTCAAATGTATTATAAGGCAACTCAGTTATAGAGTTGTACAGCATGGAGACAGACCCTTCGATAAACTCATCCATGCCAACCAGTTACCCTAAATTAATCTAGTCCCATTTGTCATCATTTGGCTCAGATCCCTTTAAACCCTTCCTATTCATGTACCCATCCAGATGCCTTTTAAATGTTATAATTGTACCAGCCTCCATTACTTCCTCTGGCAGCTCATTCCATACACTCACTATCCTCTGCATGAAAATGTTGCCCCTTAGGTCCCTTTTAAATCTTTCCCCTCTTACCTTAAGCCTATGCGTCTTAGTTTTAGACTCCAGCCTGGGAAAAAGACCTTGGCTATTCACCTTATCCACGCCCATCATGATTTTATAAACCTCTATAAGGTTATCTGTCATAGTCATAAAGATGTACAGCACAGAACCAGACCCTTTGGTCCAACTTGTCTATGCCCTCCAGATATCCCAACCTAATCTAGTCTCATTTGCCAGTACCTGCCCCATATCCCTTCAAACCCTTCCTATTCATATACACATCCAGATACCTTTTAAATGTTGCAACTGTACTCGCCTTCACCACCTTCTGGCAGCTCATTCCATACATATACCACTTCTGCGTGAAAGGGTTGCCCCTTAGCTGTCTTTTATATCTTTCCCCTCTCACCCTAAACGTATGCCCTCTGGTTCTGGACTCCCCCACCTCAGGAAAAAGACTTTGTCTATTTATCCTATCCATGCCCCTCATGATTTTATAAACCTCTAAAAGGTCACCCCTCAGCCTCTGATGCTGCAGGGCAAACAGCCTAGCCTATTCAGCCTCTCCCTATAACTCAAATCCTCCAACCCTGGCAACATTCCTGGAAATCTTTTTTGAACCCTTTCAAGTTTCACAACATCTTTCCGATAGGAAGGAGACCAGAATCGCACACACTCTTCCAAAAGTGGCCTAACCAAAGTCCTGTACAGCCGCAACATGACTCCCAACACGTATACTTAATCACTGATGCGCCATGGAAAATAGCCCCAGCCTATTCAACCTCTCCCTGTAGCTCAAGCACTCCAACCCCGGTAACATCCTTGTAAATCTTTTTTGAACTCTTTCAAGTTTAACAACATTTTTTCTATTGCAGGAGGACCTGAATTGAATACAATATCCCAAAAGTCGTCTAACCAATATCCTGTACAGCTGCAACATGACATTCCAACTCTAATAATCATTGCGTTGTCCAATAAAAGCAAGTGTACCAAATGCCGCCTTCACTACCCTGTTGTGTCTGACTCCACCTTCAAGGAACTATGAACCCGCATCCAAAAGTCTCTTTGTTTGGCAACATGCCCAGGACCCTAACATTAAGTGTAAAAGTCCTGTCTTGATTTGCCTTAGCAGAGTACAGCACCTCACATTTGTATAAATTAAACTCCATCTCCCAAACTCCTCACCTGACAGCTGGTTTGTGATGCAGAGTACTGTAACAATGTGGCTCAATTCCTGCACTCACTGAGTTTACATTGAATGACTCTCCTTGACGCCTCTCCTCGCCTAAGACATGCTGACCCACTTTACACCATGATTGGTTGTCTCTGTAATGAAAGAGTAGCCCTCTGGTCTGGTAGGAATGTGATAACTTTACCTTTTGTATATTTAGACCATAGGATACCTACAGTGTGGAAACAGACCATTTGGCCCAATGATTTGTGGGATGTACATTTAACTTGCTTGACCAAAATATTTTGATACAAATGCCATAGATGTCATCATAATAGAAGAATCTAATAACTTGAGTTTTAGCCATTCTACAACAATAACCTGAACCTAGCCATTCTGGAAACACTTCAAAATTTGCTCAGTTAAACTGTTCTTTTGTTTTGTATCTCTGATCATGTAGATGACCTTTGTTAATCAACATTAATAATTCACATTGGACAAACTGAAAGAAAAACAGAATTTGCTGGCAAAAGTCAGTAGATCTGGCAGCATTTGTGGGAATAAAACAAATAATGTTTGAGTCTTGTCGAGTTTCACCAGCAATTTCTGTTTTTGTTTCAGATCTCCAATCTCTGCAGTCCTTTGTTTTATTTAACTGCAAAGTGAATTTGGAATGCAAATGTGCACAGGGCATCCTAATTTTTCCTCATGAGCATTGTTTAATTTTAAATGAGACTTTAAAAAAATTGTTTCTTTTACAACTATCATTGTGTATAATGAATCAGTTAATTTTCTCATGAAAGTAGAATTATCAAATGTAGCAACAGATATTTAACATTTCTTATGATGTGATGCCGTTCTAAAGAGGTCTGTATTTTTCAATATTAAATTACTGGTACACTAGGTATCATATATTTTGATTTGTTTGTACTTACAGAACCATAATTAACTTTGAAAAAAGAATTTTGTCTTAAATTATTAATCCTTTTCAGGCATATTCTCGGACACCCAATAATGATTTTGACATATACAGATGTATGTTGGAAAGATACTTGGCACAATTTAAGCATAATATTTAAATGCTTGTTGTTTGTTCCACATTGTCAGTGTTACAAATGATTTGAAACATTATTAAAGACTAGTACTCTAATAAAAGGCAGCACTGGTAAAGCAATAGAAATCCTTTTATTACAGAACATTCTCAATATGGACATATCGTACTATCCTGTTCATTGAGATATTTAATGACAAGTGCTTCTTTTTTCTTTCTCAGCAGCTGGAAAATGAAAATCGTGTCCAGATGGACTTATATGATGATTTGATTGGTGATATAATAGGAGTACCTTTAAAAAAAGAGGTAGAACCAAAAAAGGACAATTTGGAGTGCACATCAAATAATATACTCATCCCAATTAAAGCTGACCCGTCTAAAAGTTGTGATCCGGAATATATTGATGCACCACTTCATAAAAAACTTATGTTGATTGGAAATCTGACGTGGGTGAGCATGACCTTTTGTCCTATGATATGACTACACAGCAATGGTGGTACATAATGTCAGATTAACTGATGACAGGAAAATTATATGTATTTCAGTTACTTAACTGACTAACTATTCTGATGTGAGAAAGTGAGTTGTGAATACCTAACATGTCTTGTATTCATTGTCTGCCACAGTGTATTACCATGTATTGAGATCTCTAGTTATAGAGTCCTAGAGATGTATAACGTGGAAACAGACCCTTCAATTCAACCTGTCCATGCCGACCAGATATCCGAACCCAATCTAGCACCCGACCCATATCTCTCCAAACGCTTCCTATTCATATACCCATCCAAATGCCTCTTAAATGTTCCAGTTGTATCAGCCTCCACCAATTCCTCTTGCAGCTCATTCCATACATGTACCCTCTGTGTGAAAAAGTTGCCCTGTAGGTCTCCTTTAAATGTTTCCCCTCTCACCCTAAACCTATGCCCTCTAGTTCTGGACTCCATGACCCCTGGTAAAAGACTTTGCCTATTTACCCTATCCATGCCCCTCATCCTTTTGTAAACCTCTATAAGGTCACCCCTCAGCCTCCGACGCTCCAGGGAAAACAGCCCCAGCCTGTTCAGCCTCTCCTTGTAGCTCAAATCCTCCAACACTGGCAACATCCTTGTAAATCTTTTCTGAACCCTTTCAAGTTTCACAACATCTTTCCGATAGGAAGGCGACCAGAATTGCGCACAATATTCCAACAGTGGCCTAACCAATATCCTGTACAGCCACAACATGACCTCCCAACTCCTGTACACAATACTCTGACCAATAAAGGAAAGCATACCAAACACCTTCTTCACTATCCTATCTACATGCAACTCCACTTTCAAGGAGCAATGAACCTGCACTCCAAGGTCTCTTTGTTATAAAGTAAAGGTTGCATTGTCTTTGTTGGACGTAATATATTGCAAAGGCAGATTTTAAGAGAAGTAAAACATGAAAGATCAAATGGAAAAATTAGTGACTAAAAATTGACACATTAAGGGTCACTTCAATATCTCACAATTGTTACGGCTCCGAAGGAGGCCATTCACTTGTTCCTTCAAACAAGCATCATTACTTGGTGCCTATCCTTTGCCTTCTCCCCATGCCCTTGCACATTATTTCTGTCTAAACATTCATCAAATACCCTCTTGAATTTCTCAATTGACCCAGCCTTCTTCACATACCTCCATCACAGTGCATTCCATACTCTTACAACCTGCTGTGTGAGTTTTCTTTCTCACATCACATTTGCTACGATCGCACATAACATTAAATATATGCCCTTTCATTCTTACTCTATTTTATGAGCTGCAACAGCTTCTCACTATCCATCCAGTCACTCATGATTTGGTAACCTGTTTCAAATGTCCACTTAGCCAAATTCTCTATGAGGAAAACAGTCCCAACTGCTTCAATTTACCCTCATAATCAAAGTTTCTCATTCCTGGATCTATTCTTGTAAAGTGCTTCTGCACTCTCTCCAGTGCATTCACAGTTTTTCTGTAATGTGGCTTCCACAACTGTACACAATACTCCAGCTAGTGTCTAACAAGTTCAATATTCTCTCCTTGCTTCTCTGCTTAGTTTATTAATAAAGCTATGGACACTATGCCTTATTAACTGCTCACTCCATCTGTCCTGCCACTTTCAATTATCTTTAGGGAATGAAAATGACTATTTAGAATGGCAGGGACCAGGATGGGGAGGATGTTAAATATCTGATGCAAAAGTTGCTAGTTTGGATCAATGCAAAGAAGTATTGTGGGAGTTGATGGGCAACAATCTGCAGTTGGGAGTTTGAAAGTATGATTTTAAGTGTTTTAGGAACGGAGTGTTTTTTTGCTAAGGAGCAGAGGCAAGGGAATGGTGGGAGAATGCTAATGAGAGCTATTTCAGAAGAGAAGGCGACAGGAGTTGTGATAAAATCATTGAGGAAATTTTAAGAGAAATGAGTGATAGACATTGAGATGCTTCAAGCGAATTAAATACCAGAGGTGTAAGAGAGAAAGCTGAAAGGCGAGGACTGTAATTTCATTCTAATAGTTTTGCAAGAGAATTTGTAGGAAGTATAGGCAGGTGAGATGGCTTCATAAAGGAGTTAGGTATTTCTGTCTCAGCCAAGTTTCAGTCAAAGCTATGCTGCAATAAAGTCATTAATGACCAGTCTTGTTTGCAGATGGTGAAGGAAATGCAAAGGATGATTAATTCTTTGGTATTGTTTAAGATGGCAATAATAGATGGAATAATTAAGACTGGGAATGATAATTGTTGAACCCAAGCACACATTCTGTGCAGTGAGAGGAGAATGAAATTGCTGATTGTAGGACAAAAGCTAATGAGAGCTTGATGTGCTCTTGGAAGAATGGCAAGCATGGCGCAATAGGCAACTGTGCATTTCATTCTTAGTATGCAGGTTTGACTTTCTGTGCTTGCTTTAGTCTGTTCGATTATTTTAAGAGCTAGTATGTATATAGCTTTCAATAACACGGTGGCACAGTGGTTAAGGGCGGCACGGTGGCACAGTGGTTCGGGCGGCACGGTGGCACAGTGGTTAGCACTGCTGCCTCACAGCAACAGAGACCTGGGTTCAATTCCCGACTCAGGCGACTGACTGTGTGGAGTTTGCACATTCTCCCCGTGTCTGCGTGGGTTTCCTCCGGGTGCTCCGGTTTCCTCCCACACTCCAAAGATGTGCGGGTTAGGTGAATTGGCCATGCTAAATTGCCCGTAGTGTTAGGTAAGGGGTAAATGTAGGGGTATGGGTGGGTTGCGCTTCGGCGGGTCGGTGTGGACTTGTTGGGCCGAAGGGCCTGTTTCCACACTGTAAGTAATCTAATCTAAAAAAAACACTGAAACAAGAATTACTACTGGGTCTAATCTTTAACATTTACAGTAGGTATATTTAAACAAGTTAACAGTTGGGCACAAACATTACAGAATAGGGAGCAAGTCTGCATAACAATGAAAAAGCTGCTATATTCTATTTCTAATTGCTGTCTATTAATTTCTTTCAGTGGACTACCAGTGATGACTTATTAGCTGCCATTCATTCTGCTGGAATATCTAGTGTTGATGATATGAAATTTTACGAAGTTGCAAAAGGTGGTCAGTCCAAGGGGTAAGTGGAAAATCGTGCCAAAGCAGATAACAATGAAATGATAACAAACCTTTCAGTTGTTGCGGTGTGATCAGGCAATTTAATGTTTTAGGCATACAGAGTTTCATCAGATCTGAAGAAATGAAAGGTTTTTATAATCAAAGAAAGGAATGAGTGGTGATTAGGAGCTGATGGAATAACATATAATTAGAATCAGCAATTCGATTCTGAGTTGATCTTTTCACCAGACAATTGGAAGATAGGGCTAAAGGCAATGGAAACACATAAAATGGATGAATCTGCAGTAACTAAACAGTTAAAAGCAAAAACAAAGGCCTGTTCCTGCTGGATATAAAATTTTAAAAATTACAAACAGTACAGGAGTCAGCATCTGTGGAGATAAGGAAATGGTTAATACTTCAGATCCTTTGCCAGAACTGGAAGATATTAAAGTGATTAAAATTTGTAACGCAGAAGCAGTCCTTTTGGACTGAGCAAAAGTAAAATAATTGATTAGATCCTTCAGTTCTCCATTCAACTCTATAACCTTTGTTTTTGAAATTTTATACGATTCTGTTGGAAGCTCAATTGAAGCTTGAGGAACAGTTCCATACTTTCGTATCAGATGCCTAGCAATCGTACATTTCATTAGGAAATCTACAGTTGAAATTTTAACTTATCTTGACAATGACAGTTGACTTGTTCAATGTTTTCAGTAATTTGCTATTTTGCATATTCACGTTCAGCTTCTCTATTTGTATTAACTTATTTCATGTTTCTTTCTATTGTTTAATGTGTTATCAAATAATCTTTCTTCCTTGATTAAGACTTTCCACCAATTCTTTGCACTACTTATTTCTGTTTTTATTTAATATTTATTCATGTTTTAATTTCCCAGTTCTGTTGGAAGTATCCAATATCTGAAAGATTAATTTATGAGTTCTTTCTATAAACTGTTTCCAGCATTCACTTTTTTTGTTGCAAAATCTCAGCATTTGCTGTATTTTCATTCTCAACAGATATCTGCATTTTTGAAAAGGTGTTCTACTTTGCACATACTGCTCCTTGGATGCTGCCTGAACTGCTGTGCTTTTCCAGCACCTCTAATCCAGAATCTGGTTTCCAGCATCTGCAGTCATTGTTTTTACCCACATGACTTTGTGGAGCCATGCTCAAATTATATGTGAAATGTGTTGGATGGCATCCTCACCATTGTATGCCACTATATTGCATCCATGACATGTTATTTAGGAATGTATGAACGGGACTAGGTCAGTCGGGCTGTCCACCACCATTCAATATGATCACTTCAATGCCTTTTACCCACTTCATCCCCATAACCCTGTTTGCCTTTAGTAATCAAAATTTTACCAGTCTCTGTTTTAAACACACTCAAGACTGAACTTCCATGGCTGTCTATGGGAGAGAATGCCAAAGATTCACAACAATAAAATTCTCTTCATCTTAAATGGGAACCTTGGTTTGAGACTTCCCAACTATGAGAAATGTCTTGCATGCGTATACCCTATCAATCCTTTAAAATATGTTGTAAGTTTCAATAAGATCATCACTAATTCTTCAAAACTCTAGAGACTACGAGCCCATTTTGCTCAAACTCTCTTCATAGGACAATCCCGCCATCTGATGTCAAGTTTGATGAATCTTTGTTGCACTCCCTTTTATGACAATAATATCTTTACTGAGATAAGGAAACAAAACTGCACACAGTATTCCAGGTGATGTCTAATCAACCTCCTATACAATTGAAACAAGACTTCACTACTCCCTGGACTCAAATCCTCTTGCAATAAAAGGTAATGTTCCATTAGCCTTGCTAATTCCTAGTTTGAAAATATGTTCAGGAAAGCTCGCAAAATTCCTTAGTTTTCTACACTGGGGATTAGGAAGTAGTTTTGTGAGTTGTAATTTCATCAAAATGAATGTCGGTCTGGAAACATATTTCTCTTGTCCTGCCTAAGTTCTTTTAACCCCTGAACTAATTATGGCTAGAGTCTTTATTGTAGAGTTGGTATAAATAATCCAGATAAAATCTAAATTAATTATCTTACAAGATAATATGTTCCATTAGTGATGAGTTCAAAATAATTGATCTGTTTATGAAGCAATTTACAACATTCAGAGGAACTGGAGAGAATTTGAAAGACATATTAATTTTTCGAGCATTTTTCATCCCTCTTCGCATTTTGTACTTTTTTTTGGTCTTAACCTGTGTACAGTGATGAGACATTTCTAGTTCGGTAGTAAAAACATTGAACAAAACTGACACTTTAGTTTGATGAATATTCTCTCAATGCTGACATAAGGTCGTAAATCTAAATTGTTACATCAGTTTATCTTTTTACAGATGCTGGCTCACCTGTAGATGTTTCCAGTTTATCCTGTTTATATTTCTGATTTCTAGTAGCTGCAGTGTTTTTGCATTGACTTGCACGTGTGTCATTGGCTATATAACAGGATGGAATAGCTGATGGACGACACAATAGTAATGTAGAGTCAGATATCTGTCGTCTTGGATTCTGCAGTTGATTCTGCTTTGGTCTGCTGGGCAGGTTAAGTTATTTATGTATGCTTTAATAATTGTGGTTTAACATAGTCATACTAGTGTGTGGTACGTGTTAAGCATGGATGCCCATGCCTGTTTCAAAAAAGGAAAAGCAGGATATTTGTAGGATTAGCATAATATGTTATTTCTGTGCGCACTACTCATCTAAAGGTACACTGCAACTTTAATCAAGGTAAGTAGACTTTAAGAAAAATTTGGAATGCTGCATTTTAGATTTGGCATTGCCACTCTCTGAGCTGCTGCATCTGTTTCTGCCCTTGCTAGTAGACAGTGCTACTGAACTCCTCTTTACTGATTTAAATGTCTGTCCTCCGCCCTAAACAACCTCCATTTTAAGAATTGACTCCTGCAGTCCTGTAAGTAAACTTTTACCAAAAGACAATAGGCCTAAAGACAGTAGGGTAAAGTGAAGGCCGCGTAATATTGTTGGTAGATTATTAATGCAGAAGCTCAGCTAATGTTCTGGGACCTGAGTTTGAATTTTGCCATGGCAGATAATGGACTTTGAGTTCAATTTTTAAAAAAAATGGAATTAATATTTTACTGATTACCATGAAACCATTGTTGATTGTCATAAAAACCCATCTGGTTCACGAATATCCTTCAGGGAAGGAAATCTGCCATCCTCACTTGGTCGGATTACATGTGACTCCATACGCACAGCAATGTGGTTGGCTCTCAGTTGCCCTCTGAAATGGCCCAGCAAGCCATTCAGTTATACCAGTCACCAGAAAGTCTCCAAGGACAACTAGGGACCAGCAATAAATGCTGGCCACCCAGTGACACCACGTCCACAAATGAATAAAACAAACAAATTCTGGATTTAGTGGGAGCTGAGGTCAAATTTGAGCATACAGTATTAAAGTTATGAAATTCACTCTCACATATGTAGGTGAGTGAGCAATGATAGTATTTTTGATATCACTTCTTCACAGCATGTATTGCCCATTGGAATTTGTTTTTGTTATTCTTCATTATAAGAATAGCTCTCTATCTGTTCTTTGTGTGGTCTTAACAGATCAGTTCAGAAGGTGGGTGAGGAACATATATGTTTGCATATATTGTGGTGTTTGCAAAATACAGAATCATGAAAATTCCTTTTGTGTGTATGTAAGCAAGGGATTGTTGGATAGAACTAACTGAAGCAGTTGGAAACCTTTCAAACATTTTTCAGCTTTTTTGTATTATCCTATGTTTTGCATTTGTTGGGGGTGAGGTTGAGAGAGGCATAGGGATGATGTCTTAAGAAGATTGTTAGTTTAGTTCATGGTGCATCTTTCTATTCCAGGGCATATTTGGAGGGAATGGTTCAGCTTTGAATGAGAAGCGAGAAAACTAAAAAGGGAAAGAAGAAAATCTAGAGTTACGATTGTAGATTTCAATGATGAAATGATTGAAAAAGACTAGTGAAGAGTGAACGAGTATAGATAGGTTGGGCCAATTAATTCAGAAGTTTGTAGCACAAAAGAATTTTTTAAAAAAGCTATCTAAATATATTCAACAGCTAAAATTATATTGAACCACATAGCAAAGTTTTAATCTGTTTCCCAGCACTTTCCATTATCGAGACTCCAGTTTAGGGAGATGATACTTCTATTTCAACTGTTAGGTTCCATTTAAATGATTGACAGTTTCTTTAACAAGGCAGTGAAGACAGTTAATTGATCCTGTCCAAACCTGCCAATATGAACACTTCACAAACCCGAGGTCTAAACTTTCTTAGTCCTAATAATCCCTATATTTCAACCAAGCTCTCCCGGCCTTAAACTTTCACAAAGCTAAATCATTATGCTGAGGTAACTTGTTCCCAGAACCTGACCTGAATTTACCTTCTAGGAGAAAAAAATAAACTTTCTTCTAAACTTAATACTGACATCTTCTGAAATGAACTAAAACTTAGTTAATCCTAAATGCTTCTGAACTGAAACCAAAGTTAATGATTTTACATTTTTATTCTACCCGTTGTAAACCTGACAGTATAAACATTTTCCCAGTAATACCACAGGGATTCATGATCACTACTCTGTCAAAAATGCTGAATTTAGTTATGTTCCAGAAGGGCTGTCTGACCCTTTTTTTAACCACCACTTTCATCTGAACACAAATTCCAAAAGATAAAATTAAGAAATAAATTGTGCACCTTTAATCGCATTTTTTACTGTGTATCTTATAGTTCATTTTAATGAGGTCAGTTCTGTTTGCTTTAAAGGAATAAACTCGCTATTATGGAAGATTTACTATGCACTTTTGTGGGTCTAATGTCCTCAGCATCATAGATTGTTTAAACTTAGGAATGCAGTAAATTTGAGGTGAATTCCAAGTCTGATCTGAGCTGCTATAACAAAGTTTATAAAGTCAGCAGGCTAAGTAGAGAAGGAACATTATCTCTTTAAAAATAGAGACTTGATGAATTTTGGAGATCTGTGATTTGTAAAATTAGAGATTTTTTTTTGTTTAACAGGGTGTAATTTTATGCAGTAATATTGTTCTCAAATTCATTGTCCAGTTTAATTCTAATACAGCCAAGTGGTTCTACCCATCAATTACATTTTTCAAAAATGTAACTGTATTATTGATACTTCTTGCAAAATGCAATACCTGTTTTTCCTTCCGAAATACAGGTACGTTATTTTGAGATTTTTTTTAACAGAGCAGCCAGTTTGAGTTTATATTGTAGAACAATCCAATCTAGAAAGGTGGCAGTATTAGCCAGAGCAGCAATATGATCAAAAGTTATACATTTTAGAAGTGGCAAAGACTGTTACTGGTTCTTTGGATGTTCAAAAGTTAAAAAAATGTAGTATGAATTCCTTTTTACCTTCCTCTCCCTGCATTTTGCCACCAAAACTATTTTGTTCCCTCTTGAATTCAGTGACATTTCCCTGAGGAAATATTGTGCAAATAAACAATATTTTGCACATTTAGCAGTCTCTTGTGAAACATAGAAACAGAAAATAGAAACAAGAGTAGGTCTTTCGGCCTCACAAGCTGGGTCCACTATTCAGTACTATCATGAATAATCAGCTCAATTCCCTAGCCCTGCTTTTGCCCCATACCCTTTAATCTCTTTAGTCTTAAGAACTATATATGTCTCCTTGAAAACATTATGTTTTGGCTTCAACCACTTTCTGTTTCAGAGAATTCCATTGGTTCTCTGTCTCTGGGTAAAGAAATTTCAAAATGGCCTACCCTATATCTTTAGACTGTGAAGTAATACTTGCTAATATCCATTAAGTTGAATTACTGGAGCAGTTTTAAGGCAAAAGCAGGTCATCAAAGGGAAATCTAAGAAACTTGAGTCCAATAATTCCATCTCTTTGAAACAGCTTTAAAGTATTTCCATATTACTACAGATTGTAATTGGTAGAATTACATGATCCTTGTTACAAACAAATTTCAGATCTTTTCGATTTGACCATTGCCACCCCTGCTTCTGGGAAGTTAACTCTGCTGAGACTATAATGGGAATTAAAGTTTTGTTAAAGAAAGGATAAATAGGAATTAATTGGAGCAGTGTTCTCAAATTAAATTTGCCAAATTCAATAAGACCAGCTATCATATCATCAGTCAATGAACAGGTACCGAAAGCAAATATGTCGCACTGCCAAATCTTGTCTAAATCTAAAGAATCTGGACAATGTTTAGATTTTAATGTGCTCTTACTTTCTGTGGCAGTAGATAAACCTGCATTTGTTGTTATTTAGATTTGTCCATGCACATTTAGTTCTTAAAAAGCTATGAGCATCAACTGATTGAAAATGTGAGTTGCAAGGGCAGCTGGGCACTTAGGAGATGCGTGAATGTGGGAGTGAACTGTATCTCTTTAACTAGACTTAAGGATTACAAAATATGAAATGACTGAGAATGATAGTGTAAATTGTAGGGCTGAATTTTATATCAAAGCACAGAAAAATAAATAGAAGGAAATAAAAATTGGATTCAGATTGAAAGAGGCAAAGGAAAAGTTTGAAACTAATATTTTGATTTTGAACTAGACAATTGAAAATTCTCCCATTACTATGAAAACCTAAAGAATTGGATTCCATGTTTGTATTTGGTCCTTTTCAGTACCAAATAGAATAGTTTCATTTAGAAAGGGACATTGACTTGAAATGACTGGGCTTAACTTTCAATGGCACATCTTGTTCATTTCTGCCGCACAAATACTATAGAAGCATCACAGCATTCAATGCAATTAAGAGTTGATGCACACAGTGAGATTGCTGTTTTTCTTAACAACTCTAACTATATATGACCTAAAATTGCACATGAGAAAAGATCGTTGCTATTAATATTGACATCATAAATACACTGCATTCTGTCATTCAGCTCATGACTGCATCAACACCAACTTGCATTTATACAGCATCTGTAACATAGAAAATGAGCAGCAGATGAGTGTTGCAAGTTAGCTATGTGCACACAAATATTTCTGTGTCATGCTCTTAAAAGGCACAGGTAGTGCACTATTGTAATTGAATTTCTTATTTTGGACTTTAAAAATTAACTATGTTTTATAGGTTTGCTAGTGTGACATTGTCTTTGAAAAGTGATATACAAAGATTGTTAAAGATTCTTCCAAAAAAAGAAGTTCATGGAAGGAACCTGGATGTCCGGCATTTTACGAAAGCAAATTACCAGTATTTTGAAACCCAGTTCATAAATGGTGAGTTTTCTGAAGGTTAAGCATTTGAAATTCTGGCCATTCGCTATTTTCAGGGATAAAAATTGGAAGTGCTGGAGGAATTCTTAAGTTTCAAAGAAGAATCATACTGGATTTAAAAAGTTAACTCTGTTTCTCTCTCCATAGATGCTGCCATACCTGCTGTGTTTCTCCAGCACTTTGTTTTTATTTCAAATGTTCAGCATGTAGAATACTTAGCTTTTATTATAATAGTTTCAGGAGTCTGGCTGATGAAGTAGGCTATAGAACTTTTAATTGTAGAATAACATTAGACTTATTCTTCCACTTTTTCATTTATGGTAGTTTTCCTGAAGCTACTTCAGATAGTTTCTCAGCACAGTGATACGACTGCAGTCTAATGTGATCTAGAATTTGCAGTTATGAATTTTTAAGTTTGCAGACATATTTTATTAGAATTAACATTTAACTCATTCTAAATTGAGTCCAATATAAATTAGAAATGACTGTAGGAAGTCCTCAGTGATCAGTTTAGTTAGTAACCTGCTCATTGCTGCAACAGAGTTTATTATTTTGAAATCCGGAAGAGAATTTGATTAGATTGTAGTTTGATACTGTTATGATGTTATTAAACTAAGACCGTGTTTCTTTTTCAACATAATAAGCATGTTACAATTTGTATTAGGGGAAGTCTAATACAATGATTCAATGGTTTATATCCTCCCTCAACTAGCACTATTTAAGATACAAATGATTTTTTTTTAACATATTTTCTCTCATTGTCCATATAAATTGCTGCATATCACAAAATAAATTATGGAGTGCTGAGATATTTACACTGTGATTTTTATACACAAAACATGTACATACAAAACAAGATTCTCCTGCAGTATGTAGTCTTAAATGTGGCAATACTGTTTGGAACTGTATAATACCTGCTGTTAAAACACAGCCAATGTGAAGTTAATTGATAGAGGTTGATTTCAAAATCTCCACTTACTGTTCAGCTTGTAAGTTATGTTGTGTATGTGATTTAAATTCAGGAAATTATCTGCATTGTTAGTTATAATTTATTGCAGGATTATGAAGTTTAATGAGGAGAAATATGATGTGATGTATGTTGGAATTAAAAGAACCAAGAGACAGCACAAAATAAAGGGTACTATTCTAAAATGTATGCAGGAGCAGAAAGACGTGGGTTTACATATAACTAAGTTGTTAAAGATGGGAGGATGGGTAGAGTGGACTATTAGTAAACTTTTCATTATTTTGGGCATCATAACTAAGGACATAGAGTATGAGAGCAGTTAGGTAATGATTAACTCATATAAGACATTGATTAGTTTTCAGCTCGAGTATTGTGTACAATGCTGTAGGAACTCTAGCAAGCATGTGAATTCATTGGAGTGCTTGCAGGTAAGGTTTATGAGAATGGTTCCAGGCATGAGACACTTTTGAGGAAGAGTTGGAACTGTTTTCTTTGGACAGGAACAGCTATGAGGAGATTTTATAGAAATTTTCAAAATCATGAAGTATTTGGACAGAATGGACTGGGAGAAACTACTCCTGCCTGTAAGTAGACCGAGAACCAGAGGGCAGTTTTTTTTTACAAAGAAGAAATGCAACATGGGGCAAATCTTTTTCCACAGAGTGGGTACTTAGGGTATGGAATACACTTCCTGTAAGTGTAGCTGAAGCAATTTAATTGAGGCATTCAAGGGGGTGATGGATGAGTATTTAAATAGAGTCAGAGAGATGTACAGTGTGGAAACAGACCTTTTGGTCCTGCTCGTCCATGTCAACCAGATATCCTAACCCAATCTAGTCCGACCTGCGAGATTACAAGTGGAAGGAAGGACGCTGACTCTGAGCATTTTGACTTAGTCATAATGCAGTCCCAAATGCTTCATTCTGCACAGAAATAAAAGTCTTAAGGTTTTGTGATTGAGGGTGTTTATAGGATATAGCTGTCATTGGCAAAACCAGCATTTATTGCTTATCCCTGTTTGTCCATGACACATTTGCGATAAGCCACTTTATAGAATCACTGAAGTCAGAGTCACGATGATATTCATTGGAAGGAGAGCTTGCACATGTCATTGTTGCCTTGTCTAAATTATGGATTTTGCAGTTTGGAAGGCAGAGAGCAAGCTGCTATAGTTGGTTCCACAGGTCAGTGCAACATCGAGGGCCGAAGGGCCTGTGCTGCGCTGTAATGTTCTATGTTCTAGTGCATATTGCAGGTGTGCATGCAGCAGCTAATGTGTTCTAACAGTGGAGAGAGTGAATATTTGAAGTAATATAGACAGGACAATTCCAGGATCCACTCTTAGATTGGTTCAGGTTATATTCAACTGTAAAGATTGTTGGCAGTAAGAGACCTCCAGGTAATCTGTGGCTCACTTCCCATGCCATCTACTGGTATGGTTAAATAGTACAACAATAGAAAGACCGAGGTTGGATGTTTAAATGTTTCAGCAGGAGTGGACTCAAATGTGGGACAAAAACAGAAGTTTCAGGAAAAGCTCAGCGGTTCTGGCAGCATCTGTGTAGAATAATCAGAGTTAACGTTTCGGGTCTGGTGCCCCTTCCTCAGAACGGGGATGTTTGTAAAACAGCGGAATTGATTAATCCGTTGAATCAAAATACTTTGTTAAATAGAGAAAATAGTACAGATAAGAAACAGAAAGGAGCGAGAGGAGAATAGAATTGGACAAAGAGATAGAGGTATAAAACTTGCAAAAAGAATGAGTGTTCATATTGCAAAAATATCATCATTGCTTAGTAAGTTTCACGAAACATCAGAAACAGAATTGGAGAGTTGAGGATATTAATAAATATGGAGTGGTGTGATATTATAGCCATAGCGAGCTCTCTGGTTTAGGCAGGATTGAGAAATGTAAACTCACTGGAAGAGAATGGTGCAATTATGACATTAGTGTTGAATCTTTAATGATATCGTAGCACCATATGCTAAAGGTTGTCTATGGCAGAATGGAAACAATAAATTATCTACACGATATTGATTATTAACTGCAGAAGTTTGGCAAAGGGAGTGACTTTATCATAAAACTGGACACACATGCCCACTCCTTCAAAATTCCCTCAATCTCAAACCTTTATTTTTAAAAATATCTGTAATTGTTTCTCACTGTTTCAACTTGTCGTCCTGCTTCTACTCCATAATTTGTTTAAACTTATAAACAGGAATAAGATCGTCACTAGGCAATTTGTTTTTTGCAAATTTTGTTGAGTGATAATAAATAGTCATGGAATGCTGCTTTGCTGTTTTTGTTTTGAATAGTGCCATGGAGTTTTTTTAATATCCATCTGAGATTTCAAATGGACTTTAGTTTAACATCTCATACAAGGATCCTGCTACGACAGTGCAGTACTGCAGTTGGATGCTACATTGAATTGTCAGCCGATATTATGTGCTGTTTCACTTGTGCACAACCTTATCCCATAACCTTCTGAATTAGAGGCAAGAATGTTACAAATGACCCAAAGCCAGCTGACATATTTAGGATTCTGTGTTCGGTTTAAGTTGTATTCAGGAAAGAGGACCAACCTTAGGGAAGGTGCTGCATTTCATTGAGGTGATTCCAGGAATGAGAGTTTTTCGATAAGAAGGACAACAGGAACTGAAACTGCCTTTGCTAGAAAACAGTGAGGAAATTTGATAGATATGCTCAGAATTGAGAACTATTGATGAAACACAATTCTTTTTGACTTAGAAATAGAAATAATGGCATTGCTTGAAGCAGCGGAAGATACAATTATGTAGAGAAAGAGCAAGGAAGTGGGTTAGTTGTAGATTGCTGGTTGTATTTCTTACTGTTCAGGCTGTCTGTTCCATCTGTACAATATTCTTCATCTTACAGCAATGGAAAAATCAAAGTTGCATTCAGCACACTGTGATATTTTTGGTTGCAATGGAAATGACAACCAATTTGTATTTGATCCTGTGGAAGAAGGATATCCAGGTATGCTGTATATATTTGTTTATTATCTGTATTCTCATACTTTATTTTATGTGTCTGGTCTGCTTGTGTGTACATCCCCACCCTACATTTTCATATGTTTCAACTCACCAGTCACTCTCCTGGAAGCATTGGTTGATTGCTGATATTTGGTTCTAAAAATGTTCAAAGATTATTTTTAGTCCTGGGGGTTGTCATAGCCAAACAGAATCCTGCTCTCTGCAGCCATGCGCGCACACATGCTGCAGGAAATTGATTCATTGCAGTTGCATTGATTCATTTATATCCTTTGTTGATTGGATGCTGACAGTAATTAATTGTACTGAAGTACTTTTTGCTTTGGCTAAGATCAATAAGCTAAGTTTGGAGCAGAAATTATTCTTGGTTTATTTCAGTTTTTAGGTATCTTTAATCACCTTGATCAGACATCTGAATTACACCTCTACAGGAGGTTGGACTTGGAATTTCTGATCCAGAGGCAGGGGTGTTACCATTGCATCACAAGAACCCTTTTTTGCTTTTGTGTAGTTACTACCCGAATAAAGCTGCTGAGCGACTGAGGATGTCCAGATAGCAACCCACATGAAACTCAATTCCATTGTCAGCTGTTGTGTTCTTGAATTTTGGGAATAGTACTTTGTGTGTCCAAATCTGACCATCAGCACACTGTTCCCAGAAAGTGAAAAATTGCATTTCTTATGTTTTATTGGCTGAATACCCAATAAGTGGTGAAAGCAAGCAGTAGCAAATAATTTTCGAATGTTTTAGCTTTGTGATTTTTTTTGGAAAGATTAACAGTAGTAATCTAGAGCATAAAGTGACATGGAATCAGTAATAAGATATTGAATCGATGACCCAATAATCAAACTTTTATATTACAGTTTATTTTATACATTTCTTCTAAAAAACATTACAAAATTGTTAATAAATGCCTAATATCGATGTGGTATTCTGATCGAATGCATTTAGCAATGGCTTTCATAGACTTGGCAATTTCTAATGCTTATTCTAAGGGCATTGCACCAACATTGTATAAGCAGAACATTGGTGATGTTTGTGATACATATGACTCTTAAATGGCCAACTTTCACCAAAATAAAGTTTCCTTCAGAAGTATCAGTAAATAATTGAATATATTCAAAATATTCTATTTTCATTAAATTTATGATTACTTTGGAACTCTTTCTTTAAAAAAAAGCATTAAATTTAAGAATTGGTTAAATGCAGGTGTTGTTTTCTATGAATTGTGTGAATGCTGAGATCATAAAAATAGCTTTTGTGAAAAAGTAACCACTATGGATGAAATTGCTGTACACGATTCATAATTTATTTTCAGCCTGTCAATCTCTGAGAAGGAATATCATTGTGCTGTTAATGTCTAATCACAATTGGGTGAAAGGAAGCTAAAAATAATTGACTAACACTGCATTGATATCTCAAGTGCTGCTAGTAGATCTAGCCTGTGATCTTTTTATGAAAATGTAACTGAATTCATTTCTTTATCAAATCATTAAGTGATTTCACATTTGCTACGTTGTCAGGTAATCTTGAATGAATGTAAATCTTAAGTTATGACAGTGATATTACAGTTATTTAGTTGAATGTCGACCCTGCGACTTCGAAGTTCATATACAAGGTTGAATGTTTGGTTTCGAGCTACATTTACATGAAATTTTTGCAATATTTTAGTCCTTTTGCTTAAGTGTGCAAGTACTTTGTATCTGATGGAATGAGGGTTATATTTGGTCATGTTTCCAATTAGATACCAAAAGACATTTTTTTTTAAATTTCTTTTGCAAAGACCCAATTCCATGGCAGATCCAGCAGAAGTTTTCAACGTTTATAAATCTTCGTTCGTTGACAAAGGATCCAGTAGTCCCGGACAAAACCTTTCCACCGTTCCCACATCCACAAATCAGACAAATCACTTCAGTTGTTGAAACTAAACTCCATCACGGCTCTACACCATTTTCAAACAATATGTTATTACAAAATTTGACTTCTTTGGCTGTACCACCTGTGAGCATATCAGCTGCGAATATTCCATCTCCAGTTGTTGGTGCATTTCCCCAGTTTTTCTTCAAATACTTAACTTCGTTGGGAATACCACTTACAAACATCCCAGCTCCACTTCTCAGTACATTTCCAAGATTTTTCTTACAAAGCTTACCTTCGTCGCCAGTATCACCTGTGAACGTTCCAATTCCGGTTCTTAGTGGACATGGACTAAGTCAGATATCTCAAACTTCTTGTGTTAATCCTGCGACATTCATAACACCAACAATAATGGGTCTTTCCACCTTGGACAATAATAAGACTCCACCTGTGTATAATACGTATCATAAGGATTACAAGTTATCAGGAAGGTGAGAACTTGAATGCTAATTTGTTAAATTTATTCATCATTCAGCTTTTCTTTTTACAGATTCACTAAAACTTGAAAACATTGTTGCTTTCAGTCATCATTCCTATGCATCTGAAGAACAATTTACTATCCTGTCAATCATTGAAAAATGTTAGCACGAATTTAGGTTTTTATAAATTGTGCAGTGCTTAAATTACTTGTTTTAACATGGAATGGCCAGTCAATGGCTGCATCCGTAGTAAACTGCAATATAGTCGAAATAGTATTGTAATAGAGAGGCCAGAGCTTTGGAAGGTGCGCAATACCAAATTATGATCAGTCTACAGAACAAGAAGGAATACTAAGCTTTCTCTTCAAAATATTGAAGTTTGGTCTGTTTTATTGAAATTTTGTTTGTGTGCTTGTATTTGCTGAATGTAATCACAAATGTAGCTGATAAACATTGGGAAGTTATCTACATTTGAAGCAAAGCTTGAGAATAGGTTCAGTTGAATACTACTTCCTCATACTGTTTGTACTATGTTCCTGCAGTTGCTTCTCGAAACACTTTGTAACATATAGGGATGATGGAGAATCATAGAATCTTGCAGCACATGAAGAGGCTATTATGCTGCTTCAGCTTTATGAAGTAGCCCTATAAGTTAGTCCTACACTCACACCCTATTTTTGACCCCATAACACCACAAACGATTCCTCTTCTAGTAACCATATATTGAAAAAATGCTATGGTATCTCTTTTCACCATTCTTTTGGGTATCTCTAGATTCATACCCACTGAACAAAGACTTTTGACTTGTATTACATGCTTCACAAACTTTTTTTATCATTGTTGGATTCTTCTTTGTTTGTCCTTGCTCTAAAGAAAATATTCCCAACTTCTCCAATCTCTTCATATCCATGTTATCATCTGATAAATGACTTATGCACTCTATTTAATCTTGACATCATCCCAAATGTGCAGTGTCCAGAGTTTGTACACCAGTCTTCAGCTAAAACTGTCAGTGATTTGTCAAAGTTAATAATATTGTGCATTTAAAGTAATGAAATGTTCTTGCTAAACCACTTCACTGGGATATTTTAAACAAAGTATGACACCAAGCATGTAAAGAAATAGTGGGTCTGATGCAAAAGCTTGGTCAGATGTCAGTTTTGAAAGGTTTCTTCAAGGAGGAAATTGAGGGAATAGTGAAGGAAGGATATTTAGGTATTTGGGGCCAAGGCACCTGAAGGCATGGCTACCTGTGGTGGAGCAATTAAAATCAGGGATACACAAGAACACATCATTTGTTTTTGTGATATCTCAAGAGAGTTGTGGGGGACTGATGGAGAGTATGGATCAAGACCATGTAAGAACTTGAAAACAAAGATGAATATTGCATCTTGTAGATGGTACACATAGCCACTAATGGTCTGTCACTGGTGGATTGAAATGATGATAGATCAGCTCCAATCAAGTGAGCTGTTTTATGCTGGATGCTGTTGAGCTTCTGAAATGTTGGAGCTGCACTTATTCAGCCAATGGAAAGTTTTGCATTACACACCTGACTTGTGCCTTACAAACAATGGGCAGATATTATGGAACTGAGAGGTGACAGAAGATGGGAAGCATTTTCTGTGAGGCTTTTGTGAGTTTGGAACTCTGTGCTTCTGAAGGCATTAGAGTTGGGGTGTTTTGAGTATTTATAAAATGGAGCTGGAAAGATTCTTGTTAGGCATGGGAATCTCAGCTCATTAGGATTGGATGAGGAAGTGGAATTCAGATTAGCCATGACGTTATTAATGGCAAAGCAAGTTTAAAGGCCCAAATGGCCTATTTCCCCCATTTTGTATGTTTGTTCCTTCACTATCACTGGATAAAATTACTGGAACTCGTCTTTAACAGCACTAATAGTATGCCTACACCACATGAAGGACAGTGGTTAAGAATGGTAGCTCATGATCACTTTCTCAAGGGTAATTAAAGATGTGCAATCGCTCACAACCATGAATGAATATTAAAAAATAGTTACTACTTTTGCCATGTTCTGCAACCTTATCGCCTGGCATAACCCATAAACTACCATTGCCATCAAGCCAGGGAACCAAGCCTGGTTTAACAAAGCATCCCAAGAGCACATGCCAGGAGGAGCACCAGGCATCCTAAATAATGAAGTTGCAAACTAGTGCAGATGCAATACAGAACTTGCATTCCAAACACGGGAAGTAGAAAGAGATAGATAGGGATAAGTGATTTCAAAAGCAATGGATCAAATCTAAGATTTGCAGTCTGGCCAGATCCAGATGTGGATTGTGAAAAATTGTTGAGGTGCGTCACAGTCCACAAGATGCTGAGGTAACATTTATGTAATATTCTGCTTTTACATTTTTCCTGCCAAAATGAACAATTTCCCATTTTCCCACTGCATACTGCACCTGCCAAGATTTTGCCAACTCATTTGGCTATCAGGAGGGGGCATAATTTTAAGGTGATTGGAGGAAGGTTTAGGGGTGATGCCAGAGGTAGGTTCTTTCCACAGAGTGTGGTGAGTGCTTGGAATGTACTGTCAGCAGTAGTGGTAGAGTCAGATATGTTAGAGACATTTAAGCGACTCTTGGATAGACATATGGATGATAGTAAAATGTAGGGTATGTAGGTTAGTTTGATCTTCGAGTAGGATAAAAGGTCGGCACAACATGGAGGGCCAAAGAACCTGTACTGTGCTGTACTGTTCTATGTTTATTTAACTTATATATATCAGTCTATATCCTTGCTTTCTCAGCTTCACAACATACTTTCCTTTTAATATTGGCGTCATTCGTAAATTTAGCCACCACCTCATCCCCTCATCTAAGTCATCGTTGTTAATTGTTCAAATCTTGGACCCAGCACAGATCCTTACTGGGCCCTACTTGTCACATCCTGCTCGTCTGTAAAAAAACTCATTTATACATACTCAACTTTCTAATTATGCCAGTAGTTATAAGTTAACTTATACCATGAGCTTCTACTTAGTACAATAACCTTTTCTGAGGAACCTTAGCAGATGCTTTCTGGAAATCCAAATATAGTACTTCACAGGCTTCCTTTTATCCACAAGATATGTTGCTCCTTCCCAGAATTCAAATAAGTTGTTAACCATGTTTCCCTTTCCCAAAACTATGCAGACACTTCCCAAGAGATTTTCGCGATGCTCATTATAACATCCTTAATGATCAATTCTAGTATCTTCCACACTTAGTAATGAGTACTCTCCTCTGATATAATATAAAATGTTATTTTTCCCTTTTACATTTCTTGCAAATTGTCCTAATGTGCACAAGATGAATGCTTACGTTATTAACATGCAGATTGCAGGCAGAGAATAATTTCTTCTTTCCTGCAATGCAAACATCATTGGTACTATTTTTCATCTCGAGTTACTTTTGATCTGCATGGCTTATATGTCATTTCAGAGTACATTTAGGGATCAACCGTAGGGATTAACGCCAGGATGGCGGAATTAAACGGCTTTAGTGGTGCAACTTTTTTTTGCAACTAGGGCATTACTGTGACTAGGTTTACATTACAGATCTTTAAAAGTAATTATTCATATAAGTTCCTTCACCTGTTGTGTTGTGATCTGAACCAATGTCAGCATTATCCTGGGCTTTTGGATTACTGGCCCAGTGACATCACCACTAAATGACCATCTTATTGGACATAGCGAATGGATTTTTCTAACTGAAGGGACATAGGCTGTGGTGTGTACCCAGCGGTCAGTATTAAATCGTACTCATTTTGTTACAAATAGCATTGGGATTTTGGGAGTAAAATTTCAAAACTTTGGTAACGCACTAAGTAGTGAGCAGGATAGTAACAAACTTCAGAGGGACTTATGAAACTGAAATAATACAAGTTTGATGACAAATGATCGAAGTATGAAGTGATGCTTTTAGCAGCAAAAATGAACAATATGGTATAAATTGTAATATTTTAAGGGGGTGCAAGTGCACAGGAACCAAGCTCATTCACAAACTGTTATAAGCCTTGCTGGGAAAATTCATAAGGCGTTTTGTATAACTAGGACAAGTACCTTTTCAAATAAGGGTACTGTAGACAAGAAAAGTCAATCCAACGAGTTCAAGCTGCACAAAGATTTTTCACTAATATCAACACTGATTTGGATGTAAATAGAGGAGGAATAGTTAGTAAGTTTGCAGATAATACCAAAACGAATGGTATAGTGGACAATGAAGATGGTTATCTCAGAGTGCATTGGGACCTTGATCAGCTGGGCCAAGGAATGACAAATGGAAGTTAATTTAGATAAATGTGGTGTTGCTATTTGGTAAGGCAATCAGGGCAGGACTTGCACACTTAATGGTAAGGTCCTGGGGAGATTGGCTGAACAAAGACAAAAGGGAGCAGTAATGGCAGTATAGGAGTAATCAAGATGGAGATTGGCTTTAAACTAAGTTGTGAAAAGGAGGAAACAAGTCAACTGAGTTGAGAGCAAAGTTAACAAGATATAATTGGGCACAGGAGAGGATGGAAGGTGGTACCTAAGTTGTGGAACTCAGTGTTGAGTCCGAGAGGTGGTAAAGTACCTGAGCGGAAAATAAAGTGTTGATCCTTCAACTTGTATATGTTCAAATTACCTTGTTTAAAAAATTTAAACAAATTTTGGAATTGTAACTGTCAGTTATCATTAATTGGTGCATTTTCCATGGCGATACTTCTTAGTCAGAGTTTTCTTACTAACCAGCCAGCACTCATACAGTATAAATGTTGGTTTTCATTTACTTGCATATTGCAAATTGTCCTGATGAGTGAGAGTCAAAAAACTTTGACATAATTTATATCTTTTCAGCAGTACTCCGACTTAATGACTTGGACCTTGGTGTATAGGGCATAATTTTAAACTTGGAATCATTGAAAGTGTGAGGATCATAATATAGAACTTCAAAAGGACATAGACAAGTCAGTGGAATAGATTGACAAGTATCACGTGAAACTCTATGTGAGGATATGCGATATGATTCATTTTGGAAGGAAGTATATGGCAGGACAATTCAAATTAAGGTAACAATTCTAAAGAGGGTGCAGGAGCAAATGGCAGAATGGCTTCCTACATTTTGGTAATTCTCTGATCCAGATGGGTTCTATCCTTGATAGTTTCAGGGCAACCCTTCAGAGCACTACTATTTTTCTTAATAAATACTGCTGCCCCTCTTTGCTATTTATTCTATATACCTTGTGTCCACGAATAATTATATTTGTCCTGCCCTTTTGTTGAGTAAGGTCTCCATTATTTCCATAGTATCATATTCCTCCATGGCTATCTGTGTTTGCACTTGAAATTATCCTTATTTATCGGCCCTATACACTTACACAATTTCATTTTCTAACTAAGCAATTGGCATTAATGTGGACATTTACTTTTTGCATCATTCACTGCAAATTTAATGAATGCTTTTACTTCACAACTAACTCTTTTGAAGGGAAACAGGTGTTCAAGAGACATTGCAAAGCATAGAGGAGCCTATTAAAGAACTTGATAGCAAAGGAACGTTTTCAACCAATGATGATGGAAACAATGGTAAGTGTTGGGTCACGTAGGTCAATGTTAACCTTGCTATTTTATTACATTTGGAATTAATAATATGAATAAATATGCTTCTTACAGTTGAATTATGTAACAAGGTAGAAGTGCTCTTGCAGAATGTTCAGTTTCATTTTTACTATTTCCAAAATAATTCGCACTTAACTTTTTCTGTAATTCTCCAAAGTGGTTTTGTGATAGAGCCAAAAATCATTTAATTGCTTCTGTTATTGAGAAGGGAAAGGTGCCAAGTAGAATGAGAAATCAGTGCAGATATTCAAAGAGGGTAACCAGGCATTCAGGATGAGTGATGACACAGCCTTGATTAGGAAGCTTAAGGTGAATGAACCCCTGGGGGCAGTGATAACATGAAGTGTGAGGATGGTTCATGATCAAATAATGTTGAGACCAAAAGGGAATATTATTGGGTCATCAGTTTAGATGGAATTGGACTGAAGGAGAAAGAATTGTGTCTTGTCAACAACAAGAGCTCAATGGGTACAAGATGGAGGGTTAGGCAAAAAAAGCAGTCAGGCGTGCACGTTCACAACTACTGGACTCTTCAAAGTGCTTAAGAACCAATTAATTACTTCCAAGATGTAGTCACTGTTGTAACATAGGATTTGCAGCTCACCAAACTCTCTCAAACAGCAACAGGATGGTGACGAAGTGATCTGCAATTTTGTGAGGTTCCTTGCTCTTTAAAATAGTGCTAGTTGATCTTTTAAATCTATCCACGAATGTTGATTGTGCCTCAGTGGAATGTCTCATCCATAAAATGACACCCCTGACAATGGGTGCTCCCTCAGCACTGCACTGGAGTGTCGGCCTAGACTTCTGTCCCAAATTCTTTGAATGGAACTTGAACTCTCAACCTTGTGATTCAGAGGCAACTGCGCTGCCATGAATCAGACCACAGCCGATAAACAGAGAAATAAATTTGAAGAAGGTGGGAGTTCTGGTCCCAGGGGTTGGGCACTGGGGTACTTTAAACCATTTGGCATGGTTGGCTGGTGAAAGGGATGATGAAGAAAATGAATAAATGGGATAGCCACAATGAAACAAAAAACGGTGGTGTACATCTTAACCTTGTGCAGTTATGGATTACAGCAAATAAGTACATTTTGAGCAGCCCTATTACACTAATAGTGTTACTGCAGACTGGAAAGAAGCAAGACTTCTTTTTCTAGTGAAATGAGCACATTCTGAATTATCTTACAGCTTAAGTTAAGCATAGCACAGTTACTTTGGGGGAAAAAAGGAATTGCATTCTTTTGCAGTTTTAATTTACCTTGCTGTAAACTGCATGACAAAAGAGAAAGTGCTAGAAAAGCTAAAAAGGTCTTAAAATTGATAAATCTCCTGGCCCCGATGGGATACATCCTAGAGTTCTGAGAGAGGTGGCTGAGGAAACAGCGGAGGCATTGATTGAGATCTTTCAAAAGTCACTGGAGTCATGGAAAGTCCCGGATGATTGGAAGATCGCTGTTGTAACCCCCTTGTTCAAGAAAGGATCAAGACAAAAGTTGGAAAATTATAGACCAATTAGCCTAATCTCGGTTGTTGGTAAAATTCTAGAATCCATCATTAAGGATGAGGTTTCTAAATTCTTGGAAGTGCAGAGTCTGATTAGAACAAATCAACATGGATTTAGTAAGGGGAGGTCGTGCCTGACAAACCTGTTGGAATTCTTTGAAGAGGTGACAAGTAGGTTAGACCAGGGAAACCCAGTGGATGTGGTCTATCTAGACTTCCAAAAGGCCTTTGATAAGATGCCACACAGGAGGCTGCTGAGCAAGGTGAGGGCCCATGGTGTTCGAGGTGAGCTGCAGGTATGGATTGAGGATTGGTTGTCTGACAGAAGGCAGAGAGTTGGGATAAAAGGTTCTTTTTCGGAATGGCAGCCGGTGACAAGCGGTGTCCTGCAGGGTTCAGTGTTGGGGCCGGAGCTGTTCACGTTATATATTAATGATCTGGATGAAGGGACTGGGGGCATTCTAGCGAAGTTTGCTGATGATACGAAGTTAGGTGGACAGGCAGTTAGTACTGAGGAAGTGGGGAGGCTGCAGAAGGATCCAGACACTTTGGGAGAGTGGTCCAGGAAATGGCTGATGGAATTCAATGTGAGCAAATGCGACGTCTTGCACTTTGAAAAAAAGAATAAAAGCATAGACTACTTTCTAAACGGTGAGAAAATTCATAAAGCCAAAGTACAAAGGGATCTGAGAGTGCTAGTCGAGGATTCTCTAAAGGTAAACATGCAGGTTGAGTCCGTGATTAAGAAAGCGAAACGTTGTCATTTATCTTAAGAGGGTTGGAATATAAAAGCACCGTTGTGCTACTGAGACTTTATAAAGCTCTGGTTAGGCCTCATTTGGATTGTGTCCAGTTTTGGTCCCCACACCTCAGGAAGGACATACTGGCACTGGAGCGTGTCCAGCGATGATTATCATGGATGATCCCTGGAATAGTTGGTCTAGCATTCAAGGAATGGCTGGGGATCCTGGGATTGTATTCATTGGAGTTTAGAAGATTAAGAGGAGATTTAATAAAAACTTAGAAGATAATACATGGCTTGGAAAGGGTGGGCGCTAGGAAATTGTTTCCGTTAGGCGAGGAGACGAGGACCCATAGACACAGCCTTAGAATTAGAGGGGGTAAATTCAGAACAGAAATGCGGAGACATTTCTTCAGCCGGAGAGTGTTGGGCCTGTGGAATTCATTGCCTCAGAGTGCAGTGGAGGCCGGGACGCTAAATGTCTTCAAGGCAGAGATTGATAGATTCTTGATGTCTCGAGGAATTAAGGGCTACGGAGAGAATGCTGGTAAGTGGAGTTGCATTGCCCATCAGCCATGATTGAATGGCGGAGTGGACTTGATGGGCTGAATGGCCTTACTTCCCCTCCTATGTCTTATGGTCTTATGACAGCCAATATGTCACTTTTTGACGTGGATTCACTTGTTATGTAGGCTTCAGATGTTAAAAAGTCTAGGTTCACCAGTAATGAGGGTCAAGTTGATTTTTGTTCACAGTTAAATTGCTAGGTCTGTCCAATATCTGTGGTCATATATGCAAGAAAAATTGAAGTAAAATCACAGTGCATTCAGGTATCTCTTTTTAATGTAGAAGCAAAAGTAAACTTATTTGTTTAAAGAATAAAGAAAAATAAATATTGAAAAGGTTTTCTTGCCTAACTGTGTCTTGGATGACTCTTTAATAGATTATGGGAATCTGCTGCAGCTTGTTTCTTTTGTTAAAAAGTCCAAAGCAATTGCACCAGACAGCTTCAGGGATTCAGTAAACTGTCCTCCAAATCAACTTCATGAGAGAGAGGCCAGCCCAAGCAGCTCAGGATTACGGTAACTTTCTCTTATTTAGAGAATATATAACAACTCGTTTACAAATTCAATCAAAATATATATAGCAATAAGATTGTTTTAGCATTTGAAGTATCCAGTTTTGGTATCCATGAACTTGTGTTACGATAGTTTACATGGTAACTAATAAGAGACATAAGACTAGTTAATAAATTCTAAGATCCAGAAAGCCACAAAAGCATGCAAGAAAATTTGGGTACATTTTTGTAGTAAATGGCTCAGAGTACAATGTTTGCATTTTATTTCTTCTAAAAAGGGAGCATGAATACACTGGACAAAGAAAAAATCAAAGATCTAGAGAGACAAGTGGATATCTGCGAGATCGGTCCAGAAGTCCAGGTTCCTGTGATAGTTATCAAGAGAAAAGAATGGATTATGATCGCAAAAGACAACGGAGTTATGAAAGAAGTTACTATGGAAATTCACCTTCAGTTCATCAACATTGGGACAGCTATGGCTCTGATCGGGACAGCCGAGGCCGTGATCGGGACAACTATGGCCGTGATCGGGACAGCTATGGCCGTGATCGGGACAGCTATGGCCGTGATCGGGACAGCCGTGACCGTGATCGGGACAGCCGTGACCGTGACCGTGATCGGGACGGCCGTGGCCATGATCGGGACAGCCGTGGCCACAAAAAAGACAGGTTTGACCATGACAGGGACAGCTCTGATTGTGAAAGACATTATTTCTCCAAAAGGTGTCACTTTCGGGATAGTGATCCTCGGCATGGTTACTATGAAAAGAGTGAAAAAGGACACTATTACAGTGACGGAACGTATTGTAAAATAAATCAGAAAAGGGACAGAGAATACCAATTTTGATGGTATGTGTTGATTTTATTGTCTTTATTTGGATTTAAAACTTATGTATAGTAAAACATTGAATATCTTGTAAGTAATCCAAAGTGACGAAGTGAACTCTTAACCTTCCATACAAATTCCAACAAAATCTACTTTTGCATACTCTGTATAGGTGTGTAGCCAAAGCAAATAATGTTAATGTTTAAAAGTGGGTTGTAAGCTGTTGATAAATTGTTAGCCATCACATTTTCAATTTGTCTGTCCTTTTATTCAGGTTTTATGTCATTCTTGCCATATTTTTAAGAGGCTGGTGACTTATGTACAGAATCTCAACCAACAAGGTAGGGGATCCCATTAAATTACATCACTTAAGTGCTGAATTCCACTTTAGAATTTTGTCACATGATGGCATTCCTGTTATTATAAAGTTTGTAGTCTGGTATTTTCTTTTGAGAGGGGAAAGTGCAAACTGAATCCTTGGAGACATGGAATTAGTAGCAATGGCTCTTTTTTTTTCCTCTTTCAGAGTAAATGGTAATAGAGGTCATTTAATACATAGCAATATGTGGAAGTTACAACTAACAAACAACTTATCCTGCTGAAACCATCTAAGTGGTTACATTCCATACTTTTTAGTCCCAATCATATCTATTTGCCTGTTTCCATTTTCCTTTTCCTTTTCCTTTACCCATCAGTTCTAATCTTAAATATTTGCATAGTTTCTGCCTTGATTGTTTATTCTAACTTTGAATTCCACAGCATTAGTTCTCTCAAGAGCTTTCATTGCTCTGAGCACTAATATCGTGTATTTAATTTTCTGTCTATGGACCCTAGGCCTGGGTCACTTTAATATTAAGATACAGAGTACTTCCATTGTTCTAACATAATTTTAAATCATTCTAAAATCTATTACATTCTGATGAAAAATGCTGTGTTGATTTCCTCTTACAAAGCAACGTACTATTGAATCTGCTTTATATCCTTGTAATTATATGCAACCCAAATTTCATGTTCTATTTGAACTTTTATTAAGATTTTGCATAGACTATCCTTACTATTTGGCTTATATATGCTATACTTTTTTCTAATATTGCAGAATTCCAATAATATTGCTTACTACCGTAACAGCTATAGAGGATGCCTTAAATGTCCTTTAATTGTGTGCACTCTTAAGTTGCCCTTCAGCAACATCCAACCAACTCTGTATAGAACGTAATTCCTTTATTTTTGTACGAAAATATATAACCATAAACTTATGGACATTAAATTTTGACCTATGCTTGTGAGCTCCCTATCTTCTCAGTATTCCTTATAGCTTTTTAAGGATTTAAATCAGTCATCTATATTGATACTTTCAAATTGTCATCTCCCTCCCTAAGTTCATATACAAGTCATTGATATACACTGTGAATAGAAGTGTCTCTCAAACTCTGCATTGTGGGACATCAGGACAGATTTTCAACCTCTCTGGAATCCTTCCCTTAACTCCTCCCTCCTGTTTATTTCCTTCTAATTAATTTTGAATCAGTTTACTATGTTACTTCTTAATCTTCTCAAATATCTGAGATACCTTGCTTGAGACTTCCCTAGAGTTCGCACACACACTATATCTTTGTGTATGCTAGCTAATATTCTTCCTGTTTGACATTGACTTTTGATGAATTGTTGTTGGAAGTTCTTACCTTGTGGATATGTGGAAGATGAGACTGACCTCCAAACATTTGTAATTGAAACGATTAACTCTATATCATATTGTTCTTTATTCACATAACAGTGATGATTCAGACTTGCTGGATTAATGAATGTTTCTGTAACAGCATACATAGAGTGTCATTTATGTTCTATATGTTTGACTTTTAAGATGACAAATTCAAGAAATTGACCACGCCTCTTAAAATAATGAAGAGTATTAACCTTTCATTCCAGACAAACCAGACTTTTAAAAGCACAAAGTAGCTGTAGGGAAAGTGCTAGGTCGATGTAAAGTGCAGTAATGGTAAAAATTGCCTGTGACACTAGAATTTCCCCCCTCTGGACCAACTGTGTGTTAAACTGTTAACCTTTTAACTGCACTGTTTGCAAATGTACCATATTCTATTGATGCAGCACTAATCACTATTGTTTATTGTTGGTAATTTCTTCACACTTAAATGAAACAAATCATCCAATGCCTTATGGAATTTAGAATCTTATGAAGACATCTTAGGATAGTCTAATTTCTCTTAACTTGCTATATTGTTAGCAGAACCGTTGTGCTTTATTGTTTGAATTCTTATTTATGTATGATTTTTTACATCTGCAGTACTTTTTTATTGCATGTTAGTAAAATGACTGAATCAACTTTATGATTTATGGAAAATAATATGTCTATAACTTGTAAAAGATTCAGTAAGGATTAATTTTAATATTTTAAAATACTAACCACCAAGATGAAATGCATTGGCTGTGAGCAATCTTTTTAAGCTTTTGTGTTCACTTGTCAATTACTTAACTGTCTGTCAGGTGTTTTGTGAAATGGTCTGAAGACTAACTGACAAAGTGCACCAGACATGTTGATGACCAGTTAAGATATACGAATGAAAATTAGATTTGATTTTTGTGTACTAAGAAATATTCTCCACTAAATTAATTTGGCAGCATATTTAATGAATGAAGGTATTAGCAAAATCTCAACTGAAAGCTCTGCAATATCTGAGGCTGGTTTCAGGTTCAAGCAACAGGTGAATTGTTGAACTTGTTTCATTTTAGCAGCATTGTGTTGATTTTACCTTTAAGGTGTTGGCAGGGTTGAACAGGAACATGTCCTTTCCTCACTGCTACTATGGTGACAGTCATTAAAAGTAACTTTGGTTGTTGCACTTCAAATTGCAGAATATACATGGGCTTATATTTAATTAGCCACCCATCACATCCACGCAACTAGTAGTGGGAACAGTTGCATACCCCACATCTACATGACAAAAACTTTTCATAATTGTGATTAAAGTTTGGAAGAACTAAGCAAACTTCAGTTCTTTCTTTGGTTTTGTTTCCTTTTGCATCAGGTTGATAGTAGTGTGGAAGGAAGACTTTTGGATTTTTATAATGTTGCATAGTTGTCAAGTGCATTGCCATCAAATTGCAGTCCCCGTTTTTTAAAAATCTAGTGTAGTTACCTTCAGAATCCACATGACAATCTGAAAATAGAGCTTAAGGGAGCATTGCTAAAGTAAGTTGGATAGTTCTGACTCAGGCTGACTAGTAAGAGAGGTGATGAGGCCAGCTGTGTGATTGAGAGTGAATTTTGAAGCTACGGCTTGGTTTATATCTAATGAATTGGCAGCCATGTTCCTTGAGGGGCAGAGTTTCTACCTGAGAGGTGAAGTTTCACTGATCCAGTTGTGTCTGATACAGAGATTAATTCATAAGATATCAAAGGTGTGAGCCTGTAGGTTCAGCTGCACAGTGTTAATGGAGCAGGCAGGTCCTCCACTTCTTGATAATCAGTGTTCCTAAATGCAAGCAAAAAGTCTGGAGTAATAAGGGCCTCAGCTGTCATTTGAAGAACTTGGAGGAGATGCAGAATAACTAGTCTAGAACAGGATAAGTAATACTGAACTTCCTGCCTTGATCATTCTGCTTTAGGCATTGCCACACTACATTTTGCACCCCTGCCATATTTCAGGTCATTCTCTTCCTCAATTTTGTGTTTCTCATCCAATCACAACTAGCCATTGCACCATCTTTCCTCATTGTAATTGCACATGGGCACAAACAGCAGCCTGCATCACTCTTATGCTAATGAAAAAATATCAGAAGCTATAACAGTTGTGTTATGGCTTATATATTGCTGAAAGGAGAAGGTCTGTGTTGTTTTGCATTCATGAGGACAAATACAAGAATACCAAATTTCAAATGACCCCAACAGTTCTCATGCAGTGTCACATTTGTCCTAATCAGTGCAAGACAAAACCGACCATTAGATGTATATCTTTTCTGGAACGTGAAAGGCAACTGCTTGCTCCACATCAATAATTGTAATGGTATTGGGTGTTTCGCCTCAGTTGGAGCTGTGTGCCTGAAAATATGAAAGTGTTCGTAAACAGTTTGTGTGTCATTTTGTCTTGTCACTTTACCTTGAATGTATTGTCACCATAAAGCAGTATAGTTTTTGGGCACTAATTATCTGCTGTATTATGATATCTTTGCCACTAGAACTTTCTGTGCAGCCAGGGAGCTAGGGCTCCACCAAAATGCCTTGAATCATTTGTATAGATATAATGTTATGATCTCTAATGATTATCATCTCCTGTTTGTCAAACGATGAGAACTGCTGTGCAGATGCATCATAGCAACAACCAGGGACGTGGAGGTATCTGCATAATTCTTTGGCCAACCCAAGCCACATGCTGGTGCCCAATCAATGGCAGCCTGTATGTGGAACACCAAAATGGCTGCAAGTATCAGCGTTTTTCCCAGTTGAGCGGAAGGGTCCATATAGAACCTGATGCAATCATTTGCTTGGAAGGTGGCGTTGTGAAAACAAGTGTCCATAACCCATTGCATGCACAGGTTATGATTTGATGAGCTGATATGAGATGTATCGCTAGTTGAAGTCTGGACAGAGTTCAAAACAGCTAAAAATGAAATGTGGGTCTTGATTACCATTTCCACTGCCACAGAGTTAGTTAAAGATTCATTGTAGTAGGCTACATAGGTCTGTGATTGCCTGCCTTTAGATCCTGTATCTTGAAAGTAATCATAAACTCCACATCTGTATACCTTCTATGTTTTGTAAGGATACTTGTGAGCATGGTCTTCTGTTCATTTCTATAGTATTGCTCTTCCTCCGTACACAGGTGAATAGCTGGTGTGATTTCTGTGGTCAAAATCCTCTCTGGTGTAACTGATGAAGGAAATCTTGATAAATATACCAATATCGCTGTATTTACTTGGGTTTCTCAAGATGAATCAATTTTAGGAAAATTTCTATCAACTGATAACTACAGATGAATGTTCTTTTAAATAGTTTTCTGTGTTTTCTACTGAAACTGCTTAATGTTACTGAGCAAGTCCAGTATGTCTTTAGACCTGGATTTGATAACACTTCATCTCTTATTGGTATGCTTCTGAGTAATCTACATGGAAATCCTGAAGCATGAGCTGAGATGCAATGGGATTTAAAGCACAGTGCCTCTGCATGTTTATCCAGTCGTGCTAATTTAAACTTCTGTCATTGTTTCTAAACCAGAGTTAGCATTACAAATGCAATCTTGTGTGTTAGCTGATCTTTGATGTAATTGAAAATCTTCCCATGTGTCTGGTTTAATGTTTTTAGGTGTAATGCCTTATCAGATTGAGCCAATCTTCTGTAACATTTTACATTTTATGCTGAAGAATATATAAGTTAATTAAGGAGCTGGTTAAATGTCTGATTGGAAATGATGTTGGGGTAATGAGGATGACTGTCAGACTTCGTCTTGTGTAGATCTGTACAATCCGTTTCCGCACAATATTCAGTAGCTCCTGTCTTACTACAGTGGAAAGGAATATCATGTGTATACCATTGCTAGTCAGAATATGCAAGTTAATTTGTGCCAGCAAGTTAATTTGCTTTGCAGACCAACCCCTTGGACACAGTTGACATACGATGCATTTTAGTCTCCTAATTTAAACTTTCATGGAACATTCTGCATAAGTGCTAATTGACATTCAAATGTTGTCAAGCAAGATTTTAGAAAATGAAAGTGCACGTCACTCCATTCTGACTAGCTTGATCTACACACGATATTCCTTCCCACCGTAGTAAGACTGGAACTATTGTATATTGTGCTGTAACTGACTGTACAGACCTACACAAGACAAAGTCTGATAGTCATCCTCATTATCCCAACATCATTTCCAATCAGACATTTAACGAGGTCTTTAAATTAATTGACTGAATTGGAGTAGATTCTGCAGAGAATCTCTCCAGGAAAAGGTTTAATTATTTTCTGTAGCTTCACTTTGATGTTTTGTCATTTCAGATCTATGATCTTCTTTTGTTCTTGATTCAGCTTTGGATCCAATAGACTACTACATCTAAACCATTCTTTGAACATTCTGTTGCATAAATATTCTTTTGAAAATACTGTGACTAAAACTACATTCTTCCAAATAGGTTCTCACAAGTAATCTATCCAAGTTTACCACCTTCCCACGGACAACAAAAGTCATTGGTCAGTACTTGCACCTAGACCTTTTATGTTCCCCACCTTATTGTCATGTCACATTTATACTGTTTCCTTGCGTTTATTTCATTAAGAAAACTGATAATGTTAGGACTACAGTATTTTTAGTAATGTAATTTTGTCTTGTCTTGCACAGAACACAATTGCTTGAAAGTAGATATACGTTCAGGATCCTGTATTTCAATGTCTTTGCTTGTAGATTACCTTGAAATTGATATTACCTTGAAATTATATAAAATAAACAACTACATAAAGTTGCTTCAGAAATGGATGAAGTAATTTGGCTTCAAAACCAGGATTAATAACAGAGGTTGATGTAAGCTACAGCATGTTGCATCTAATGTATTTGTCCTACACCAGTTATGTGTATGCAAAGTTTAGAAAAGTGTTTATATATTTCAAAAATTATGAAACTTCTCAGGTGTCAAATAAAAGACAATTTAACTTTTCATGGCCACATGATTAGAATTCTTTTCCAATGCATTCAATGGCTATATTGATTTTTGATCTGTTGGCACTGGCAATAGCATTGGCACACAAATATTAAACACTGTAAGCACTGGAGATCTGGAATTATGAGAGAAGAGGGAAAGATGAAAATGCTCAGTGGACCTCAGAATACCCGAGGCAATTAAAAAAAAAAATATATAGTTTGTGACCTTGCGTTAGAATTGGGAAAAATTAGGAATGGAGACTTTGGGCAAATGAAAGGTATTAAGAATAACAAGAAAGGTCTGTGGCTGGATGGAGGGAAGAAGAACTTAAATGAAAAGAGGATTTAATGGTACCAAGACAAAGGAAAAGGTAAAGAAACAAAAAAAAAAGTTGTCTGGAGGGGCATGAATGGCCAGGAAAGGAATAGGAGAAAAATGAAAGAGAAAAAAAAACTCAAAGCAAAATAGGGAAGGTGGAAGGAGAGCTTATTATATAAAATCATTGACTACACCATGTGTTCAGACAACAGCTATCCCCCCTTTGGCTTGTAACGTGGAACCTTTTTCATTTATTCTTTTCATGTTAGTGATAGGAAGTCTGGACAGATGACAGCCAATATGTAATATCTGGTACTCTTACTGTGGTTTGCCTACATTGAGTCTTGTATTTTTAGAGTAGATGGAGCAAGCTGTTAATGCTCCAGCATTTGAGTTGCTTCAGGCTTGGTCATGTAGAGGGCTACCAATCTAGTCATATCCGTATAGTTTTGTAAATGGTAAAACTTCGGAATAGATCAGTCTCCTGTTGCTTAATTGTACTAAGCCCCTGAGCATGAATTGATTTCCTAAAGTCAGTAAAACTAAGATACTATAATCCAATACTTAATGGATATAACCTTTATGAAATATTGGAGATGTTGATTAATCATTCCATTTTCCAAGCGTTTTAATGATTTCTTTTGTTCAGTTCACAACTTCTGTTCAGTTTCACAGGTTTGTATACAATAAGATCTCCATTACCCCTATCCTTGCCTGCATTGTTTTCCTGCTTGGCTTTGTGTGAGATGTTTCCTTTTTGTCTAATTAACTTTGTTTAAATTAATTTGTCTCTAATTTTAATTAGCATTTCATTGTGTAAAAACTGGGACTTCTCATTGGGCTTATGCTCGAAACGTCGAATTCCCTATTCCTGAGATGCTGCCTGACCTGCTGTGCTTTAACCAGCAACACATTTTCAGCTGTGATCTCCAGCATCTGCAGACCTCATTTTTTACTTCTCATTATTCCAAAAAGTAGCTCCTATTACATATTGGGGGTGACTTCCATTATGGGTAATGATAGTGATTCCACTGCCAAGTATGTTTTGAAAATTTATTTATACATGTTTTATGTGCATATATATTGCTTGGCTGTGCGGAAGACTTAAAGTCTGCATTGGTGAGACCTGGAATGGCTCTTTTGATGTTTTTCTTTCACTTTTCCACTGAAAGAACATAACTTCCTCATTTTTAAATTTCCATCAAAAGCAAAGCAATTAAATTAAAGAGCACACATATTCCCTGCTATTCAGATAAAACCTGTGGCAACCTTATGCCCCTCCAGTCTGTACCATGTTATGCCAGTTGCTCTTCATCTTGTTTTATATCCTCTGCTTTAAGGAGCAACTGGGAGTGACCAAGGACACCTTTCATACTGCATCTATGAAGTAGAAATAGGTGAACACTTCATTGTTACAATTCTGACCAGTTTCTTTTTACAGTATTATACTAAGTTTTGATACTTTGGGATGTTTTGAAAAATTTAATACAATATACCAAGAAAATCCCGAAACCATGTACATCATTGCAGTGGCATTCGGAAACTTGGCTGCCAAGCATTCATATAGCCAAGGTGACTTGGATTTGATCTCTGCAAGGTAATCAAGTAAATCATGATGCTTATAATCGCCATATTCATTTAAGAAATTATTTAAATTATAATGAGGCAAAGTCCATTGTCTCTTTTGTAACACCAGTTAATTTATTCAGACAAGAAAGAAAAATACTTGATATATGCTTTTCACCTTTTACAATCTGAGTTTAGAATTTTTAAACTGATTAGGTTTTGCTCAAGTTGTTTGCTGAGTTGTTAATAGTTAAGTTGGAAAGTCATTTGTGTAATAAAATTACTGATTAATGTTATCAGGAGAACGTAATCAATGTTCAGATCTTATTAATAGACATTATTTGGTACCTTGCCTCCATAAAAATGAGTGCTTCTGCTAAAAAGATGTTTGTAGACAAAATTTCACCTTTCAATTTGGAAAATGCAAGTTTTGTATTGAATTTGCAGTACTCATATTCCTGAATCAAAATATCATCTTTAAGACTTGTACTGCAATCCAAATAAATCAGTTAGGCTGATCCTTTTGATAAATATCGTATTTTGGATAAGAGACTTTGCTTGTTGAGGTAATGTAAAAGCTCCTCCTTAGTGTTCAAAGAACAAGTGGACCATTCATTGATTTCATGTGTGGCAAACATTGCTGGTTCAAATTGAGTATTGTGCAGAACAACTGTGATTGTAATTCAAAAGTCTTTTATTGGTTTTGAATATCCCAAGAATGTGAAGTGTCATCTAAATGTGTTTATTTTTGTGTTACTAAACTCTGCATCTATCTGTGTTTACAAAAGCAGTAAAAGATGGCATTACTAGACATGCAACTTATATACAAGCACTGAAGATATCAAGTTTGTTATACATTCAGGTCCACTTGTAGAAATGTTGTATCGATCTGCATTGAATTTTGTTATATGCAAATACTTTAATAAATTTGTTGCCAAGTTTGCGATGAATAAGGTTTTCATAATAGACTGATCTAATAAAGCTTTGCTATCTCAGTATTTCTAAATTAAATTTTTGAACGGATTTGCTACTTTCACTTATGACGAGTGGTAAAGTAAACATACTTCTTGATGCAAATAAACACTGTTTATTCAGCTTGAACTTCAAACCAATTTCCTATGTTTAATTAAACTTGCCTGTTTACTGTGTGTTATCTTGGTCATTTATAATCCAACTTCTACTTGTATAGTATGTACAACATATGCACTAAATCCTTAAATAATGAACATTGTTGGTTTGTAGAACTTAAGTATCTCATGAGATAGACATTCAATGTGTTTTTACTTAAGCATATGTATTTTAATTTAAAGCAATTTTCATAATGTTTCTAAAACGTCACATTGGAAATAATGATGGAGATGCTGGTGTTGGACTGGGGTGTACAAAGTTAAAAATCATACAACACCAGGTTATAGTCCAACATGTTTAATTGGAAGCACACTAGCTTTCGGAGCGACGCCCCTTCATCAGGTGATTGTGGAGGGCTCAATCATAACACAGAACTTATAGCAAAAATTTGCAGTGTGATGTAACTGAAATTATACATTGAAAAATTGATTGTCTGTTAAGCCTTTCATCTGTAACTGATGAAATTTTAGAGAGTTCCAGAAGTAATATTTTTCATTTGGACATGGTGTTGTTGACAAGGCCGCTATTTATTGCCCATCTGTGTGTCCTGACGGTGAGCAGCTTTTCAGAACTGTTGTTCAAGATAGTGTAATGTGCTCTAAATAAAAGTATTGGAATTGCACACGTCCAGGCAAGAGAGAGGACCTGTTGAAAGTGCACAATCTGTAAACCTTTCATCGTAGGAAGGAGAGATCACATCCAGAGTGAGATACAGCCTGAGACAAATTGGGGCACGGAAAAGGTCACCTCATAGGTATATTGTAAGTCCATCGGTTGGGCATATCTACTAATTTTACAGAATCCCTACAGTGCAAAAAAAGGCCATTTGCCCCATAGAATCTGCATTAAACCTCTGAAGAGCATCCCACCAGACCCACCACATCCCTGTAAACCTGGATGAACCATGGCTAATCCAGCTAGTCTGCATGTCCCTGGATACTGCAGGACAATTTAGCATAGCCAATCCATCTAAACTATATATCTTTGGTCTACTTGACTTCTATGGGTTACTTTTAGTTTGAAGGTAATAGGGAAAATATTTACATGCTACAAACTATGACAAGTTCCAAAACAAAATCAAAAGCTAAGTAATTCAAATAGACATGCCCAGTCAGGCGATATAACTGCATGATATTGGAGCTGGTGGATCCCATTGTGGTTTGAGAGGGAGAAGCTAGTATCCGATGTAATAGTGTTATAATAGAGTAAAGGTAACTATAGAGACGTGAGGGAGGAAATGACTAGAGTTGAGTGGAAGGGTATTCAAGCAAGAAAGACAGTGGAGCAGCACTGGTAGAAGTTTCTGAGAGTAATTTGGGAGGCACAGCAGAGATTCATCCCAGAGATGGAGACGTGGGGGGCGTGCTAGAGAAGAAATGAAGCAACCATGGCTGACAAGGGAAATCAGATATAGTGTTAAGGCATACAATGCAGTGAAGATTAATGGGAAGGCTCTAAAAACCAGCAGAGAACAATTGATAGGTGTAGAAAAAATGAAACATGAGGGCAAGCTGGTTAGTAATAGAATATTCTTTTTAGATATCTGAAAGGTAAGAGAGAGGCAAAAGTAGACATTGGACCACTGGAAAGTAAGAGCAGTCATAATGGGGTAAAATTAATGGTGGAGGAATTGAATAGGTACATTGCATCAGCTTTCAATGCAAGATGCCAATAGCTTACCAGTGCTTCAAGAGAATCAGGAGGCAGAGGTGAGTATAGTAGCCATCACACAGAAGGTGGTGCTGGGGAAGCTGCAAGCTCTGAAGGTGGATAAATCAGATGGACCTCACCCTGAAGTTCTGAAGGAGATAGCTGAGGAGATTGTAGAGGCATTAGTGATGATCTTTCAGGAATCAATGGAATCGTCCCAGAGAACTGGAAAAGGCTACTGCAACATCCCTGTTTAAGCATGGTGGGAGGCAGAAGACTGGAAACTATAGATTGGTTACCCAGACCTTGGTTATTGGTAAGATTTCAGAGTCCACTGTCAAAGATGAGATTGCAGAATACTTGGAACTGCATGGTATAATAGTACAGAGTCAGCACATCTTCATCAAGGGAGGTTATGCTTGACTTTATAAAGCTCTGGTTAGGCCCCATTTGGAGTACTGTGTCCAGTTTTGGTCCCACACCTCAGGAAGGACATACTGGCACTGGAGCGTGCCCAGCGAAGATTCACACAGATGATCCCTGGAATGGTTGGTCTAATATATGAGGAATGGCTGAGGATCCTGGGATTGTATTCATTGGAGTTTAGAAGATTAAGGGGAGACTTAATAGAAACTTCCAAGATAATACATGGCTTGGGAAGGGTGGACGCTAGGAAATTTTTTCCGTTAGGCGAGGAGACGAGGACCCGTGGACACAGCCTTAAAATTAGAGGGGGTCAATTCAGAAAAGATATGCGGAGATATTTCTTCAGCCAGAGAGTGGTGGGCCTGTGGAATTCATTGCCGCAGAGTGCAGTGGAAACTGGGACGCTAAATGTCTTCAAGGCAGAGATTGATAGATTCTTGATGTCTCGAGGAATTAAGGGCTACGGGGAGAATGCTGGTAAGTGGAGTTGAAATGCCCATCAGCCATGATTGAATGGCGGAGTGGACTCGATGGGCCGAATGGCCTTACTCCACTCCTATGTCTTATGGTCTAAATCTGTTAGAGTTCTTTGAGGAGGTAATGAGCAATTCAGACAAACGAGAGGCAATGGGTGTGATGTTTGAATTTCCAGAAGGCCTTTGACAAGATGCCACAGAGGAGGCTGCTAAATAAGATAACAGCCTGTGGTGTTAGAGGCAAGGTACTGAGCTGGATAGAGGATTGGCTGACTGGCAGAATGTAGAGAGTATGGATAAAAGGACCTTTCCAGGATGGCAGCAGTGAATGTAGAATTCCACAGGGGTCTTGGTTGAGACCACAGCTATTTGCATTATATATTAATTACCTAGACAAAAGAAGTGAATACGTTGTTACTAGCTTTGCAGATGACACAGAGTTATGGAGGGACAGGTAGTATTGAGAAAGTGGGGAAGGTGCAGAAGGACTTGAGCAGATTAGGGGAGGGGGCAAACAAGTGTCTGATGGAATATAATTTGGGAAAGTGAGAGGCACTTTCATAGGAGTAATAAATATGTATTTTCTAAAATGAAAACAGCTTTGGAAATCTGAAGCAAAAAGGAACTTGAGAGTCCTAGTTCAGGATTCTTTTAAGGGTAATATCCAGGTTCAGTTGGCTGTTAGGAAGATAAACAACCTTGATTTGGAGATGTCGGTGTTGGAATGTGGTGTACAAAGTTAAAAATCATACAACCACCAAGTTATAGTCCAACAGGTTTATTTGGAAGCACTAGCTTTCAGAGCGCTGCTCCTTCGTCAGGTGGTTGTGGAGTATAAGATCGTAAGACAAGAGAAGTTCTAGCAAAAGTTTACAGTGTGATGCAACTGAAATGATTTATTGAAAAAGACCTGGATTGTTTGTTAAGTCTCTCATCTTTTAGAATGACCATGTTGGTTTCAGTTCTGGAATTTACATAAGAAAGAACTTTTTTTAAAGTTACATTCTCAAGTGAACTTTAACAATAGGTGCCATGTCAGCTCAGATAGTGCATTGCAGGTGTAAGGTTAAAGTCCGCCTATCTGTGTCCCAATGTTCAGACTGATTCTATTACTAAAAAATGGGATTTACAGAATATTTCATAAATTCATGCAGTTATTGAGCAAAATAAAATGTAAATCTGCAAGTACAAATTCACCCCACGAACTTTTATGCATGCGCGCATGTGGATGTGTGTTGGGGGGAGGGGTGTGTGAGTGTCTGAGAGAGTGTATATGTATGTGACTGTAAAGGGGGTATATGTCTGAGACGATGTGGGGTGTGTGTATGTGCGAGAGAGTCTGCGTCAGTGTATTGGTCTATAGGAGTGTGAGTGTGTAGTGCAGTGGGATCACCTGTAGTGTGACGTGAACCCAAGGTCCTAGTTGAGGCCATCCCCAGGGGTACCGAACTTGACCAACAACTTCTGCTTAGCCACTTTGTGTTATTGCCTGTCTCAAAGTTTGCCTGTGGAGGATGGTCACCTGAAGATCAGAGGCCGAATGTCCCGGACCGATGAAGTGTTCCCTGACTGGGATGGAATGTTCCTGGTTCGTGATTGTTGTGTGGTGTCCATTCATCCGTTGTCGTAGCCTGTGCTCAGTCTCGGCAATGTACCGCGCCTCAGGGCATCCTTGCCTGCAGCGTATAAGGCCAAGTCACATGAGTACCTGCCACGTCCACGCTGCAGGCAAGGATACCCTGAGGCATGGTACATTGGCGAGACCGAGTAGAGGCTACGGCAACGGATGAATGGACACCACAGAACAATGCTCAGCCAGGAGTGTTTCCTCCCACTTGGGGAACGCTTCGGCAGTCCAGGACATTCAGCCATGGATCTTTGGGTGACCATCCTCCAAGGCAAACTTTGGGACAGGCAACAATGCAAAGTGGCTGAGAGGAAGTTGTTAGCTAAGTTCGGTACCCATGGGGATAGCTCCAACCGGGACATTGTGTTCATGCCATACTACAGGTTACCCCACTGCATTACACACACACTCTCTCTCTCTCTCTCTCTCTCTCTCACACACACACACACACACACACACACACACACACACACACACACGTTCCTATAGACCCATACACTCACGCAACCCCCCACCCCCCTTCATACACAAGCTCTCATAAGCTCACACACACACATGCATCCTCTGACAGACCTATACCCCTTTATACTCACGTGCATACACATACGCTCACAGACACCCCCACCCCATACACACCCATATGCGTGCACACACATAAGGTCGTGGGGTGAATTTGTATTTGCAGAATTATATTTTATTTTGCTCAAAAACTGCATGAATTAATGTAAGATTCTATAAATTTATTTTTTTAGTAATAGAATGGGCAGCACGGTGGCACAGTGGTGAGCACTGCTGCCTCACAGCGCCTGAGACCCGGGTTCAATTCCTGACTCAGGCGACTGTGTGGAGTTTGCACGTTCTCCCCGTGTCTGCGTGGGTTTCCTCCGGGCGCTCCGGTTTCCTCCCACAGTCCAAAGATGTGCGGGTCAGGCGAATTGGCCATGCTAAATTGCCCGTAGTGTTAGGTTAGGGGTATGGGTGGGTTGCGCTTCGGCGGGTCGGTGTGGACTTGTTGGGCTGAAGGGCCTGTTTCCACACGGTAAGTCTAATCTAATCAATCTGAACTTAGGGATACAGACAGACGGACTTTAACCTTACACGTTCAGTGCATTATCCGAGTTGATATGGCACCCAGTATTAAAGTTCACTTGAGAATGTAACTTTTTAAAAAAAAGTTCTGGGATTTACATATGAAAGAACTGAAGCTAACATGGTCATTCTAAAAGATGAGAGACTAACATGCAGTCAAGGTCTTTCTCAATGCATCATTTCAGTTGCATCACACTGTAAACTTTTGCTATAAATTCTGCATCTTAGATCTTATACTCCACAACCACCTGGTGAAGGAGCAGCTCTCCAAAAGCTCTAGTGCTTCCTAAATAAACCTGTTGGACTAAACACAACCTTAGCATTCATTTCAAGAGAGCGAGAATACAAGAGCAAAGATATACTACTAAGGCTGTATTAGGAATGTTATGAGTAATTTTGGACACTATATCTCAAGAAGGATGTGTTGACATTGGAAGGGGTTCAGAGGAGATTTTCAAAAATAATTCTGGGAATGAAGAGCTTGTCATATAAGAACCGGTTGAGCATTCTGGGGCTGTACTTGATTGAGTTTAGAAGGGTGGGGGGCATCTCGTCGAAGCTTACAGAAAACTGAAAGGTCAGAATAGAATGGAATTGAAGATCATGTTTCCATTGATAGGAGAGACTAGGAGATGATGGTATAGCCGAGGACTGAATGGACATTCCTTTAGAACTGTAACATGGAGGAATTACTTCAAAGGGTTGTGAATCTATGGAACTCATTGCTACAGTGTACATTTTAGTGTATTTAAGACAGATAGGTCCTTGATTAGCAAGGGGATGAAACATGGTGGGGAGAATGTAGAGAATGGGGTTGAGAAACATAACAGCCATGATCAAGTGGCAAAGCAGAATTAGGCCAAATGGTCTACTTTTGCTGCTAAATCTTATGGTGAAGACCATTCCATCGCATGCCTGATTTCTGCCTTGTGGTTGATGAGCAGACTTTCCCAGCCAGGTAGTGTGTCACAGCCAAATTCATCGTCTATGATCTACTCTTGTAACTATAGTAATTATGTCAATGACATAGTTAATTATATGGTCCACAGTACCCTCTAAATTGTTGATGGTAATGGCACTGGATATCAAGGGTAGATCCTTACATGTTCTATTGTTGGGGACTTTTATTAACTACATTTAACTGGTCTGAATGCTATTTGCCATTTATTAGCCCAAGCCTGAATGTTGTTTCGGTCTTGTTGTTAATGATGCAATGAAATTCATAATGGATTCTTGATAAGCAAGAGGATGAAAGGTTATCTGCAACAGTTGGTAATATGGAGTAATCAGATTGACCACAGTCTTATAAAGTGGTGGAACAGGTTTGAACACAGAATGATCTAATTGACGTCAAATTAATTTGTACATTGAATAGACCGCTTTGGTATTTGTGAAGTCACATATGGTGCTGAACTCCTTCCAGTCATTAGTGAACATCCACACTTCAAATCTTGTGATAGAGAGAAAGTCAATGATGAATGAACCAAGGTTATTTCTTGACCCTGAAGATTGCTGCCGTGATGCCCTATGCCTGAGATGATTGGCTGTCAACAACCACATTCATCCTTTTTTTGTGCTTGGTATGACACTGTGAAGAGTTTTGCCATGTGATTCTCAACTGCTCCAGTTTTGTCAGGGCTCCTTTAAAGTCAAATTGGTAAGATGTTGTCTTGATATCAAGGGCAGTATTCAGCTCTCATCCATTTTGAAGTAAACCTGTAAGAGGCCAGGAACCAGGTGGGCTTGGCACAACTCAAGTCGAGCATTGTGAAGGTGGAGAGAAAAAGTGGATGAATTGTTTAAGATATGGGATTGTTAAATTTAGTTGGGGGCAATGCTGGTCTCTAGGGACGTCATAATGTGCTTTATTGCTGATCAAAGTGGAATTAGGCGATATTCAGAAATCCTAAATTCTTAAACCATATGATGCTGCAGCACAAATATAAAGGTTATGCCTATTGCCAATTGCATTCACATATATGAGGAAGCATCACTTTGCAATCAAACCTCTGAGTCTGGCTCAGTGAAAGCAACAGATCTTACAGTATGCCAGAATTGAATTTTCAGCCTGTGGATTTATTAAACCTACAACACTGCTGCTGATTGACATTGGCCCAGCGGTGCACTCAACTCCATGTCTCACTATGTCTCACTCTGTCTCACACCCTGAGCAAAATGGGAAGTCGAGCATTGAGGGATGCAGACACTAGCAGTGAGTGATGCGGTGGGGGATGTGGGGGGGGTTACAGTAGATGATGGGGCCACATCCAGAATGTGTTCTTGTGAAGAGGGTGGCAAACAGGCAGAAAATTTGAAGGGATGAACCAGCATCACCTTCTACCACTGCATGCGCAGATGGCCATCTTGGTGTTGGCAACATGCATTCCAAGATAATAAAATAGTCATTCAGTTTTGTATTAATGGTCCCGGTATGAACATTTTAACATTGTAATTCTTCAAACTATTTTTATTATCATCCAGTGTGAACTTATTATACATACAGCTGTATCTAACACTTACATAAATTATTATAAACACTTCCCTTGGGGCAATTCCCAATAATAGTCTCCTTATTGGAACAGTGATAGAATTTGTTTGGCTTGCCTGGAATTGGGTAAGTACCATCAAGGTTGTTGCTGCAAAAAGTAACATCAAAGTCAGCAACCATACTTCTGTCACAGTTTCTGTTCATTGTATTATAGAGTAGATCAGGAGGACATTGCTTTATTCGTGTTTTATCAGCAGAGCATCTAAAATATTTGGGAGTTGGAATTGCATAGTTACCATCACGCTTCCCTTTGCAAAAGTTGTTGGCTACTAAATTGATTGCTGGAAATAATCTTTCTGGCCAAACACATTTGCCTTTAATTGCGTTATAGGAAGTACCCTTGGGACAGTTCTCGATGTCAGTGTTTTTGTTGGTGCATCGATAAAAGCTGTCCGCAGCACATGAAATTGGATAGCTACCATTATTTTTGTCACTGCAGAATTCCAGATTGGGGCATGTTGTAGAAGGCTGAGAGTTTGATGAATTTTCTAAAGTAGGGGTCGGTGATACAGTTGTTGTGGCTGAAAGAAAGAAAGCCAATATATTGAAGTTGACATGGAGGTAAATATTACTATCTTAAAACATCCCAAGCGGAGAGGGCACTGAGCTATATTGAGACATTTTAGATTGACAAATAAAAGCTTGGTCAAAGGGTTGACATTTATGGAATGACATAATGAACGTACTGAAGTGGCGAACCTTGAATTAGATTAGATTACTTACAGTGTGGAAACAGGCCCTTCGACCAACAACTCCACACCGACCCGCAACCCACCCAGATCCATTCCCCTACATTTACCCCTTTACCTAACACTACGGGCAATTTAGCATGGTCAATTCACTTAACCTGCACATTTTTGGTCTGTGGGAGGAAACCCACGCAGACATGAGGAGAATGTGCAAACTCCATATAGTCAGTCGCCTGAGGCGGGAATTGAACCAGGGTCTCTGGCACTGTGAGGCAGCAGTACTAACCACTGTGCCGCCCAGAAATAGGGGCTTGATCAGGATTTGAATCCAGGATCTCTCTCAAATCCACCTAGCCTAACACCCAAAGCGAGAATCATACCCCTAGACCAACGAGCCACAGACTCTTAATGTTCAGTGAAATAGCAAAGTTACTTTGTTTTCTTACATTTTCAAGTACTTGCTTAAACTAGTATGCCTCAGCAGAATCTCCCAGAATGGCATTTTTAGTACATCTATGTGTCTTTTCCATAGCATGGCCTGTAACTAGAGTCATCAAATTTAAGGCAGATTTGTGAGTCCACATTAGAAACTGATTAAGAGTTCCTCATGATCGTGCTTTATAAGGAACAAACAGGACAGATTTTCACCTGGCCAGTCTGAGTGCCATTTAAATTTCTATTTTCTTGTTGGTATCTGATGTATGTCAGAAAAGAATTTGTACTCAGTGGTGTTCCCTAATGCCTGCTGTCCTAATCCTTCCACGCGGTAGAGTCATGTACTTGAAAATGTAAGAAAACATAAAATAACTTTGCTATTTCACTGAACATTAAAGGTTCTCCACTTGATGCTGAGTGAGCTGTTGCATTGCACTTATAGATGGTACATGTTGCTGCCCCTGCATCATTGGTAGAACAAGCCAGTGCTTAAGAGAGTGTTGTCATTGATCGACTACTTTATCCTGAATGGTTTTGTGCTGCTTGAGCACTCATCCAGGCAAGTAAAGAGAGCACTCTCACAGTTCTGGCTTGTCTTGTAGATGGAAGATAAGGTTTGGGGAGTAAGGGAATGAGTTACTCACTGTAAAATTGACAGCTTCTGACTGATTTTTATAGCCACACTGTAGGGATGACCCGTATCTGCTTATAACAGAACAGCCCATGTCTGCTTACACAAAATGGCTGTCAGAAAGGCAGCCTGCCCGAGCATTAAATCAGAAGATGGTTAACAGGAGACGAATAAGACAAACAGTCTGTTTCTGCCTTTAAGTAAAGAAAACAATAACACCTTTGAACTGAACTATTCCAAGGCCAGTAAAAGAACCTTTGTGTACACTTTTCCAGACCGTTTTGATAAGAGTATGCCCAGCATCATTAATGAAAGAATAATTGTCCCAGTAAATGAATGAGCACCAGGTGCAATACATGGCCTGTTAACTCCCTAAACAGCTACCAGAACAGCAGTTAGTAATTTTGTCGTAAATAGTTGTTTCTTTGAAGTTAATTACTCACAATATTAAGCAATAGGTTCTAGTTAAAGATTCTGCAGAGAATTACAGGGATAGTTTTCAACAAAACTAGGTACATATAATCAAAATACTTATGCCAATATGTGAAAGTTAATTAGCTTTCAGAAATGCCCTTCTCAGACACCTGAAAAATATAGATTGTTCAAAGCCCATTAATCACAAAGTACTAAGGGTACAAATAGCTGTGTGATATATATGTCTACTTTACAGTTTATAACAAACTTCATATTACAAGCCAATATTTCAAATCTTATAGTAATTAGTTAAAACTCTGACTTTTTTGTATTTTTCCATATAGTTAGGATAGTTCAAAATTGAAGAAGAGTAATTAGATGAAATACAGTGAATAACAAAATTCAAGCTGTCCTTAGAGATAAGCCAGTCTGAAACAGACCCAGTAGAGTACTTTGGAATGCAAATGAATGGGATGCCTATAAAGATCTAGCGATTGTAGTGTCCATTAATGCCATGAGATAATGGCTCGTGGGACTGTCCTTAGGGATGCCCAGCATTGATTAGATGTTTTACAGGATTGGGTATATGGATTATGGGGGAAGGACTGTAACCCATGTTATGGAGTATAAATGTATAAAACACTGCTTTTTACTCTACAAATTCGAGTGTGTCATGGATCTCCCTTCTGAGGCCAGTCTCAGGGGAAGATCCTTTGGCCCTCTCCCTGCATTAACTGGTTTCTGCTTGAATAAAAGTCTTCCACTTGCCAGAATCCTGCCTGCCTCCTGAGTTTTCAGACCCGGTCAGGAGAAAATGTCCTTACACACACTGTTTATATGACTGGTCTAGTTCTATTCCTAGTTGAGAGTGGCCTCCCAAATGTTGATAGTTGGTGGGGGAGATTCGGCAATAGTAACATCATTAAATGTGATGGGAAGATTGGAAAATTTTCTCAATTTAGAGATCATTGTTATGTACTGAGCAACATTGTGCTTGGATCTCCACAAGGGAATCGCTAATGTGCCACATCAGTATTCATGGTTACCACAGTGTGAAAACTTATGGTATTATTTTGCCATTAATTTTTTAATATGATATTAGTGCATGAATATATTTAATTTTATTGAATGAGTAGCATTTTAAAAACATGCCTGTATCTGTCCATATAGTTGAGGTTATAGAAATAGTTATGGTAATGGATTTTAGAATAGACAAACAAGTGCATCGAAATGAGTTGCGTTTCAGCTTAACAAATATTTATCTGGTTCAGAAAAGTTGCATGAAATAATAAATTACCTGATGAATCATCTTTAGGTTTAGATTTTGAAGAAAGCATAATCTTCAGCTTACTAATGAGGGGTGATTTTCCTTGCTTACAGAAAGTACCTTTGGAATCATCCATGTCGATTGTCCAAACCATTGCACCACCAAAGCTATTGTTTTTTAGCCATTCCACCTATGTAAAAAGAATTTAAAGCATTCTATTTAGTCAGAATGGACTCTTCTTGTGGACCACTATTACTGTGTAATACCATCATATGCAGTTCAAGGGTTAGTCTTTATTTCAGCTACAAAATTAGATGTTTTCATGATATCAAGTGCACGGCCTCTCGTGGATCTCATTGGTCAGAATGGTTCCAGAATCCAATCACATAACAGGTGATGCACACTGGAGAACACTAAGCAAGCACACGGAGAAATTAAATTTTTATTGTTTTAGTGACTCTTTGCAGAAAGCATCAGCATGTGTGTCCTTCCTAACTTATTTTGCTATTGTTAGATCATGATTGTTCTAAATCTTAATTCTATCTGCCTTGATTCTGTCACAAACATCTGCCAGTCTATATTGTGAGTACTTGCTCTCTTGGCTCACACAATGCTGATGCTCAGATACTGAGTGCTACGGATAAGCCTTTAGGAAGTGATGGGAAACTGAGGGACTGGATGCTTCCAAATAAACAGCAACTTGTTGTTTTCTTTATTATCCATAATACTATCTAGTATCTATATTACTAGCTAGTATTACTAAGCATTCAGAGCAACATTACAGAAAACAAAAGTTATTAAACACAATTAAAAAGGAAATCTAGTCATCAATGCCTTTGGAAGCAACATGGGTATGAACTTAGAGTTATAAGTTTGTTGATACACAGATGTTTACAGTACAGAGGAGGCCATTCAACCCATCATACATGTGTCACTCAACAAGTAGTCCCATTTTCAGCTGAGATTATGGCAACACAAGTGAATATCCTAATTTTTACTTCAATGTTACCAGAGTTCTTTTTGATTCAAACACACTTTCAGATGAAGAGTTCTAGACTTCCTCCTCCCTCTGAATGTAAAATAATTGTCAACTGTCCTATTAGCCTTCTACTTCTTACCTTAAAGTTATTGACGCCTCTACTAATGAAAACATGCTTTCCAATCCACCCGATCGATGCCCTTCACAATCTTATACACCTCCTTGAGGTAGCCTCTTAATCTTTATTGTTCCAAGGAAAACAATCCCAGACAGTCTAATCTTTCCCTATAGTTCAGGTAGCATTCTGGACCCTCTTTAGTCCTTCCCATAAACTAAACTGCATCAGCACTTTATCTGTGACTTAACCAACATTTGTACAGTTCCAGCATATCCTCTTTACTCTCATATTATATGCCTTGCCTAATAAAGGCAAGTATCTCATCTACCTTTTTAACTACCTGTCTTGATACCTCCCGGGATCAATGGACACACACATATGTCCACCTGATTTTCAGTCCTTTCCGGGGATCTGCCTTTCATAATGTAATTCCTTGCCTTGTTAGACCTCTTACTTTTTCAGGTTGAATTCCACTTATTGTTGTGGTCATGAGTTTAATTTTGTGTAATTCACAAACTCCTTCATCAGACTCCCTGCAATTAAGTCCAAATCATTCATGTACACTGCAATCAGCAGGAGTTCCAGCAGCGAGTCTTGTGGACTCCCACTGAAAACAAACTTGCAGTCACAGAAATATCTCTCTATTATCGCCCTTTACTTGCTGCTTCTCAGCCACGTTTGGATCCAACATTGTCATTTTGCCTTGGATTTGATGGGCTTTTTCTTTCTTCACCAGTCTGCCCTGAGGGATCGTGTGGAAAGTTAACATTTAAGTTCCGCTGACCTTTCCTCAGAATTGGCATTCAAAACATTAACTCTGATTTCTCTTCACAGATGCTGCCAGACCTGCGGAGCTTTTCCAGCCATTTCTGGTTTTGTTTCTGATTTACAGCATCCACAGTTTGTTTCAATTCTTTTTGGACCATATCAGAAGTCTTGCTAAAGTCCATGTAGATCACATCAAATGCATCACCCTCATCAATATTCCTGTTTAATTTCTCAAATTTGTCACATGTGGAAATTGCTTAAATCCAAGCTGACTATCCCTGATTAATCTGTGTATGCCCAAGTGTAAATATATTCTATACCTTGGAATTTGTGCTATTACCTTCTCACCATTGAGGTTGAACTGACTGGCTTGTAATTTCTTGATCTATGCTTTCCTTTTTGAAAATGAATTGACAACTTTGTAGTCCTTAGCTCCTCTGAAACCTCACTTGTGGCCAGGGTGTCTCCCTCAATAGACTGGGATGCTGAGCCTACAGATTTATCCACTTTTAAAGCTGCTAACATTGCTAATTTTCCTTTATGCTAATTTCTTCTAACATTTCACAGTCTTCCGACATGATGTCTATGTTGTCCTTTTCTATTGTAAGAGCAGTGCAAAGTATTCATTGAGAATTGTGTCCATGTATTCTGGGTCCCACACAGATTACCTCTAATGGTTCCAAATGGGTCCTACATTTTCCCTCGTTATTCTCTTGCTCTTTACATATATTTTTTAAAAATCCTTTGGGTTTTCCTTAATTGTACCTGCTAATGCTTTCTCATGAACTCTCTCTACTTTCCTGCTAGCTGTTTAATTAAACTATATCTAAGCCAATTGTTAAACTGACTGTGTACACAGGTGGATTAATTATGTACAATTGCTTAAATGCAGCAGAAAATGACTGTAAAATACATACTTTTTTCTCAAAACTCTTCAAATTATCATAAGTAACCCACTCATCATCTTTATATGCATATGGAACCTCCTGCTCCTCCATCCACTCTTCTTTGGCGCCTTTCAAGAAGTCACATATCTGTTAACAAAAATGTGTACAGTTTACAACTGAGGCACAAGTAGGTTATGGGAGCTAATACTCTTCTGTGCCATCCTGAAGCTGCAAAGCACAAATTATATTCTGTTGAAAATGGAAGATTGGGAAGTGATCTAATCAAGGTGTTCAAGATGTTACAATGATTTGTTAAAGGAGATAATCTCTGGATTTGAAACTCTCTTTGTCTTCCACAGTTACTAAACTTTCAACTTTTTGACACCACCCTCTTCTACCATTTTGAGGTCTGAAGCTCACATTTGCTTATGGTAAAATCCATTTTCCATGGTCCTGCCTCTTCACTTACTGCATCAAAATTTTCTTCTGTCTATATTGATTACAATCTTTCCATCATTAGTAAATTTGAAAACAAAAATGGCTTCTAACCCATTGCCTAAGTCATTAATAAATATAATGGATAACTAAGACCCCAAAACACCACCAGACAAATCATATGAATTAGATTACAAATAGCAAAGTTTAGTAACTGATTACAAATTTAGTGTCATTAATCCGTTTCACAAGGATGCTTCCATTTATAGTTATGGTTATGTTCACCGAACTGGGAAGTTGGTTTGCAGATGATGGGTTAGACTCAATTACTGATAACGTTCCGTTGTTTCCATATGAAGGTAAAAGAGCAACACTGAACTGATATCTGCTTATACCCTGCAATGGATGAAATTCAGAGAATGCAAAGGGCAGGTAGGAGGAAAAGAATAGAGGATAAAGGGGCAAATCTTTAGCTTATGTACTCAACGGATTTCATTTAAACAACTTGCTTACAAATGAAAGTCATTGTGCAACTGATGAATAGATTGATTATAGATTGAGGGAGAAATATGATTTTATCTACTCATTGTTTAACTTATTTTAACCCAGGCACTTCCTCTGGATTATAGTATATCTTCTTACTCTAATTGACGAAAACATTGAATGCAATTATGGTAAATGTATAACACTTCTGTTAAGGCTTCATTATTTGGTAGTTAAATAATTGTTTGGTGGTGCAAATCTTGATAGAGATTTTCTATTTAAGCTGGAAATTCCAGTATTTATTGTTGTTCCCTTTGAAGTTTGATATTCTTGCAATTCTATCCTGAGTAGTGCAAAATGAAACAAAGTGACAGCAAGTTCCTTTTTACAACAATGTTAATATTTCATGATGATCATGGTAAGGATATCTCTGTGGTAGATGGCATGATTCTGGTAATTAAAGATGCTTTTTTTTAAATCTGCGGGCTGTTGCAAAGTCAGGACATGGTAATACAACAGACTTCTGTTGTAATCAGAGTTGCGGTAGCTTTAATTTTCATGATTTATATGACGAGTGCTAAAGTTTCTTCGTGTGAATGTTATGATGCAAGATGTTGACATAAGTTTTTAAATATAAAATGTTAAACCGTACCTCATAGTATGCCCAAATACCAGCTGCTTTAGTACAATTTCCAGGTGATGCAGGACCACATGCTGCAGCACCAGGTTTGTTATCAGCTGAACAGAGTGTAAAGGTACGGCCATAAGTTGGAAATCCAACCAGTAGTTTTTCTGCAGGGGCACCATTTTCTTTCCAGTAGTTTGTAGCAAATTCCTACAAGGAAAACATATTATTTGAAGTAACATTTTAAATTTGCATTAATGATTCAAATGAACGTTAGAAAAATTAAAATGTAGAAATGATTCTCTTAGTTTTTATACATACAACGTTAAAGTATTTAATGTCATAATAATCAGTAGAACTTCTGTACAGGGGGCTATTTGGTCCAGTTGTAACATCCCATGGTCCGTGGAATTCATATGTCATCACACCGATAAAATCTAGGGGCCTATATAAAACAAAAATAAGATGTTGGGGCTGGTACTCAAGGACATGTGTGCTGCATACATTGACCCAACCAGTGATGAAGAATAGCAATGATTATCTTCCTGCTGTCTCTAAATCTGTAATTTATTTATTATGTTTCATAGCTTATACATTATCAAATGAGAATTGTAAGGAACAGGAAAAGGCCAGTTACTCATCAACAATTTTTGAAGAAGAGTCAAAATGGACTCCGTTAACTTTGTTTTTTTTTTCTCCATGGATGCTGGCACACTTGCTGAGTTTCTTTCTCACTACGGGCTGGATATTTCTTTTGTTTTTTGACAAAGTTTGGGTTGCATTGGGTTTTTGGGAGGGTTTGTCCCCATAAGGCTCAGTGAATTTTCTTGCCTTGTCTTTCCAATGTCTCATTAATTGCCAAAAACATCCCTCTCAAATGGAGTCTCTCAGATGATTTCTGCCCCATTTTACTACACATTGTTCCTGTAAAAACTTGCTGTTTAGCCAAAAACCACCAAAAGATCAGCAAGCCTTGGGCCTGGGCTCATGGTGTACATGGACCAGCACTGTTGAGCTGCCCTGCATGAATCCTCATATTTGCCCCAGACATAGCAGACAGGGAAATCAACTACTGGTTTGTGTGTAGGTTCGTGGAGGTCCTGTTGGTTGGATAGTACCAATGCAGGACTTCTCTTCCCTCAAGATCAGCAGTCGCCGCTCCAACACCAGACTGTGCCAAGAGTGATTGACACCTGGGTAAGTGCAGTATCAGCTGCCTGGAGAAATGCACAATAATATAGGGAAGGGGCCAATGTCCTTTTCCTCTCTGCTGAGGTAAATACCGCCATCTCTCAGATACCTAATATTCACACTATCTCTGCTACTGTACTCACTTCCCACCAAATCTCACGCTGTATCACTCTCAGTATTGTTTGTAATATCCTGCCTTAGCCTCTGTCACCTCCTGAAAACCATGAACACTACATATCCTCTACACTTCCTACTCACCAACTTGGGACACTTTCTCACCTGCACCAATAGGAACAGCTGTGCCATTTACTTACATCTCATGTAATTCCTCTCTTTTTCTCCCTCTCTCTCTTTCGCTCTCTCTCTCTCTTTCTCATGCCAGGACGAAGGCAACTCCAACTGGGCAGAAAGAGTCAAGAGAAGTTGGTGGGCTGCCTGAGAACAGGATCCTGACTGAATATCCAGGCAAAGCCTGAACTGGTATCAGAGAGTGATCTTGACTTATGGTGTCAGGTGTTGCTGAATGGAAGCTATCTCCCTAGACTTGACTGAGGCTTGCTGGCAACTAAAGCCAGCTTACTGAATTTGTATCTGCGCCAACCAGCAAGACAAAGTGACAGTAATGTCAGCCTGGTATCTCTGGCTGAGGGGGCAAAGTGCAAAGAGGCAAAGCGAGGCTTTGAGTATCCGGTAGACACCGAGCAAGCAAAGGGCCCAAAGGTGCAGTCTAGTCCTGTCCATGAGCTGGGCTTGTGTTTCTGAACACACATTGCCTTTGCTACAGCATTATAAACACAGTTGCCAGTGCAGCTGTGACGTGTAAAAGTGTCCTGTAAGTGGACCCGAGATGTGCCAAGAGGGTGCTTAAAGCCTGGCACATGTTGGATGCTAATTTCTGTGGACGTGGCATACATGTGGCCAATGCCCTTGGAGCATGCTTTGAAGTGTTGATGCCCAGTGTCCAACATGAAGGTCCCTTGCTGCCAGCAGAGAGCCAGGGACCCACTTTGATTTTCTATTGAGTTTTCCCCTTGTCAGGCTTGTTTGGTAAGATGGGAGTTTGAATATTAATGAGGCAAGTTGGGCTGTTAAAAAGGCATTTAACCAGCATTACTGACTGTCAGTTGGCAAATTGCCACTCCCTTGCAAGAATCTCTCAACATAGCTTGTGAAAAGCATAAAGGATGATGTGCTCCCAACAAGATGCCCCCGGCCACACTTGCCTGATTTTGCCACACGACTCTCCACAACCCACAGCCTCCACCTCCTATAAAGTTCTACGTCGCGTTTTTGTTTCAGTACACTCACCAAGTTTAGTTGTTTGTCAAAGTCAAACCTATACTCCTGGCTTCTGGTTATAAATTTCGATATAATCCTTCGTTAAAACTGAATCCAGTTGTTCCCTAACCCTATTTATTCTGCTGTTTAGTGCCCAGTGCCAAAATATTTAATCTACAACACCTAACCCTTTGGTTCAGAAGTTTTATCATGTATCTGACTTTTGAAAGTTTCTATTCAGTACAGTAGAAATATTGCACTTATTCAATGTCTTGGTTGTTATTGTCAGGAATGTAGTTACTAAATTTAGAGTACGATGAAATGCAGACTGCATCAGTTGGAAAATGTACGTCACATAAGTAGCTTGTACATACTCTGAAATCTTTTCTATTTCATAGCCTGCTTGAATGTTTCTTATGCCAGATGCCACTGCAGCTGAAAGCAGCAATCTCGGTTTGTTATTTTCACCAGATTCCTTCTTGAACTCTTCAAAAGTTTCCTATATGTTAACATATAATAAATTTGATGAAAGGATTATCACAATGGAACATTGGATATTATATTTTCAAATGTATTGCATTTTCAGCATATTTCAACACCTGTTCACTGAAATACGTCATCCTGAGGCAGTAGAAGACAGGGCTGCTGATCTTTCAGGCAACTTTCAAACAGATGTTTCTCCTTAGATGCAGGATGAGGACAAGGGTTTTCAATGTTGATTCCCTGATGGGGAAAAGTGCCTCATCTCAGGAGAGCATTCTTTCATATTTTCATTACTGACTTTTGAAATTACGGCATCCTCCAATCATCTAAACTCCAGGGAATGCAAGAAATGTTTCTATAATCTGATTTTATAATTAATCTGTTACGTCCTGGTATGATTCTGGCCAATTTAGATTGTGTCCCAACAATCTGTGTGACCCAGACTTTGGAGAAGGGATGCATCACTTGTATTTAAAACTTTTGGTATAAAGGTTGATACTTTATTAGCCTTTTTGATTTTGTTCCCACTTGTCCAATGGCTTTTGGTGATTGGTGAAATAAAAGGGGAAGCGAAGAGGACAAGAGAATAAATGTCCCAAAATGAAATGAGATAAAAGGGATAGAAAGAGAAAAAAGGGTAAACTTGTAGAAGGCAATGGGTAGAGTGAGGGAGAAGAAGAGTCCTGGGGGAAGGGAGTGAGGTAATTTGAAATGAGATTGGTCAGGTTCCAGGGATTCCTTTATTTGGGGGGAAAGTGTATGACTGCACTGGCAATTATACTGTTTCATGGTTGGGTATTGGGAAGGCTGTAGCAAATGCTTTGCTGGAGAAGGTAGGTTAACTATTTAAAATACCCAGAGAATGGACTATGGTTTGAAATTCTCAGTCACTATAAAATCACTTTCTTGGGCGGCACGGTGGCTAGCACTGCTGCCTCACAGCGCCTGAGACCCGGGTTCAATTCCCGACTCAGGCGACAGACTGTGTGGAGTTTGCACGTTCTCCCCATGTCTGCGTGGGTTTCCTCCGGGTGCTCCGGTTTCCTCCCACAGTCCAAAGATGTGCGGGTCAGGTGAATTGGCCATGCTAAATTGCCCGTAGTGTTAGGTAAGGGGTAAATGTAGGGGAATGGGTGGGTTGCGCTTCGGCGGGTCGGTGTGGACTTGTTGGGCCGAAGGGCCTGTTTCCACACTGTAAGTCTAATCTAATCTAATTAAAACGTAGCTATGGTATGCAATTGCAGGAAAATACACAACTGATGAATCATTATGGGCCTTTAAATATAAAGTCAAACCTTGGGGTAGAACCGGAATGTCCAGGTGTCAAGTGAATTTGGATGTGAGTGCAATATCTGAAATGAAAATGTGCTTTAACATAAAACACATTTACAAATTTTGAATAATGCATTTTAAAGGGCTTATCAACACCATAGGCAAAGATAACGCTATTTTTCAAAAAAAAATCACATGACCCTTTCCTATCATAGAGTTATACAGCACAGAAACAGACCCTTCTGTCCAATTGTCCATGCCAATCAGATATCCTAAACCGATCTAGTCCCATTTGCCAGCATTGGGCCCATATCCCTCTATTCCCGTCCTGTCTATATACCCATCCAGATGCCTTTTAATTGTTGTTGTTGTACTAGCCTCCAACTGATTCCTCTGGCAGCTTGACTCTATGTCCAATCTGCAACATACTTGCATAAATCACATTGGCCTGGATTTATGCCTCAGGAGCAAAGTTTATTCTGTGGCAGGGGCATAAATGTTGCAACTTTGGAGAACTCAAATGGGTTTCCTCAATGTCTTGCAGAATTTGGTTACAGGGTTGATTTAAATTTTTTGTGGGGTTCTGGCCTGTTGACACATTTCAGGTGGGTTGACTGAAGTGGGTAAATGCAGTGGTACAATCTGACAATTCTGGTCAGGAGGAGTTTTATAATCACAGGTGTGTGTGTGTGATGGGGAACATGTGGAATCAGAGAAATCCTAGGCAATGGCTGTTTAATTAGCTAGAATGTCATGTCGAGAGAAAACTTGCCCGCTCCGCCCCTAAGCAGAAACTATTATGGCACTTACCTTGCACATCTTGCTTTATTAAAGTTGCTGAATTCCCCAGGTCTAGGAGACTCAGCTACTTTGAAAAATCTATTAGAATGAAGGTATGTACTTTGCATTTAAAAACAAAGCTGTATCCTTGTATCATTTCTAATAAAAGCAGGTTTGAGATGGTTCAAATCCCTTGGTAGAATTCTTTCATCTTAACCTCTGACATGCTATAAATCATCTATTTTTGTGAGTTAAGAGTTGAATTCTTGTTGCCAAATCAAGATGGCAGCAGACTGGCAGTGTTGCATCTAAGCTCCTAGCCCAAGTCTCATCCACTTCCGTCTGATTTCTTTTTTAATTTTCTCTTTTTACTTTTGCTCTCTTTCATTTTTCCTTCTCGTTTCTGCTTTAAAAGCCTTTTTGGTGCCTTGAGAAGAGCAAAGCTGGGCCCAATATTCTGAGCATGTACAGCAATGGCAGTAAGAGTTGTCTGCTTGGTGAGAGGCAACGAGTGTGGGCCCAGCAGTGACAGATACTGCCAGAGTGTAGTGACATTAATGTTGATGGGTCAACCAGTGCAGGACTCAAGACAGTGTCAGTGGCACTGCTTTCAATATGGCAGTGAAAGCAGAGAAGCCCTTGCAGTTGGCGGCGAAGGTGGCATCAGTGATCTGCATCAGAATCAGGATATTGGGCTTCAGCTGCGGAGATGCGAAGGCCCAATTCGGTACTTTTGGCAGATCGATGGGACTGGTGGTTGCATTGGCAGCGGCGTGGTAGGCCCGATGTGGTAAATCTGGAACGCAGTAACGGTGACGATAACAGTGGAGCAGGGCTTCTGGAATGGACTGTGATACAAGAGTGTGTTGATGGACTGGAACCTGTTCTGGAAAACGCCACCCCCCCCCCCCCCCCCCCCCCCACCCCTCCAATTTCGAGCAGAGCACAAATAGGGTGAAAGAATTCTGACTTTAGTTATATTCTAGTTATCTTCTGTAACTCAAAATGGTGCCAGAGCATGGCTACATTTTACACTTTTCACTATTTATTTGTTACATACAAGTGACAATAATCATTCAATTCAATTCAAATGTAACTGTTAAACATGGACATTTATTATTAGTGATTTTTCTCATTAAGAAGTTGATGATAGGTCTTTTTGTTATATAATACGTATGATCTGTATTTAATTTTTAAAACATATTGCACAGATTGAATCCCCTGATAACTCATGGATTTAAGGTATAATGTAACTCACCTGAACCAACAAAGTAAAGCGCTGTTTGTCCAGGTATGGGCTTCTATTAAATGCTGGGTACTCCCAATGTAGATCTAAACCATCAAAATCTTTTTGTCGTAGGAATTCTATAACAGATTTAATGAATATTAGACGGGTATCTTTGCTGGAAGCCATGGCAGTGAACCTGAAAGATATAAAGGCATAAGAAACAGAATTAAGTGTTGACAACATTCCATTGGATCTGCATTGCACTTTGATAAGATCATGCTGAACATCTTCATCTACTAACTTTCGTGCTGTATTTCTCAATATCCCTAAATTTGCTTTGTACCAAAAGTTCTATCAATCTCAATTGTGAGTAATCTCATTAGAATGTCCACAGCTCTCTGAAGTAGAGAATTCAGAAGATCCACAAAATGCAGCGAAGAAATTTCTCTTCAAATCTTTTTAAAATTGTTGACTGTTCTGAGATGACGGTCTTCAATTAGAACTATGAAATTGATCCATCCCAGAAGGGGGGCATTCAGTCTATCTTGTCCAGGCTGACCCAAAGATACCTAACTGCCCTTTCCAATCCCATCTTCCTCCACATGGACCATGACCCTACAGCTTCCAGAACTTAAAATGCAGATCCAGGTCTTTTTAAAAAGAATTGCTGCCTCTACCACCAACAGGTCACAAATTCCAGATACCTACCATCCTCTGTGTAAAAGGTTTTCCTCACACTCCTCTAATCCTGCCATTTAGCTTGAGTCTATGACCTTTCTTTTCGAACTCCATGCCAAAGGAAACAGGTTCCTCATGTCTACTGTATCTCTACGCCTCCCAATTTTGTTTACTTCCATCATGTCACCCCTCAGCCTTCCTTGTTCAAAGGAAAATGACTCCAACCTCTCCAAACTCTCTTCATAGCCACAATTTTCCAGCCCAGGCAACATTCTAGTAAATCTTCTCTGCCCTCTCTCCAGAGCAATTCCATCTTTCCTGTAATGTGGTGAGCAGAACTGCACCCAATACACAGTTGTGGCCTCACCAACATCTTATGCGATTCTAGACTCTTCAGCTGGAAAAATATTCTCTCAGTTTCTAACTTGTCAAGCTTTCTAAAAAAATTTTGTCCACTGCTAAACAACATCTCTCATTCTTTTAAATTTCAGAGAACTCTAAAGTAATGTATTAAGATAAACACTCGTGAACTGTATCGGTACAACATCCTGATTCCATTGGCTAAAGAATGTTTTTCTTAACTGTATTGCTGCTAATACACTTTAACAGGTCAAAGAAAAGCATTAAATATTTTTAAAATCACCAGTAGACATGGACTGTTATCCAGTTCTTCTGGTATGAAGTTTCTCACATTTCTGTATTTCTCATTTCATTAACACAGTAGAAATAACATAGTTAAAAATCACACAACACCAGGTTATAGTCCCACAGGTTTAAGTGGAAACACACTAACTAGTGTGTTTCCAATTAAACCTGTTGGACTATAACCTGGTGTTGTGTGATTTTTAACTTTGTACACCCCAGTCCAACACCGGCATCTCCAAATCATGATTAGAAATAACATTTGTATAATGGTAGAAAATTGCTGCTGAGAAAAAAACCTACTTTTCAGTTCCAAAATTCCAGCCTCCGACAGATAAGAGTGTTTTCAAGTTTGGGTTCCTGTGAAAATCAGAAGCGATGATAATTAATTTTAAAAGAATATAAAGCCCATTATGTAATTCAGTATTCTTTCTAGAAATAGGATAAAAGAAACGGACCCTTTGGTCCATGTTGACTATAATCTCAAGCTAAACTAGTCCTACCTGCCTGTACTTGGCCCGTATCTGTCCAAGCATTTCTTTCTTGTACTTATCTAAATGTTGATTTTGAGTATAAAAGAACTAAAAATAAATCAAAATAAAAATTTTATACTACTGAAATGTAACAAATATAAGGAATCTGTAAGTAAATCTAAAAATAAGTCTGAAACTCAGGAGCAGCTGCAAAATCCATGCTACACTCAGTCCACTATTACCTTATTTTATTTTATTTCATTCTCAGTGATTGTCTGCCATGTTTGATTGATTATTTTAACTGAAGAGTTTTAGTTGACAGAATGGTGTAATCGTAATGTCACTACACTAGTCATAGAGACATCGAGACGTACAGCACTGAAACAGATCCTTCTGTCTAACTTGTCCATGTCGACCAGATATCCTAACCTAATCTAGTCCCATTTACCAACACTTGTCCCATATCCGTTTAAAACCTTCCTATTCATGTACCCATCTAGATGCCTTTTAAATGTTATAATTGCACCAGCCTCCACCACTTCCTCTGACAGCTCACTCCATATGTGCACGACCCTCGGTGTGAAAAAGTTGCCCATTAGGTCCATTTTAAGATTCTCCCCTTTCATCTTAAACCTTTGTTCTCTAGTTCTGGAATCCTCCACCCCAGGGAAAAAAAACCTTGTCTTTTTACCCTATCCATGCCTCTCATGATTTTATAAATGTATATAAGGTCACCCTTCAGCCTCTGACGCTCCAGGGAAAACAGCCCCAGCCTGTTCAGCCTCTCCCTACAGCTCAAATCCTCCAACCCTGGCAACGTCCTTGTAAATCTTTTCTGAACCCTTTCAATTTTCACAGCATCCTCCCGATAGGAGGGAGACCAGAATTGCACACATTAGTCTGAATCTTTTGATTCCTAATGCTGTGACGATTGAGATTACTGGGCTCAAGTACCACCATGGCAGTTGATAGAATTTAAATTCAATTCACTAAGCAAAATCTGAAATTAAAAGTTACTTTCAATAATGCTGACTATTAAACTACCATCATTATTTAAAAACCCATCACTTTCATAAAACCTTCAGGAAGGAAAATCTGCCATTCTGACCTGGTCTGGTCTATATGTGACTCCAGAGTCCCGCAGTAATGTGTTTGACTCTTTATTCCCTTCAGAACTGGCACAGTAAGCTGTCTGTGTGCAAAAATGTGGAATATTGCCTTCTTGTTGGGGGATTAGGGAGATGGGAACATCTTGTTAGCTTACTGGCAGAAATTATTCTTGCAATGTAGCATGAAAATGTTGGTTGCACTTTTGAATAAGTTGGCATACATCAGAGTTCCTTAACGAGGCATGGCAATACCATCCTTGGGAAGATTCCATGCCACACTGTTTATTGGCATAACACGAGGCTTCATTGTGATGGATGTGAGAACAACAGGAATCCTTTCAGCAAAATTTGTTCTCATTTTGGCAGCATCTGCTCAAGTATCTGACATGAAGACTGCCATAGCTGGACACTTTCTGATCTTGAATTGACTATGATGACAATGCTATCCTGTGCTCTTATTATTGGCCTGGATCGGCTGCTGGAGCAGAACTTGAGCTTAGAGGACTAAATGATAATCCCATTCTGGCCACTGTCAAGGTCAAATCTGCCCTGAATATTAAAGCAAGTAGTTCATTTCGAGGTGCAGCCAGGAATCTCCCCATTCTCGATCTATAAATGCAACCAAATGTAACTATTGTAATATTTTCCAGTGCATAGCTCTTCAAGAGCCATTCAAGATGAGAAGAGTGAAGGTGGCTGGACAGTGAGAGTTTCCACTATCACTGACTTCCCTGAGATGCAGGCACTGTCAGTTGCAGCAATGTTGCTTTGATAACAGCTGCCTCTGACTTTTTTAGTTCCTCAAATGATGAAGCTTTCAGTACATTGATGTTTAAAATACATATGACCATCATTGCTAAATCTTGGAGATCTGTGACAGATATCCTGGGAGCTGCCACTGCTTCCTCATACTGGAGAATTCTGCTGTCAAGATCCTTGGGCCAGACAGACTACTACGAGACAATAGGCTCTAAATATGACACCTTTTTGACACCTCAGACTGATGAACTACAAAGATAGAGCAAGGCAAACATTTCCAACAGGTCCATTTTATATCTTCTCGTCTTGACGTCCCTGAAAAATCTGAAATCTAGAATTTCCCTTGGAAGATGTGTGAATTATTATTGCTTATGTATCCACACTCGATGGTTGTGAGTAAGTGTAATAATATGTATGGGCCAGGCACTAACACAACCTGTACCAATTGATTTTAGCATCAGTGTTGTCTACTCGAAAGTATAATGCCTTGGCTGCAGACTCAATGTCATAGTTCAAGGATCATTCATAGTTCATGTCTGAAAGGACTGTTCATTTGTTTCATCACTGTTCAACAGCAAAAAGTAAGATCCTCACTGACTTTTACTTATACACCATAGAAAGTATTCTATCTGATGCATCACAGCTTGGTATGTTAATTGCTCTGCCCAGGACCAAATGAAACTACAGAAAGTTGTGGACACAGCCCAAATCATCACACAAACCAACCTTACATCCATTTGACTCTGTCTACACTTCTCGTCGACACAGAGAGTCAGCCAACATCATTAAAGACCACTCCCACTCCAGTTATAATCTTGTAACAACTGAGTAGTGTTTGGCTGGACATTAAATACAGTTCTGGCAGCAAGAATGCAAGAAGATCCCAGCAAGTGATGAGTGCTTCTGTCTGTCCCACCACATGGCTGCCCAAAAGCCCTGTTGTCTACTTAATGAGGTGAAGCGAGAAGGTTGTGTGAGAAAGGTCACGATGAGCCATGGTGGATCAGACACTTTGGATCTCACTTAATAAAATACTCAGTGAATTTTTCTCTCTGTTTCTCTGTCTCCAAATGCTGCTAGATCTGCAGGATATTTCTAGAATTTTGTGTTGAATTTATTTAAACAAAAACAAATCAGGCTCAAAGAAAGATCTGATTGAGAGCAATAATTACAACTTTTTCTAAATTAGCAGCACACCAATACAATGAAGCTGAGAGATTAAAATTATAATGTATAATACAACATTTAGTTTGGATAAAGACCATGCTTTAATTGAGTAGTGTTTGAGATGTGGAAATATATTGTAATTTATTTCTGTGTGAGTTGAAATTAGTGCATAGTTGGATTATTCGAGTCAAAAAGTGTGTGGTGCAGGAAAAGCAGCCGGTCAAGCAGCATCCGAGGAGCAGGAGAATTGACATTTTGAGCATGTGCTCTTCATCAGGAATGTGGGAGAGGCCCAAGGGAGAGATAAATGGGAGGGGGTGGAGCTTAGGGGGAAGATAGCTGAGAATGCGATAGGTAGATGGAGGTGGGAGAGAAGGTGATAGTTCAGAGTGGAAGGTGGAGCGACTAGATGGGAAGGAAGATGGACAGGTAGGACAGCCAAGAGGGCGGTGCTGATTTGGGGGGTTGGATCTCGGATAAGGTTGGGGGAGGGGAGATGAGGAAAAGGATTTGAATGTCCTTACAGAGTGGAAGGGGGAATTGATGTGTTTGGCCACAGGGCAGTGAGGGTTGTTGAGTATGTATGTTTCAGAGATGTTCTCTGAAACGTTTCTCAAGTTGGCATTCTGTCTCCCCAATGTAGAGGACTCCATAATGGGAGCAACGGACACAGTAGATGACACGTGTGTAGGAAAATCTCTGCTACATGTGGAAGGGTCCTTTGGGGCCATGGATGGAGCTGAATGGGGAGGTGTGGGTGCAGGTTTTACACTTCCCACGGTGGCATTCCCAGCTATCTTCCCCCTCGCCCCAACCCCCTCCCATTTATCTCTCAGCCCCCTTGGACCTCCCCCACATTCCTGATAAAGAGCTTAGGCTCAAACGTCGAATCTTCTGCTTCTCGGATGTTGCCTGATCAGCTGTGCTTTTCCAGCACCACACTTTTTGACTCTAATCTCCAGCATCTGTAGTCTTCACTTTCCCATAGCTGGATTATCACAATGGATGTTATAATTAGTTTTCTATGGAGTAATTTCTTCCTTTTATTTTAGATCCATTTCTGTACAGTGCAATAAATCTCAAGCAAATTTAATTTTAAACTGGTGGTATTTACATGTATGGTTTTCCAAAACTGATTTCCCATTTTGAAGAATGTGATTTCATTACTCTGATAATATTTTGAGAAGAACCTTTATGATAGAAACAAAATTATATTTAGAAAAGCACTTCAGAGATATTTGAAACAAAATAAACTTACCTCTTTTTAAGATTGTTAAATGAGATGTATAGATCTTCATCTTCACTTTCCTGGGCAACGATTTGATGGTTATTGCCAATAACAGCAAAAGCAAAAATGAGATGGGTACATAACCTGGGGTTAATGTCTTCTGGTAAGAACTTACAGTCTCCTCTTTTATGGGCCCAGTTTGTGTAGTAACAAACCAGTTTATAGTCCTTGCCTGAAGCTGTGTTAGAAAATAATATTAGTTGCTTGGTTCTACAATTAGAATTAACATTTCAAAAAGATAACTTGGAAGTAGAAACACTTGAAGTGAAAATGACACCTTTAAAGCTGAAAAAAGAGCTTTATGTCATGTCTATATAGAATGACTTGAATTTATATGGCACCTTTCATGAGCACAAAACATTCCAAAGCACCTTACAGCCAATGAAGTACTTTTAAAGTGTAGTCACTGTTATTATGTCAGAAACATGGCCATTAATTTTCAAAGCAAAGCACAACATACAATGATTAGAAACAAAAACAGAAATTGCTGGACAGAAAGGGTCCAGTAATCCTCCTTCAGAGCTGATTTTAGTGAGGAAAAGTTGCTATATATGCTGAAAATGGGATGGGGGAAATGAATGAAGAATAAGCGATAGGTGGAGATGGAGCCCAGAGAGAGAATAAAACAGTTGGCTTGACAAAGGAACTGATAAAGGTCAATCTGGGAGAATCAATAGCTACTAATTGATGGCTGACAATATTGTTTGTGGTGGCAGCCGATGTGATGACAAGGTCTGGTGTGTACATTTGGTATAAGGACATGGGAGAAGGTGCAAGGACCAGCTTCTTTTGTGATGGTTGTTAAAAGGTAAGTTGGCCTGGAGACTGTGAATAACTTCTTGGACTGCTTCAAATCTTGGGATCTTTTTTGTCTCTTATTTGGTGTGATTTTATTACCACATGGTTTGGGTTCAGGACAGACAGATTGAGGTGATGACAAGGTCAAGACTTATCTTTAGCCTTAGGCCTCTTTATAACACTGTTTATTATATATTAAGGCTAAAAATGACAATAAACAGTAATCAGAAATGTACCAAGCTCTAATTTCACTATTGGAATACTGTCCCATAAACGCCTAGTGTCTTATGCTAATTGATCACTCCACTTGCTTCTCTGCATCAGTTTCTATCTTGTTATCTGATTCCACCCACATTGTGCTGTTTATGTCCATTGAGGTGCATCTCCATGACGTAATCACAAGGTTCCTCTAGGATCATAAAACCAGCAATATCCACTTGAAAAGACAGAGCGGGCCTCAAGTGAATGTCTCATCCAAAAGATGTCACCTCTGATAATGTAGCACTCCCTTGGTACTGCATGGTGGTGTCAGGATGTATTGATACATGAATCCTTAACTGAGCCACAATTACCAATGTAGATTCCCTGTTAGCTGCAGTGATGGGGGATGCAATTAACAGCCCTGTTTTAAAACAGTGTAGGCAAGGAGTTTCTGTTTGACCCAAACATATATCTTTGGACATCTCTGATTTTAAACAGAAAATGCCATGGCAAACAACTAGTGTTAGATTAACAGGTCATCCTAAAATGATACATTTTAATGTTCAAAGTTTGTGAGAAGATTTGTAGCTTGGGTGCTCGTTGTTGTGGTTCTGTTCGCCGAGCTGGGGATTTGTGTTGCAGACGTTTTGTCCCCTGTCTCGGTGACATCCTCAGTGCTCGGGAGCCTCCTGTGAAGCGCTTCTGTGATGCTTCCTCCGGCATTTATAGTGGTTTGTATCTGCCACTTCCGGTTGTCACACACGCAGATGACAAGCAACATGAATTCGACTGGGACAACACTACTGTTATAGGACAAGCCAAACAGAGAACAGCCAGGGAATTCCTAGAGGCATGGCCCTCATCCACAGATTCAATCAATAAACACGTCAATCTGGACCCAATATACCGACCACTGCAACGGACAGCTGGAATTGACAACCGGAAACGGTAGATTCAAATCACCATAAATGCCGGAGGAAACATCACAGAAGCGCTTCACAGGAGACTCCCAAGCACTGAGGATGTCACCTAGACAGGGGACGAAACATCTGCAACACAAATTCCCAGCTTGGTGGACAGAACCACAACAGCATTTTAATGTATTGTTCATTGGTGATATTAATAATCTTTAAGTCAGTATGGCATAGATGGAATAATTACATTAGCAAAACAACTGTGATCTTAGAGATAGCATAACTTATATGCTTGAATAGTATGAGAATGCAAGTACGTATATTCCACCAATCTAATTTTCTATCATTGTGACTTTATTCCCAATATTGAAAAATGAAATAATATTATGATGTTAGTGAGGTTATGTTATGATATATTTATTTCCAGCATTGTAATGTGTGTTGATCGCCTTGCCTTTCCATACATATACAGTTTGCTAAGAAATCAAAAACAAATATTAAAAGAATTTACTGTCCAACTGATCTTGTCAGACTGTATTGATATTACTTATTAAATAATCTTTTGTAATACAAAATACCACTACAAATGTCAGTGTATGTCATGTGTAATGACATTTAAAACTTGGGTGCTCCTTTGTTCAACAACTTCTCAGAGGCAACAGCACTAACAGCTTCTAAGCAGAATAACATTCTAAGGAAAAACAAATTGCCTGCACTTTGAATTTAAGCTTGAAAACACATTGATAACAATGCTCAGAACTTTGCAGTTTATGATTTTTAAAAGTTAAGCTAATCATAGGAACATATAAGGTCGTGGTCAATTTAACAATCATTGACAATAAAAGGTTAAAATCTGTTGCTGCTTACCACTGTACACTTCTAACAGCAGCACAAATCCCACTAAAATAAAAAGGAAAACGTAAAATGGGCATGGCAGCATTTATTGAAGTGAAAACATTCTAAATAATTTTAATCAAAGTCATAATTTGATATAAATTTTTAATGTATTGAAATATAGTTCTATTTACAAATTACAGTTGAGAAATATTTAAGTATAGTAGCTAAGTATTGTCCTTACCAGCCCACAGAAGGATCTTGGCCATCTTGACCTTGTTCACAGAGCAATATTGTTGAGAAACGTTTACACAAGTGTCTGTTCTACACGGATCAGTGTAGAAACTCTATGAATATTTCTTATAGCACTGAAAACATCAACACATTATCAACATTTTATCTGAGCAAAGAAAGCATTGCAGCAGAAATTTCAATAAATTATCAACTAAATAATGATTGTGAGAAAAGCAAAGGAAATGCAGAAAGTATTTAAGGTTCAAAGGTATAGAATACCATCAAACTTAGTCAATAAGAGAGCAAGCTTCTATCACCAGACTCGTTCCCTCATTGGCATGCCCTCATTTGATATTTACCTTGCTTCGGCTAGTCTTTACAGCTCATAACTCTGCTGGCCACTGGATTTGGAGTGCATATGTATAGCATCTGAGACCACTGCACCTCTCCTGGAGAACAAAAACAATGTCTGGCTTCTGATTAACTCTGATCCTTGCCCACTCTCTGAGATCACTGGATAGTCTCTACCTGTGCCATTCATCATAGTTTATCCGTTGACAAACTTATATATTCCCTGCCTTTCCACAGCTGAGTCCAAACCTAAACATTGTTTCATGTATGCTAAATGCACACTTTACATAGTCTATAAGTTGTCTTCATTCCACCACAAGGCTTCTTACTCCAGTTTTATAGTGTGTGTATTGTATGTATTTGTATTATTAATCATTTATTGGATATGGGTGTTACTGGCTGACTCAGCAGTTGTTACCCTTACCTATACCCCAATTCTTCATATCTTTTCATCTGTGCACATTGGCAACCCTTTCAGAACTGAACCCCTTACCACTATTTGCCTCTTACTCTCAGACCATTGTAGATACTTACCTACTGTCTACTCCCCCACTTTTGACCCAGTCATGACATCTCACTTTGCTCTCCTTCGGTGGTTGCTCTGTGCTCCCACTCCTTAGGTTACTTCTGAAATGTTTTTCTTTATTCTTTCATGGGATTTGGGTATTGCTGGTGGAGCCACTGAATATTTCCACCCTTAGGTGACACTTGAACTGAGACACAAAGCCATTTCAAAGTTGAGTGAACCATTATGGGTCTGACATCACATGTAATCCAGAGCAGGTAAGGGCAGTAAATTTCCTCCCCTAAAGGGCATTCATGAACTAGAAGACAGTTTGCAACAATCAATATTGCTCACAATTAGTGATGGGCTTCTACTTGCCAGATTATTTCCATCATCCTGAGATTACTAATTTCAGAATTATTTAACTTTCTGAACTTACAAATGTTTTGCTGCATATTTAAATGCTTGCTGTCAACCTTCACGTATTGCTCCCATACATGAAGGGCCCTCAGAAAAAGAAAAATGGGAGTCCCAACATCACCACCATAAGTTACCTACTGTGGTGCTGAACAGGACAAAAGGAACGGCCATAGAACTCTGGCTTGAAGGAGCTAATCATCCCACATAAAGTATGCAGGCTGCAGATGATCCTTCCATCCATATCAGAGTGTTGGTTTCTCCGAATGTTCACATCTTTGAGGCTTGTCAAGAGTCAGCAACATTCTGGAACTAGACCTCCACCTAAACAAAGCAGGTAGTCAAATGTTACCAGAGTTTGTCACAGCCCTGACTTTCTTTACTTCTGGCTCATTCCAGTGATTTGATGGAGACATAGATTGACTCCTCATAAAACTGTAGAAAAACTGAAAGATTGGCTATTTTCTGTGTTCTGGCTGAGAAATAATTATTCAACTTAATCTCATTGGCCAGCTCTTGTCTATGACCATGTAGATTATGGTGTATCAGGTGTATATCGAAATTTTATTTTGTTAAGACATAGTGAAGGTTTTGTCTCTACCACTCACTTTGAAGCAATAAGTTCCAGACTCCTCCGCCCTACTGGTGAAAAGAATTTACAACTGAACTTCCCTCTAAACTTTTTAATAATTCATATCTCCTGGTTGTTGACCTTTTTGCTAATGGACATAGGTCTCTCATTCCACACTATCTAGTCTGCTCATAATATTGAAGACCTCAATTAAACCTTCCCTCAGCTGGGGTGAATTACAATAGTGGCAAAGAGTTTTGGATGAGGTTGTGTTTATGGACAGTGGAAGATGAGTTATAGAAGGTGAGTTTGGGGCTTATGAATATGTGGATGAAGGATTCAGCAGCAGGTAGGCTGAGTCAAGGATGGAAGCAAGTAATATTGCTGAGATGAAAGTCGGTGATGTTTGTGGTGGAGATGATCTGAGGCTGTAAATAAACCATTCATTAAGCCAACCTTCCAATTCTTTCCAACAATTACAAGAAGCACATGAATCTCTATCACTGATACAGAAGCAATTTCAATTTAACTTACTGAATGGGAAACTCACCCCTATGGGTGAGTTTAAACAAGCATTCCACCAAAAATTAATTTCTATTGATGGCTGCAAACCAATATTTTCTGATGATCTGTTTAGATATAATTGTGTAATTTTAACCTTTGTGAAAACTCTTCAGTGGTACCTTCTGGAGGCTTTGTCATCCATGACAATACAGCTTGGATTTGAAGCTCCTCAGTATGTAATTATCTGTTTGAATTTCCCAGGGAAAATGCAGGAATTTAGTTGCGGCAAAAAATATTTTTCTCTATTGAATTTTTAACTTGTCCTTTTATTGCTGGAAATTGTAAAGCAGCTGTTAGTCAATCTTGATGATTATTAAACCTGCTACATTCATTGAGTTAGCAAGTCTCTAGTTCCTGTGGCCATGTAGAGAAAAATAAATAAGTAGATTTCAGTCAGACTCTGTTCCATTGTAAACAAGGTCACTTTGCCATGAACATTGATCATTTTTATTTCTTAATGTTAGGACATTGACATCATGTGATATTTTCATTTGAGATACTTAACCATGAACCAATAGATTTTTCATCTTAATGTAAATATTATAAAGGCAGGGGCAGTTTGACATTTTAACAAGCATGTAGCCAACACACACATTGTCAAAAAAGCCAAATTTATACCCATTCTCTTTCAGTGCAGTTTCAGTGCAAATTAAAGCTCCTAAATCACCTATTCAAAATAGCAAAGGTATTGTCTTCTATGACCTGAAGACCATAAATTATACAAATGATGTGACTAATTGTAAAGATGAGCTAAAACATTATCTTGGTGGTTACAGTTGTGTCAGACCATCTATAATTCCGAATAATTGTGAACTGTAAGATCCAAATTGAGATTTCAATTGCTCATGTTGGGACTACAAGATTTAATGAAATATATGACATATCTAATACTAACAATGAAGGGTTTTAGCATCAATTTCATGCCCCCATTATTGAATTTTGATGTAGACAGCAATCTGAGTTGAAGAATCTTCCATCCACTCTTTGAAAGGAATGGTCAAAAATTGTTATGTCTTGCTAAATTTGTTGATGCAGCACAGAAAGTCCTCCTGCTGTAGTTTTTGCAAGGCTAACAGTACTGGAACAACACAAATCATCCAGCAACTTGTGATTTGTAACTCGTTTCATCTGACGAAGGAGTAGCGCTCCAAAAGCTTGTGATTTCAAATAAACCTGTTGGACTACCACCTGATGCTGTGTGACTTCTGACTTTGCCCACCCTAGTCCAATACCAGCACCTCCACATCATGGCTCTTTCTAAATTGTAAATTTCCACGGAGGGTCCTGTCTGATATATAAATGCTATGAGGATATTATGTCAATATCTACTGGAGTAGTTGAAATGCCCTGCACTTTATTAGATCCTCAATCATTTAAAAAGAGTGGAGAATGATTTTTAAGCAAAATCAGAGTGATTGCAATCAATTTATCTTCTGTGATTGCTTTGAAAAAATATGTGAATCTATTTTGGAGGTAATGAAAACACAAAATAAAATTTATAATTTTCTGTCTTTGCTGCTGGGGCAATATAATGGATAATTCTATTTGTACATCGCCCAATTTTCAGTCCATTGCAAATGTTTAATTCTGGGATTCACATGTACAGTTTTCCATTCTGCATGCACGGTGTTCCACTACGCAGTGGGATTGTGCAATCTGCAAACATGTCCATAGTCTAAAAGAAGGAATATGTTAATTTTATGCATTTCAGACCATACTTGTGAGATTTGAGATTTTTACTCTGATAGTTAATAACATCTTCCAATTCGTATTTCTGTTAGAAACAAGCATAAAGGCCAAAGTTAATTTGACTTATTAAAAGTTATTTTGTTCTTCTGTCTCCACCAGCATAAGAAATTTCATCCATTTAATTTCTGGTGAAGTGCAAATCTGTGTCCAAAATGAAAGACCTCATGCTATCCTATTTGGAGAGGCATCTATTAGACTAAAGCTCAGTGTTAGCTTACAATTCCATGAAGCATTTATGTACCAATATTGCTAAAAACTCTAAGATATTACTTTGTAAGATACTCATTGATTTGATTCGCATTATGTCATTGTTTCTGACAATGCATTACATAAAGAGATATTTAATATGCACAGTTTCAGTTTTCAATATGGACACACTTTTTCATCCTCTGATTATCTATTTTCAAACAATGCTTTACTTTCACTGAGCTTTATGATTGTGTCTTTTGATAGCCTTTAAATTACATGGTAAAGTTAGATGGCTTTTACTACATAAATTACATTATTTTATTCCCACGTTGTTATGAAGCTGAAGGTGTGTACTGTACCTTTAAGAGAGAGTGAATGCTATTTTGCCCTTGCTTACAAGCACCTGTCCTATGACTAGCTAGCAATCTCAGAGTGTACTGGAAAACTGAAAATACGTAACACTTGGCTGTGAAATGGATAACTGAGTTTTGATTTTTTTTTGACAACAATTTGAATTTAGCTAATCTGTTTAAATTATGCCCCAGGATACTAAAACCTAATCAAGTTTGACTTTATTGTTTTTGCCAAACTCGGATCATTAAGATGATCAAATGTTTGGGGTATAAGCAAGCAGGCATTTTGAAAGTTAGACAGGGACCAACTTCCATCGACAGAGTAGCTGCCAGCAAAACACTCTCTTTCAAAGGTACCTTTTTCATATGAAACACCTTCACAGTAAAAAGAAAGAAGACGACTCTGGAAGATCTTTAGCCAGAAGAAGATAGACACTGATGACAACAACAGCTGTGTGGTTTTGTAATTAAGTTGATCTAGTTTTAATTTTTTTTATTGGAACCATATATTGTTATAGAGTTGGATGCAGATAATCAGTTAAGAGAAAGGGGGCTTATTGTTGTAAATAGTTGTTGTAAATAATTGTTGTTTAATGACCACTTTTAGAGTTAAGGAATAAATTGATGGTATTTTCTTTAAATGGTGGACTTCTTCAAATAGTGGACGCTCTGTTACTCATATTTTAACAGATTACGAGGCAAGGTGAGCTTTTCTGGGTGTTTGGTTTAATTAGCAGAAGGGTTCACCGCTGTGTCATAACAACATCAAGCTTGATGTATATCTTCTCCATTACAAGACAATACACATCATATTGTTTTAGTAGAAACCATTTAAAAGAGAAAATCTTACAAATGAATGGACGCAAAAACTCAGAATGGAATCTTATAGACATCTGAGCAGTGAGGATTAGGAATTATGGACAAGGTGTTTATAATCTCTCTTTGTACTCCTGAATGTCCAGAATCCTGGCTGGGTTAGGTTCCTGCCCATGAAATCCCTTCACTGCCTGGACTGTCCCTGGGAGTACTTTTGCCAATGCTGTACTTTCCCATTGTTTCCTCATCTCTGTAAGTACTTTTGCATCTGTACTATTTTACTTACACTGGCTGATTGGTATTCTGGTTTGTGACAGAATCGGAAGAGAGTTCTGGTGAAACGCAGCTCAACATCTGGAACATCTCACTCCATCTTTGATATTTTTGACTAGTGGCATGGTAGTTTCTTGCTAGGTAGTGGTGTGTTTCTAATTATGAGGGATTATTGCTTGTTGGTAGCCCAACTTGCCTCACTAATATTCAGTTTTCTCTCTTACCAAACACACTGAACAAGCTAGATGTTGAGAAAATCTGATGGAAACCAGAGTAGGTACCTGACAGATATAGCCTGCTGCTTGCTCCAAAGGACCTCCATGCTGCATGTGAGCAAACTACATAGAGTCATAGAGATGTAAACATGGAAACAGATCCCCCCAGTCCAACCCGTCCATGCCGACCAGATTTCCCAACCCAATCTAGTCCCACCTGCCAGCACCCAGCCCATATCCCTCCAAACCTTTCCTATTCATATATCCATCCAAATGCCTCTTAAATGTTGCAATTGTACCAGCCTCCACCACTTCCTCTGGCAGCTCATTCCATACATGTACCATTCTCTATGTGAAAAAGTTGCCACTTAGGTCTCTTTTACATCTTTCCCTCTCATCCTAAACCTATGCCCTCTAGTTCTGGTCTCCATGACCCCAGGAAAGACTTTACCTATTTACCCTATCCATGCCCCTCATAATTGTATAAACCTCTATAAGGTCACCCCTCAGCCTCCGATGCTCCAGGGAAAATAGCCCCAGCCTGTTCAGCCTCTCCCTATAGCTCAAATTCTCCAACCCTGGCAACATCCTTGTAAATCTTTTCTGAACCCTTACAAGTTTTACAACATCTTCCAATAGGAAGGAGACCAGAATTGCATGCAATATTCCAACAGTGGCTAACCAATGTCCTGTACAGCCGCAACAAGACCTCCCAACTCCTGTACTCAATACTCTGACCGATATAGGAAAGCATGCCAAACGCCGCCTTCACTATCCTATCTACCTGCGACTCCACTTTCAAGGAGCTATGAATCGGCACTTCAAATACACTCCCTAGGACCTTACCATTAAGTGTATAAGTCCTGCTAAGATTTGCTTTCCCAAAATGCAGCACCTCGCATTTATCTGAATTAAACTCCATCTGCCACTTCTCAGCCCATTGGCCCATCTGGTCAAGATCCTGTTGTAATCTGAGGTAACCCTGTTCGCTGTCATCTGCAAACTTACTAACTGTACCTCTTATACTCGCATTCAAATCATTTATGTAAATGATAAAAAGTAGAGGACCCAGCACCGATCCTTGTGGCACTCCACTGGTCACAGGCCTCCAGTCTGAAAAACAACCCTCCACCACCACCCTCTGTCTTCTGTATCCAAATGGCTAGTTCTCCCTATTCCATGAGATCTAACCTTGCTAATCAGTCTCCCATGGGGAACCTTGTTGAATGCCTTACTGAAGTCCATATAGATCACATCTACTACTCTGCCCTCATCAATCCTCTTTGTTACTTGCTCAAAAAACTCAATCAAGTTTGTGAGACATGATTTCCCACGCACAAAGCCATGTTGACTATCACTAATCAGTCCTTGCCTTTCCAAATGCGTGTACATCGAGTCCCTCAGGATTCCCTCCAACAACTTGCCCACCACCAATGTCAGACTCACTGGTCTATAGTTCCCTGGCTTGTACTTACCACCCTTCTTAAACAGCGGCACCACGTTTGCCAACCTCCAGTCTTCCGGCACCTCACCTGTGACTATCAATGATATAAATATCTCAGCAAGAGGACCAGCAATCACTTCTCTAGCTTCCCACAGAGTTCTAGGGTACACCTGATCAGGTCTTGGAGATTTATCCATCATTACCCATTTCAAGACATCCAGCACTTGCTCCTCTGTCGTCTGGGTATTTTGCAAGATGTCACCATCTATTTCCCTACAGTCTATATCTTCCGTATCTTTTTCCACAGTAAATACTGATGCATAATACTCATTTAGTATCTCCCCCATTTTCTGCAGCTGCACACAAAGGCCACCTTGCTGACCTTTGAGGGGCCCCATTTTCTCCCTAGGTTATCCTTTTGTCCTTAATGTATTTGTAGAAACTCTTTGAATTCTCCTTAATTCTGTCTGCCAAAGCTATCTCATGTCCCCTTTTTGCCCTCCTGATTTCCCTCTTAAGTATACTCCTACTTCCTTTATACTCTTCTAAGGATTCACTCGATCTATCCTGTGTATACCTGACATACGCTTCCTTCTTTTTCTTAACCAAACCCTTAATTTATTTCGTCATCCAGCATTCCCTATACCTACCAGCCTTTCCATTCAACCTAACAGGAATATGCTTTCTCTGGATTCTTGTTATCTCATTTCTAAAAGCTTCCCATTTTCCAGCTGTCCCTTTACCTGCGAGCATCTGTCCCCAGTCAGCTTTTGAAAGTTCTTGCCTAATACCGTCAAAATTGGCCTTTCTCCAATTTAGAACTTTAACTTTTAGATCTGGTCTATCCTTTTCCATCATTATTTTAAATCCAATAGAATTATGGTCGCTGGCCCCAAAGTGCTCGCCCATTGACACCTCAGTCACCTGCCCTGCCTTATTTCCCAAGAGGAGGTCAAGATTTGCACCTTCTCTAGTAGGTACATCCACATACTGAATCAGAAAATTGTCTTGTACACACTTAAGAAATTCCTCTCCATCTAAACCTTTAACACTATGGCAGTCCCAGTCGATGTTTGGAAAGTTAAAATCCCTTACCATAACCACCTCAGGGCATGATCCACAGCACCAGCTGCATGTGTACTTTAAACACAGATATTGGCATCCAGCATTTGTGAATTCCTTACAACCACCATGTCACCTGTCTGATGCACAAATACACTGCTTACGAAGCACAGACTTGCATTGCAGGATTCCCTTGCAACTAGTGTTGAAAGACTGCAGCAGGGAGACTTTGTATGCACAGAGAGGGGGACTCAGCCCAGGGACTAGTTGAGGCTGTATTTCAGGGCTGCTCACTGACTCTTTTAGTACTCAAGTATACCAATCATGCCTTGCATTGCCTTGTCTCTTAGCACCTTGGTGCTTCAGCAAGAGCCAAAGGTTATTATTCCTGCTGCATTGTGGTGCACTTTTGCAAGGTGCTTGTCATGTTTGTCAGTAGGGATATGTCTGGAGTGAGCTTAAGAGAGTGGAGTTATATGCGTGTGGGAAGTTCCACCATGCCAGCTTGGTGCCGTAGGCAGTGTTGCATTGTGATTGCTGTGCCTAAGTGTTGCTGATGAAGGGCAATGCTGGATGGTCAAGGCTTATTCAGCCTGCATGAAATGCAACTTGATGTCGTTTGTCGGACAGAGACAACTGGGATTTCATGGACAGAGATTCCAGAAGTACAGGTAGCTGTGAATTTTCAAATTTGAGTCAATAAACAACTTGTGGACTGGTTTCTTTTCCTGTACTCTCTGAAATAACAAACCAATGTTAGGATTGTCATTTCATGTCTAGCCAGTGCCGCCTTTAGTACCTTCATTCCCTGACTTCTGCAAATTGATGCTTGGGAGAGAAATGCAAGGATTTTTACATTCTTTTGCAAAACTAGAACTGAAAAGCTTCTTGTGTCTAAGGATATCTAAGGTGAGATAAGCTGCATGGCTTAATCAAAGATTTTAATGACTAAGAATTATGTACAAGGTATTTATAATCTCCCTTTGCACTCCTGAATGTTCAGAATCCTGGCTGGGTTAGGTTCCTGCCAGTGAAATCCCTTCACTGCCAGGACTGTCCCTGTGAGTACTTTTGCCAATGCTTTACTTGCCCATTGTTTCCTCACCTCTGTAAGCACTTTTGCGTCTGTAGTATTTTACTTACACTGGCTGATTGGTATCCTCCTGTTGCTAACTATACTATCTCTTGACCCCTGTCCCAAGCTCTCTTCAGCTTTTATCTGGACTTTCCCATTCTGTGTCTCAGTGCATGAGGGTGCCATGCAATATATACCCAGCTGTCTCCTAATGCCACTGAGCTTCATTTCGGGTATTTACCCCATTGAGTAGTTGGGCTCACCTTGTTATTTAACCTAACTGACTTCACTTGAGGCTTTAACCACCGCCTTTGACTCACTGGGTCTAGTCCTTGTTGCCACCATGTGGTAATGTGAGATCTACTCTTTTAAATTGAGAGTAAAGAGTCCTCTACACTGTTTCCATCAAACACTGCCACTACAGTGACAGCACAGGGTTAGGTATGGAATAAAGCTCCCTGTACTTTCCTAAACTGAAAATGAAGCTCCCTCGACTTTCTGAAAGTAAATCTTTCTCTATTCTTTAAAACCGAAGGTAACGCCCTCTTTTGAACTAAAATTAAACTGAAAGTAAAGTTCTCTTGACGCCATCCCCATCAAACACTCCCCGGACAGGGACAGTACAGGGTTAACAAAGGAGCTATGTCCCCTCCACTCTTTGAACTAAAAGTAAACTGAAGGTAAAGTTCCCTCTACTCATTTAAACAGAAAGCAAAGTCCCCTCAACACTGTCCCCAACAAACACAGGGATTGCAGGGGGTTGGATACAGAGTAAAGTTCTCTCTATTCTTTTAAATAGAAAGTAAATGTTCCACAATACCTTTACTAAAACAGGAAGTCAAACATAAAAATAATAATAAAGTAGCTCCTGCTGGTCATTGCATAGAAATCAAACACAAATTAACAGTCAAACGGAACCTGTTCTTGTGAGTGAACACAACAGGCTTTATTGAACACCACTGTCTACAAAGAATGGGTTTCTCCAGATCCATGCTTCAATTCAATGTAACCTGACATCATTAGGACAAGTTCCTTCTGCGCAATTCACAATGGTGGTACATTCACCTTTACGCTGGCATTTAATTGCTGATTTTATTGAAATCAAACTCCACCAGCTGCCGAGGTGGGATTTGAAGCCACGATACCACAGCATTAGTCCGGGGCTCAGGACTCCAGTTGCAGTGATATTTCTATTCAACTCCTGCCTTCCCAAGATCCCCTGCACCTGAGCAGGGTGGCAGGTTCAGCAAGGAGTAGAGCGACAGATGGATCCGAAGCTAGCCGATGTGGGGGGAGTCAGGAATGTGGTCGGATCACTTCAGGCCAGGGGGCTTTGAAGGGGCATTGGACTTGAGTTGTGGGGTCAGGGGGTTGTGATGAGCTGGGAAATCGAGGCTGGGGACTTGGGAATGTGGTTCATGTATGTAGTAGCGATAGTGGCCATGGAGGGTGTTGATGGTGAGGATAAATAGGCTGAATCTGATCAGAAATGTAGGGCAATGCGCTTGTGCTACAGTTTTATTGTTACCTAGGAGTTCAGCAGGCTGTAACATATTTTATTTACCTAGTAACTATTAAAATAAGAGACGCTGAACCATCCAAATTCTCTCACTCTAATTCAGTGTTGTAGGCATTTCCGGATGCCAGGTAATTGCCCATTGAAATTTCCTGAGCAATTCCCATGTAGGTTAGGGCATCCCCCTGGTCTCAATGTACATGTCCAGTTTATGTTTCTGTAATGACCATCTGCCTATTAGAAGATCTGGGCCTAATTTGCAGTCAAAGATTATGGTTTACAATCAATCTTTGATGATTAAAAAAATGTAAACTCCTTCACTTCTTAATTTCCCAGGCATGTCACAAGAGGGCAGTGCTGACTAGGTTGGAGCATAAAATATATCGGGCAATAGGAAAAGGCTGAAGGAAATTCCTGTTTATATTGAAAATACGAAAAGTGTTTCCCACTGGTTTTGTTTCCACTTAATATTTATTTCATAAAGAACACTGTTTCCTGCGTTAATGGATTAATTAACTTTATGCAGCTGAACAAGTGATTATAAAAATATATTTTCAATTACACATTTCTTATGATATGTAATATACTTTTTAAATCTTTACATGATAAGTTTATGTGGTATCTAAATGTTCTGTTTAATAATCTGCTTATTTGTGCTAGTTTATCATAAAGTACGGAAAGTGAAAGTAATTTTGCTGATTGTTAGGATACATTAGTTTATCAATGTCCCATTTAGCTTACTTGGTAGCATCAAAGCTGTTACTGCTCAGTATAACAATCAATGGTTTACTTCCTTATTCACATGAAGAGAGCAAATGGTAAGAAGAATCTAAATTTTCACAGTCAGGCTACAGCTGGTCTTTGGGTCTACTCCCAGTTATGAAGGTGTGGCTCACCAAACAGGAAACCACAGGAACTTGCAGATGCTGGAACCTACTGAACTGTATATTGTATCTTGAATGTAGGGTTTAGTAGTGGGGATGCAATAGAAAGGAGAGGTCATCAGAAGAGCCCAGGAAGATCTTGGTTAGAAGTACTGGGCAAATTCTTGCCAGGCTCTGAATGACTGTATATGACATTTGGGAGAAGTGAGGAGTTGAGCAAGGCCTGCCTTAACACCAGGTGCAGCAAGTCACATTTTCCAAGTAAGTTCTGGATGTCAAGATGAGATTCTTGCTTGTGAATGCCGAGAGGCCTGTCAACAGGGATTGTCATTCATTGTCACCCTTATTATTAAGTAATCTCACCTAATTAACACATACTCTCCTGTTCTACTATTGAAAGTAGATGCTAAGAATTCCAACATGGAAATTTGAGTACCTACTTAGTAACTCCAGCTGTTTGCTTGCTCCTCTGCACCTCCATCTTGGACACCAAGCTCCAACATCTCTGGGCATGCTCCAGGGACACCAATCTTGCCCACCCCATTGACATCTCACATATGCCAGGCTAACTGCAGCATCATGGTGAATGGAATGCCTTTATTTCAAATAGTACAGAGCAAAACATATAAATCTAAGATGAGATATACTGACATTGCAGGCAGTCCAGTAAAGGTTTGTTGGATTGATCCCCTGGTTGTCTTATGGAAAGATTGTCTTGTGAGGTAAAATTGAGTAGGATGGGCAAGTACTCATTGGAGTTTAGAATAATAAGTGGTGATCTTGTTGAAACATACAAGATCCTCAGGGAGATCAACAGAATAGCGACAGAAAGATCGTTTCTCCATGGGCAAGGGTCTAGGACCACACAGCATCATCGCAGAGTATTGGGTCACCCAATTATGACAGAAATGGGAAGGAATTTCTTCTCTCAGATCTTTGTGAACCTGTGGAATTCTTTATTGCAAAAGGTTATTGAGACTGGATTGTTTCATATTTTTAAGGTTGAAACAGACAATGTTTTAACGAGTAAGGGTTAAAAGGGTCGTGGAGAAAAGGGAGGAATTTGAAATTAAGTTGAATTGAATTGAATTGAATTTATTGTCATGTGTACCGAAGCATAGTGAAAATCTTTGTGTTGTGAGCAATAAGGCAGATCACAGAGTTAAATCGCATAGATAAATGAATAATTGATAAACAGTGGCAAAAACAAAAACACAGGTACAGGTGAATGTTAAGAGTTTGTGAGTCCATTCAGTATTCTAACAAAAGTAGGGTAGAAACTGTTACGAAACCGGCTGGTGTGTGTGTTCAGACTTCTGTACCTTCTCCCCAATAGTAGAGGTTGTAAAAAAAATTACCAGGTTGGGATAGATCTTTGAGAATGCTGGCGGCCTTTCCTTGACAAAGGGCCTTGTAGATGTATTCTGTAGATGGGAGGTTGGCTTTTGTGATTGTCTGGGCCGAGGTCACCACTCTCTGTAAGTGTCTCCAATCTTGAATGGTACCAGATAGTGATATATCCAGACAGAATACTCTTGATGGCGCACCTATATAAGTTGGTAAGGGTATTCGCCATCGTGCCAGATTTCCTCAGCTGCCTGAGGAAGAAGAGCCATTGTTGGGCCTTTGTAACCAATGCATCCACATGAAGAGTCCAAGAAAGCTTGTTGTGGATGACCACTCCCGGGAGCTTGACACTCTCCACTCATTCCACTTCTGTGCTGTTAATGTATAGGGAGACCTGAGTAACATCTCGCCAAAAATCAGTAATGCGTTCCTTGGTTTTGCTGGCATTGAGAGCTAGGTCGTTCTCAGTGCGCCATTTTCTAGGTCTTCCATCTCCCCTCTGTAGTCTGTTTCATCGTCATGTGAGATTCAACTGACTATGACAATGTCATCAATGAATTTGTAAATGGCAATAATCTGGTATTTGGTGATGCGTCATGGGTATACAATGAGTACAGTAGGGAGCTGAGTACCCACCCCAGTGTTGAGCATTAGTGAGGATGAAGTATTGTCCCCAATCTTCACTGATTGTGGCCTGTGGGTTAGGAAACTGAGGATCCAGTTGCAGAGAGTGGGGCTTAGTCCGAAATCACTAAGTTTAGTAATCAGTCTCGAGGGGATAATAGTGTTGAAGGCTGTAGTGTGGTCAATGAGTAGGATTCTTACATAGCTGTTTTTGGTGTCAAGATGTTCTAGGGAGGAGTGAAGGGCAAGTGATATGGCATCTGACATGGATTTGTTGGACCAATAGGCAAATTGCAGGGTGTCAAGAGTAGTGGGGAGGTTGGAGTTGATTAATTCCACGACCAGCCTTTCAAAGTACTTCATGACAACCAAAGTTAGGGCAATTGGGTGGTAGTCATTGAGACATGCTGCATGAGCTTTCTTAGGCACAGGGATGATGTTGGCCCTCTTGAAACAAGCAGGGACAGTGACCCACTGCAGGGAGAGGTTGAACATGACCGGGAAGACCTCTGCCAGTTGATCTGCACATGCTCTGAGTGCATGGCCTGGTAAAGCTCACCCACAGGGACAGGGAGTCAGCTCACCCACAGGGACAGGCGCAGCTCACCCATGGGGAGAGGCACAGCCCACACAGAGGGACAGGCACAGCTCACCCATAGGGACAGGCACAGCTCCCCCAGAGGGACAGGCACAGCTCTCCCACAGGGACAGGCACAGCTCTCCCACAGGGACAGGCACAGTTCCCCCAGAGGGACAGTCACAGCTCACCCAGAGGGACAGGCACAGTCCAACCAGAGGGACAGTCACAGCTCACCCAGAGGGACAGACACAGCTCTCCCACAGGGACAGGCACAGTCCAACCAGAGGGACAGTCACAGCTCACCCAGAGGGACAGACACAGCTCTCCCACAGGGACAGGCACAGTCCAACCAGAGGGACAGTCACAGCTCACCCACAGGGACACTCACAGTTTGCCCAGAGCGACAGGCACAGCTCACCCACAGGCACAGGCACAGCTCACCCACAAGGATATCGAGTCAGCCTACCCACAGGGACAGGCATAGCTCATCCACAGGGACAGGCACAGCCCACCCAGAGCGACAGGCACTGCTCACCCACAGGGACAGGCACAGTCCAATCAGAGGGACAGTCACAGCTCACGCAGAGCGACAGGCACAGCTCACCCACAGGGACAGATACAGCTTACCCACAGGGACAGGATCAGCTCATGCAGAGCGACAGGCGCAGCTCCCCCAGAGGGACAGGCACTGCTCCCCCAGAGGGACAGGCTCAGCCCACCCAGAGCAACAGGCACAGCTCACCCACAGGGATAGGCACAGCTCACCTACAGGGACAGTCACAGCTCACCCGGAGAGACAGGGAGTCAACTCACCCACAGGGACATACACAGCCCACCCAGAGGGACAGGGAATCAGCTCACCCACAGGGACAGGCACAGCTCACCCAGAGGGACAGGGAGTCAGCTCACCCTGTGGGACAGGCACAGCCCACCCAGAACAACAGGCAGAGCTCACCCACGGGGACAGGCACAGCCCACACACAGGGACAGTTCCAGCTCATCCACTGGGACAGTTACAGCTCACCCACAGGGACAGGCACAGCTCATCCACAGGATCAGGCACAGCCCACCCAGAGCAACAGGCAGAGCTCACCCACGGGAGCAGGCACAGTTCACCCACAGGGACAGGGAGTCAGCTCACCAGTGGGACAGGGAGTCAACCCTCCCACAGGGACAGTCTCAGCTCACCCAGAGCGACAGATACAGCTCACCAGAGGGACAGGCACAGCCCACCCAGTGCGACAGGCACAGTTCACTAACAGGGACAGGGAGTCAGTCTACTCACAGGGAGAGGCACAGCTCACCCAGAGGAACAGGCACAGCTCACCCAGAACGACAGGGAGTCAGCTCACCCCGAGGGTCAGGCACAGCCCATCCAGTGGGACAGTCACAGCTCACCCACAGGGACAGGGAGTCAGCACACCCACAGGGACAGGCACAGCTCACCCACAAGGACAGGCACAGTTCACCCACAGGGACAGGCACAGCTCACCCATGGGGACAGGTACATCTTACCCACAGGCACAGGCACAGCCCACCCAGAGTGACAGACACAGCTCACACACAGGGACAGGGAGTCAGCTGACCCACAGGGACAGGCACAGCTGACCCACAGGGACAGGCACAGCTCACCCACAGGGTCAGGGAGCCAGCTCTCCCACAGGGACTGGCACAGCTCACCCACAGGGACAGGGAGTCAGCTTACCCACAGGGACAGGCATAGCCCACCCACAGGGACAGGCACAGCTTGCCCAGAGAGACAGGCACAGCTCTCCAACTGGGACAGTCACAGCTCACCCACAGGGACAGGCACAGTTCGCCCACAGGGACAGAATCAGCTCACTCAGTGCGACGGGCACAGTTCACCCAGAGGGACAGGGAGTCAGCCCACCCTGAGTGACAGGCACAGCTCACCCACACGGACAGGAAGGCAGCCCACCCACAGGGACAGGCACAGCTCTCCCAGAGGGTCAGGGAGTCAGCTCACCTCATGGGTCAGGCACAGCGCCCCCAGAGCGACCGGCAGAGCTCACCCACGGGGACAGGCACAGCTCTCCCACAGGGACAAGGAGTCAGCTCTCCAGTGGGACAGGGAGTCAACCCACCCACAGGGACAGGTACAGCTCATCCACAGGAACAGACACAGCTTGGCAAAGGGACAGGGAGTCAGTTCCCCCAGAGGGACAGGTACAGCTTACCCACAGGGACAGGATCAGCTCACGTAGAGCGACAGGCACAGCTCCCCCAGAGGGACAGACACAGTTATCCCAGAGGGCAAGGCACAGCTCACCCACAGGAACAGGCATAGCTTACCCAGAGGGACAGACACAGTACAACCAGAGGCACAGCCACAGCCCACCCAGAGGGACAGCCACAGCCCACCCAGAGGGACAGCCAGAGCTCACCCGGAGGGACAGGCACAGCCCACCCAGAGCAACAGACAGAGCTCATCCACAGGGACAGGCACAGCTCACCCAGAGCGACAGTCACAGCTCACCCAGAGGGACAGTCACAGCTTTCCAACCGGGACAGTCACAGCTCACCTACAGGGACAGATACAGCTTATCCACAGGGACAGGATCAGCTCATGCAGAGCGACAGGCGCAGCTCCCCCAGAGGGACAGACACAGCTCACCCAGAGGGAAAGGCATAGCTTCCCCAGAGGGACAGGCTCAGCCCACCCAGAGCGACTGGCACAGCTCACCCACAGGGACAGGTACAGCTCACCCACAGGGACAGGATCAGCTAACGCAGAGCGACAGGCACAGCTCCCCCAGAGGGACAAGTACAGCTCACCCAGAGGGACAGACACAGCTCCCCCAGAGGGATAGGCTCAGCCCACCCAGAGGGACTGGCACAGCTCAACCAGAGGGACAGACACAGCTATTCCAGAGGGAAAGGCCCAGCTCACCCACAGGGACAGGCACAGTACAACCAGAGGGACAGGCACAGCTCACCCAGAGGGATAGGCTCAGCCCACCCAGAGGGACTGGCACAGCTCAACCAGAGGGACAGACACAGCTATTCCAGAGGGAAAGGCCCAGCTCACCCACAGGGACAGGCACAGTACAACCAGAGGGACAGGCACAGCTCACCCAGAGGGACAGGCACAGCTCACCCAGAGCGACAGTACAGCTCACCCACAGGGACAGGCGCAGCTCACCCAGAGCGACAGTCACAGCTCACCCAGAGCGACAGGCACAGCTCACCCAGGGGGACAGGCACAGCTCACCCGGAGGGACTGGCACAGCTCACCCGGAGGGACTGGCACAGCTCACCCAGAGGGACAGACAGAGTACAACCAGAGGGACTGGCACAGCTCACCCAGAGGGACAGACACAGTACAACCAGAGGGACAGGCACAGCTCACCCAGAGCGACAGTACAGCTCACCCAGAGCGACAGGCACAGCTCATCCACGGGGACAGGCACAGCTCACCCAGAGCGACAGGCACAGCTCACCCACAGGGACAGTCACAGCTCGCCCAGAGAGACAGGCACAGCTCTCCAACTGGGACAGTCACAGCTCATACACAGAGACAGGCACAGCTCACCCACGGAGACAGGATCAGCTCACCCACATCGACAGGCACAGCTCACCCAGAGGGACAGGGAGTCAGCCCACCCACAGGGACAGGCATAGCCCACCCAGAGTGACAGGCGTAGCTCACCCAGAGGGAAAGGGAGGCAGCCTACCCACAGGGACAGGCACAGCCCACCCAGAGTGACAGGCGTAGCTCACCCACAGGGACAGGGAGGCAGCTCACCCACAGGGACATGCACAGCTCACCCAGAGCGACAGGCAGAGTTGTCCCACAGGGACAGGCACAGATCACCCAGAGGAACAGGCACAGCTCACCCAGAGGGACAGGCACAGCGCACCCAGAGGCTCAGGTAGTCAGCTCACCTCATGGGTCAGGCACAGCGCACCCAGAGCGACAGGCAGAGCTCGCCCACGGGGACAGACACAGCCCACCCACAGGGACAGGCATAGCTCACCCACAGGGACAGGCACTGCTCACCCAGAGCGACAAGCACAGCTCCCCCAGAAGGACAGGTACAGCTCACCCACAGGGACAGGGAGTCAGCTGACCCATAGGGACAGGCACAGCTCACCCACAGGGACAGGGAGTCAGCTGACCCACATGGACAGGCAGAGCTCACCCACAGGGACAGTCGCAGCCCACCTAGAGCCACAGGCACAACCCACCCAGAGAGACAGGCACAGCTCACCCACAGGGACAGGCACAGCTCATCCACAGGGACAGTCGCAGCCCACTCAGAGCGACAGGCACAACCCACCCACAGGGACAGAGTGTCAGCCCACCCACAGGGACAGGCATAGCTCACCCAGAGCGACAGGCACAGATCACCCACAGGGACAGGGTGTCAGCCTACCCAGAGCGACAGGCACAGCTCCCCCAGAGGCACAGGTACAGCTCACCCACTGGGACAGGGAGTTAGCTCACCTACATGGCCAGGCACAGCTCCCCGAGAGGGAAAGGCACAGCTCACCCACAGGGACAGGCACAGCTTACCCTGAGGGACAGACACAGCCTACCCAGAGGAACAAGCACAGCTCACCCACAGGCACAGTCACAGCTCACCCAGAGCGACAGTCACAGCTCACCCAGAGCGACAGGCACAGCTCACCCAGAGCGACAGGCACAGCTCACCCAGAGTGACAGATACAGCTTACCCACAGGGACAGGATCAGCTCATGCAGAGCGACAGGCGCAGCTCCCCCAGAGGGACAGGCGCAGCTCCCCCAGAGGGACAGGCTCAGCCCACCCAGAGCAACAGGCACAGCTCACCTACAGGGTCAGTCACAGCTCACCCAGAGAGACAGGGAGTCAACCCACCCACAGGGACAGGCACAGCTCTCCCAGAGGGATAGGGAATCAGCTCACCCTGCGGGACAGGCACAGCCCACCCAGAGCAACAGGCAGAGCTCACCCACGGGGACAGGCACAGCCCACACACAGTTACAGTTACAGCTCATCCACTGGGACAGTTACAGCTCACCCACAGGGACAGGCACAACTCATCCACAGGATCAGGCACAGCCCACCCAGAGCAACAGGCACAGTTCACCCACGGGGACAGGGAGTCAGCTTACCAGCGGGACAGGGAGTCAACCCTCCCACAGGGACAGTCTCAGCTCACCCAGAGCGACAGGTACAGCTCACCAGAGGGACAGGCACAGCCCACCCAGTGCGACAGGCACAGTTCACTAACAGGGACAGGGAGTCAGTCTACTCACAGGGAGAGGCATAGCTCACCCAGAACGACAGGGAGTCAGCTCACCCCGAGGGTTTGGCACAGCTCACCCACAGGGACAGGCACAGTTCACCCATGGGGACAGGTACCTCTTACCCACAGGCACAGGCACAGCCCACCCAGAGCAACAGACACAGCTCACACACAGGGTCAGGGAGCCAGCTCTCCCACAGGGACTGGCACAGCTCACCCACAGGGACAGGGTGTCAGCCCACCCAGAGCAACAGGCACAGCTCCCCCAGAGGGACAGGTACAGCTCACCCACTGGGACAGGGAGTTAGCTCACCTACATGGCCAGGCACAGCTCCCCGAGAGGGAAAGGCACAGCTCACCCACAGGGACAGGCACAGCTCACCCAGAGTGACAGACACAGCTCACCCACAGGGACAGGCACAGCTTACCCACAGGGACAAGGAGTCAGCTCACCCACAGGGACAGGTACAGCTCACCCAGAACGACAGGCATGGCTCGCCTGGAGCGACAGGCACAGCTCACCCACAGGGACAGGCACCGTGCACCCAGAGCGACAGGCACAGTTCACCCAGAGGGACAGGCACATCTTACCCACAGGGACAGGGAGTCAGCTCACCCAAAGGGGCAGCCACAGCTCCCGCAGAGGGACAGGGAGTCAGCTCACCCACAGGGACAGGCACTGCTCCCCCAGAGGGACAGGCACAGCCCACCCAGAGCGACAGGCACAGCTCACCCATAGGGACTGGCAGTCAGCCCCCCACAGGGACATGCACAGCTCTCCCACAGGGACAGGCACAGCTCACCCACAGGGACATGCACAGCTCTCCAACAGGGACAGGGAGTCAGCTCACCCACAGGGACAGGCACAGCTCACCCACAGGGACAGAGAGTCAGCTCACCCACAGGGACAGGCACTGCTCCCCCAGAGGGACAGGCACAGCTCACCCACAGGGACAGGGAGTCAGCTCACCCACAGGGACAGGCACAGCTCCCCAGAGGGATAGGTACAGCTCACCCACTGGGACAGGGAGTCAGCTCACCTACATGGGCAGGCACAGCTCCCTGAGAGGGAAAGGTACAGCTCTCCCACAGGGACAGGCATAGCTTACCCTGAGGGACAGACACAGCCTACCCAGAGGGACAGGCACAGCTCACCCACAGGGACAGGCGCTGCTCACCTACAGGGACAGGCACGGTTCACCCAGAGGAACAGGCACAGCTCACAGAGGAACAGGCACAGCTCACCCAGAGGGACAGGCACAGCACTCCCAGAGGGTCAGGGAGTCAGCTCACCTCATGGGTCAGGCACAGCGCACCCAGAGCGACAGGCAGAGCTCGCCCACGGGGACTGGGAGTCAACTCACCCACAGGGACAGGCATAGCTCACCTACAGGGACAGGTACAGCTCACCCACAGGGACAGGCACAGCTCACCCAGAGGGACGGACACAGTACAACCAGAGGGACAGTCACAGCCCACCCAGAGTGACAGGCACAGCTCAACCACAGGGACAGGCACGGTTCACCCAGAGCCACAGGCACAACCCACCCACAGGGACAGGGAGTCAGCTGACCCATAGGGACAGGCACAGCTCACCCACAGGGACAGGGTGTCTGCTGACCCACATGGACAGGCAGAGCTCACCCACAGGGACAATCGCAGCCCACTCAGAGCGACAGGCACAACCCACCCACAGGGACAGGCACAGCTCTCCCACAGGTACAGGCACAGCTCACCCACAGGGACAGGGAGTCAGCTCACCCACAGGGACAGGCACAGCACACCCACAGGGACAGGCACAACTCACCCAGAGCAACAGGCACAGCTCACCCACAGGGACATGTACCTGTCCCCGTGGGTGAGCTGTGCATCTTACCCACAGGGATAGGCATAGCCCACCCAGAGCGACAGGCACAGCTCACCCACTGGGACAGGGAGTCAGCTCACCTACATGGCCAGGCACAGCTCCCCGAGAGGGAAAGGCACAACTCACCCACAGGGACAGGCACAGCTTACCCTGAGGGAGAGACACAGCCCACCCAGAGGGACAGGCACAGCTCACCCACAGGGACAGGCACACCTCACCCAGAGTGACAGGCACAGCTCACCCACAGGGACAGGCGCAGCCCACCCACAGGTTCCGGCGCTGCTCACCCAGAGCGATAGTTACAGCTCACCCACAGGGACAGGCACAGCTCACCCAGAGTGACAAGCACAGCTTCCCAGGAGGGACAGGTACAGCTTACCCATAGGGACAGGGAGTCAGCTCACCCACATAGACAGGCACAGTTCACCCATAGGGACAGTTGCAGCCCATCCAGAGCGACAGGCACAGCTCACCCAGAGTGACAGACATAGCTCACCCACAGGGACAGGCACAGCTCACCCACAGGGACAAGGAGTCAGCTCACCCACAGGGACAGGTACAGCTCACCCAGAATGACAGGCACGGCTCACCTGGAGCGACAGGCACAGCTCACCCACAGGGACAGGCACAGCCCACCCAGAGCGACAGGCACAGCCACCCAGAGCGACAGGCACAGCTCACCCATAGGGACCGGCACAGCTCACCCAGAGCGACAGGCACAGCCCACCCAGAGCGACAGGCACAGCTCACCCAGAGTGACAGGCACAGCTCACCCACAGGGACAAGGAGTCAGCTCACCCACAGGGACAGGTAAAGCTCACCCAGAACGACAGGCACTGCTCACCTGGAGCGACAGGCACAGCTCACCCACAGGGACAGGCACCGCGCACCCAGAGCGACAGGCACAGTTCGCCCAGAGGGACAGGCACAGCCCACCCACAGGGACAGGCACAGCCCACCCAGAGTGACAGGCACAGCTCACCCACAGGGACAAGGTGTCAGCTCACCCAAAGGGGCAGCCACAGTTCCCGCAGAGGGACAAGGAGTCAGCCCCCCACAGGGACAGGCACAGCTCCCCCAGAGGGACAGGTACAGCTCTCCCACAGGGACAGGGAGTCAGCTCATCCATAGGGACAGGCACAGGTCACCCGGAGTGACAGGCACAGCTCACCCACAGGGACAGGCTCAGCTCTCCCACAGGGACAGGTACAGCTCACCCACAGGGTCAGGGAGTCAGCTCACCCACAGGGACAGGCTCAGCTCTCCCACAGGGACAGGTACAGCTCACCCACAGGGTCAGGGAGCCCAGCTCTCCCACAGGGACTGGCACAGCTCACTCACAGGAACAGGTACAGCTCACCCACAGGGACAGGGAGTCAGCCCACCCACAGGGACAGGCGCAGTTCACCCACAGCGACAGTCACAGCTGACCCACAGAGACTGGCACAGCTCTCCCACAGAGACAGGCACAGTTGACCCAGAGCGACAGGCACAGCTGACCCACAGGGACTGGCACATCTTTGCCATGCCTTGCCTTTTATTGCATTGCCCCCTCAGGCAGAGTAAACACAAAGCACAGGCAGAAATCCAGGCATCTTAGAATAGCATAGAATCCCTAATATGTGGAAACAGACCCTTTGGCCCAACAAGTTCACACCGACCTTCTGAAGGGTAACCCTCCCAGACCCATTCCCCTACTTCTCTTAATTTACCCCAGACTAGTGCACCTAACCTACATATCCCTGCACACTATAGGCAACTCAGCCTAACCAATTCACCTAACCTGCACATTTTTTGGATTATGGGAGGAAACTGGAGCACCCAGAGGAATCCCATGCAGACACGGAGAGAATGTGCAAACTCCACACAGACAGTCATGTAAGGCGGGAATTGAACCAGGGTCCCTGGCGCTGTGAGGCAACAGTACAAATCACTGAGCCGCCATGCTTCCTCATTTTGTCATGGTTGTCAGTGGTGATCAGTCAAGGGAGTGTTGTCTTGCTGTATGGCAATGTGCTCTGTCAGTCTTTGACATGCACCTTGTGCTAGTAGAATACATGGCAAGCATGATGGCCATGTCTCAAAGTCCATTGGGAGTAGTTCTCAACAAAGATACACTTCTGTCAGGGTATCCTACAACAGTAAGTCAAGAGTAGCGTCTGACATTAGTACAGGGGTTCAGGCAGATATTTGAACACTTGGGGTGGCCTGAGTCCGGGTCCTCCTCTTATTGGGGTTGAGGAGCTGAATGCAAGCATTCTACCGACCATCTTGGCTCTCTGTCATTTTGTAGGCTATTTATTTCTAGAATGCATGAAAAACAATGATTGAGTGAGATGAAACTAGCACAGCTGCTATTGGGCTAGTGTGAGTGGGGGAGAAGTGGTGTCCCCAGTAAGTGAATAGACAGCACAGAATCCGTACAGGATTCATGATGTAAGGGTTATGGGTGGGTAAGAGCAAGTGGAGGAGGAGAGGCAGGGGAGATGCAATAGTGAGAGTGTCGAGCCTTGGTGGACAGTGGATGAAAAAGAGTGAGTTAGAGGTCACAGAGAGAAGATGGTGATATTGGCTTTTGACATAAGCCATCTGATGTTTCTCCAGACTGCTGAGACTGCACTGATCCAGATGAGTGATGGTCTGGTGCTGTAGCCTCTGCTGCTGGCCCTGAGAAAAAGGGTGGTCCCTCTTCTGCAACACCCTATCACTAGGGCCTCCAGGTACCTGCCCATAATTTGGAATATGATTTCCCTGCATCTGACATGTCTGGGGCAAATGTCATAAATTATGAAGGGCAGCTCTGGACTGACAATACTTTACTGAGTAATGTGGTGAATCTCTCTGGCTGTGGTGGTGAGTAGGAGAATTGGTTTAGAATTGGTTGGGGAGGGGTGTGCCTTAGAGGCATGGTAGGTAAGTAAAGGGCAAATTTTGTATGGTAGCATAGCAAAACTCATTAAGCCGAGCAGAGAGAAACATGATGGAAATGACATTTTGTCAAAGGATGGTTAAAAAAAGAGTTTCAACCCATGGTTTCTGAACGACTTACAGTAATTCCAAGAATAGCTGGCCAAACCCTTCAATATCCAGTTGTACAGACTAGTGTGCGCACTTTGCCCAGTGAGGCAACAAAGTTGAACTGAGATCCGATTTATTGTGTCAGAACCTTCCTTAAACAAGCAAGTTGGCTCCCACCTTACACTCGAGTGTTGCTTATGTGTTTTGAAATGCTTTCCAAAATCCTGCAAATGGAACAATAATTAACAGCATTCCCTGCTAATTCAGAATTTTAGCACAAAACTGGTGTTGGTAATCAGCCATATTTAACTTTCGTATGTCACTAATCAAATACATTCATGCCGTTTCCTTTACCACTCCACCTTTCTTTGTAATATCACTGCAATATTGCCAATAATGACCTCAAAATATAACTCATCCATGACAGGGTAAAGATAAACATTTTGGCATAAATTTTGTGGTGGCAATAAACCCTAGTTCTAGTTAAATTAATGGGACTGGAATTTGGTGGATTTATGGAAGTTAATTGGGTTGTTAGTTTGCATTGGTGTTTTTAATTAAAGGAAATAATGCCTATACAAAAGGTCCCTTGACCAACATGAGGGTAATTTTTTCCACTTAGTGGTAATTGCGTGATAAAATTATAGATAAGTCAAATGTATTTTCCACAAGGTTAATCAGGTACACAAGGAATGTATTCAGGGAAAATGTAATAACATATTTTCGTCCTCCAGGGTAAACATTAGAATCACCAGTGCAATCTTATGACAAAAGTTAAGAAATTAACTTTGGAAAACAAATGTAAATGCATGATCAAATAAAACAAGGTTATGAATTACTATGTAGGCTCACGGGAGTGCAGTACTTACTGAAAGGGACATTAGTGGTTTAACGAATAACACAGGGCCAAGTACACAATTCTGTTTGCTTAGTTCTCCAAGAATGCTTACTTGCTAGAATTATTTTCCGAATTGTGAAATATCAAGCTCAGGGAAAGGTTTCTCTAACCTCCATTAAGTGGACTCTTCATATCAGCCATTGCAAAGGAGGCCAGCACACAAATTTCAGACATAAAAAGCTAATTCTGATAACTGCACCAAATACAGGATAATAAAACATGACCTTATTTTGGCTTCCCCACTTAGCTACATAGTGGGGAATCGTAATCTTGGCAACTGGTTTAGAATCTGAGGAGTGAATGATATTGAAAGTATTCTAATATTCCAAAAGTGACACATAGCCACATGCCTGATTTATACAGTGGGTGCTGGCTGAAAACTGCTAGACACTACAGCCCAGCTATAATGATTAAAAAAAGGATTGAACTCAGTGTAATACAAGTAATTTCCTCTATATTGTTATTTATGTTTATACCTTGTGGCTAATTCAGGAGCTTGGACAATGACATTTTCACATCATAATTGGAAGTAATGTTTCTCTATCCAAATATAAATCAGGTTTGGGGTAGGGCTGATTAGACTTGAAACATTACCTCTGTTTCTCTCTCCACAGATGCTGTCAGATGTGCATCTTCAAAACATTTCTAACATGTTTGATTTCCCATTCAAAGCTCCATGCCTACTGTGCCCAAAGAGATTATTATTATCTATGTTTATTTATCACATTCTCTACAACAGACTCGAACCTTTTCCCTATAGTTCCTCTTTTTTTTTCTCTCTTGCTTCCACCTTAAGTAGTGGAATTACATTTATTACCTTTCAATCAGCAGGAATTATTCCAGAATGTACAGAATTTTGCAAGATGATTACCAATACATTGACTATCACTATAGCCATTTCCTTCAGCACTTTTGGATATATGCAATGAGCTCCTGGGGATTTATTAACTTTCAGCCTCATTAGTTTCTCCAGTAAATCTTATTGATACTAATTTGATTCAACTATTCATTCTTCTTAGCCACTTAGAACTCTAAATCTGGGAGATTTCTTCTACTTTCCCCAGTGAAAGCAGGCATGACAATCAAAGCACAGTCATAAATCATGAACGAGAACATCTTATATCATCGCTGAGAGACTGAAAATAATCAACTGGACGAAGAAAGGTGCTACCCAAACAATCTTGAGAACCAAAAAGAATGAGGATTACTGGATTAATAGTACCTGGGTTGTTTAAATGTTGAGCAGGTTCTCAAGTGAGGTAAGTGTAACTGGACAAGCATGTTTGAAATGCAAACAACATGCCGTTTGACTGAGCTGTGCCCATGTGGCTCACTGTGAGTGCACTGATATCCAGTCATGTTACTTAAGCTCATCTACCGGAACTTTCAAGCAACATCAGCCCTATACTTAGCAGAGTCTGTAACTCAGTTATTGATTATTCATGTTTAATTGGTGGTGACATGGTAGCTTAATGGTTAGTCCTGCTGCCTCACCGTTCCAGGGACCCAGGTTCAATTCCAGCCTTGGACAACTATGTGGAGATTGTGCATTCTCCCCGTGTCTGCATGGGTTTCCTCTGATTGTTTTGATTTCCTCCCACAGTCCAAATATGTGCACGGGTAAATATAGCAATATTGGTGTCACTGGCCAGGCCAGTAATCCCTAATCACCCAGAGGGTAGTAGAGAGTCAAGCACATCACTGTGGGTCTGGAGTCACATGTAGTTTCCTTCCCTAAAGGACATTAGTGAAACAGATGTGTGTTGCTGACAATCGAAAATTTCAATTCCAGATTTTTTGTTGAATTCAGAGTTCACCATCTGCCTTGGCAGCATTCAAACCCAGAGAACACGTTCGCTATGTTTACTAATTTACAGAAATTACAGAATTAACTCATCTGTTTGATGACAAATATTGAACATCGAATAATGTAAGCAAATGTGGTGTTAAAGATTGTTGGACTTTGTTTAATTTTCTTTTGATTTTATCAATAGATGTTACACGTCATTAGTTGGCACAATTGTTGTACTCTAGGTTGAATGGCTGTAACAAAACAATTTTGGTCGTGTCTTTTTGTGGGATTTTGCTCTGCACTTTTTCACTGGTATTTTCTGCAATCATTGTCTGATCAGGGAACTGCACACCATGCTTGCAATTGCTTCCAACAAATGTCTAGTCTGAAATAGATACTAATATAATGTCACTCTGCCAATATTGAGACTGTGTGCCAAAATTTGCTCTGAAATACAAATTAGAACTGCTTTTAAGCTAATACACTACTTTTATCAAGATGTGTTCAGCCCTTAAAATGGGCAGTAGATCCATACTCGGAAAATACCTGAAAAGAACATTCTGAACACACTGGCCTGGCCAGTGACACTGATATCCTGTGAATGAATAAAAAATGAATAAAATACATCTATAGGTAAGCAATTTGCCTGCAACCTAATTACCAAAAGGTACACATATGGAATGAGCTGCTAGAGGAAGTGGTGGAGGCTGGTATAATTAAACCATTTAAAAGGCATCTGGATGGATATATGAATTGGAAGGGTTTAGAGGGATATGGGCCAAGTGCCAGCAAATGGGACTAGAATAGGTTAAGATATCTGGTCGGCATGGACGAATTGGACCAAGGGTCTCTTTCCGTGCTGTACATTTCTAGACTCTATGTAATTTAAAATAATGGGAAAACAGGAATGCAACAATTTGGAGAAAGAGAAGATAAGTGAATAAAACAAAAACAAAGTGAAATCAAATGATAAAGTTCTTTTTTTGTTGAATATTACATTAAATCAACATCATAGAATATTGTTTCTGTCAGCTATTTAATTCAACTGGTATATGCTGATATCAATACCCAAATAAGCATGACTTTCAATCAATTGTAAAGATTTATTTTATAGTAAAGTAGCTATTTCTGGAACCTGACCAACTACTACAGTAATTCTGTGTTTTGTTTCAATATCTAGGTATGTGAACTGAAAATGTCTGAGATGGAGACATTGGAGATACTTTGAAGTTCAAGTATTCAAAATATTGTAAAACTTGAGATAATCCGTGATCTGCAAATTAAGTTCCTATAGAGAAGAATTGCAGGAATTTATCTTTGTAAGAATAAGGTGTTGCCATTGTCCTAACTGGATTTCAGCTGCTCTCTCATTAGATTCAGACAACATGTGGTCGTTTAACCTAAGAGTCACCACACCTCAGGTGAAGGGAGAGTTAAGAAGGAGAGGCCTTCATGGTAACATCAACCAATGGGGGATCTGAAACCATGCTGTCATCAGCACTCTGCGTTGACGGCTAGCTGTGCAGCCAATTGAACTAGGACATTAATTTTCTTCTGATTTCAGTGCAACATGTTCTTAAATTCTGAATTTTTTTAGAATGCAGCATCACCATGAATAATCAGGGCATATTAAATTATAAGAGATATTAACCAGCTTCTAAACCAGTACTGGGATCACATTTGAAGTCATAAACATAGGTTGTGAAATTGGAACATCCGAGATATGTAAACATATTCAGTGCCAATGGGTTACTACTAAAATGTCATTTATAAACTTAAACACTAATAAGCTATTTACTTTTTTGTCGACTTTCCAATGAGTCAACATCAGAGATATAAATGTTTAATTATAGAATAAATAAAGAACAAACACCAACACAGTTAAAATTAATAACTGAGATAGCAAAAATATAATCAATTCAGTTAGATATCTGATTATTTTGTATTTTTTATTTCATTATTATTTTTATTTCATCATCAATTCATCTGTGTTCATCCATTCCTGGAAATAGAACTTTCTTACAGATAGTTGGAACAGGAATATATTTTCAGACATATACCTTCTAATGTTTTTTAGACCAGATTAGATTCCCTACAGTGTGGAAACAGGCCCTTTGGTCCAACAAGTCCACACCGACCCTCGGAAGAGCAACCCACCCAGACCCATTCTCCTACTTTTATCCCTGACTAATGCACCTAACATTACGGGCAATTTAGCATAGCCATCTTTGGACTGTGGGAGGAAACTGGAGCACCTGGAGAAAACCCACGCAGAGAATGTGCAAACTCCACACAGACAGTTGCCTGAGGCGGGAATTGAACTCGGGTCCCTGGCGCTGTGAGGGACCACCGTGCTGCCCCAAGTTATTAAGTAACAAAGAATGTTCAGAGTGAGGTGAAAAAGTAGACAAAACTAACTGAGAAAACAATACATCAAGAACATGATTGCAAAATTCCTGCATTGTTTTTAGAAATAATTTGATACACAGGTGTTTCGAAGCAAGATTTATTTGCACTGTATGCGCAACTTTGATTCCTCTAATATTTTAATGCGAGGTAGGAGGAGTCATTTCTTTCTTGTGCTCCTTTGCCAATTCTCACAGGAAGTAGATGCGAGAGATGGTCAGAATTTCCCATCATTTTCACCTCTCCCCAGGTAATTTACATGTAGCTAAACCTTGTGGAAGAAATCAACTTAAAGGTACCTCCAGCCTTAGCATTTTAGGTTTTTTTTAATAGATAATTTTATTGAAAATTCAACATGTTTCTTGCACAGCTCAGGAAATTATTTTGTTATGCAAATAAGTTCTTTAAACAGAATGCAGGCTTTAGTTTTGTTCACAGCATATTTTTCACTCTGCCATGCAGTTACTGGTAACATAGAGTAGCATGGTTCCCTATTGAGATGTGTTTGTTATTTTGATTAGACTTTCAGTTTTAATTATTTATTTGCATGATCTTTGACCATAACATAAAAGAGTTTACTAACTGATACCTTCATAAGCATATGTCTCTATGATGAGTTTTCCAAGTACATCCGTATTCTAATGCATTAGGCACAGTCCATAAAGCACTATAACACTATCTGAGTAACATAGTATTATGGAGGCTCTAGCATTGAAGAAGGTCACTTAGTTCATTACAACCTGACTGCATTCGTTCCCCACAGGAAGTATCTCAAAATGTTCCCATGTTTTGTCTCTCATTTCTTTTAATATCAACATAGTGGATGATCTTTAATTTCTTTCGATATTTTGACCACAGATTTCCACTTTGGAATAATATTCATTAGTGATTACTTCAATAACCTAATAAGAAAGGGCAGGACGGTTGAGTCCCCTTCCTTGATGTTGAAAAATAAAATTAGTACAATGCGTCCAAATCTGGCCTTGTGTCAAACCAGCCAGCTATATATATATATTTGTGATTTGATGTAATTATCCTCAAGGACCCAGCTGTACTGACCTGGCACTTTCCACTTTGAAGGCCAGGTCACAGTGCCTTCAGCCAACTATCCAAGGGAAAGGACTTTTCCAATCCCATTGGTTGAACAGATGCCAATAGGTTGATGCTTTGTAGTAGCAAATCTGTGCAAACAAACAATTGGGTGAAGTAAATGGAATTTAACAAACATTAACTACAAATATCACGATATGTAAATTAATTTTTAACTGCAAATGTGTGAGAAGTATTCATTATGAAACAATAGCACATTATAATTTTTTTAAGCCAACTAAAACATGTGAAAGGTAAGGCTCCTCTTCTGTTTAATCGTTGATGTATGTAACATGAAATCCTAATCTAAGTTATGTCTAAGAATTTTGTTTTCAACTACAAAGAGTGACTGTGCTTAAAACAGTCAAATAATGAATGGAGAAGCTTTTACTTGGTGAAATATTATTAACTTACTTTTGTTAAATCCTGCTTAAAGGGGATTTAAGTGATTGATCAAATTCTTGTAAGCCAGTATTATGTACTTGTTCACATATGCACATAGGTATTCATAGGAAGATTATGTCCAGGAGAGTCAGTTAAAAACAGTGAGGTTTATGGGTTGACATTCACAACTCTTTGAAGGTAACAATTGACGAGTAAGATCTTTCAAAAGGAAAATTGACTTTTTCCCCGTATTAATAGAGACAGAAGACTAAAATTTTCCAAAATAGGCTGTCACTTTTTTGGGGAGTTCCATGGAAGGTTTCTCTCCGTGAGTTGAACTTTCACTGTTCCGCTAATGGCTGCATTGAACCTGCAAGACCAACCATGACCCACTCTCCAGACTGTGGTGATATGGAACCCCTGGCCCTGAATGTCTCAAGTAGCCATTTGACCTTTCCAAATCCCAGGACTGATGTCAGATGATGCCCTTGTCTGTGCTGATAGCCACTGACTGACAGCAGTCACCTTGATTAGACCATGAATGACTCCTCTTAGACTTGGAGACATGGGTATTTGGTTGAAGCACATGTAAAGTGCTGGTACATGCTGCAGTTATGACCCTGATGTAGCATGGTGCAACAACATAGAGCTTTTGCCGAAATCGTCGACTTTCCTGCTCCTTAGATGCTGCCTGACCAGCTGTGCTTTTCCAGCACCACTCTAATCCTGGTGCAACAATGTGCCCATCCCCTTGACTGATTATTGCTGACATCCATGACAAGCTTCCTGACTTTGTTTGCTCTAAAAGGTAAGATAGAAATGCTATGTGTCTGTCAGATCTGAATGAGTTTATAAAGCACAAAAAGGCAAGCTGAGGCAGAAATGCTGTTGGCATTCAGGTAAGATAGTGTAGGTGAGTACTAAGAGAGCAAACTAAGAGCTCAAAGACACTCCTTGTTTTGATGCATGAGATGGGTGCCTGCTGCTGTGTACAAAGTGACCTAGCAGTAGCATTGCAATGAAATGTGCCAGTGAGGTCCAAGATACAGTATTGATGTGGATAATACTAAGTGTGTTGGAGAGCTGGTCGTCAAGATGATGTGAAGCTTGTCTGATGCCAGCCTCCTTGCGTGGAGGGTGCAGTTGATCACTGCCCATGGAATGTGCCCTGTATTGGCGGAGAATGCTGGCCAAGATGGATATCCGAAGAAGATGCAGGCACCAGGTGACTACTTCGATTTCAAGTCGTCATTTGTCACTGTCTAATATTTTTACCTTACCTGGGAAAATAAATGAAATGCGATTAAATGATGATGAGTTGTTAATCCATCCAAATAGGTCTATTGCTGCTCACAAGTTGGTAAAACTTGTGTACAAAAGCTTTCTTGTCAGGAAGCTTGTTATGGTTGCCAGCAATGGTCACTCATGGAGTCAGACCGTTGCTGCATTGAGCCACGTGCCAGCAGCTTATTTTCTCTCCCTTGATGTCAAGAGTGTGATGATTCCAGTTGTGTCATTCAGAGTCTGGGAACATTTTGCCCTCAGAATACAAAAGCATGTTAGTCAGGCCAAGCCTTTATAATATGGCAACACTTGCTGCTGCTCAGGCACGTAAGCACTAGCTGCAATATTTCTCATGAATATAGTTAATATAGAGTTACAAATATCTAGAAGTGATAAAGAAAAATTACAGAATATATGGTGTAATAAAACCAATTTTTAAAAATTGGCATAATATTGAATAAAATTTGTGCACGTGCAGTCAGAAATGGTTGACAGTGAGCAGCAGTACAATTACAACATTTAAAAGGTGTCTGGATAGGTATATGAATAGGAAGGATTTGGAGGGAGATGGATCAAATGTTGGAAAATGGGACTAGATTTATTTATATCTGGTTGGCATGGACGAGTTGCACCAAAGAAGAACAAAGAGAACAAAGAAAATTTACAGCCCAGGATCAGGCCCTTCGGCCCTCCAAGCTTGAGCCGATCCAAATCCACTGTCTAAACCTATCGCCCAATTCCTTATGATTTGTATCCCTCTGCTCCCCACCTACTCATGCATATATCCATACGTACCTTACCATGCCTGCCTCTACTACCTCTGCTGGCAACGTGTTCCAGACACCTCTTATCCTCTGTGTAAAGGGTCTGTTTCAGTGGCTATATTATCTCTTTGACTTCATGTGTTGCCAGCAATTGTCATCGGATCATTGGTGTCACCAAACATATCATTACAAAATATGTGTAGGACACAAGTGGTCACTTTTGTGCACTTTGGGAAGGATGCCTTAGAAAGAGTGCCGAGGAAATTTACAATAATGTTACCCGAGATGAAACACAGTTATGGTCAAGACGAGAGGAACTGGGGTTGTCCTCCTTAAAGGAGAGAAGGTTAAGAGGAGGTTTCATTTCGCTATTCAAAATCATGACAGGCTTTGATAGATTAAGTAGGGAGGAACTAATTTCAGGTAATTGAAAAAGGAACCAAAAAAGACCTAAGAAAATGATGGAAGCAGTTTCAAAAGGGAATTAGATATATATTTAGATTAGATTACTTAGTGTGGAAACAAGTCCACACCGACTCGCCGAACGCAACCCACCCAGACCCATTCCCCTATATTTACCCCTTCACCTAACATTACGGACAATTTAGCCTGGGCAATTCACCTAACCAGCACATTTTTGGATTGTGGGAGGAAACCCACTCGGACACAGGGAGAACGTGCAAACTCCACACAGAGACTCGCCTGAGGCGGGAATTGAACCCCGGTCTCTGGCACTGTGAGGCAACAAGGCTAACCACTGTGCCACCGTGCTGTCCACAATAGTGCAAAAAGACAGCGAGGACGGGGAATGAGACTAATTCTGGATGTAGGTTTGCTTGTTGAGCTGGAAGGTTTATTTCCTGATGTTTTGTCACCCTACTAAGTAACATCTTCAGTGGGCCTCTGGACAAGACTAATTGTTTAACTTTTTCAAAGATACAGCATGGACACAATGTACCTTCTTGCACTGTATGATTCTATGATTACATACAAATTAAACAGAATATCAACCAAACAAGTACTACCCTTTTACTTAATTTTACTATAATATTTCCACAACTTATCTACTGGACAATATATTGTATTATTTACTGTAATATGCCAGCAGTAAAATTGGATGTGTTGTACGTGAAACATGAGTGTATCAATTGATTTTAACATACCCAAATCATTGGGTCCTTACTGCTCAGAAGAAAGCCATTTAATGCCTTGAGTCCATGCTGAGTATGTCGATATATGATACTGTGGATGCTGGAAATTGGAAATAAAGACATAAGGGGCAACAACTACCATGCAGGTCTGTCAGCCAAACAATGAAGACAAAAAACAAGGTTATCCTTTATTAAGCTTAGGTAAACATAAACTACTCTAAATAGCAAACTAGAATATCACATTTATCACTTCTTTTCTTGAAGGTTATTTATAGATTGAAACCGCTATCAGAAATCCAGATAAGAACAAGTAAGACTTAAAAGCATGTTTCCTGCATATATGTATTTATCCATTAATTTTAATCAGTTTGCACTTTTGATAAGATCACACTATTCTCTTCTCAAATACTAATTTTGGCTAAATTTAGTCATAGATCAAATGTCTCCTGCAGGTCTTCAGTATCAGTGGAAGTGGTCAATATGCAGAAATTCTGGTCAGCTACTCTTTAGAGTTAAAACAAATGGCTGTAAAGTGAGTTTTTCCCTCATAATATCATGGAATGTTTACTTAGGACACTGCTTTTAGTGTTTTTGCTTTAAATGCATCTCACATTCCATGTTTAACAGATGCCCTTGTATACAGTCAAGCCTTGAGAAACTGCAGTCTGTGACCTGACCTGCCAGCTTGAAACCCCCTACTCATCATTCTCAGGTTCATTACGCTGGAGTCGAACTAATGATTCGATTCCATCTGAGCTGCTGTGTTCAATTCTGGGCAGTGCACTCAAGAAGGGGTACTTGACTTGGGTCGCAGGACAGATTCAGCAGAATGATACTGGTGTTTAATTAAAGATTAAAACTTTGCATTAATCTGGCATGTATCCCTTTGAATATAAAAGGTTGAAGGGCAATGAGGTAGGATGGCCATCCACATCTTCAGTTCAGAGGTCCCGCTCTAACTATTGACATAGTTCTGTGATGATGTGTCATACTCAGTCAGAAGAAAAACAATTGCTTTGCCTACTCTGTGTGTGCTCACAGCCATTTTCCATTTCCACTGACATCTGGGGGATAAGGATGGAAGGCAACGGAGGTTGTGTTTGACAGAGTAAGGCTCAGCCTCAACCAAGTAATCAAGAGGACTCCTGAACCTTGTAAACTCTGTCAATCCTATCCACATATTCCCACTCAATGATTTATCTTCATCTCCCAATATTACTCCCTGAGTCATATAACTGCCATTTGGTTTAGTCATGCCAACTATCATGCTCCTTTGTCTCCTGAACTCAAGGTGGTTGTCACCATCAAGGACCCCCTCCCATAATAACCTGTACTGTCCAATGCACTATCAACCCTTACCTTTATATGACAAGTTGCCTTCTATCATAATTATTGTTTCCTGTGCATCCCAGCCTGCTGCCTCCAATTTCCACTATTAAAAGGGACGACAATGGTCTAGTGGTATTATCACTAGACTATTAGATCTGAAGCTCAGCTAATATGCTGGAAACCCAGGTTCAGATCCTGGCATAGCAGAATCTACTGATAACAATGAAACCCGTTGATGATTGTCAAAATAAAACAATCTGGCTCACTAATGTCCTTCAGGGAGGAATTCTGCCATCCTCGTCTGGTTTGACTTTCATGTGCCTCTAGGCCACAGCAATGTGGTTGACACTAAGCTGCCATCAGGGCAATTAGGGATGGGTGCCAAATGCTGCCCTAGCCAGTGAAGCCCACATCCTGTGTATGAATAAAGCAAAACTTCCCCTAAAACAGCAGTAATTCCTGAAAATTTCCTTTGACTTGCATTGATATGAGTACAAGGACAAGTCACTCCCTTACTGACTTGGATGAACAGTGTCCAGACTGCTAACTGATCTCTGTGTTGCTTGCCAACTGAGGTGTCTTGAGTTCACTGACTGAGTCTACTGGACTTTGAGGATTGTCTGTGGCCAACTCCCCAGACTGCAGTGATATATAGTCCTTGATCCTGAGTACGCAAAGGGAACAACTGACAGCATCCAAGTCTCTGATCTGAGATCAGATAATGACATTGACTAACTGTGGCGTGATCCTGACTAATGGAATTGCCCCTTAACTTGGTTAAGGACTTTTTCCCTGAGGGTTGGAAACATAGCCATTTGGTTGTCATTCATGCAGTGTGCTTCCTATGTATTCTGCTGACACATTTTATCAGTGTGACATTGAAATAGTACGGAATCATTCGTCAACACGTGCACACTCTTGACAGATCACTGCTTGCAACCATGACAACCATGACAATCATGGGTCTGCCCTAAATGACAAGGTCACATTGAAGCACTGTGAGCTCCCTCTGCTTTTACTAAACATTTTAAAATGGCAGTTGAAGCTGTTGACTTTGGTGTAGGTGCAGCTCTTTTGCAAGATGATGAGCCAGGAGTGGAAAACTCAACAGGAAAGTTTTCCAAAAAATTAAACCAATGTCCGAGCAAGTACTCTACCATGGAAAAGAAACTTTGAAATTATTGCTGGCTGTTTAACACAATGAGTCTATGTTTGGTATGATAACATTAATGAAACATTAGCCTGTACTGATTATAATCCACTAACATTACAGCATTCAAAATTCAAGGGTATTTAAATAGAGTCCATTGGTTTATCTATTCAATGTAAATAATGTTCACATTTCTGATGAAGATAATGACCGAGATTTTCTGATGTTCAGACATTCATTATTCCAGCCTAAATCAGAGATGTGCATGGGGATCCAGCAGAATCCTGATCATAGCAGATTCTAAAGGAATTTCCGCAGAAATTGAAAACTCCATTGAGCAACTTCTCTATGCTTGGAACTCTCTAAAAGTCACTACTTTGCAGTTCAAAGGTTCAGAAACACAGAAGGAACTAGGTCAGACTTACATTGAGTTCGAAAGAATTAAATATAGTCATTTTGATTGATGGTTGCATGCTTTGAAAATAGACAGGACATTTGAGGCTCTGAGAGATTATTCTACTGGAGGAGTTTAAAAACTCACTTCTAGAGATAGTAAGAATTCACGTGGAGGAACAGAAATTTCAGGAAGTGAGAAGGGCAGCAGAATTAGCAGATGAGTACATTATGGTGCAGAAGTCAAGCTTCTGGCCAGAATTGTGTCCTACGAGGAATAGAAGTTGGGAGAAAGGGAGATCCTACACTACTAAACCAAGACTAGAGAGCACTGGTAAGATTTTACCATAGGATAAAAAAGAAGCCCAAGAGGATGGAAAGAAGGTGAAAGGTCTCAGGTGTTTCCACTGTGGTGAAGTGGGACACGTAAAGACACAGCACTGGTCGTTCAAGAAAGGAAATGTGGGAAAAGATATGGTAAAAGAAGCTAAGCCATTGGCATTAGTGATGGTAGGAAAGGAGAGCCCAAGAAGAGGAGCTGCAGGAGAGTGCACAGCCTCGGCAGGGACTGAGTATGGAGTTAGTATCTGATCTCTGCAAAGAATTTGTCTCTGTGGGTAGAGTTTACTCAGAAAGAACAAGGGGAGAAAGACAAGAAGTTATAATTTTGTGAGATACAGGATCTAACCAGTTGCTGATTGTAAGGGATAAGTGAATATGCATTCTTTCTGATCTGTTACCTGAGAGTGTGGTAATTTGTGGGATAGATGGACAGAAATTTAGTGTTTCTCTATGTAAGATCAGGTTGGAGTGTCAACTTAAGCCTGGGGAAGTTACAGTGGGAATGATTGACAGAGTGACAGTTCCAGGAATTGGAATGATTTGGCAGGATCCAAGGTGAAAGTGACACCCCTTGTTGTGGAGAAGCCCAAGGAAGACCAAGAAACTGAGGAGTTAAAATAGAAATATCCTGATATTTTCCCAGACTGTGTGATAACCATATCTCACTATCATAAGTCACAGGATGAAGTGAAAAGTAAAGAGAAAGATGAAGGAGTTGAGGTTCATTTAGCAGATACCTTGTTTGATGTAATGGTGCAGGAAAAACCTGAACAGGCAGAGGGTCAGACAGAAGTGTTTAGTCCTGAAAGGTTAAGAGACTTGCATCCGCAAGATAAGGTGATAAAACATATATATGTGAATGCGAACTTTGAAAAGGAAGCAGAGAATATTCCGGAGAGTTATTATCTGAAAGATAGAATCCTCAGATGGAAATGGAGACCCCAGCAGGTTAATGCAGAGGAGAAATAGACTTAAGTGCACCAGGTTGTGTTGTTGGTAGCATACAGACAGGAAGTGTTATGGTTAGCATATGAACTACCTGTAGGAGGTCGCCTAAGGTTACGAAAGACTCAGGTTATGGTACAAAAACATTGTTATTGGCCTGGAATGCACAAGGATGTGGTTAACTTTTGCTGTACTTGTCATACATGCCAAGTGGTAGGTAAGCCACAGATGGTAATAAAACCAACACCTTTGTTACCAATTCCTGTATGTGAAGAACCTTTCAAGCGGGTTATAGTTGATTGTGTAGGTCCCCTCCGGAGAATTAGAAGTGGGAACCAGTACTTGTTAACCATAATGGATGTGTCTGCCAGATTTCCGGAGACAATTCCATTATGGAGTATCAAGGCAAAAGGGTGGTAGATTTCTTCACGGTAAGAGCTACCCAGAGAGATTCAGTTGGACCAAGCATCAAATTTTACAGCTAGGAGGAGGTAATGGATAGCTGAGGTATACAGCACTTTAAATCCAGTGTGTATCATCCTGAATCCCAGGGAGCTTTAGAAAGGAGGCATCAGACCTTGAAGACCATGTTGAGAGCATACTGTCAGGATTACCCGAATGATTGGTATCCCATTTCTAATGTTTGCCATTGGATGCTCCAAATGAATCTACTCAGTTCACTCCCTTAGAGTCAATATTCGGTCATGATATGAGAGGCCCTTTAAAGTTAATTAAAGAAAAATTGACAGACCAAAGTTAAAGATCTCACAATTAGATTATGTATCAGAGTTGAGGGAGAGATTAACTTGAGTAGGTGAGTTAGCTAAACAGCACCTAAAGAGGGCACAGCATAGAAAGTAGATGGCAGATAAAACTCTGAGACTTGGACATTTTCCCAAAGGGATAATGTGTTAGTACTGTTACCAATAATAGGAGATCCCTTCAAAACCGGGTTTAGTGGTCCCTATCAAATTGAGAACAAGTTGAGTCAGGTAAACTATTTAGTAAAGTAGAGAGAAAAAAAAAGGTACTGGGTATGTTATGTGAACATGTTGAAACCATATTACACTAGAGAGAAAGAACTGGAGAAACAGGTGTTAGTTACTGCCCTGCAGAGTGAGGAATCAATCCAGATGATGTGGATTTTGAGGTGCCTCAAAATAGATTCAAAAGTGAAGAAGTCCTTGGGGAGCAGGACAGGTTAGTAAGCTATCTGTCTTAGGAGCATAGAATGGAGTTGAAAGATTTATAATTACAGTATAAGGACCTATGTAAGAATCAGATGGGGAGGACTAATGCTATTGTATTTGAAGTAGATAGAGGGAATACTGCTCTAATAAAACACCACTATCGGCTTAATCCTCTCAAAGCCAGACAGGTCCAGATGGAGGTGACGGCTATGCTTGACAAGGACATCATCGAACCAAGCCAGAACAAGCAGAGTTCACCGATCATCTTAATTCCCAAACCGGATGGACTCAACGATACTGCGTAGATTATCAGAAGGTCAACGCCGTTACAAAATTGGACTTATATCCAATTCTGAGATTGGAGGACTGTATTGAGAAAGTCAGACAAACCAGTTACATCATCAATTTGGTTACTAACAGGTACATATATCAGAGACAGCGAAAGAAATTTCTGTGTTTGTAACCCCAAATGGGCTATATCAGTTTAAAGTGATGCCCTTTGAAATGAAGGACGCACCCGCCACATTCCAAAGACTCATGAACAGAGTTGTGGCAGGGAAAACAAACTGTGCAGTTTGTTTGGATGATGTAGTGATCTTTAGTAAGTCCTGGAAAGATCACATGGTATAGTTGGCAGAGGTCTTTGGACAACTATGAGAAGCAAAACTAGTGATAAACTTTAATAAAATGGAATTTGTGAAAGCAGAGTTGACGTTCTTGGGACATAACATTGGTCACGGAAGGTTGACCCCACAGAATGCAAAGATGAAGGCCATCAAGGAATTTCCACGACGAACCTCGAAGAAAGACGTGCTTCAATTCTTAGGACTCAGCAGATTCTATCAGAAGTTTGTTCCAAACTTCAGCAGTGTACCGGCACCGTTAACTGATTTGCTGAAGAAGAACACAAAGTTTCCGTGGACAGGACAATGCCGGGAGGCATTCAATCATTTGAAATCAATATTAGCCACCAAACCAGTTTTAGCTAAAGCAAACTTTTCAAAACCTCTTAAAGTCACCATCAATGCTAGTGACATTGGAGTTGGAGCTGTGCTCCTACAGGTAGATGAGGATGGGATTGAACTGCCGGTTGGTTACTTTTTGTTGAAGATAAACATCCACCAAAGGAAATACTCCACAATCGAAAAGGAACTATTGAGTTTAATACTGGCCTTACAGCATTTTAACGTGTATGTCACAAGCAATGTATCAGAGATGGTTGTGTACACAGAACACAATCCACTTACATTCTTAGAATGTTTTAAAGACAGGAACATGAGACTACTTCATTGGAGTTTTATGTTACAGACTTTTAATAATCATACATGTTGCAGGTCAGAAGAATGTAATCACAAATATCATGGATTTAACTGATAGAGTTTGGATGAAATTTGTCTTTATTTAATGTTTTATATGTGTGTGTATATATATATATATATATGTATATGGGAAGAAATTAAGATGAACTTGTATGAAAGTTATCAGAATATTAGGGTAATGTGTGAAGCTATCTTTTCATTATGATCGTTCATTTTTTCTTAAGAGGGCAGGAGTTATGAAGATGCAGGTGTACTTTTAAGAGCGTTAAAAGCCGTAGAACAGCTGGACACAGCACCAAGTTTTTCAATAAGGTAACAGTGTAACACTGGGTCAAAAAACTCGGTTAGTTTGTTGCCTGGAGACAAAAACAAATTCAAATTTGGCCAATCGGTTTAAATTATACCCCCCAAAAATACCATTTTCCAATCAAGTTTGAATTTAGAAAATTGGCAATCTTAAAAGCCAATGACACAATCCAGTGCTCTGGGGTATAAGACCAGGGAAAAGTTGAACAGTTGAGAGGAGAACTGCCAGGTCCTAGCATGTAAACAGACTGCTTGAAAAAAAATCTCTCTTAAAAGTACCTTCTCGATCAGTAACCTGTGACACAGGAATTGCTAACAAGGAGAAAAGAAGACACAGGAAGATCCAAAGACAAGAACCTACAGCTGCCTGGTTTGGAGATACGTGTTGTTTTTAAATCTTAACTGAGAGTTTTATTGGACTTGTATTATAGAAAGGAAGGTAAAAGATAGGTTAGAGAAAGAAGTTGTAAATAGTGGTTAGTTAATTATTCTCTGTTATACTTTAAGAAATAAAACTGTTAATTTTTACTTTACATAGTTCTTGGTCACTTGAAGTTTTACAGATTACTGCACAAGTTAAATCTTTTCTGTGGTGCTGGTTTTAAATTAAGCAAGAGAGTTTACCCCATGTCGTACCAGTTATCACCATGATCAGAGCTTCATTACTCCCCTTACACAAGAAGCATAAGAAGTACTGGCAGAATTAGGAAATGAATCCCTTGAACTTGTCATTGCTTGATGGTTCAGATTTAATTATTGTTAAAAAGAGATAAATGTTACTGAAGTTTTTCATTTTGCGCTGAGCACAAATGCAAGAATGTCAAATTTCAAGCAATCACAAAAGAATACTGCTTGGTTGTCAAGTTAGCATGGATTAACCAACACATTCTCAATTGCAGCATGAATTTGCAAAATCCAATATAAATATCTACCATTAGACACTATTCTGAAATTGGACAGAATTTGCTAAACAATCCTGGGTGTGCTAATAGCTACACTAAACACCTTCCGATAAACATTGCAGCTTATAACATGGCTGGTTTATAGTTTCTAGAAGCAATGGACATTTTCATGTGTGAACCATTCTCTGCAAACAGGAAGAGTACATTGTAGCCTTGTACATTTTCTGACTTACCCTGGAGCTTGGGTGTCTTATGTTGTGATCATTTGGAATTTGGCATTCTTGTATTTGTGCAACATCCTTCATTTTGTTCATCCACTGTGTTTTGGCACACACATTTACCTTATCTTTAGCTTTACATATAGTTGTGTGCACCTTGATTGAAATACTAATAATTGATAATATTAATCAAAGGCTTCCAGGATTTTCTGACCATGTAATTAAGTTGCTCAGCAATCATTTTTCAAATAATACAGGTAATATGTGAGGCAAGAAATTACACCATTCTGGCCAAAAGTGCATCCTTTGCAAATTGGTTATAAATAGTTGTGCTACATCTCACACATTGGAAACATCGAAAGGTAGGAAATAGTTCATTTTAATTAGGACCCTGCTCATCTTGCATGATCAATGCTTGATTTTCAAATTGCCCAACGGTCAATGTGTGGACTTGCATATCCCAATTTGACCCTAACCAACAGAAAGATTTAGGCTTACTTGATCATGAAACATGGAGATTTGTCATTCTTCTTGATTCCAGAGTAAAAGACTATGTGCTGCTCAACCTTCCTCCTGGCCTCCATTCCTAGTATGACAGAGAGATTGGGGTTATAATGAAGGTCAACTATCTAGATGACATTACACAGGGGATAAGTTGTTATTCATGAGAAAGTGAAAATAATATTATGAAGGTAAGATAAGGAATATTACTTTTCCATTGTGACTGACACTCATCCAGTGATAAGACTAATGACGAATGGAATTATTTACCGTGGAAGATAAGCTCAGTGTATAAAAGTGAGAGTTGATGCTGACAACTCACCAGCTGCAAAATGGCAAAGCTTTTACTTGGAACAGGTAAGCCAGCATTATCAGTTATTACCTCTGATGCTGTCAGACTTTCTTTATAAATTCAACCTTAGGATTCAAAGAAGAAATAGATAAAACTAAAGATTCCTTCTTCAAAATCGAGGCTAATTGCGAAGAAATTGATTGTTAGCTTATTGTGGGAAGCATACTGTCAAGTGCACTTCAAATGACTCATTTGATTATCCATCCCCTATTCCTCCACTAAATCCTCTGTGACAGTGCTGTGCATCCGATTGCTTCACCTGTGATGCAAAATGACATCAATGTATAGTTGTACAGATTGAACAACCATCGTTAATTCTCAGATCTACCTGCTCCTAGTGGTGAAATTAATACAAGTAAGTAGAGTTAGATTACCTTGAGTGATAGCCGCAACACTGGAAGAAATCACTTTGCGTGGCACATTTGTAATCTCATGAACCTCATGAGATTAACTGGTTAAAGTG